>NC_080703.1:33273414-33873414 GCF_030445035.2 Dasypus novemcinctus | reverse complement strand
CAGAGGTATTTGATCCTGGGGCCCTCTGATGTGGAGCAAGGTTCCCTGTCAATTGCGCCACCTCAGTTCCTGGTCTCTGCTGTGCTTCGCTTTGACTCTCCCCTTTGTCTCTCTTCTGATGCATCATCATCTTGCTGCGTGGCTCACTTGCGCAGGCACTGGCTCATCACGCGGGCGCTCATGTGGGCGCTCGGCTCACCACGCGCATACTTGCACGGATACTTGGCTCACTTGCATGGGCACTGGCTCACCACGCGGGCGCTCATGAGGGCACTCAGCTCACCACGCGCATACTTGCACGGATACTTGGCTCACTGCGTGGGCACTGGCTCACCGAGCAGGTATGTTTTCTCTTCTTCTTTTTCACCAGGAGGTCCCAGGGATTGAACCTGGGTCCTCCTGTATTGTAAGTGGAGGGCTTCTCCCTTGAGCCACATCCTCTTCCCATTCCCAGCATAGTAATCCTGATCTTTTTACATTCATTTAGGTGCCTCATTTTATATTCATCAGGTACCTAGTTTTCATCATGTTACCCTTCAAACACTATATTAACCCATCTCTCTGTTTCTTTAGTTAATAAATATGCATGGGCCTTTGGTATGTAAGAGAGTGGGTACAAACTAAAAACAGCATTAACTTCAAAGACATTTTTCACCGCTGTCTGCAAATTCCCTGAAGCAAAAAGAAGAGTCTTATTATAAAAATACACTTGAGTACACAGCAAGGTCTCACTCAGTTATTTTTGTGAAAGGCATGCCAAATTTCTGGGAGTTTTATCCTTGTATCAAATTTAGTTACATTTAAATTTCATACATCATGATAGATATTTGCAAATTTAAACAATGAAAATGTGTTATAGCCTTTCTAGGGTTTGTTTTTTAAAATAAATTTAGTGCCCTTCCTAATATTTAAAAATTGTAAGCTAATAGCCAAGTTATAAAGGCAATAAATTATAAAAACTCGCATCTCTGGGTCAAAGAAAACTTACAATATAGTTTAATCTGAATTATATTGAGCGATATTCTTTAACAATTTTGTCTCAATCTCATCATTCCACAAAGAATTTGATGCATTTACATAGGATTATATGGGATTGCACAAAGTTTGACATAGTAAGTACCCTTATAAAATAGTTTTAATTGGTTCTACTTTTGAAAAGTCAAAGGACATTTTTGGGTAGTCTCATCCAATTTTTTTTCCAGTTTACCTTTAAGTGTAATCTATATCACTGTTAAAAGGTTTTGTAGGGAAGTGGACTTGGCCCAATAGATAGGGCGTCCGCCTACCACATGGGAGGTCCAAGGTTCAAACCCAGGGCCTCCTGACCCATGTGATGAGCTGGCCCATGCGCAGCACTGATGCACACAAGGAGTGCTGTGCTACACAGGGTGTCTCCCCTGTAGGGGAGACCCACGCGCAAGGAGTGCGCCCCGTAAGGAGAGCCACCCTGTGTCAAAAAAGTGCAGCCTGCCTAAGAATGGGGCCACACATGGAGAGCTGACACAACAAGATGATGCAACAAAACGCGACACAGATTCCAGGTGCCACTGACAAGAATACAAGCGGACACAGAAGAACACACAGAGAGCAGACAACTGGGCGGGGGGCGGGGGGGGGGGAGGGGGAAGGGGGAGAAATAAATAAAAAATAAATCTTAAAAAAAAAAGTTTTGTAGATCTCATATACTTTTCTCCTCGTCCATCCTCATTATCCTCAACATCCCCTTCATCTTCCTTAATGTTATCAATCATGTCCTGCCCATCTCCCTACTCTTTTATCTCCACATGTCTTAAATCCCATCTTCCCTTGACTGAGGATGCCTCAATTCTCTTCCTTTACCGAGTCTCACAGCAGAGTTGTCCCAGAAGCTTCTGTTTCACAAACCTTTTCTCAGAACAGCTGCTGCCTTCCTGCCTGTCCTACTCCACTCTCATGGAATAATAGAGCAGCTTTGCCTTCTCCTTGCCCTCTGACTGGACCCCAGGTGCTAGGGAGCAGGAAACACCAGAGTCCCAAGGCTGTGAACTCCAGAGTAATGGGAGTGGGAGGAGGAAAGGGGAAGTGGAACGAGGAGCAGGTGAGAGGTGCTACTCTAGAAAGGGGAGAAAACATGATGACAGGGAATTCTGGATTTCCACCATCCAGAATTCTTAGTGCAGAAGGAAGGACAAATCAAGTTTGGGATTATTCATGCTGACTCAAGAATTCCTGAAATGAAAGGATATGAATTTTTAGGGCCAAGCTTGGGTATAAGATAGTTTCATGCATTAGTAGTCTCCAGCTAAACCTTCTCTGTGTCCCCGTAGATGCAAATTCTCAGCAGTGAACATGACCTTTCAATCCATAATGAGAGCTAAAAAGCTTGAAGAGATGCAAATTAGTAGGAAAAGAAATGGATTGGTATAATGAGTTTCAGTCAAAATTTTAATCAAAAGGGTATACGCTGGCAGTATACTTTTTTTTTTTTGCTTGCAGACTTAAAAAAAATCTGAGCCAAATTTAAAAACCAGGATATTTCACATAAAATTCAGATTTCTTGCCTCAAACAAACAAAAAATGGGGATATTTGGCAATAACAAATCTAAAATTTCACAGGGCAACAATTGGCTAAACTGAGAAGGGTGCCCTCAACTTCAAAGAAAAAGGCCCACTCTCTAGCTCTCGGCAGCCAGCCTCACTCTTCATTGTACCCAACTCTGAGACTAAATATTGGTTGCCATTTATCCTTGTTCTTGCATCATTTTTTTTTCTATTTATATGTAAAAAATTATTTCATTAATTTTTATCTTTATAAAAAGAAATGGGGAATAACAATCTCTGATTTTATCCCAAGGATCATTTTAGGGGCTTTGGTGTCCATAGAAGCATCTCAGTTATTTCACCTTCTGAATGCTTGAGAAAAATGGGTGCCTAGGTGGAAAATGTTTATTAGAAATACCCATTCAGAATGGGATTTAGAGTTATCGCTCTAAAATATAGGTGATCGGCTCTTTAGCTTTATGTTATAGGAAAGGTAAGGAGCTGTTGCATTTCTCTTCAGGACACTATCTTGGTTGTTATAAGGTCTACTGATCTCTCTGCAGGTTTATCCTGTAGTCATGGGTGATGAGTATTTTATAGAGTGTGAAGAAAAAGGTCAGTGCCTTTATTGTGCACATAATCTAGGGAGGTGATAACAGATAGAAAGAGATTTGACATTAACAAGCATACATGATGAAGAGAACCCAAATCTGGACTATAAAAATGATCTACAACATGTACATTTAAGTGTTGTGCTGTATCTATGTATGTACATATATGTTCAGGTATACTCCTTTGTGACAGAGCTCAATATACAAAACTCTTAACTTACTGATCTGAAAACCAAGAAAGGATTTTCCAATTACAAAAAGATTTCTTTACGAAAGGATTTACTTGAGATGCCTCTAAATATCAAATTCTTCAATGCAGTGGTTCTCAACTGGGGGTGATTTTGTCCCCCAGTGGGCACGTGGCAATGTCTGGAGGCAGCTGGGGTTGCCACAGCTTGGAAGGGGCATGCTCCTGCATTTAGTGTGCAGAGGTCAGGGACGCTGGAGAACATTCTACAATGCAGAGGGCAGCCCCATGACAAAGAATTATCAGGCTCCAAATGTCAGTAGAGCTGAGGTTGGGAAAACTTTTGTCTAATACACCATATAGATAATTTATTTTCTTTAAAAAAAAAAAACAAAACAACATGATTTACACAAATGATTCAAATCTATTGTGTAAAACAAGGGAGACCTGCCTTTGTAGCCAGAGCCAGTCAGGAGGGGAGTGATGGAGATCATGTGGTGCTGCTTGAATAGAAGAGGCTGGTGGGCTGGGACCCAAAGTGATGCAAGGCTGAGAACGACAGGGTGTGGCTGGCAGGGTGTGGTGGCTAGAAAAGTGCATCACTGGTTCAGAGATGGGAGGCGGTGGCCCAGAGTCAGGTACCTGGAGTGAGTGGCTAAGATTTCTGGAATGGAGCAAATGGAAATGAAGCGATAGAACTTCCTAAGGCAGGGAAGAGTTGGGGGAGCCTGTGTTTGACGTGAGGGGCCCAGAAAAGGGTCTACCACCTTGCGCAGGAGCCACCTGGTGGAGTGCAGAGGGCAGGAAAGAACCGCCAGGAGCGGCTGGGAGCAGAAGGCTTTGGGGGAGATGAGGGGTGAAGATGGAGAGAAGCGGGACAGGACAGCCTGGCAAGAGGTACTGCAGACAAGGAAGGGGGCAGGGTGGAGGGACACTCAAAGGCACGTTCTGGGAGTCTTTCGAACTGAGGGAATTCTCTAAAGCAACAGGAGGGACGCTGAGACGACTGGTACCATGGACAGCGCACGGAGGGCCAACTGGGTCAGGAGGCAACGTGAGCAGGAGGCAACAATAACTCAAGTCAGCCCTGGGGAAGGACAGGACCCCAAGCAGATGGGTCACAAGAGCCAGGGGGTGGGGTGGGCGTGGGAATGGAAGCAGCCTGACCTCAGGCCGAACGTACTTGAGGGCTAAGAGCTGAGGGAAGAGCTTTGAGCATGTTGTGGAAAGGTATTTATGGCCAGACAGAAGGTTGTGGAGGAGAACCCTGTTTGCAGGAAGTTAAACCAGGGCCACCCTTCCTCCCCAAGGCTCCAGGTATCTGTCTTCATTTGATCCTAATGCCTTGGACTCTTAGCATTAAATTTCATTGTGGGGACAGGTAATGAAAGCTTTAGGGGGAGGTTGAGGCATCAGGTGAAATCTCTGAAGGACATGCCTTTGACATGACACGTCATGCACCCAATTCTCAGGAAAGAAAAGCATCAGCTCATGCTTTTGCCAGTCCTTGGGCTTGGATTGGGAACTACTACTGTTCCTTACTCTGCTTCCATTTCTGGGTGCTGAGAGGCTCTCTCATTTAATCACACCCCCCTTTTCTTTGAGATATTGGAGTGGGAGATTGACCCAGGAGCTCATATATGGGAAGGTGGCTCTCAACCACTGAGCCGCCTTGGCTCCCCTCTCATTTAACCTTCTGATCAGCAAATGTGTTCTGTATTTAAGGAAATGCTTGTATCGTTTTCTGCAATGGTGTTGTCTCGATAGTATAGGGGCGGCAGTGCCTAACTTGAAATCTTGACCTCACTTAAGTATCCTTACAATTACATAAGCACTGTAGAAAAATCCGTGATTGCAAAAACCACTTAGGTATTACATCCTAAGGAGATGATGACTGAAATACTCAACAGTTTGTTAGGTAGACTGATCATGTATGTGTAAATTAAATGAATTCAATGACAGGGAAAGACCGCATCTCCTTGATTCTGGCTCAAAAACAGGACATTCTTCTTCTCTTGGATGTCATAACCAAGTCTGATGCAAACATTCTAGCAACTTTTTGAGCATGCAGCTGATATAAAGGAGGACAGCACATACCACGTTGAGCAAAGAATCCCATGGAGGAGAATTCCACGGGACAGCAGGGGAGGATGCTGGTGGAATGGACCAAGGCGCTGACTAACAAAGCTGCTCACAGAGCAGCCAGATACAACTTGTTCAGGGACACTTAGGAATGCAATTGGCATTTCTGATGGGAAGAACCAGTCAAAAAAAAAAAAAAAAATAGAAGGAAGAAAGGTGTCAACTGTTAACTTTTAACTATGCCTAAACCACTGCCACCAATGAGAAAGTACCACAACTCAGCAGCTGGGTCCCCAGGTCTAGTTTCCAGATGTACTCTCCTTCCTCTGAGTGGTCCCCTAGGGAAAAGTGTGCAGTTAGGACTGGCAATGCTGACTGATTTTATTATGACAAATAACAGCTATGCTACTTGAAAGCCAAAAAAACAAGGAGCTCATATTTTCTGAGTGAGTGCTTGGGTTTATTTTATTTGTCCCTGCCTTTAAAAAATTTAATGTTGTTTTCTTGTGTTCTATCTGAAAAAATAAGACAGATGCTATATTGTGCATTCCAGCCCTTCTCAATGAGAAAATTACATTAACTTTTCTCCCAATTCTTAGGTTTTATTTTAAATGTGATTTGATGGAATGGATTCTAACTCCTTAGTTCCAGCTCTCAAAGTTTCAGGAATGGATAGCTTTTCTTCCTCTAGGCTACAAAGGTTAAAAACACAGAAACACAGCTCAAAGAAAACAGGGTCATTCTAAGTCCCACCAATTAAGATAACCACCCTTCACGCTGGGTTGTGTGGCCTTCCTGTATTTCAACTATGAGTACCTACACATACAATTACACTTATTTTTAAAGATTAGGCTCATTCTCTACAGTTTAGAAAACTCCAAAAAAAAAAAGACTAGAGGATAAGCCATAGTGAAAAAAATAAAGAAAAGGTCAAGACGGTAGCATTATTGAAGAGTTTATAGAATTGTAGCAACACAACTAACACAGATGAAGCAATTATGAATTTCATGGAAATAGATAAAAACCCAATTGGAATAGACAAAGCCCCACTGAAAACCTGCTTATCGTCTTAGTTTTGCCTTAATGAGATTCTACTAAGGTCCTCCTCCAACAAGCACAAAATCAATACTGGATCAATACGGATAGACATGTTGGGTATGACCTTTTGTCCTAAGAGACAGTTAACAGCTGGGTTTAGGTTTATTGGGATTTACTTAAAGACTTTTAACAGTAAATAATGGAACATTTATGACTATTTGCCTGCTTTGATTTAGTGAATCTGGCAGGTGGCAGTGGCCTTTCAATAGCATATGGCTTTGAAAAATTACATCAATATATTCATACGATGTGTCTTTCTCTCTAGTTCATGCATCAAACTAATTAGTGAAGAAGCCCGGGATTAACATTTCATAAGCAAATGTTCCCTGTACTGGTTGAAGAAAATATAGTGAAAAGACAAAAGAGTAAAAGTGCCTGAAAAGTTCTGCGGGGTATTTTTAAGAATAACAGAATGCTCGCATAGAGAGACAGACACAGTATTTTCTTGTGATCCTACAATACTCTGAGAGGCATATTGAGGCATGTCTACTGTGGCACTATTAATTTCTTCTTCCCAAAGATAGATTATTTACAAGCATAGAATTAAATGAAACAGCACACACAGAATCTATCTCAAATACTCCCCAAAGGGAACTTTCCACAATGTACTCCTTGTAATAAATGAGGAATTCTGACACCCTTCAAGGACGTGAAATTAAATGAAAATATAAATGAATGATTCTGAATATGATTTATGTGGCTATGCCCTTCAAATTTCGTATTTGGAAGTTATAAAATAGCATAGAACATACAAACAGTGTATATGATAGAATATACTAATACCCTAAGCAGGGGTGTTAGTTTTTCTTTGTCTTTTAATTTTGCTTATCTATTTTCTTAACAGGCTTCTTTTAATTGTAGAGTGACATTTAGAAAAGCAAATAATAATTTTTATAGGCGCCACAATCCAATAAAGCACATTATGTTTTAAGATTAATTTCACAGAATAAATTCATACTTGTAGATCAAAGGGCATCATGCTCTTGCAAATTATAGAAATTTGTAAATTTGGTTCTCTGTGCAATATCCATAAGAAGAAAAAATGAGTTTCTGGCTCTTATATTTAAGATTCAAAAGCATTTCTACTCTTAAGTTCCCTGAGTACTACCTGTTTGCCTTGTTCTTTTTCTTTAATTGGTACTGCAAGATATGTTCAACTTATAGAAAATTAAACATCATTGTAAGTCCCTAGTGTCTATTGAAATAAATTGATATTGCATTTGAATTAGTTCAGATGTTTTGAAGGATATTTCACTTGCTTTCATTTGACAGGAATCCAGACATGTTAAGCTTGAGGAGCGGAATGGTGAGGTAAAGTATAACAATTTCTTTTGAACTTTACACTCTTATGGTTTGATGTGGTTACAAGTAGATTCTTTACGTTTACATGGGTAAGTAAATATGCTGAAATTAACATTTATAAATACTAATACACCAATATGATACTACTTTCAAAAATCACTAAAATATTTTCCTAGCTAACTAAAAGAAACTTTGGATATAAAGTATCGAGAATGAGTCAAATGACTTTTTAATTTGGTTCTTATCCTATCTCAAACACGACAATGTCAGTCCACCAAGGGGTAATCTTTTACACATTTTCTTTAACAGAGGAGCCGACAATATTCACTTTATGCAAACCACATAGGCACGCCAAAACGCAGCCCGGCTTTCGTACGTAAATTTAAAAAAGTGTTCGGAAATCTTTGCTGTTCGCAGAATCCTTCAACCATCTAGCAACCTCTCTTGATGGCTGTTTCTAATTTCAAGCATTTACCCTTCAAATCCAAAGATTTGGCAAAGCTGCTGCATACTCGAACCTTCAAGTGGCACAGACCCAGAGCACTGACACTTTTTCACACATTCCAGTAAAATGGTCCCTACCTTTTTTTTGAGAGTATGATGGCGACTGCACTTGAGAAAAAGTAGGCTTTTCTTCCGTAAGATACTCAGGTTGGCTGAACTGGTTCAGGGCCATGTCCAAGTCACAGTCCTTGCCTGTAAACGTGTTTCCAGGGTAACTACAGGTAGAAGGCTGATTCACTGCCCAGGCCTGTTCCATATATATGTTGTTACTGGGCAAGGTCTGAGCATTGCAGCCACTGTAACCCACGCTGTCTTCAAAATATGCGTAGTAATCAGTGGACTGCATGGAGTGAGCGCTGCCGGCGGCTGGGAGCACTTCATAGAGCTCCTGCACACAGTAGTTCATTTTGTCACCCTGGCTCAGTTTCTGCTTTACATACACGCACCCGCTATGCATGCACTCCCCAGCCCCATAGGCCCCGAGCCGGGCATATGCACCGCGTAGCGTCCATACATACACATGAAAGGACAAGGGGCGATGAATAAACACCACGGGCACCTCTGCAGCACGGCCCGCTTTGCTCCAGACTGGCACCCGATGTGCTGAAATCCTATTTAGACGGGTATCTCTGGAGCTCTTCTGCCATTCAAACATACTGCAAAGCAGATTTATGACTGTCCAAGGACTTAAGCTGCGCTTGCAGCTAATTCCCGGGGGAAGATGGCAGGCAAGTAGGAGTGACATCCACCTAGGTACAGCAGGGGCAGGAGGGACCGTCCTGGCATGCGGAGGCCAGAAAGATTCATTCTATATGTCATTTTCAACCCCTGCCAACATGATTGGAAAATATGACTCAGCCTGGTACATCGTGATGTCATGTTGGGTGACAATTTAAACGCGAAGCTTTATAAAGGCGTCTTAGAGAAAATCCATGGAAACACAGAAAATCCTAAAATCAATAATCTGGTTGATTAGCACGAACCCAAGACAATCCAGTCATAATGAGCGGATGACTGCCTCCAAAACAATAATCTAATTGTACAAATGTTAGTGGTTTAATCTGCTGTTGAATGTTACTGATTAGCTTTTGACAGTAGGAGCCAACCGTCTTCCCAATGACATACAAGTCCCACTGGTTTTTAAAATATGCCAAGAGAAGCTGCATTTGAAAACGCCACTAGAGTCGGGGGTGATTTCTAGTCTGTTTGTTGCGCCTGATAATTTGCTAAGCCATGAGCACAAGCCTACAAGGAATCTAAAGCTGAAATGGACTTCATTCCTTTCTGTCCTTATGTTTCACATACAAGTGCGTGAGGGAGTGTGTGTTCCAAAGCCCCTCTGTTACAGCGGCTTTCCCCCGTTGTTTGTGTTTATGAGTCCTCTTTGCAACAACTGTGAATGTCTACCAGTTTTATTTCCATTCAGGCTTTTGGGATTATTTCAAGCTTTCATGTGATTTAAGTAGTTTTCAAGTATTTGCCATTTTAAGATAGTGACCCCAAAGGGAAAAGTATTTTCTGTATTAATCACCGTATCTTTTTTTGTTATTTCAAATTTTTAAAGAACAACCATGCATACCATACAGGATTCGCATACATTGCCCCTCCGCCGACACCTTACATTGTTGTGACACATTAGTTACAAATGATGAAAGAACTTTGTCAAAATATTACTGATACCTACAGTCCATAGCTTATATGTGGTGTATTTCCCCCACGCACCATCCTATTAACACTATGTATTCTTATTGTGTATTTGTTATAGTTCATGAGAGAATGTTCTCATATTTGTCCTCTTAACCACAGTCTGTCATTTACCATGGGGTTCACTACAATCACCTAGAAGCTAACAAATATCAGATCAGACCACTATGCTTGCAAAGATTACTGAGGGTATTTTCCAGTGTGTTCTAGATCATGAAGCAGTGAGGACAGAAACTGATTTATTTTAAACTGGAAATTCTTTCTTTCTCTTCTGAAGACTCAGTTTGCAGGATTGGGCCCCAGGAACATTTGGGTTCCTGCTGGTTCACAAATGCTGGGATTTACTCTCAAAGGCTCACAAACAATAAAATACTGTGACACTCAACAGTGGGCGCTCCGCTTTCACTCCACTTTGGATTCGAAGCTCCAGGCAGTTGTAACATGGAACTCAGGAGCAGGGACATACGACAGGAGAATGGAGGATACTACAGTCATTCACAAAAGCATTTATGGAGTGCCTATTGGGTACAAGCTGGGAGATCGTGGCTACAGAGAAAATTGCTAAAAAAAAAATAGCCATGGACCCTTCCATTAAGTAGCTTAATACATGTGTATTAAATATACAAGGTCAAGTGACCATTGTGCAAGAGAGCCTTTAAATGATGAAGATTTTATAAATGAACTAAAGAAGCTACCAACTCAAGGCAAAAAGGGGAGGAATTAGGAGAAAAAGCCAAAAGTAAGACAAAATGAGGGAAGAAAATCAGGGAGATGCCTGCGACTGTTTAGTAATAAGACTTATTGAAAAACTGTACCTTAACTATAAAAACCACAAAGGAATTTTCCCAAACTGGCCTATTTGAACCTAGAAAATGAACTGTAACATCCTAGAGAGCATGAAAGTTACCATAAGGATAAAACACAGCTAACATTTTAATGGTGTTTTTATTCTCCGATTACTCTTAAAACAAATAAAAGATTTATTCACTAGTGTTGTTAAGAACACAGACACATAACATTACAATTAACATTTTCTTCCTACTGAAAATGTCAAAACATTTCATCGGAAGCAATGACTATTTTCTGAAAACCCTAGGAAAAAGGGTCCAGGCCTTATGTTTTTTGTCTGATCTCATTTATTTATCTCAAATTTCCCAAAACTAATCTGAAAATTAACCTTTCAATAAAACAGTTTTCTTTCCTGGCAAGCACATACGTTCAAAAGCCTTCTTTTCTGGTTGGGAGCTGCATGTTAAATCCATCCAATTTTGTAATTTTGCCCAGTGCATTTCCTGGCTCACTCTTGATTTCACTGAAGGCACAAATCCAAGCAATTTCTTGCTTTTCACAAGTACCAATATCAATGAACGCCAGAGCCTCAAATTTCACGCTAACAGAACTCTTAAAAACAATTTCCAGAAATCTTTAACTGTGTTTAAAAATCAGTGTTCTCCTCCTTCCCCCTCCCCCACCCCTCGAACTTAATATACATATTGCAGTGAAAAAGGAAAGAAAGGCCATTGAAAACTTTATTTCTCTCATTTTCACTAAATAGTCAGAGGATCCCTGAAAGACATTAGAATTTTTCTTGAATTAAAAAAAACCCTGAATTCCCTCAGAAATCTCTGAATTGAAAGAAGTTTCAGAACATATTTGAGACCTCACTTCCTCCACTAACTTTGATCTTTTTGGAGAAAACAGCAGAGTACAAAACTTTTGAAATGTGCTCTTCTTCTACACAGTGGGAATATTCTTTACTTGTAATGAACGCATGAAGCTCTCATTACTGTTAATTGGAATGGGGTTCAACACACAGTGGATATGAAGTCTGTCCCCTCATGCCCTGACAGAAGCAGTCACACACTGTCACCTGGCAAACGTCTTTGTGAAGCTGATAAAGCAATTTAAACATATTACGTGCCATAAAAGGAGGTAAGCTTCAATAAAGTTTCACCGACTGCCTCAGTTTAGTTACTTAGAGAGAAGCTTAAGAGTTATTTGACCCATAGTGTATCAAGCTGCTTCAAATAAACTCAGGAAACCTTGAATAATTCTCACAGAGGTGTTTTCATCAATGACAATTTGTTACATAAACACACCTTTGTGGTTGGAAGGAAATAACCTAAAAAGATAAGATGAACTAGGCTTGGAAAACCTCACTGGTAAGCAACAAACCCTCAAGTTCTGTGAAGGAGGAAAATTGCTTTTCTCTCTCTCCTCTTTTTTCCTTTTATTTTCAACTCTGTTGGTTCTCAAATGTGGCTACATATTGGAACCACCTGGGAACCTTTAAAAACTAACAATGCCGAGGCCCTATTCTCAGAAATTCTGGTTGAATCTATCTGGGGTTGAAACCTGAATGTCAGGTTTTTTCCAGGTTCCCCAGGTAATCTGCATATGGAGAAAGATCACTGCTCTACTGGTGCTGGGTGTTCACCCCGGGTCTTTCTCCCTGGACCAGAAAATCCTGCATATTTATTCCATTTTCTCCATTTTCAGTTTCACTACATAGTTCTCTTAGTTCTTAAAAATGCACCCTCCACACCCCACCACACCCCAATTTGACTTCACTGGCTTTTGAGTTACTTAGTCAAGTAGAAGGGGCAAATCAAGGAGGGCTGCCGGGAAAAGAAGCACATAAAGAAAGTATGATAATGGTGACATAGGAACATAGGAAGAATTTGTCCAGGGAATCAGGGACTGCTTCACAGAAGAGGTGACTGGGCATTGGGTTTTGAAGAGTACGTAGGACTCAACTGTGGAGGTCTGATACATGACCTCCAACAGAAGGTTCAACAGAAATGTCTCCAAGGCGGGTATTGACTATATGTGCAAAAAGGCACATGGAGAAGGATAACTGATCGAAGTTAAGGCAACTGATCAGAGACTTTCAGCTTCTACTCTAATGATCTGTTCTTATACTCTAGTAGCAGAACCTCTAAATTTTAGTTGGACACAATGACCCAGGAAAAATTATATTCCCCAGTCTCTCTTGTATGTAGACATAGCTGTATAACTAACATCTGGCCAATGAGGTGTAAGAATAGTTGTAGGGCTGTTCCTAGGAAACTTATAAGACAGCTTAAAACACAACTGATGCATGCCATTTGCTGCTTCTCCTTTGTTCCGTCTTCCCGCTGCAGGGATTGTGGATATGGAGCTCCAGCTACCATCTTGGTCCACAAGGATGGAAGCCATCCTCTAAAGATGGTGCAAGAATGAGCTGGAAGAAGTCTGGGTTGCTGAAGTCCACAAAACTGCTATACTAGTCCTGATCTGCCAACCGCTGGACTTTTATTACTCAAGAGAGAGAAATAAACTTCTCATTTTGAGCATACTTTTCTCATCTGTTAAACAGGGATAACAGTACCTACCTCACAGAACTGTTGTGATGATTAAGTGGGTAAATATAAGTAAAGCATATAGAACAGTGATTGGCACAGTAAGAGAATTATATAGACATAATAATTATTATTGAAGTGTCTTAGATTTTGCCTTGGACTGCTTTCTTTTTGCAGTTTACATTTTCACTCTAGGTCAGGGGAGAGCACATGACAGGCCCTTGGACAATATGGCCCATCACCTGTTCTTGTAAATAAAAGTTTATTGAGATACAGCCATAACCATTTGTTTACATATTGTCTATGGCTGCCTTTAAGCTATAAAGGCAGAGCTGAGTAGTAGCAGCAGAGGCTGTATGGCCTGCTGGAAATGGTTTCTACCTGGCACATTACAGAAAAACTTGTCCAATCCCTAACCTAGGTGATCTCATCCTGTCTCATGGCTTTTGACAACATTTCTATGCTAATGACATACCAATGTGTATTTCCATCTCATCTTTGAAACCAGCATCTTATATCTGACTGCTAACTTGACATCTCCATTTGCACAACCAGTTGGCATTACCAACTTAATTCTTTCTCAAATCTCTTCCTCCCCTGGTCTTCCCATTTCAGTACCACCATCTACCTGGAGGCTCCGAGTCTTTCTTGACTCCTCCTTTGCCTTCGTGACCTATATCTAATCCATTAGCAATGTCTGTTGGTTCTTTCTCCACAATGGATTTTAAATCCAATCTCTTCTGTTTCTCAACTGCCACTGCCCTAGCCCAAACTGCCATCATTTCTTAATGGGGCTCCCCAAATGGGCTCCGAGCTACCTCATCTTACTTGAATTCTTTCTTGTTACAGTGAGCAAAGAGTGATGTTTTAATATGTTTTAATAAAAGGTTCATGCCACTTCTCTGCTGAAAATCTACAGTGGCTTCCCACTGCCTTTAGAATGAAATCGCAACCCTCTACTAAAAGTTGGCCCTTCCCCACCTCCTGACAAAATCTATCTTCCTCTCTTACAGTTGACACCAGCCAAACGGCATCCTTGCTTTTCTTTGAATGCCCCAAGTTCTTGCCTGCCTCAGAGACACTGCACATGCTTTTCTCCCTCTCAGAAATTCCCTCCTTTCAGCTCTTGACAAGGTAGGACCCTTCTCATCCCTCAAGGCTGAGTTTAAATGTCACTTTCTCTGGGTTTTGAGCCTCTTGATTCCATTGCAGGCCTGACGGCTTCTGACACTCCTCACGTATATAATGACTATTGTGTGTTGTTTTGGAAGTTGCATCAAGATTTTTGTGCATTAAAATTTTTTTGCATATTGGAATAAATGTAACATCTGAGGCTTGCAAATTTCCTGTGAGACATCCACCTGTATAAAATTGAGTCAGTTAGCTCTTTTATCTTTGCCACTAAAGAACAGAGATAAACCTGATAATTAAATTTATCTCAATCGAGGTCATGGGATTATGAATGTGTGTTAGCATTGTCAATCATCTCTGCCTCCAAGGCGGTTATATAAAGGGTCAGAAACACCTGCCCTCTGAAAGAGCTACTAAAATTGATGAAAAATCCCTTTATAAAATCTAAAGGAGTGGAAGTTCAGATCTCACCGTTCAAGCGCTAAAAGCATATCTGAATGTTCCGCAATATATTTTTGGGGAATCAAAGAGGTGGCGGAACTACTCTTTCAGTATGTGGGGCAGTTTGAGTTTATGAATCCCAAAAAGAGAGATTATTTTTGTAAACGGATCTGTTCTTCTGGGCGTTGATATCCTTTGACTGTATTAGATTCAGCTGAGAAGTCTTTGATTAAATTATATTAACATTATGGCTTTGATTTGACCATGTCAAGTAGAGGGTAACTCAGTTTGAGTCCCCGCCCCCTTTGTCAGCTATGTAAATGGACACTCAATCAAGGAAACAGATGAGAAGTAGATACACAGAAATAGACACGGCAGAGAAGAGAACTTAGTTTTCACGCTGGAGCCCTGCAGAGAGGGGAGCCGTCTGCCTGATAGTTTATAGTTGATCTTGTGAAGAGAACAGAGCAGCTGGGATGACTGGAAAGAAACTAACCCTCCAGCTTGAGATCAGAAGCTGGGCCCTCAGAGCTTTAAGAGGAAGAGGAAGGCTGAACCCTTATAGAGGTTGCCCACCATCTTGCTTCAATATGTGGCAAGAGATTTTGGGTGAGGAAGTAGCCTTGAGTTGAATTCTTTAGGGCTGGTTAACTGTAAGCTTCTACCTCAGATAAATACCCTTTCTAAATGCCAACTGAATTCTGGTACTTCGCATCAGAAACCCCTTTGGCTGACTAATACAGCATGTTCTCTTGGTCTTCTGACTCATTGCTTTCTAAAAAAATATTTTTATTAGAGAATTGCAGACTTACAGAAAATTCATGCAGAAAATAGAGTTCCCATATACCCCTCTATTATTAACACTTTGCATTAGTGTGGTACCTTTGTTACAATTGCTAAAAGAGTATTATGATTGTACTATGAATTGTAGTTCATAGATTACTTTAGGGTTCACTATTTGTGTGAGCAATCCTATGGTCTTATTTGAGATTTTTATTCTAATAACACATATAAAGCCTAAATTTTACCCCTTTAACCACACTAAGACACATATTTCAGTGGCATTAATTAAATTCACAATGTTGTATTACCACCACCGCCACCACCACTTTTCCATCACTCTAAATAGAAAGTGTACCAGTTAAGAATTAACTCCCCATTTCCTATCCAAACTCTGCCCCCTAGTAAATTGTTCTCTAGTTTGGGATTCTATGAATTGGCTTATTCTAATTATTTCATATCAGTGAGATCACAAAATATTAGTCATTTTGGGTATGGATTATTTCACTTAACAGAATGTCTTTGAGGTTCTTCCATGTTACTTCATGCATCAGAACTTCATTCCTTATAATGGCTGAATAATATTACTCTGTGTGTGTGTATATACCATATTTTGTTTTTGTCTATTCATTCTTCTGTTGATGGATACTTGGGTTCCTTCCATCTTTTGGCAATTGTGATTAATGTTGCTATGAACATTGATATGCAATTATGTTTTTGAGTCCCTGCTGACAATTATTTGGGTATATATCTAGAAGTGGGACTGCTGGGTCATATGGTAATTCTATACTTAACTTTCTGAGGAAGTGTTTTCCACAGTGGCTGTACCATTTTACATTTCCACCAATAATGAAGGAGTGTTCCTATTTCTCCACATCCTCTACAACATATGTTGTTTTCCATTTTTTAAGTTGCCATTATAAAGGGTGTGAAATGGTATTTCATTGTGGTTTTAATTTGCATTTTGCTAATGGCTAATGACGCTGAGCATCTTTCATGTGTTTCTTGACCATCTGTATATCTTCTTTGAAGAAATGTCTATTCAAGTCTTTTGCCCATTTTTCAATTGGATTTTTTGTCCATTTGTTGTTGAATTATAGGATTTCTTGATGTATTCTGGTTATTAAACATTTATTGGATGTGTGGTTTTCAAATATTTTTTCTCATTCTGTCTGTTGTCTTTTTTTACTTTCATGATGAAATTTGATGCACAAAAGTTTTAAATTTTGATGAAGTTCCATTTATCTATTTTTCCTTTTGTTGTTTGTGCTTTTGGTGTAAAGTCTAAGGAAACATTGCCTGACCTAAGGTCCTGAAGGTGCTTGCCTATGTATTCTTCTAGAAGTTTTATAGTGTTGGTTCTTATATTTAGGTCTTTGATCCACTTTGAGTTCAGTTTTGTTGATGGTGTGAGATAGGGGTCCTCTTCCATTCTTTTGCATATGGACATCCAGTTTTCCCAGCACCATTTGTTGAAGACACTATTTTTCCCCATTAAGTGAATGCTGTACCCTGCTCCAAAATCAGTTGCTCAGAGACATGAGGGTTTATTTCTGAACTCTCAATTCAATTCCTTTGGTCTCTGTCAGTTCTTGTGACAGTATCATGGTGTTATGACCACTGTAGCTATATAATATTTCAAAATTGGGAAGAATAAGTCTTTAACTTTATTCTTCTTTTTCAAGATGATCTTGGACATTTGGTTCCCCTAACCTTTCTATATAAATTTGATGATTGGCTTTTCCATTTCTGCAATGAAGGCTGTTAGAATTTTGTTTAGAATTGGGTTGAATTTGTAAATCATTTGGGGTAGAACTGACATCTTAATGATATTTAGTCTTCTAATCCATGAACACAGAATGCCCCTTCACTAATTTAGGCTTTAATTTCTTTAAGTAATGTTATATAGTTTTCCAAAAATAAATCCTTTTATATCACTGGTTAAATTTATTCCTATTCCTAGATATTTGATCAGTATAGTTGTTATTATAAATAGAATATTTTTCTTGATTTCTTCTTCAAATTGTTCATTGTTACTGTATAGAGATAAAACTTATTTTTGCACATTGAACTTGAAACTCACTACTTTTCTGATTTTGTTTATTAGTTCTAGGAGCTTTGTCGTGAATTTTTCAGGATTTCTACTTACAGGAGCATGTCATCTGAAAATAGGGAAAGTTTTACTTCTTTCCACTTTGGATGTCTTCAATTTCTTTTTCTTGCCTAATTGCTCTGGCTAGAATTTCCAGTAAAATGTTGCCTAACAATGGTGACAATGGGCATCCTTGTCATGTTTGTGATCTTAGAGGGAAAGCTTTCAGTTTTTCACCACTGAGTATTATGCTAGATGTGGGTTTTTCCTATGTGCTTTTTATCATATTGATGAAGTTTCCTAGTTTTCTACATGTTTTTATCAGGAAGTGGTACTGGATTTTGTCAAATGCCTTTTATACATCATTTGAGGTGATTATGTGGTTCTTTCCCTTTGTTCTATTAATGTGGTATATTATATAAAGTAAATTTATTATTTGAACCATCCTTGTATACCTGGGATAAATTGCACTTGATAATGGTATATAATTCTTTTAATGTGTTGTTGGATTCAGATTGCTAGCATTTTGGTGAGGATTCTGCATAAACTTTTAAAAGGGATATTATAAGTCTACAATTTTCTTGTGGTATCTTTATCTGACTCTGGTATTAAGGTGATTGATATTGGCCTCATGGGAATGAGTTAGGGTGTCTTCTCTCCTGTTAATTTGTTTTTAGAAGAGTTTGAACAAGACTGGTATTAATTCTTCTTGGAATGTTTGGTAAAATTCTCCATTGAAGCTGTTGGGCCTTGCGCTTCCCATGGCTGGATGGTTTTGATTACTGATTCATTTTATTTACTTGTTGTTGGTCTGTTGACCAATTCTTCTTTTTCTCCTGGAGTCAGTGTAAGTAGTATATATGTTTCTAGGACTTTGTCCATTTCATCTAGGTTATTTAATTTGTTGGTGTACTGTTGTTAACAGTGTCCTTTTATAATCCTTTTTATTTCTGTGGGTTTTGTAGTCATAGCTCCCTTTCATTCTGAATTTAGTTCTTTTTGTCCTCTCTTTTTTCTTCTTCAGTCTAGCTAAAGATTGTCAATTTTATTTATCTTTTTAAAGAACCATATTTTAGTATTGTTGATTCTACTGTTTTTTTTTTTTCCTTCAAATTCTCTATTTCACTTAGCTCCACTCTAATCTTTGTTATTTTCTTCCTTCCCCTTGCTTTGGGTTTAGACTGCTCCTCCTTTCCTAGATTTTCCAGTTGTGATGCCAGGTCTCTGATTTGAGATACTTTTCTTTTTCAACGTAAGCATTTAGAGCTATAAATTTCCCTCTCAGGAATGCCTTTGCTGCATCCCGTAAGTTTTGGTATGTTGTATTTTCATTTTCATTCACCTCAAGGTATTTCCTAATTTCTCTTTTGATTTCTTCTTTGACCTATTGGGTGTTTCAGAGTGCATTGCTTCATTTCCACATACTTGGGAATTTTCCAGTCCCTACTCTGTTATTGATTTCTAGTTTTATTCCAATGTGGTCAGAGAAGAGAAATTGTATAATTTCAGTATTTTTAAATTTACTGAGACTTGTTTTGTGACCTAACATATGGTCTATCCTGGAGTATGATTCATGCACAGTAGCAAAGAATGTGCATTCTGCTGCTGTTGGGTGAAGTGTTCTATATATGTCTGCTGGTCCACCTGGACTATAGTAGTGTTTCCGTCTTCAATTTCTTTATTAGTCTTCTGCCTAGATGCTCCATCCATTATTGAAAGTGGTGTATTGAAGTGTCCTACTATTAATGTACAACCATCTATTCCTCCCTTCAAAGCTGTCAATATTTCCTTCCTATATTTTGGGGCTCTGCCATTAGATGCATATATATTTATAATCCTGATGTCTTCTTGATGAATTGACCCCTTTATCAGTATATTGACTGGCTTTGTCCTTTATAACAATTTGTGAATTAAAGTTGATTTTATCCAACTAGCCACTGTCTTCATATATATATGAAGACATCCTTCTGCTTTCAACCAACTTTGAATTTAAGGTAAGTCTTTGGAAACAGCAAATAGTTAGGTCAAGTTTTTTTAATTCATTCTGACTTTCTCCATCCTTTGAGTGGAGAGTTTAATCCATTTTTATTTAAAAGTTAAGTACTGATAGAACTTTTGTTGCCATTTTTTTTGGTGTTTGTAAGTCTTATACCTTTTTTGTCTTTCAATCTTCCATTACTTCCTACTTTCATATTTATTTGATTTTTTGTTTTTATCACTTTGATACACAACAAATATTTTCTTTGTGGTTACTATTGGGTTTAAATTTAACACAGTAAATCTATAACAATCAGGTTTCATTTGATACCAACTTGAGTTTAGTAACACACACATACACTGTTCATATACCTCTGTCCCCCACGTTTTTGTTGTTCTTGTTAAAATTTTATTTTTATACATTGCATGTATGTCCAAAAGTATAGATTTACGTTTTAATTTAATTTTTATTTGCATTTTAGGAACTTGTGCTTTGAAGCTGTACGTACCCCAGGAAAACATGTTTTTAGATTTAATTCATTCCTGTGGGTGTGGATCCATTGTAAGTGGGCTAGTTGAGGTTGGTTGCACGTCATTCAGGATCCATCATTCAGGATGGATTTAACCCTCTTACTGCAGAGAGAGAGAGAGAGAGAGAGAGAGAGAACGTGCCATTGAAGCAAAAAGCTGAAAGTAAAAAAATTCAGAACAGCAGGGAGAGACCAAGAGATGCTGCCATAAGCTTTGCCATGTGGCAGAGGAACCAAGGTTTGCCAGCAGTCAATCTTTGAGAAGAAAGCTTTGTTTTGCTGAGGACTTGATTTGGGGATTCTCATGTTCTGAAACTGCAAGTTAATAAATTCCCATTGTTTAAGCCAACTCATTTCATGGTATCTGCTTTGAGCAGCCTAGGAAACTAAAACAGACCTGTAAGAAGTAAAGAGTGGTGTTACATAAAAAATACAATGATATTGGCATTTATAATTACCCATTTGGTTACCTTTACTAGAGGTCTTTATTTTTTTATGCTGCTTTGATCCATTATCTAGTGTCCTTTCCTTTCAGTCTAAAGAACTCCCTTTATTATTGCTAAAAGTGTAGTTGTAAAAACTGCCTCAGATTTTTTTTATCTAGGAATGTCTTTTTTCTCCCTGTCTCACTTTTCAGTCAGTTTTGCTGGATATAAAATTCTTGGTTAGTAATTGTTTTCTTTCAGTACTTTAAATATTTCCTTCCACTGACTCCATGGTTTCTGATGAGAAATTGTGCTTAATCTTATTGGGATTTCTTTGCAAATAACATGTTGCTTCTCTTTTGCAGCTTTCAGAATTTTCTCCTTGTCCTGTCATTGAACAGTTTCATTACTATGTATTTGGGCATCATTGTCTTTGAGTTTATCCTGTTTGAGGTTCATTGGGCTTCTTGAATATGCTGATTCATGTCTTTTGTTAAATTTGGGAAGCTTTCTGCCATTATTTCTTAGAATATTACTTCTGCCCCTTTCTTTCTTTTCCTTCTGGGATTCCCAAAATGTGTATATGCATATGCTTGATAGTGTTCCACAGGTCTCTTAGGCTCTGTTTGATTTTCTTATACTTTTTTTTCCCTTTCTTCTCCCCAACCTGAATCATTACAATTGTCTTGTCTTTGAGTTTACTGATTCTTTCTTCTGCCAGATCCAATCTGTTATTGAAATCCCCTCTAGGGAATTTTTCTTATTAGTTATTGTGGTCTTCAACTCCAGTATTTCTCTTTGGTTCATTTTTAAAATTTCTCTATTGACAGTCTCATATTTTTCATTCATTGTTTTCCTGATATCCTTTAGTTCTTTCTCTGTTTTTCCCTTTATCTCCTTGAGGATACTGAGGATCATTTTCTTAAAAAGTCTTTGTTTGGTATATCAACAGTCTAGTTTTCTCCATTGATGGTTTCTGGATTTTTATCCATTTCCTTTGGATGGGTCATCATTTTCATTATTGCCTTATAATCTTTGGTTGTACACTGTACATTTTCCTTTAGATTGTACCCAGTTAGTGATATGACAGGGATTTCTGGGAGTGTGAGAAGCTAACAAAAAAAAAACCAACACAAAAAGTACCTTTCATAGTCTTTGCAAATTGGCTCTGCATTGGCTGGTGCTTTCTTTCAGAGTTTAGCCCCCCCTATCCAGAAGATCAACCTGAGATGAATGTAAGGTACACGCTCCTCTTTATCTCTTCTGAAACTATGTCTTATTCTGGAATTGTGCTTGTTCCTGGACTCTGGAATTCCCCATTCAAAGGATTTCCCATATTCCCTCTACAGACTTTCTCCCCCTCCCAGGTATTCTATTGTATGACTTAAAGCAGGCAATTCTTCGCCCCAGGCAACTTTGGTTTAATTCTTTTTATACTGCTCTAGTGTCTGCAAGCTGCTTCTGCCTATAAGGCAAGTTCTGGGACTGGAGCTGAGCTGAGTTCTCTGGTTTAGTCTTTCTGGCTGCCACCCCCAATAGAGTGCACAAACTTGCAGGCATCCCAGGATGTGCACAGGGATTACTGTGTGCCCTCTGAAAAAGGAATAGGGACCCACAATGGGATCCCAGGCTGGCTCCACACTGTGTCAGTCAGGGGGTGGGGGAGGGGTCAGCAAGGGTGCCATGAGCATTGCCTACCATTTTTAACTTGCATTTTCTTGATTTGGCACTTGCCCAGTTACTGAAATCCTTTGTTTTCTGGAATTTTGAGAGAGATGGCTCTGCCAGGTTTTGCTAGTTGTTCAAAGATTCTGTGTGGGACTGGAACCTTGGAGTGTCTTATGTTGCCATCTGGGTTGACCAGCTGTTTGCTTTTGAAACATGACTCCCAATTAGTCCAATTCTAGAGTTTTGAATAGGGGCAATCTTGGCATGTTTGAAGTAGTCTGTCTTAAAATAGCACTTCCCATACCCCCAGAACATATTGGGAATTTATGGTTCTTAGATCCCTCCTAGGTTTCCTCTCCTGAAATATTATAGCTGGTATTTTCTGAACTGTGTATTCCATATGCTTTTTATCTGACTCGTGAGGAAATTGAGTCCAGAGTGTAAAGTGACTTTTAATTTCCACACAGTATGTGGCAGCTATTCTGACCAGAAAGTAATCTTGCTTTACTTTTATCAGTCCCCTTATTCTATGTTGGGTCTTTATTTCCTCAACTGGCCCTAGTGATTTAGGAAGAAAAGGATTAAGTAGATTTGTCCCAGGCTTGGGTGCTGATTTTCCCCTTCTCTAAATTTCTGCCAAATTATATAAAACTTTGAGTTGCTGGGATCATGCTAAATATTTTAGAACCTTTCACTTAGCATGAATTTCCCTACCTTCAATTACAGTGATAGTGCAATTATTATTAAAAGAATACCATGACATTGGATTCATGTTCAGATAATATGTTCACAAAGTGGTCTAATAATACCAGTCCCAAGAGATACTTTGAAGGGAAAGAACCATAAAAACAGGTTCTATGGTCAAATGAGTTTGGGAAACAATGCATTGAGTATCCTCTTATTGGAGATTAACCGAAGAAAACTGTTGGACTTTGACTTCATGTAACCAGCATTTCCCAAATTTGTATGCTCATAGAATGCTGTGTATCTTGTAAAACCTGTTACTAGTGTTCCATAAAACACTTTTGAGAAACAGTATTCTGTCCTGTTGGATATCTGCTGGAGCTAAGTTCATTTGCCAGGCTATATGACCTGAGAGAATGGTCTATTTCTCAGATTACATGCCAAGAATAGAGTGGAGGACCCTAGAATCTGCTTTTTGTTCATCCTCACCGAGAAAGAAAGCTACTGGCCAAAAGAATGGAAAAGCTCTTTTGGAAGAAACAGGATGGATGAGTGGAAGTGAAAATTCACAGGTAGCCAGTGGAATAAGGCCAGGGCTTGTGGGTTCTGGGCTTGAGTACATTTAGAAACCTGCACACTTAAACCTCTCCTCTTTGAAAACATTATGTACACTCGATGTTTTTTCCCCTTAGTATTTAAAAAAAGCTTTTTGATAGCTTCAGTCTGTTACGGCTCCTCAAAAAAGTACCAAGGAGAAGCTTTGTTCATAATCTATCACAAAACAGAATGTGCTTTTATGAAATGTGTTTGAAAAAGTGACAATGAGGTTTATTAGTATAAGGGAATGGATCCTGATCTCTTCCTATGGAAAAGAAATGGTGCTGATGGAAGCAGCCCCTCATTAAGGCAGTCCTGAGGGCCCACTCAACCTGGATGTTCTCTGTGTCTAATGTTTGGAGACTGAGTGTTTTACTTTGCTAAGGTAGAAGGATTGCCCTAATACATTCCTGTAAAAGATACCACAAGTTCAGTTACTTCAACCATTTACTAAATGATGTAGGTCAAATTTATAGAACAAGTAGGTTAAAGAACACATTCCTTTGTGGTTCCACAAAGACTATGAAAAAAAAAAAAAAGGACTCAAAGTTTGGTACCTGGACCAGCAGACTTAGCTTCCCCTGGAACATCTTAGAAAATCAAATTCTTGAAGCTCCTGCCCAGACCAACTGGGCCAGAAACTCTGGAGGGTGGGGCCAGCAACCTGTGTGGACAGGTTCCAGGAGATTCTGATGCAAGCTATGGTTTGAGTATCCCTGGCTCAAAAAAAGGATCAAGTCATCCCAAACTCTGGTCTCACTGCCTTCCACCTTGAACCCTGGATACCCAAAGCTCCTTTTGTCCTCTTCTGTTTGTGTTTCCCCCTGGCCCCTGGTAGGTATATAGTCTTGGTCCTTGATATGAAACATTTTCAGGAATAATTAACTTAGGAAACACAGTTTGCTCCATGTGGCCAGTCCAGCTCAGCTTTCCAGGCTTCTGCTTTGGGTTTTGGTGGCCAAGCATTAATCGTATGGTAGTACTTAGCAAACTTTGCCATTGTCATTCAGGACTCGCACGGGGAGTAGTGACTTCTGATGTCTTTGTATCTCTGGCCATCATACTATCAGAAGAGCAAAAGCACCAGCTTCCATCCACTCCAACAGTCCCAACCTATCCAAGGTGTACCAGAAACCTCTTTGACATGAAAACCTTTTTGCTATTGCCCATCCATCTCTGATCAGTTCTTCTTTGTCTTCTACAAGGGATGTTCTTCCTCTGCCAGCCTTTAAAAATTGCCTTTCATTTGGTTGTATCCTCAATCTTCTAGTCATGTACACTCCCACCCGGTGAGCACATCCATGTCCTCAGTTTCAATTACAGCCCCTGGGTGCTGATGGTGCATACTCTCTCGTGTGCTCCAGGCCTGCATGCCCGGTCACCTCAAGACCCCTGTCCCCCGGATGCCTCCAAGGGGCGTCAAATTGTGGGAAAGGGTTGAGTTTAATTTTCACAAAGGGGAAGCTGGAGCCAGCTCTGCAGTTCGAGGAGGGAGGGTAGGGGTTCCAGTGGCTTTGGCGCACCAAGAATTTGAAAAGTGGCACGGAAATGAGGGAGAGCCAATGGGGAGTGCTGGGGGTGGGGCTAAGAGTGGGGAGAGCCAATGGGGGTGCTGGGGGCGGGGCCAGAAGTGAAAGTGGTGAGTGCTGGGGGCGGGGCCAGAAGTGAAAGTGGAGCCCAGTTTGAAAAGCCTTCAGGGGTGAAAGTAGTGCTCAGCCTGCTCAGCCCGCCCAGCCTACCGGAGTGTAGGGAGCAGGGAATCAGAGCAGGAACCACGTTAGTTAGACCTCTTGGATAGGCTGTAACCCCTGAAGTACCCAATCAATGGGGAACAGGGGAGGGACCCACGAGTTAGGTTTAGGTTATAAATATCACTGTTTCTTATTGTTTGGCGTGCTGGCCATTTTATCCAGGTTGAGTGCCCGTTCTTGCAAGATCTTAATAAAATTCTTTTCTCCTCCACAATCAGGTGAATTTTTGTTTTCTTATAGGTGCAGCTTTCTTTCTAAGAAAATCACACAAACAGACTAAGCTTATCTATGTGCCAGATTCTGTCCTGCATGTTCATTTGCATCATCTTGTTTAATCCTCACGATGGCCATTCAGAGTAACTATGGCTAACCCCACGTAAAAAAAAAAAAAAAAAAAAAAAGACTAATAAAACAAAACAGAGGCTCACAGAAGTTAAGAAATTTGTCCAAAGTACCACAGCTGGTAATCTCAAGATTCAGTATTCAATCCCAGATCTGTTCAACTATGATTTCCTACTCAGACTTTTCATTATAGTTGTATTAGTCAGCCAGAGGGGTGCTGATGCAAAATACTAGAAATCAGTTCATTTTTATAAAGGGTAATTTATTTGGGGTAGAAGCTTACAGTTACCAGGCCATAAAGCTTAAGTTACTTCCCTCACCAAAGTCTGTTGCCATGTGTTGGAGCAAGATGGCACTGAAATCTGCCAGGGTTCCTGTCTTCCTGGGGCTTGTTTCTCTCTGGGCTCAGCTGCTCTGCTCTCTCCAAAAGGCCAGCTGTAGACGATGAGGTGAATGACTCATCTCTCTTCCCAGGGCATCTACCTGTGTTTAATGGAAACTTCTCTCCTTCCTCATGTATCTGCCGCTCTGTGTGTTCACTTCCCAGGCTCCAGGATCAAAACTCCAACCTCCCCTCTCTGTGGTGCAGTTTCTCTGTGAGTCCCCACACACCAAGGGGGAGGGGGGGAGGAGAAGACTCAATGTCCTACTGTCATGGCCCAATCAAAGCCGTAATCATTATTTAATTAAGAAAAAGTAAAACCTCCAAATCCAATACACTCTAATATACCCAGAGGAAAAGACCAGTTTACAAACATAATCCAATATTTCTTTTTGGAATTCATCAATAATATCAAACTGCTACAATAGTTTATTTACCTCGCTTTAGCTTTGCTGCAGCCTCCATGAGGTCACAAAGCACTTAGTGTTCTACCCTGTGAATACCTTAATTACCACACCCCCATCCTTTCTTAAAGTGGCCACTGGTCGACCTAACAGGTTTCCATGCCACCACCTGGCAGCCATGGGGACTGGTTTTAAAGGTGCAAAATCTGTCACCTACTCCCTCTTCTATAACACAGTCCCAACTTGAAATCACCCTTATCTTTCAAGACAAACTTTAAAGATTTGTGCATCCTTTAAAATAAGGCTCCAGGCCATCTTCTATTCCTATATCTTGCCACTTATGCATACACTCTGAACTCTACTTTGGTCCAACACTGTTTCCTTTCCATACTTTACCTCTAATCCGTACAGTGACCCAATGTGCTGTGCTAACTGCTTTCATATAGATTATGCTACTAGAGCCTCACAACAAACTTGTAGGTAGATATTATTCTTCCTGTTTTAGAGACGAATAAACAGACTTAGAGAGTTTAAGTAACTTGCCCAAGGACATAAAGTTCATAATGGTGATTTGAATGAAAGTTTATTTAGCTGAAAACCTCGTGTTTTTTGCTAAGATACTAAGCTTCCACTACAAATATTACCTTTTCCCATATAAAAGCAGGAACAGTTATTTACAGTTATGATTATATCTGTGTTCTCCTAAGGTGACTGAATAACAGAGAAAAGTAGCGTGTTTATATCCTAGATATTTAATTTGGGGAAGCGGATGTGGCTCAACTGACAGAGCATCTGTCTACGATATGGAGGGTACAAGGTTCAATCCCCAGGGCCTCCTGACCCATGTGGTGAGCTGGCCCATGTGTACTGCTGTCGCGCGCAAGGCGTGTTGTGCCACGCGGGGGTGTCCCCCACGTAGGGGTGCCCCACGCACAAGGAGTGTACCCTGCAAGGAGAGCTGCCCTGCGTGAAAGAAGCACAGCCTGCCCAGGAGTGGTGCTGCACACACGGAGCTGATGCAGCAAGATGACGCAACAAGAAAGAGACGCAGTTTCCCAGTGCTGCCGGATAATGGAAGCAGACGCAGAAGAACACACAGTGAATGGATACAAAGAACAGACAACGGGGAGGGGGGAGAGAAATAAAGAAAATAAATCTTTTTTTAAAAAAATTAATTAATTTAGGCATTCACAATAAGGATCTAAGAGTTGTTTAACAAACATATGAATGAACAAATTAATGAATGAGAACAGATGATATGGCTGAAAGACCTTTAATTGCAGTCCTCCAAATTGTGAGTCGTTGGGGGTGCTGTCCATGTAATCAGGACAATAGGATGAAATGAGACGTGGCTATAATGTGCCACCATTTGGCTGCCCTTATGCCATTTACAGCTCACGTTGGGGTCTGGGATACTGTAAGGCTATGATGACCAGACGTGCAATGACTCTTCATAGGCTGTCATTTGTCCTCCTTGAGAGGTCCTGAAACAGCCTTCTCAGACAAGGCAATTTCTGCACTCAAAATATTACTAAAACATCTTTACTGGATGTTTAGTCCATGCAATTTTCTCTTGAATACTGAGAAATAATGTATAGTCTGTCTCCAGTCTAAAGTCAACATTTTCAAGTAACGGATTGTAGGGCCTGAAATTGCAGGCTACATTTGTGCTGTTTCAGGGCCTCTCTTCCAATGCATTTCCAGTGGATGGAAAAGTGTTGGTTAATGTCTGGCACAGCATCTTACATAAAAGAGCACCCAGGATGAAGAGCAAGGGCTTTACTCTGACTTGTATCTCCTAAGACCAAAGGTACATCATTAAGTCTCCTTGTACTTTGAAGAGATGAGTCAATATTCAAAAAGGCTCAGGATCCAGACCAAACGAAAGATGTATGTGCACAAAAGTGAATGCAGGGTAATTCACTTAAGGTTGTGGACTCAAGGAAAAGTGAGGCTTTTGAAAGATATTTCAGACCACTGTTAACATTATCAAATTCTTCTCTTCTCTAAGCTGGACTTTCCTAGGTCTGCTTTTTTACATGAATGAACATTTGATTCAAAAGCCAATCTTTAATGCCTGGTGTGACTTGGGCATCACAGCCTAGAAAATGTACAGTGAAATTTTAGTTTTGACCTAGCTTTAATTAGAACACTGGATAAGTAATGAAATAATGATGAAGTCTATTCTATGGCACTTAAGAAGATTTATTTATTTGTTTATCCCTGCCCGCCCCCATTGTTTGCAATCGCTGTCTGCTCTCTGTGTCTGTTTGTTGTGTGCTCTCTGTGTCAGCTTGTCTTCTTTTTTTAGGAGGCACCAGGAACCAAACCCAGGACCTCCCATGTGGGAGGGAGGTGCCCAATCGCTTGAGCCAAACAATGCAACTGGTGGAGGCTCATTTTATAGAGTGGAAAAATGTGGGGCTACATTTTTCAAGCTTATTCAGCTGCTAAGAAGCTAGGAAGGCCTTGGTATTGAAAATTAGTTCCTTAAGTTCCTATTCTAGAACTGGCTTGTCCCACTCTTTCATACTAACTCTCTAAGTAGAAAATTATTTTAATGCTTTGAAAGTTCTGGGTGACTAATCCTGTACTTCATTATAAATAAAAAGACCAGTCTAATGACCTATTTTTCCATAGATCTGCCTAATTTAATGCCACCACATATATCTATTTTAATCAATACATTTTACTTCCCTCTATTTCTAAAAAAATGCATGCTCTTTAATATTTTATGCTTTTGATACTTATAATCATTTATGCTTTACACAAATATCACATTACTCATTTATTTTAAAAATTTATTCACTTATAGTTAGTATATAAATTTACCCTTACTTGAATGTGTTAAGACTAATATTTCATTGTAATTCAGACTGAAGGACTTGTCTTGAAAGGTTGAGTGGGACAGTTTGGCTATCTGATAGTTATAGTATCCTTTATCCCATAATAACATCTTGGGATTAATTTTAAAACAAATTTCCCTAATTATAGGAATAATGAATGAGTGAATGAGTCACCTGCACTTACTTTGCTTTTTTACCTTTAAGAATAACTACTACAAATACCAGAGTGTGCCACAATCGACGAGTTTTCCAAAGATGTATTCTTTGTTCACTAAAAACTAAGGTGCTGTAATTTTACTTGCAATTATTAAGAATAACCAAAGGCAAAAAGTTCAAAGCATTAATTTGTATTACAATATTGATGAATCTCAAACAATATGCTAGTGAAGCAGCTGTGGCTCAAGCAATTGGGCTTCCGTCTACCATGTGGGAGGTCCTGGGTTCATTTCCCCAGAGCCTCCTGGAGAAGGTGAGCTGGCCCACGCAGCGAGGTGGCCCAGGTGGAGAGCTGGCACAACAAAAGGAGCGACAATGAGAGACACAACAAACCAGGGAGCTGAGGTGGCTCAAGTGATTGGTTGCCCCCTCCCACATTGGAGGTCCCAGGATCAGTTCCTGGTGCCTCCTGAAAGAGAAGAGAAGAAGAGAAGACAAGCAGACACAGAAAGCACACAGCCTGTCGACACAGAGAACAGAGAGCGAGCACAAAATCAACAAGGGGAATGGGGATAAATAAATAAAATAGATCTTAAAAAACAACCAACCAAAACAAAATGCTAAGTGAAACAGGCCAGTTATTAAAGGCCACAACTGTTATGATTCCATTTTTGTGAAATGACCAGAAAAGGCAAATCTGTAGAGACAGAAAGTAGAATTGTGCTGACTGCAGGAAGAAGGAAACTGTGAATCAGTGCCAGGTTTCTTTTTGGGGTAATGGGAATGTTCTAAAGTAAGATGATGGAAATGGCTGGACAACTCTATAACTAGACTGTCACCAAATTGTGCACTTAACACAGGCATTTCATGTAAATTATAGCTAAATGAAACTTTACAGAAATAGATGTGGGATTATAAAAAGTGAACTAATTAAACTGATTATCAAAATAAAAATGTAATAAGCCCACAACACTTGTATATCAATAACACGCATATTATTTTCCAGATCCAACGTAAGATGCATGATAAAAGGAAGATGTGGCCTTCATGCTAAATTTTGCAACCCAATGAAGAAGACATATCCATAAGGGGAAAACAATATTCTATTCAATGAATACTTTAATTATTAAGTGAATATATTGTGAAATGGAATCATTATTTCTGAAGCAGCATAGGCTAAATTCTTCCTTATTCTTCTCGAAGACTAATGCCAGCCAGTCAACAGGATTTTTATCACGCGTGGCTATCAACAGAATTGCTGCTCATTTCAAATCTAGACTCAAAGCTCTTCCAGTATATCTGTTTGAAAATCCCTTGCATGCAGGGATGTGCCCCCAACTTTATATTCTTAGCACACAGTATGGTATTAGGCACATAGAACACACTCATCTAAAATATCTTTGGTATAATGATTAATTCACAATCTCTGGTAAGGCCTGTTCAGAAGCCAGAGAAGCATAAGACAGAGCTCATTAAGTTCTTTAACAAACTTTCATGACATCAAAAAGAAAGGTATGATTCATTTTGATGGGGAACAGAGAAAGAATCACAGTCAGTGATATGCCAACTGTGCCTTGAAGGATGAGAAGAATAAAAGAGAACGCGTAAAAGAATCTTCAGAAACAGGATCTACGTCATTTGGCACCCTGAGAGGCAAATGTAGAAATAATGAATTGAAGTTCTTCATTTTAATTCAAATCTCAAAATATTCCAGGAAGATACGCAGGTAAATATCAAGATTAATTTTAAGATATACCCCAAACTTAGAATTGCAGGTAGAACAGGGGAAGAGGGTAAAGGGGCATGGTCTATATTTTATCCTCAGAAATGTCTTCAGACTGTGGAGATTCTGCTTTCCTTTTCTGCTGCAGAGAAAAGTATCCCCCAGGTAAGCATCATCTTGTAAGCCAATCTTAAAAATGTTACAGAAAAACAAAGTTTTACTCTTGAGGCATTCACATTTGAAGCACTGAATGAATACTTAAAAAGAAGACTTTTAGGAAATATACTTTCTTCCAATCCAGTGAGATAATGAACAAAGTCATCAATAAAGACATAGGTCTTATGCAAAGATGTAGGTAGTTTGGAAGATTTCAAAACTATTTCCGAATCACATATTACATTTGAATTTTTATAGAGACAAAAATAATGTGTTATGACATTATTCTTTAAGTATTTCTGCCCAAAATGCATAATCTGAATCTAATCTTGAGGATGCATCAGTCAAACTCAAATTAAGGAGTAGTCTACAAAATAATTGGCCTAAATTCTTTAAAAATGTAAATGTCAGGAAAGATAAGGAAAGGCTGTGGAATTGTTTGTGATTAAAAGAAACTGAAGAGATATGCAATCTAACTGAAATGTATAATCCTGGCCTGGATCTTGGACCAGAAAAAAAAAATTCAAGTAAGTGGCAATTAGGGAGATTTAAATAGTTTGCAGATAATAGTATGCATCAATGTTAAATTTCCTGATTTTGACAACTCTACGATGGTTCCTTAAGGGAATTTCCTTGATTTTAGGAAATACATTGGAGTATTTAAATGGGCATGATGTCTGTAATTTACCCTCAAATGGTTCTTAAACAATAGTAAACATATGTATACATACAAACACATGCACAAGCACACAGAAAGATGAAGTGAATGTGGCAAAATGTTAATAAGTGATGAATCCAGGTTAAGGATATTTGGGTGTTCTTTCTGTTATTCTTGAAACTTTTTCGTAAACCTGAAATTCTTTCAAATTATAACGTGAAAATGAGTTTATAAGGTCTGTCTTAGCAGATTTTTCAAGAAAGCATGCAACTCACTCAAATTTGAAGAGTTGGTGGCGATTTGCTACCAATTTCGTTTTTCCAATTCAGCTCTCAAAAGCAAGAACCAACTCAAATAGTAAACAGATTTGCAGTAAAACAAGGAAAATCAAATAGACTTCGTTTCATGCAAGAAAAGTGTGTCACAGTGAGTATCACGATTTTCTTCTATTTTAGTGATGATCACCAGGCTAATGTTCTTGATATTGCAAACCTGGAGGACATTATGTTGAGTGAAGCGAGCCCGACCAAAAAGGACAAATACTATATGACTGGGCTACTATGACCTAAATCTATTGTGTAAACTCATGGAACTAATTAGAATAAAGGTCACCAGAAAATAGGAAGAGAGTAGAGAATGGAAAGCTGAGGATTAATCTGTGCAAAATTTGTTAAAACGTTGTTTGTAAATCTTTGGAAATAAATAGTAATGGTGAAAGCATCCCACGGTGTTTGTAACTAGCAGTGCTGTTGTCTGAGTATGACAGTGGTTGAAAGGGAAAGTCTAAGGTCATGTATATTACTAAAAGGAAAGCTAAAAACTGTACCATGGGACTGTATAAAATAGTAAAACCTCATGTAAAGGGAAAAGGATGTGATTCAAGCAGTTGGGTTCCTGTCTACCATATAGGCGGTCCAGGGTTCAATGTCCAGGACCTCCTGGTGAAGGCAAGCTGGCCCATGTGGTGAGCTGGCCCACATACAGTGCTGGCCCATGGGGAGTGCCACCCTGCATGGGAATGCCCGCCCCCCTCCGTGCAGGAGTGCTGCCCCACACAGGAATGCTGGCTGATGCAGAGAGCTGGCGCAGCAAGATGACACAACAAGAGACACAGAAGAGAAACAATAAGAGATGTAGCAGAAGAGGGAGCTGAGGTGGCGCAAGAGAACGATCCCCTCTCTCCCACTCTGTGGAAGGCCCCAGGATTGGTTATCAGAGGTGCCTAATGAGAATACAAGCAGGCACAGAAGAAGATATGGCAAGTGGACAAAGAGAGCAGACAATGGGCAGGGGGAGGGGAATAAATAAATCTTAAAAAAAAACACCCTCATGTATAACAGGAATAAAGGTGATACTGCATATATGACTGTTTTTACAAAATATAAATACAAATATACAAGCAAGAAAGAAAAAGAACAGCAGCTGTGCATGGCAGGGGACACATAAGGAGAGTGAGAGGTAATGAGTTTTGTTTTGTTTTTGTTTATTTTTATTATTTTTATTGGAATAATGAAAGTATTCTAAGAATGACTTAAGTGATGAATGCACAAATATATGATTACACCAAATACCACTGATTGTACACTTTGGATGGATTTATCTTTTATTCATATTTATCAATAAAATTGATTTGTTAAAAAAATAATGGGAAGTAGACTTGGCCCAGTGGTTAGGGCATCCGTCTACCACATGGGAGGTCTGCGGTTCAAACCCCGGGCCTCCTTGACCCGTGTGGAGCTGGCCCACGTGCAGTGCTGATGCGCGCAAGGAGTGCCGTGCCACGCAGGGGTGTCCCCGCGTAGGGGAGCCCCATGCGCAAGGAGTGTGCCCCATAAGGAGAGTCGCCCAGTGCCAAAGAAAGTGCGGCCTGCCCAGGAATGGCGCCGCACACACGGAGAACTGATACAACAAGATGATGCAACAAAAAGAGACATAGACTCCTGTGCTGCTGACAACAGCAGAAGTGGGCAAAGAAGAACACGCAGCAAATAGACACACAGAACAGACAACTGGGGCAGGGGAAGGGGAGAGAAATAAATAAACAAATAAATCTTTAAATAATAATAATAATATAAGGGAAATTATATGTGTGTGTGTGGGATTTATATGGAAATTTCCTATTTTTTCCATGTATATTTTCTATAAACCTAAAATTTCTCTAAAATGAAAGTTTATTATTACAAAAAAAATAAAAATCAGAATTAAAAAATCATAGAGTGGGCATCCATTTCAGTTTTGAAGGGAACAAATAAGACTCAAACATTGAATGATCATTTAAAGGAAATTTAAGAACGAGCATATTACAAGTAACTTGGGATAAATAACAAGAAAGCACTATTCCCTATGTCCAATCATAAATATTAAGTGGGATGAAGCCAGTGCAGACACCTGTTTCCTTGGAAACTCATTCAATTGAAACTGTGGTAAAAAATTAACATGTATTTTTTTTCCTTGAAGGAGAAGAACTTCTTTTACTTACACAGTTTTGACCTTTAGTTTTATATCTTAGGCTTATTATAAGACATTTTTTGCAGAGCTAAGCAAACAAAGAACCAAATAACTGTCTTTTCATTAGTTCTGGCTTTTAGAGCTGCAGATTAAGTGACAACTCTGGGTAGTTCGGGTTAAATTTGCCACTCATCAAATATTGTCATTAGATTAATAAACTGTTAACCCCCACACAATATTCTAAATCAAATTCTGAGTGACTTTATATGGTAGATAATTGAACTAAGCCATCATATTTACAGTTAAGTCCTATCTTTTGTGAAGCAGTAAAGCTTAATAAAGGCAAGTTTCTTATATAAACCAATACTGACAAATGTCATGCAGATAGAGATTCACCCAGGATAATTCAATGCATAATGACTCTCGCCCATGAAGGGTTTCTCTTATTTTACTTCCAAAGCTCAGACGGTTCTAGATTTCTGGTAGACTTGCAATGTGGATAGAGGATCAGGGTTAGGGTTATTCTAGTTCAAGTCAAGGAGGCTGAATTGGTTCAGAACCCCTAAAGAATAATCTACCAGTGCAGCTCTTCATTAGAATCAGCCACAGGATAGAATAACTGATGAGAGAAACCAGATCTGCACCAAGGCAGGTTATAAGTGCCGGAGAAATGGTTGACTATTCTATCTGCGGTGCCACAAGGAAAAAGGCTATCATTGACCTTGAGTGTCTACATCTTCACAAACTCAGCGTCCCTGCCCTAGAAGGGAAAAGATATAAGTGCAGATGAGTCACAGCTTCAAGGAAATACGTTTATTATGGAGCATGAGTGTGTATCCAGAAACCAAAGGGAAAAAACCTAGACTTACTAGGGGACTGAGATAGCCTGAAGACGCCTTTGTTTCCAGGGAAGAGTGTCCCAGAGACAAGGGGAGTGTTGGGCAAGTAATTTCCCACTTATTCTGGAGCTGGTACCACATATTTATGGTAATCATAGCTCAGATTCTTGGAGCCAAAACACATGATTTAATGTGATTTACCCTGTTTATTCCATAAAGACACACTTAACTGTGAGTGAGGATGTTTCTAATTTTAAATTTGGAAATATAGTTAGCATAGCAGAGAGCTCCCTTAAAACAGTGTAGATTCATGTCCTTGGATTCTTTGTGGTCAATTCGTGTCTGATTACCATCTTTGCTGAAGAGATTAAGTGATTTAGTCAAGGTGATATGTCTGAACCATGGTTTTCAGTTCTAAAAGTTCTTTATATGCCTCCCCTGTGCTTGTCACTGTCCTAGGGTTTGACCCTGTAGGGTCCAAGGCTGCCCTTGAGGAATAGGAATCATGCCGGTGGCTTCTTTTTTTCAACAAATCAATTTTATTGATACATATTCATAAACATACAATTCATCCAAAGGGTACAATCAATGGTATTTGCTAGAATCACACAGTTGTGCATTCATCACTTCAATCACTATTAGAGCATTTCATTATTTCAATACTACTACGAATAAACAAAAAACAAACAAACAAACAAGAAAATTCCTTACCTCCCAATCACTCTATGCTCCCCCACTGTACACAGCTGCTGCTTCTGGCTAATCTATCCAAAGTGTATAATCAATGGCTTTTAGTGTAATCACAATGTCATGTATTCATCATCTCAGAAACTTTATAGCCATTTCACTACTCCAAAAAGAAAGACTCCACGCTCCTTAGCATTCCTTCCACAGACCTACATAACCACTAATCTCCTTTCATCTTTATAAATTGATTTATACTTACATTTTATAGAAATGGAATCTAACAACATGTAGTACTCTCTGGTCTTCACTTAGTTTTTTTTTTTGTCTGATATTAACATTTTGTACTTTCAACTTACATTTGTGCAGCTTCAAAGAAAAATGGTCATATATGCATTTCTACTCATTCATATTTCACATAATATATTTGTTCATAATGGGACAATCATGCAGTATTTGTCCTTTTGTGTCTGCCTTGCTTCTTTCAACATAATATCCTCAAGGTCCATCCATGTTATCATATGTTTCACGACTTCATTTCTTCTTACTGCGGCATAGTATTCCATCCTGTGTATACCCCACAATTCCTTTATCTATTCATCAGTTGATAGACACCTGCATTGTTTCCAGCTTTTGGCTATCGTGAATAACACTGCTATGAACATTGGTGTGCAGATATCTATTTGGGTTACTGCTCTCAGTTCTTCTGCATATATACCTAGCAATGGTATTGCCAGGTCCCATGGCAAGTCTATATTCAACTTCCTTAGGAACTGCCAGTCCTCCACAGTGGCTGTACCATTCTACATTCCCACCAACAGTGAATAAGTGACTTAAAAAAATTTATTTTATTTACTTATCCCTCCCCCACCCCCCCAAATTGCTTGTGCTTGTTGTCTGCTCTCTGTGTCCATTCCTTGTATGATCTTCTGTGTCTGCTTGTCTTCTCTTTAGGCAGTCCTGGGAACCGATCCTGGGAATCTTCTAGAGTGGAAGAGAGGTGCTCAATCTCTTGAGTCACTTCAGCTCCCTGGTCTGCTGAATCTCTTATTGTCTCTCCTCTGTGTCTCTTTTTGTTGTGTCATCTTGCTGCTCCAGTTTTCCGCATGGGCCAGCACTCTGCATGGGTCAGCACTCTTCTTAGGCTAGTTCATCGTGCAGGCTAACTTGCCTTCACCAGAATGCCCTGGGAATTGAACCCTGGACCTCCCGTATGGTAGACAGGAGCCCAATTGCTTGAGCCACATTTGCTTCCCAGTTTTCTGACTTTTTAATAGCAGCTATTCTAATAGGTGTGAAATGATATGTTGTTGTAGTTTTGATTAGCATTTTCCTAATTGCTAGTGAGGTTGAACATTTTTTCATGTGTTTCTTCACTATTTGTATTTCTTCTTTGGACAGTTGTCTTTTCAAGTCTTTTGCCCGTTTTTAAATAGGATACTTTGTCTTTTTATTGTTGAGTTGCGTGATCTCCTTATATATCATGGATATTAAACCCTTATCAGATATTTGATTGCTAAATATTTTCTCCCATTGTGTTGGCTGCCTTTTTACCCTTTTGACAAAGTCCTTCAAGGTATAAAAGTGTTGAATAGGTCCCATTCATCTATTGTATTTTTTCTTTTGTTGCTCGTGCCTTGGGCATAAGGTTTAAGAAACTACCACATACCACAAGGCTATCCAGTTCTCCTAGCAGCTGATGGCTTTTTGCTGGGACTCTGCTGGCTCCCAGTAACCTGAGGATTCTTGGAATACCTTTATAGCCCATGATCAATATGCCATTCACGCTTTTGTCTAAATTTGGCTTAAACTTGTTTGCAGTCTCATCCTACTGGTTCCAGGTCAGTCTCGGCAAGCAGAAGGTAGGTGGATGTTTGTCTTCAGGGGCACTATATCTCATGCAACCTTAACTACGAGGCTCCCGTTGTACACTGTACAGCCTGACAATGTGCACAGAGGTACATGGCAGTTCTCCTTATTTTCTTACTCACCCACTTCCCCACTCTCCCCACCCTTTTGTGGCTTCCTTCCCTTCATATTCCTGCCATTGCTTTATTGGATCCTGTCAAGGGAGAAAGGAACCTGATACAATTTATTCACTTGGAGATGCTGGCAACTTGATATGCTACCCGGCCAGGAAAGACCACAAAACAAGGGCAATGATGGAATTACAGGCATTCTGGGTAACCTCTGGGACATGTCCTGGGGAAGGGAAAGACTTTGAATCCCAGTGGTCATCTATGATGTCTTTGTAAGGATGGCCATCTCAACAATACCTGTTCAATTTCAATGCAAGGCCAGTAAGCTAACTATGCACACTGCGCCAGATTTTATATGAAAACTACCTGTTGAAAGTCTCAAGGTATTTGGTAATTACGTCTGTAATGTTCTTGGCTTTAGAAATTTCAGTCCTGCCAGTACCAACTAGTAGTTATTCTCATATGGGCTTTCCACATCTGTGATAATCAATCTGCTTCTCATACAGTTTTTTCAAGCTTCATTATAATAATAACTTCCATTTACTGAAGACTTACTGTATCCCACCAGATGCCCTATGAGCTTGTTTCTTTGCATAATCTGATGAGGCAGGCTCCCATTGTACAGATGAGGAAGGTGAGGCTCAGACAGGCTAAGTGGCTGTCCCAAGGCTCAATGGCTGGCAAGTGGCAGCACTAGAATTAGGCCCCAGATCACATAATAGGATATGTATTGAGCCCCACTTCTCCCATCATAGCAGCTCTAGCTGCCCAGCAGCTTCACTTGACAGTGGGCCTTCTGGGGTTCCCAATTACTTTCTTCTGGGGTTCCCAATTACTTTCTTCTAGGGTTCCCAATTACTTTCTTAGGGTAACTGGCATTTTGCTGCCCTTGGGTCACAGCAGAGTTTAATGGTGCAGAGCTCTGACTCTGGAGCTGGGCTGCCTGAGCTCGAATTCCAGTTCAGTGCTTCATACTTTTCTTGGACTCTTATTTAAATTTTTAATTTTTAAAGGGTTTGAAAAAAAAACATACCTTGGTTGTACTGATGGATTCTTCTGTCAACTGTATATTCCTCTCCTATAGCTGTGTAAATGACTTTTTTTCTTCATTTTTCTTTATACAGGGCTTCAATGTATTTCAAGTTCAGACTAGCTGGAGGAGGGGGCATGAGGCTGAGCTGCTTGTGATCTAACATTATTGTCATTTATTTAGTACCTACTAAGTGCTGGGCACTATGCCAGGTGCTTACATACGTTATGTTTTTTCATTTTTATAACAAATCTGGAAACAGGTTATTATTACCTTATGTAATAATAAGTGCTGGAGGAGGTGGGCGGGGCTGAGCTCTCAGGCAAAAACAGTAGATGAGGGGCAGAAACTGTCTAAAGGAGCAGTTTTGGGGATCTATGGACCAGGAGAGTGCTGTGTGCATCATCCAGGAGGGAGGGAGGACAGAGAGATGAAGAGGCTGACAAGAAAATCTGAGTTCCTAGCCCCCCACAGCTGGGAACAGCGCCCACCCCCAACAGGTGAACAGCCTTGGTAAAACCCGTGGCTGACAGTAGCCCACTGAGGGGAATGGACATGTCCTCTCTGGGAAAAGGGAGGGTGCAGTGGAGGGCTGAGTGTGGTATCTTCAGCAAATTTAAGCAGCAGGAGCTGGATCTCAATCACGGTTCTAACCAGCTCAGAAACACAAGCCAGGAGAGGCTGAAAGAATCACCTCCGTGTAAAGAGTCACGAAAGGGCACCATCTGCTGGCAGGCTAGGAAATTGAAGGAAAACAAGATTTTTGGAGTCACTCTTGTCCCTACCCACAGGCCTCCTTGGATCTGGTCTGCGCCCCATTACTGCTCTGGCCCTGTTTTGATAACTTAAACAGGGCAATTTTAAAGGTTTAGAATGTTTAACCAAAAATCAAAGAAGAGCCATGTAACAAAACCACTAGGCAAAAAAGAGAAATTGAACATCAGAGTACACTTATAACATGATCAGATGCCTAGAATGACAAGTCATACTAAGAAATGGGAGGAAATGTCCCGGCCAAAGGAACAAATGGAAAGCCCTGACACAGTGTTTAAAACCACAAGCACATGTTCACACAAATCTCCTAAATCAAATCAAGGAACTGAAGAAAAATATGGTTAAAGAAATAAAAGACATTAAGAAGACACTGGGTGAGCATAAAGAATTTGGAAGCTTACAAAGAAAAGTAATGGAGCTTGTGGGAATGAAAGATGTAATGGATGAGATTAAAAATACATTAGAGGCATATAACAGCAGATTGGAATTAACCAAGGAATGAATAAGCAAATTGTAAGATGGAAAATCTGAACTTGAAAAGACAGAAGAATAGAAAGAGAAATGAATGGAAAAACTGAACAGGGTCTCAGGGAACTGAATTATAGCATGAAACAAACAAACATGTGTAAGGAGGGTGACAGAAGGAGAAGAGAATGGAAAAGGAAATAATGACTGAAATTTTCCCAACCCTTATAAAAGAACTAAAAATCAATATCCAAGAAGGACGATGCACCCCAAACAGAATAAATCTGAACACACCTACTCCAAGACACCTACTATTCAGAATGTCAAATGCCAGATACAGAGAATTCTGAAAGCAGCAAAAGAAAAGCAATTCCTCACATAAAGGAGATGCTCAATAACACAAAGAGCCATTTTTCTCATCAGAAATCAGGTTGGTGAGAAGGCAGTGGTATGATATATTAAATGTACTATAATAAAAAAGCCTGCCAACCATGGATTCTTTATCTGGAAAAACTGTCCTTCAAAAATGAGGACAAGTTTAAAGTCTTCACAGACAAACAAAAACAGAGAGAGTATGTCACTTAGAGACTAGATTTATAAGAGATACTAAAGGGAATGCTCCAGCCCAAAAGAAAAGGACAGGAGAGGCATGGAGAAGAGTGTAAAAATGAAGATTGTTAATAAGGGTAACTGAAAGGGTAAAAGCAGACAAGGGTAAGATATGACAATGGAAAGCTAAAGGATAAAATGGACAAAGTAAGCAGTGCCTTTACAGTAATAACACTGAATGTTAATGGGCTGAACTCCCCAAACAAAAGAAACAGACTTGCAAACTGGATAATAAAATAGCTTTCTATATGTGTCTACAAGAGACTTACCTTAGACACAAGGACACAACCAGATTAAAAGTGAAAGGCAGGAAAAAGATATTCCATGCAAAGAGTAACAAAAAAAAAAAAGAGCAGGAGTAGTCACTAATATTAGACAAAATAGATTTTAAATGCAAAACTGTAGTAAGAGATGAAGAAGGTCATTATCTATTCATAAAATCACCAAGGAAAAATAACAATAAATATGTACCTAACCTGGGTACCCCAAAAAACATAATGTACACACTGGCAAAGCTAAAGGGAGAAAGAGAAGTCTCTACAAAAATAGTTCGAGACTTCAATACACCACTCTTATCACTGGATAGAACATTTGGACAGGAATAAGGAAACAGAGACATTAAATAATATGATAACTGAGCTAGACCTAACACACATATAATGTACATATATAGTACATTACATCCCCAAACAACAGGATATGCATTCTTCTTAAGTGCTCATGGGTCTGTCTCCAGATTAACCACGTTAGTTCACAAAAGAGGTCACAATAAATTTGAAAAGACTGAAATTATACAAAGCACTTTCTCGGATCATAATGGAATGAATTTGGAAATCAATAACAGGTGGAAAAATGGAAAATTCACAAATATATGGAGATTAAACCACAAACTCTTAAATAATCAGTAAATCAAAGAAGACATTGCAAGAGAAATCAGAAAATATCATGAGACAAATGAAAACAAGAACACAACATATCAAAACCTATAGGAGGGAGCAAAGGCAGTGCTGAGAGGGAAATTTATAGCTTTCAATGTTTACATTAAAAAAGGAAAATGAGCTAAAATTAAAGACATAACTGCATACCTGGAGGAACAAGAAAAAGAACTGCAAACTAATCCCAAAGCAAGCAGAAGGCAAGAAATAACAAAGATTACAGGAGAAATAAATGAAGTGGAGAACAAAAACACAATAGAGAGAATCCACAAAACCAAAAGTTGGTTCTTCAAAAAGATCAACAAAATGGACAAACCATTAGCTAGACTGACACAGAGAAAAAGAGAAGATGCAAATAAATAAAATCAAAAATGAAAGGGGGCATATTACCACTGACCCTGCAGAAATAAGAGAGATCATAAGAGGATACTATGAACAACTGAATGCCAAAAAACTAAACAATGGGGAAAAGGACTTGGCCCAGTGGTTAGGGCGTCCATCTACCACATGGGAGGTCCGCAGTTCAAACCCCGGGCCTCCTTGACCCATGTGGAGCTGGCCCATGCACAGTGCTGATGCGCACAAGGAGTGCCGCGCCACTCAGGGGTGTCCCCCGCGTAGGGGAGCCCCACGCGCAAGGAGTGCACCCGTAGGGAGAGCTGCCCAGCGCGAAAGAGGGTGCAGCCTGCCCAGGAATGGCACCGCCCACACTTCTCGTGCTGCTGACAACAACAGAAGCGGACAAAGAAACAAGACGCAGCAAATAGACACCGAGAACAGACAACCGGGGGGCGGGGAGGGATTAAATAAATAAATAAATCTTCAAAAAAAAACAAAAAAACTAAACAATGTAGATAAGATGGGCAAATTCCTAGAAACACAAGAACGATCTACACTGAACCTAGAAGAAATAGAAGACCTCAACAAAGAAGAAATAGAAGACCTCACAAGAGATTGAATCAATCATCAAAAATCTACCTAAAATGAAAAGCCCAAGACCAGATGGCTTCACAGGTGAATTCTACTAATCATTCAAAGAAGATTTAATAAAATCTTGTTCAAACTCTTCCAAAAATTTGAACAAGAAGTAACACTTGAAAACTCATTCTATGAAGCCAACATCACCCTAATACCAAAGCCAGATAATGATACTACAAAAAAAGAAAATTACAGACCCATATCTCTAATGAATATAGATGCAAAATCCTCAATAAAATACTTGCTAATCAAATCCAAAAGCACATTAGAAGACTCAAATATCATGATCAGGTGGGTTTTATTCCAGGTATTAAAGTTTCGTTCAACACAAGAAATCAAATAGTGTAATACACCACATTAACAAACTGAAGAAGAAAAATTACATGGTCATCCCTATTTACACAGAAAGGGCATTTGCCAAAAAACAGCAGCCTTTCTTGATAAAAACACTCTGAAAGATAGGAATTGAAGGAAAGTTTCTCAACATGATAAAGTGCATATATGAAAAACCCACAGTTAATGTACTCAACAGTGAAAGACTGAAAGCTTTCCTGCTGAAATCAGGAACCAGACAAAGATGCCCACTGTCACCACTGTTATTCAATATTGTGGTAGAAGTTCTAGTCAGAGCAATTAGGTAAGAAAAAGAAATTCAAGGTATGCAAATAGAGAAAAGAAGCAAAACTCTTGCTTTTCACTGATGACTTAATCCGATACCTAGAAAATCCATAAAAATCTACAACAAAGCTACTAGAGCTAATAAACAAGTTCAGCAAAGTGGCAGGATAAAAGATCAATATGCAAAAATCAGTAGTGTTTCTTTACACTACTAAGGAGCAATTTGAGGGGAAAGTCAGGAAAAAAATTCCATTTGCATTAGCAAGTAAAAGAATAAACTTAAACAAGGACATAATGGACCTGTATTCAGAAAATTATAAAACATTGCTAAAAGAAATCAAAGATGACCTGAACAAATGGAAGGACATTCTGTGTTCATGGCCTGGAAGAATAAATATCATTAAGATGTCAATTCTACTGAAAATGAATTACAGATTCAATGCAATCCCCCCAAAAATTCCCACAGCCTTAAAAAAACACATTTTTTTTTTTTAAGAAATGGAAAAGCCAATGATCAAATTTATTGGAGGGGTAAGGGGCCCTGAATAGCCAAAAAAATATATTTTTTAAAGATTTATTTGTTTATTTATTTCTCTCCCCTTCCCACCCCCACCCTAGTTGTCTGTTCTCTGTGTCTATTTTGCTGCGTGTTCTTCTTTGTCCACTTCTGTTGTCAGCAGCACAGGAATCTGTGTTTCTTTTTTTGTTGTTGTGTCATCTTGTTGTGTCAGCTCTCCGTGTGTACGGCGTCATTCCTGGGCAGGCTGCACTTTCTTTCGCACTGGGCGGCTCTCCTTACGGGGTGCACTCCTTGCGTGTGGGGCTCCGCTATGTGGGGACACACCTGCGTGGCACGGCACTCCTTGCGCGCATCAGCACTGCACTTGGGCCAGCTCCACATGGGTCAAGGAGGCCTGGGGTTTGAACTTCGGACCTCCCATGTGTAGATGGACACCCTAACCACTGGGCCAAGTCCACGTTCCCAAAAATATTTTTAAAAAGAACTAAGTTGGAGGACTCTCACTTCCTGGAATTAAGGCATATTAAATGATGTGGTAAAAACATCATCATACTTGTGTGAAGCTAGACATATTGATCAATGGAACTGAATTGAGAGTTCAGAAATAGACCCTTACATATATGATCAAGGTATTTCTGACAATGCTGATAAACCCATCCAGCTGGGTCAGAACAGTCTATTCAACAAACGGTGCTGGGAAAACTGGATATCTATAATTAAAAGAATGAAAGAGGACCCATATCTCATGCCTTCTAAAAAAATTATCTCAAAATGGATCAAGGACCTAAATATAAAAGCTAGAACCATAAAACTCCTAGTAGAAAACGTAGGGAAACGTCTTCAAGATCTTGTGGTAGGTAGTGATTTCTTAAACCTTATACCCAAAGCAAGAGCAATGAAAGAAAAAAATAGATAAATGGGACCCTCCTCAAGATTAGAAACCTTGGTGCTTCAAATTACATAGACAAGAAGGTGAAAAGGTAGCCTGCTCGATAAGAGAAAGTATTTGGAAACTACATATGCCATAAGAGTTTGATTTCCAAGTTTACAAAGAGATCTACAACACAATGATAACAAGCCAAGTAACTAAATTAAAAAATGGGCAAAAAATCTGAATAGGCATTTTTTTCTAAAGACAAAGTACAAATGACCAAAAAGCACATGAAAAGATGCTCATCACTATTAGGGAAATGCAGATCAAAAGTACATTGAGATATCATTTCACACCTTACAGAATGGCCACTATTAAAAAAGTAGAAAACTACCAGTGCTGAAGAAGATGTGGAGAAATAGGAACACCCCTTCACTGTTGGTGAGAATGTAGAACGGTGCAGTCTCTGTGGAAGACAGTTTGGCAGTTTCTCAGGAAGCTAAATATGGATCTGCTGCATGATCTGGCAATCCTGCTACTAGGACTATATTCAGAAGAACTGAAAGCAGGGTCGCAAGCAGATATTTGTACACCATTATTCATACTGGCATTATTCACAATTGCTAAAAGATGGAAAGAACCAAAGTGTCCATCAATGAACGAATGGATAAACAAAATGTGGTATATACATATGATGGAATATTATTCAGCTGTAAGAAGAAATGAAGTTGGGATGCAATGATAACATGGATGAACCTTGAGGACATTATGTTGAGACACAAAAGGACAAATATTGTATGGTCTCACTAATATGAACAAAATACAATGTGTAAACTCACAGAGGAAAATTCTAGAATATAGTTCACTAGGAGACAAAATGTAGGTGGAGAAGAGGGATCTGATGCTTAATGTATGTAGAATTTTTAATAAGCTTGGTTGTAAATGTGTGGACATGGATAGAGTTAATGGTAACACATTATAGTGAATATAACTAACACTGCTGGTTTATAAATGTGATTGTGGCTAGGGGTAGTCTAGGGACGTAAATGTCATTTGAGAAAAAGCTAGAGGATAATCTAGGGAATGTCTACCATAGTGGACTCAGTGGTGGATAAGGATTGTTGTTTACAGTGCACATACAAGAATGTTCTTCTATTTCAAGGTTAAGAATATGGGGATATATGGGAAAAATGTAACTTTTGGGCTATAGTTAAGAGTAATATTGTAATATTTTTGCAGCATTGACAAAGATGAAACGACATCAATTTCTAAGGGTCAGCATTAGGGGGATATAAGGGAGTAGAGGATTTTTTACCTTTTGGAGTAATGAAAGTGTTCTAAAATTGACTGAGGTGATGAAGGTACAACTCTGTCATGAAATCGAGAGCCACTGAATGCATACTTTGGATGGACTGTACAAAGCAAGGGGCTGTAGAACACAGTTAATGCTGTCCTGAATGAGGGACTGTGGTTAACAGTACAAATATGAGTACATTCTCTCCTGAACTATGACAAACATACAATACTAAAACATGGGGTTAATAATAGGTGGTTTGCTTGAAAAATACACCAAATGTAAGATGGACTATAGTTAGCAGTAATATTTTGATGATGTTCTTTCACCATTTCTAACAAATGTTCCACAGCAACGCGAGGTGTTGGGGGGGGGGCGATGTATGGGAATTCTGCACGGTATGCATGATTGTTTTGTAAGCTCACAATTTCTTTAATAAAAAAAAACGAAGTGTCCAGAGATGTTAAGCACTTTCCCTGAGTTGGTGAGTTAAAGGGCAAGAAGCCTGTCTGACTGCAAAGCATATGGTCTTAACATTTAAAACAAAAATTACACTACTTATTCATTTTTGAATTCTTGCTACAAAAATTTTTGAGTGCAGCTGTCTATTAAGTCAAAGTTAGCTTCCTCCTTTAACCCACCTTTTCCTTTCTAAGGTATCTACTGTTACCAGGTTGATGTCCAGTGATGTTTTCTATGAACATTTGTGCACACACAACTATGGAGACTTTCATTTATTTATTTATTTTTATTTATTTCTCTCCCCTTCCCCTCCATTGTCTGCTCTCTGTGTCCATTCGCTGTGTGTTCCTCTGTGTCCGCTTGCATTCTCGGCAGCACCAGGAATCTGTGTCTCTTTTTTATTGCGTCATCTTGCTGCATCAGCTCTCCATGTGTGTGGCGCCACTCCTGGGCAGGCTGTGCTGTTTTCACGCAGGATGGCTTTCATTATGAGGTGCACTCCTTGCACGTGGGGCTCCCCTACGTGGGGACACCCCTCCATGGCACGGCACTCCTTGTACGCATCAGCACTGCGCATGGGCCAGCTCCACACGGGTCAGGAGGCCTTGAGTTTGAACCTTGGACCTCCCTTGTGGTAGCTGGAGGCTCTAGCCATTGAGCCAAATCCACTTCCCAACTATGTAGACTTTTAAAACTATAAACTGGACCATAGTGTACTTACTGCCTGCTTGCTGTCCTTTATGCATTCCTACAATCAACTCTTAAAAACATTTAAAAAAACTTTATATTCTAGTGTTTGCTTTAGATGTACCAAAATTTATTTGAATATTCCCCTAGGGATGAACATTCAGATTTCTTCCAGTTTTTCAGGAACAAAAACAAAGCTGTAAAAAACACTTCTGAACGTACATCTTTGTATTCTTTTATAAGGGTTTTCAGGGGCAGAGTATTATTTGAGCGACTGCTGGTCCAAACACATTTTACATTATAATAGACACGACTAAATCAGCCTTGGAAATGGTCCATTCACTCCTCCATGCTGCATTTGAAGGCCACCCGAAGCTGGATGGAACAGCGCCTTGAATTTCAGAGGTTTGGCTTCCTTTGGCATTGCATATTCTAATTTTTTTCCTGCCCTCCACTCCAGCTGCTAAGAAGGCTTTTCCTTTCCTGCTTGCCCTTCTCCGACTGTCTGCCCTGCTCTCCTTATGGGGTACTCTTCCCCACCTTTGGAGTATCAAATCACACACTTCTCTGACATCTCAGAAGCAAGGAGAGAGCACTTATTTTCGTGTTGACTGCTAAGGCTCCCAGAGCGCCCGAGGAATATAAATCACGCTGGTGGCTCTGGGCTAGGATGGCAGACAGTGAGGTATGGTGGGCTCGGGCAGAGGGGAGTGCGGAGATGGATGGAGCAGAGGGTGGTACTGGTGGAACGGCTCAAGCTTTTCAATCCTCCGCCTTCTAAAATACCCTTCCCCTGAAGATGTCCTTGTATTTACTAAAGGACCAAGATAGCGATCATCCCCTGAAAATGTGACTGTCTAACCTGAAGGATTAGAATCCATGTGATGACTTGACTTTAGGTCTCCCATTTTCAGAACACTTGGTTATCTTGGTAAATGAGAACGGCACATCATTTAAAATTGTCATCATCGATTTGATTCATTTCATCGCCTAAAGAGCATGAGTTGATAGTCTGCCTCTTTGCTGACGTGAGATATTATTTCGAAAATTACTTAAACTTAATCTTAAATCTTGGGAAGTGGTGTAATAAATTTTGGTACGTCTATAAGCAAGAATAATCTATAGCCAATAAAATCGGGTTTCAGAAGAATATTTAATGACATGGGACAATGTTCAAGATATATTGTTAAGCATTAAAAGCTGGTATGTGCACAGAAAAAACCCCTGAAATAAAATAATACTTTTAACAGCGCTTGTCTTTGGGGGATGAAATAATTTTTCAAAATTATTTTTGTTGAACTGTTTTGGGAATTTTCATTTTTCTGCAATGACCATATAGGGGCTTTTATAATCAGAAAATAATTTGTTATGAAGATGACTTCGACTAGCTCCTCTTTTCTTCCTGGCTGTCTGAGACTCAATTTTCTTGATATTAAACATAAAGTGGGCTTGCAGGGACACTTCTGTGAGGTCACTAGGCTCCTGTGGTCCTTTTTCAGATCTGACCCATGAGGCGGGTTCGGTCCCTGTTTGTTTCTCCTCCATGGTCCCCTGTTTCAGGGAAGTCCTGATCTACACCAAAGACAAACATCAGAACGGGGAGGGCTGACTTCCTGGGTGCAGAGGGCATGGCTGGACCTGGCTCCAGGGCCGGAGACCTCACCAGGACCCAGCCTTGGGGGCCCAGTGGTACCCTGGAAAGCAGTTCTGGAAAGCAGTCCAGGAGGTATATCGAGGATAGAGGGGGAGAAGCCTAGAAGAACTTAGGGGAGGATCAGGGTCCCCGTGAAAGAGCGTGGAGTTCTCAGAAGTGCTCAGGTCCCAGGGATGGGTTACTAGGACAGACATTAAGTGGAACACCCAGTAGAGAATGAAGTTAAGCCAGGCCTAAGGAAAGGGCCAATCAAGAAAGGTGGGGGAAAGTGGACTTGGCCCAGTGGTTAGGCTTGGCCCAGTGGTTAGGGCATCCGTCTACCACATGGGAGGTCCGCGGTTCAAACCCTGGGCCTCCCTGACCCGTGTGCAGCTGGCCCATGCGCAGTGCTGATGCACGCAAGGAGTGCCGTGCCACACAGGGGTGTCCCCCGCATAGGGGAGCCCCATGCACAAGGAGTGCGCCCCGTAAGGAGAGCCACCCAGCGCAAAAGAAAGTGCAGCCTGCCCAGTAATGGCGCTGCCCACACAGAGAGCTGACACAACAAGATGACGCAACAAAAAGAAACAGATTCCTGTGCTGCTGACGACAACAGCAGCAGATAAAGAAGAACACGCAGCAAATGGACAGAGAGAGCAGACAACTGGGGGGTGGGGTGGGAAGTGGAGAGAAATAAATGAGAAAAAAAAAAAGAAAGGTGGGGAAGTGACTGTGGCTCAAGGGACTGGACTCCTGTCTATCATATGGGAGGCTCTGGGTTTGATTCTTGGGCCTCCTGGTGAAGGCCAGCGCATGCACACACCTGCGCGGACAGCTGGCCCAACAAAAAAGAGACACAGAGGAAAAAGACAATGAGAGACACAACCAAGGAGGGAGCTGAGGTGGCTCAAGTGACTGAGTACCTGTCTCCGACATCGGAGGGTCACACACAGGATCGATTCCCGGTGTCTCCTAAAGAGGAGGAGAGAAGAGAAGCAGACACAGAGGAACGTGCAGTGAATGGACACAGGGTGCAGACAGCATGCACAAACGGCAAGGGTGGCCGGAATAAACACAATAAATCTTAAAAGAAAAAAGGTGAGACTCAGGTGGCTCCCCAGGTGTAGTCAGGGACAGGAATATAATGCACATTCATCGATTGCCCACTAGGTGTCAGATACTTTCCTATACAAAGGATTTCAAGCACATTCTCAGGCACTTTCTTATATATTCGGGCCTTAAGAATTACCTGGAGGGGCTGGTTAAAGAGATTCTTGGGTTCAATACATCTGGCCTGAGATTATGCTTTTCTAACAAGCGCAGGGTGCTGCTCGTACCACTGGTGCGTGGACTGCACTTTTTTTTTTTGTACTTAAAATTTTTTATTTTCAAAGAAGCTTTAGATTACATAAATGTTATATCAAACATATTGGGGATTCCCAGATGCTCCACTCCCTCCGCCCCCAAGAATTTCTCCCATTAACAACATCTTTCACTAGTATGGTACAATTGTTCCAATAGATGAACACATATTAAAGCACTGTTGCCAAACACGGTCTATAGTTTACATTATAGTTTACACTCTGCCCCGCACAACTTCATGGGTTAAGACAAAATGGAGAATGGCCTGTATCTGTCACTGCCACTGGACTGCATCTTGAGCAGCTTGGGAAGGGAGGGGACAAGCGGGCGGGATGAGGTCCCATCATATGGTGATGACATCTCCAGGGAGGGGTAGGGTGGGGTTCGAGGGGCGAGTGTGGAGTGTTTACGGTGTGGGTTGAGGAAGAGAAGGGAACCCTGACTTTTGACTGGAATATCTTCTGGAACTAGAGCAGATCTGAACTGTGGGCACTGCAGCCGAATGTAAGGGCTCCGCTGCTCTCATTCTGGATAAATGTGTTAGCAATTAATTTCCTTAGAATAACTGTTGTAGACGTAAGCGCAGGTTTATGCAGATTAAAATAAAAACCAGTATTTAGACCAGAAATGGAAATCAAAATCTTACATCGGAAACATACCAAAAATAAGCCTAAAGGAAAAATATGTGAGAGCAATAAAAAGTGTCTGTCAGTCATTATTAAACTCTCTGAGATGAAGGACCATTTAAAAAAAATATCCAACCCATTATGGACCCATACGTGGTTCGACTACATAAGCCTTTTACCCAGCTCTGGCTTGGTAAGTCTGACCAGGCAAGCCTGACAACACCCAATAGTCTATACTCGGTTCAGCAAGATGAACCCACTGACCATGCCTTGGGTGCCAGTGGCAAAGGCAGCTTGCGGTAGCAGTTTCTCTCCCTTTCTGTACTTGTGTCCCCTGAGAGTGGTAATGAACAGGATGGAGGAGAACACAAGTCCACAGCCATGCTTACAGGTGCCCAGGTTCTAGACTGGCTAGGTTACTGATTTGGGAGATGGTCTTAGCTTGCAACTTCAAGAAGTACATTTGTTCTTTAGGATCCTACAGGATCTTTTGAGATCTGGCAGGACCATTTGGTTCCTATTGATTCCATTTTGGGCCCTGATGGGCCTAGTTGGAGGAATGTTTGGCCCACGCTGCTATTTCTCCATGCTTGGACATCGAGGCCACTGTCCTATACATAGTAGATGCTCACTAAACACGGACAGGTTCAATGCAGGGGATTGTATCCCTGGACTCAGGTATCAAGCAGACTTGGAGGCAAGAAGAGACAGCCAGGAAACAAAATTCCCAGCATGATGCCAAACAGAACTCTCCTGACAGTGATTACATAAAGGTGGCAGACGAGCAGAGCAGATGGAGCGCCACCTCCAAGAAGAAAAGGGTGACTAATCGCATTGGTTCTCTCGCCTCACAGCTGCCGCACTAAACACAGGTGGCCCATTGCAAATCGCTGAAATTCAGTTTATGAGGTTCTTGGACCATGGTGACTCAGGTTTCCTGGTGGCATTTTCATGCTGAATCAAGGCATTGCTGCCCAGCCATGGCCAGGTCAACCTGGCCGTTACTCTGGAAAGCACAGGAGAGTTTACCCCAGGTGTCCTCTTTTTAATATGAGAATCTTAAGGATAGACGTGAGTTTTAATTACATTTTCTCATTGAATACTCCTCCAACTTTCAGAGAAAGAGGACACACAATGGATCAGCAACTCCAACCTCCCTGAAATGTCACGCCCTGCCCCACACTCACCTGGTCCTGCACTCCTTGCTCCTTTCCTTAATTAGGAACAGGGCAGTCCCAGGAATTGATGTGATTTAGTGATGCACTGCTAATTGGAATCATGATTACAATAATAGTTAAGGGCTGCCACCTAAAGAGCACGACCTGCCAGGGACGATGCAAAGATGCTTGACAACATCATCTTCTTCAGTTCTATCAATAATCCCATAAGTCAGCGTGTCAAGGACAGAAAAAGGCAGGGCTGGGATTCTAATCCAAATATATCAGACTCAAAAATACGTGGTCTGAGCCACCGCTCTATACATAGGATCTTGGCTACAAATAGAGACTGCTCCATCTTGCTGTTCATGTGCGCCAACCAACTGAAAGGCAAGGTGTCATGAACTCTAGGTGCTCAAGCCTGAGATTTCTTGCCGATGAGGGAGACACAGATGGATCCCATGAATGAAAACATACAGGGAGCCGCTATGAATGAATCAAATTTAGGGTATGAGGTTCTTAGGCCAGGAGGATACTAGAGTTTCCTGGTGGCATTTTCACTGTGAATTAAGGACTGACAGGTTTTGATGTCAGCCCATAAAACTTAAAGATAAAATCTGGATGCAGATGTGAAGACTAAATCTCAACCCTATTTCAAAGTACACGCGCACGCACGCACATACCTCCTACATCCTCCTTCTAAAAATTCTATTTTGCTCTTTTTCTCAATATCAATTTCCCCAATCTACAAAATAATAAAGATGAGAGACAGTTCAGGCACAAACAGTTTCTAAGAACATGTACAGTTTTGAATGCACTCAACTCAGAGCTCACACCACTGTTCTATTATTATTTTTCAATAATCCTATTTTTATCTGGAAAAACCTGCACATTCAACTTCCCAGGTCAATTGGTAGATCCAAGGAGCTTTGAAGGTATCTTCAGAAAAAGCTAAAGGACCAAATTTTTTTTTTTGCAAGAGAGATAAATATAATCATGTGTTTATATTCAAATGAGGACAGTTTGCAAAAGTCCTTCACAGCTCACATAGAGGAGTCTTGACAAACTTTCATTAATATATCCTGGCATTTGATTACCAAAATTTTTAACTACACAATTTCAAACTTTATCATGAATTAAAATCCTTAAAGAAAAATGTAAACAACCTTTTTTTTTTTTCCAGGTCTCTCTATACATTTTTTTGTTGTTGAAGTATATCATCCATACATGAACACACAAACAATAAGTGGATAGTAAAGATTGCGAACTTACAAAATAAACATACATAACATCACACAGAGGTCTCATACATCACCCCTCTTTGCATTGGTGTGACACATTTTAAACGACCTTTTAAAAACAAAATTAGATGGAAAAAGAGTGGGATGTTATATGAACATAGACCTCTGATCACAGAAATCGATTTAAGAAGCAAAGATTTTGGGGGAGCCCTAAGACAATCAAGTGATCAGCACAAAGCCATCTGTCAGGGTGGAAGGAACCTGAGGAAAAGACCAGTTAAATCTAATGCAATCAGGAACTGAGGCCAGTTTACCTGATTTATTTATTTATTTTCATGAGGTGACAACCTCCTAACACCATAATCTCCCCTTTCAGGATAATGACATAGGAGGTAATGAATAAAAGAAAACAACTTAAAACCTCTCTTTGAGGCTGGCTTGTCTATTTACATTAGAGGGAAGTATTGAGAGCCAATTAGCTACTGGCGCAATTGGAAAAAGCAGTGCACCTGCCCCCCACAAACCCACTCGTGCCCGCACACACGCGTCTAAGCAAGCGGTTATCTAACCACAGCAATGTCTGTTTCTACTCAGATTCCAGAGTGGAATTAAAGCCAAAAACTAACAACCCTTCTGCTCATTAGAGAAGTAAAAACATCTTCCCCAGTCCCCCAATAACACAAAACTGAAATGGACTGCTTTCCTTTGGAACCTACTTATTTATTTACACGTAAAAGAAGAGCTGGGGATAAAGACACACGGATGTCACGTATCAGAACGAACGGAGACGAGCCCACAGGTACAACACGGAGTCTGTTGCTTCTTGAAACACTTGACATGGGCTAATAAAAATCGGATTACCTTTACATTTCTTCTCTTCCGTTTGGAAGGTCTGGGCGCTTGAGACACTCTGGTCGCTCCCGTCCTCGTGATCCAGGTGGAAGATCGAGCTGGGCCAAGTGGCGTGGATGGGATGTGGCGACGACTGTTCATTTTTCAGCGAGCTCCGCCTCTCTGAATGGCTCTTCCTGTGCAGGCAGGAGTCAGACATTCCTACTAGCTCCCAGTCGTGGTCTCGGTCTGGACAACGCTTCGGTTTGTCCCAGGCTGGAAGGCCATTTTCTGGAGGGATGAAAACACGAGATGACGAGCTGTGGGCATTGCCAAGATTTTGTTGAGACGCAGAGATTTGGAAGGCAAGTTGTTTCTCAATTCTTTGGGGGCTGACAGCATTCCCATGCACCTTCACTTGAAGACAGTGATAAGACGCAGAATTTGTCAGCCTCGGGCACTTAGCCACCACTGTTGGATTGCCTGCTGGAGTAACCAACGCATTCCCTCTTTATTTTTAGGACCTAGAGAGACTTTCGTTCCTGCGGGGGAAGGCTGTGCTTTGCGCCAGTCCCGCTTCCACAGCAAAAGCCCAAGAGCAAGTTCACACCGACTTAGGTGACCATTTGAGGCCGAGGGTCAGGGCTGGCCATGGACAGGACTTAAACACACAGGCTCAGCCTCGTTTGACTTGGGTTTTAGCACAGGCTGACCTGAGGGGCACCCTGTTCCTTAAGTGGGACTTGCTCAGCTGGCCCTGGCTGAAGCTGACGGCCCCGTTCTCCTGATTGCCACTGCCCCGGATGCCCAAGGAAAGAGCCAAGGGGCTTACAAACAGAAACTTTGCAAATGGTGTCGATGTCTTCCCAAACTGGCGCTGAGAGCAGATGAAGGAAAGCAGCGTGCTTTGCTTGTGAGGCCAATTAAGAGCGCCAATGATGGAACAAATAGCCCTACAATCTCTTTGGTTGGGGTATCAGGCAGTTCATTATTTAGGCATACTTGATTGTGTTTCTATTCAATTTATTGGAACTTGAGGGTCTGCCCTCTAGAAAATAGGCAAAAATAGAAGAGTAAAATGAAAACTTTCTCTGGTAGTAATTTTTACCTCCTTGAATATCTTTATTGTACATGGGTATAAAGTAGAGAGTAAAAATGAGCATGTTAATACATATACATAGATAAATGTATATCTATTTGCATGCATAGTGTACACATTAAAAAAACAATCCATCTGATCATCCATATACATTTCCAGAAATGTGTAGGCTACTGATTTACAAAAGTAGAAAAAATAAAATATAGAGTCTGGACTTTTAAAATGATCATATACAGTGAGTGAAAGATGGTAATTTATATGTGAATTTTCTTTTATAATGACATTACCAAAGGAGCATGGATATCCATCTCCCTGGTGGTTAGAGAGACAAATTTATCCTGGGCTGTGCATTGTACAAGGAATTTTAATTTATCTTTTAAACTTTCAAAATGATCTTTATATTAGTTAATACAGGGATAAAAGTGTTCTAGGTTTTCATAAGCTCCCTCTCTGAAATTACCAGATGTGTACAGCTGATATTGGTTAGAATGGTTTTGCTAGAAGTATAAACTACTTTCAGTCACTTTTGGAAGTTGCATCTACCCTTTTGGGACTTTAGGTTACTGTGTGAAAATTCCAAAGCCCATTCGCTCTTCTATTTCTATTCTAGGAGAAGACTGTAAACAATAACAAATAGTCAACACAATATATGGCAACGCTGTGGCTGGAAATAGCCTAACTTGACCAATAAGTAAGCTCCCCTTAAAACATGCTACAACGTTCTAGCTTTTGGATGAAACAAGAAGGCGAGTTACTTCTAAGAAAGGAAGGTTACATTTGGGGTGGGGTAGGCGTAAGAGGGCCTCCCATTTTCCTAAGAAAAATGGCTGGGATGGTTTGGGGAAAGGGCTCCTTTCACAAGCTCATAATTACTGTCTGTAATTACATTTATGATAATGACATTTAGTTGCTTAATTGGCAGTTTTATTGGTGGCAGTGCTGCTAGGAAACCTGGGGGTCGAGAAGCCCTGGTTGGGCTGTGGGAAAACTCAAGGGATTTATTTAAGGATTCTTGATTCTTATCCCCCCCAAGAACGGGGACACATTCCCACAGAGGGCAGGGACATCTGCTACCCCAGCCTCCCCAGATTGGGCCTAGCAGGGATGCTGTGGCTAGTAAGAACAACTACATGATTGTGATTGGCAACAAGGCTTTTCAGGAATTACCTTCTATTTCTATGCCCAAAGTCCATAAATCTTTGATTGCCCCCAAACTCAAACCAAGGGGATATGTCTTTTTTCAGAGATACCAAAATCCCCAGAGGTTGGCAGGCATGATTGTTTTGTAAACTCACAACTTTTCAAAAAAAAAAAAAAAAGTCTACAAAAGTTCGACTAATGGTTCTCAAATTTTTGTGGTTATCAGAATCACCTGAAGAGCTTGGCCCAGGCTTATGGGGCCTGGGCATTCATAGTTTCGCCAAGTTCTGCAGGTGAGTCTGATACCCAAAAGCATTTGAGATACACAGCATGAAGCGACAAATCTCAGGTAGGAAAACAAATTGTTGGAAGGTTTGGGATATGCAGTCTCCTTCTCAGACTCTCATGTTTTCCACGGCTCTGAAGTACCTTACATTATAATGCAAAAAATCAATAATGGTTTGAGGTCTAGTGAGTGAAGCATTGAAAGTCGGATGTTAATTGGCTGTAATCCTATAGATTTCAGGTAGGGGTGTAAATATGTGTTTACTCAAAAAGCCTATTGTTTTGAGGATGATCTGTAACATGAAGCACGCAGCAGGAGAAATAAATCTTTAAAAGGGGAAGTCTTTAGAAAGGATAATATCTTGTTCTTCACCTGAAATGTGAACCCTTTCTTCTCTAATGGATCCCAGCGAACATCTGGCTTTTAATACTTCACAAGCTAGACACCAAGACAATGAACCAATTAAATTTGTCAGTTATTATGCAAATAAAGAAATAGAATAAAAGAAAATAGCTGCTTAGCTAGGGACATCTGAACCGCTACTAAAAGAACTAGACACACACTGGGCGGTGTGTCTCAAGGGAGTTTAGACTTGAGTGCCTGAGTCTCCATTTGATAACCACAATTCTAAAGGCTTTGAATGGCACAGCACTGAAGGGCTCTTTTGCAAAAGAAAAACAGAAACATCGATCCCATTAACGTCACCTACAATGTATCTCTAGAAATTTCCTTAAAGAAGACAGAAAATAAATCTTTCCTTCAAGAAAGTGCATTCTATTAAAATGCTCAACTATTACAGGACACAAAAGCCAACTCATATCTTAGAAAACAGCTAACGCTGAGGAAATAGGATCAGGACAGAGTGGGGGCGGGGGAAGAGCTGAGTAGGCTGGGATTTCAGAGCATTCATCCTAAGAGTGTTTGGGTTGCATTAAAAGGTCAATACTAGGCACTCAGCCCTCAAACCATGTTTGGTATTAGGGGCACATGTGATCCAGGATTATTATTGTATAGCAACAGGACATTCTGGATGACATTTCTAATGTCCATTTTATTGTTTTATTTCAACCCATAAAGCATAGCCTTGCTAAATCTCAGGCTATGTACATACCAACTGATTTTTATTTCTGAGTCATGCAGTAAAGAGATTGATCACTGGTTGAGCATTTACCAGGGGCCAGGTATGAGCTGGACACTTTTATTTTACCTTATGAACCTCCCAGGATATTCCCTGCTCGATTGACAAAGAGCCTAAAAATATAGGAGCCCTTCATCTGCTTTTTCCAACCTTCTGATACGTTCTCATTGCCTGCCTTAGTTTGAGGAGTAGCAGTTGACCTATTAATCACTATCATTTGATTAGTACTTTGAAAGTTTTTCATTTTTATTCATAACTGGCCTGCTTGTTCTCACTTTCATCCACCTACAATCTACTGCTCACACAGCAGCCAGCGTGAGCTTTTAAAAATATAAATCAGAGTGTATCACTGTGCTGCTTAAAATCTCACAGCAACTTAAAATCTCTCCTGGAAAAATGTCTTGAGTCCTTGGCCCAGCCTATCCCACTGAGCTCCTCTCTGGCTGAACTCCTCTTGCGTGGCCCTGCTCTTTGCTCGCTATCCTCTAGCCACGTGGGCTTCCTTCCTTGTCTTCTAACATGTGTAGCTTATGCCCACCACAGGGGCTTTACAGAGCTCTTCCATTTGCCTGGAAAATCCCAGCACCTTTCTAAATTCTTACATAATCCTGTTGTTTAGGTTTCAGAGCCAGCTTTCTTGATCGCTAAATTTAGAAGCAGCTCTCCAACCATTTCCTATCATACCGTAATCTGTGATGGTTAGGCTATTGTGTCAACTTGGCCAGGTAATTGTGCCCAGTTGTTTGGTCAAGGAAGCTCTGGGCTAACTGTAATACAGGGACATTTATGGACTTTAGTCACCATTGACTTTACTGCAGTGGTAAATCATAGATAGCTGGTTATAATTACATCAATCAGGGAGATTGCCGTCAGCAATGGGTGACGCTTAACCCAATCAGTTGAATGCCTTAAAAGGGGAAGTGATTCCAGCATTGAGAATTTCCCAGCTTGTCTTTGGACAGCCAACGTCTCCCAGAACTCATTAAGAGCCTTCATTGGACTTGCATCGGAGCTCCTGGTTGCAGCCACCTGGGGAACCTGGACTTGTGCATCCCCACGGCTGCGTGAGAGACTCTGATAAATCTCTTACTATCGACAGATATCCCTTTTTGATTGTTTCCCTAGAAAACCCTGACTAATACACCATCTTAGTTTATATTCTTCATAATACTTATCAGCACTGAGAACTTTCTTGTGTGTCCTACTAGACATGCAAGTACCATGAGAACAGTGACTAATCATGCTCATTCCTGGGTCCCTAGCACCCAGATAAGAACCTTACATGTGACATGGGGGTGGGCAGAAGATAGATAGAATTAGTATCCTCATATTACATATGTGGAGACTGAGGCTTAGAGAGTGACATGGATGTACATGATAGATCTGAACTCAGCCCAGTCTTCTAACTCTAAAACCTGACCTTCTTTAGTTCAGTTAAAGCTGTTTCTCATTGCCAAAGATTATAAGCTTCAATCTAGTTCAGATGTCTTTGAAAGCATGGCTCATCCCTTATACATATATATTTTGGTAGCCTCACTGGAGGTGCTTGTTACAGTGGCAAGGGAGATGGGTTGCGTCTGAAAGTTTGGAGTTGTGGGTTTTGAATATTCTTCTAGAAAAGTAGGTTGTCTAAGTAGTGCTCCTTCACCCTTGGGTTCAGGGTATTGGCCAGAACTGCAGTGACAACATTGACGTGAGAAGGTAAAGAGACAGGTCAGTGGAAAGGAGACTCAAGCTCATGGACTAAGGGGTAGGAGAAGCAATTGCCCCACACATCCACACAATTACTCTTTTAGTTCACGAGCCAATGCGTACTCAAGGCTTTCAATCATATGCTAGTTAAGAAGTTAAGAAAATGGTTTCCTTGGGATCTTCTATCCAGTCTCTAGACAGTTCAAAGACGAGAGCCTCCTTCCTGGTATCTGGGAAGAACTATAGAAGCTTAATTGAAGCAGCTTTTGGGTCCTTTTTTTTCATACCTAAGACAAAACTGAACAGTCCCAGGCAAAACAACTATCTGTAATCCTTTCAAGCTTCCTTCAGGTCACAATTCTATCTCAGCCTTGGGACGCTGGGCTCCCCAGGTGGGTCCTTCTCTTGAGCTGAGCCCACGTCTTACTTGGCAGGCTTGACCCTGCTGATTTAACACACAGGCCGCCTCCCCCGCATCTACCATCACCCATCTAATGTCAGTGCCAATCGGCTCCATGTCAATGGTGCTTTCTCTGCCAGAGCCCAGAGGGGGAGCTTCTGGTCTCTACAGCTACACTGATCCCACCCTCCTGGCACACCAAGGGTCCTTCCCAAGATCCAAACCCAACCCGCCTTGAAAAACGAGACTTGAATTTTCCCTTTGCTAGAACCCCTTGGCTTGCAGTTCTCAACGGAAATACTTGAAAAGGGAAAAGATGATGGGTTGGAACCCTGTCAAGCCCTGGAGGAAACCCTGTTTAGGAGAGAGGAATGGAGGAGGTTGGAAGGTCTGAGCTCCAGCTCTACCATTTATGGCTGAAGGGTCTAAGGTTTGGGAAAATCCCTGCCTCTCTGTAGAACTCAGTTTGTTTTCCATTTGTAAAAGGGCATTATAATAGGGATCAAGTGAAATATTGTATGTGAAAGTATTTAGTAAATAAGTACTGTTCAGGTGTGGAGGTGTAACTAATCCATATCATGGGCATGACCATATATATCACTTTCTAGCCAAAGAGAAATATGATATAAATAACATTATTCATTAAAAAAAGTCATATCACTAGATATAGCTACCTCATTCTCACCATCAACAGCTCTACCGCCATCAGCCTCATGGCCACCACCTTCATTTCCATCCCCACCTGGCCCCATACAGAACCTTTACATCAATGAGGTCGCTCGCTTTCAATGACCTCCCCTTTCCTTGCTTTCAATGGCCTCCCCTTTCCTTGCTTTCAATGGCCTCCCCTTTCCTTGCTTTCAATGACCTCCCCTTTCCTTGCTTTCAATGACCTCCCCTTTCCTTGCTTTCAATGACCTCCCCTTTCCTTGCTTTCAATGACCTCCCCTTTCCTTGCTTTCAATGACCTCCCCTTTCCTTGCTTTCAATGACCTCCCCTTTCCTTGCTTTCAATGACCTCCCCTTTCCTTGCTTTCAATGACCTCCCCTTTCCTTGCTTTCAATGACCTCCCCTTTCCTTGCTTTCAATGACCTCCCCTTTCCTTGCTTTCAATGACCTCCCCTTTCCTTGCTTTCAATGACCTCCCCTTTCCTTGCTTTCAATGACCTCCCCTTTCCTTGCTTTCAATGACCTCCCCTTTCCTTGCTTTCAATGGCCTCCCCTTTCCTTGCTTTCAATGACCTCCCCTTTCCTTGCTTTCAATGACCTCCCCTTTCCTTGCTTTCAATGACCTCCCCTTTCCTTGCTTTCAATGACCTCCCCTTTCCTTGCTTTCAATGACCTCCCCTTTCCTTGCTTTCAATGACCTCCCCTTTCCTTGCTTTCAATGACCTCCCCTTTCCTTGCTTTCAATGACCTCCCCTTTCCTTGCTTTCAATGACCTCCCCTTTCCTTGCTTTCAATGACCTCCCCTTTCCTTGCTTTCAATGACCTCCCCTTTCCTTGCTTTCAATGACCTCCCCTTTCCTTTTAGACCCCTTCCCCTCCCCTTTCTCTCTCTTCCTAAGAACTTGCTATTCCCACACTGGAGCTTGGGTGCCCCATCGCCACTGCAGGGCAGTTCACCTATTTAAAAATGTCTTTAAGACCCTGAGCAAGCTACTTCACTTCTCTGTACTTTGGTTTCCTCATCTACAAAATGGGGATATACTATTGTTGTGATGACTAAAGAGGTAGGCATATAAAAAGGTCTTGGAACAGAACCTGGCACATTGCAAGCACTCAGTGTTACCCCTTTATTTATGCAACAAAAATGTCCCTCTTTCCCTTGCCCATCCTTGAAACTCAAGGGCCCTCTAAACATGGCTTTCAAAGAGCAGTCCCCAAAGAGAGGGGTTTGCTGAATGACTTCACATCCCTCTGCTAACGGTGGAGAGCCTGACATGAGTCAGTCCTCCTGGCAGAAGTTGTGTTTTAAAGAGAACGCCTGGAAAGTGAAAGGCCTCAGTCTGAGGAATGAATCTCTAATACTGGAATCCGAGCTGCTGTGCAAGTCAGGTGGGAGAGAGATTCTGGTGAACTGGCCATTTCATTTAAGGCTGGCCTGTTGATCATCATCAGAATTGGCTTGATTATCTCGGTGGGTCAAACATCATAATAACAAAGACACAGATTTGATCCTTAATCTTCAAAGCCTAACTCATCGTTTAAGCTTTCTTGAAGCAACCTGTCCTCCCTCCAGACCCCCGTAACACTTTCTATGTAACTCCCTCCCTTCATGTCCTACCTTATAGTACAATTATTCACATCTCTAAATAATTTCCTTTCTTTTTTTTTTTTAACACTTATAGTGCCTACTACAATGTCCTAAATAATATTTATTGTCCCTTAATAATCTGGTAATTTGCAAAGAGAAAAATATTTCCTAGGCATGGATTCCCTGTTTATTTTCTTATCCTGGTCAGTCATGAGAAGGACTCATCAGTACTGAAACCAACTCAATGCAGATATTCTACTGCCAATAGCAGTATCTCCCCCAAACTGCTGGTGGAAATGAAAACTGTTCTGCTCTTTAGAGGCAGGATGGGATGCTGGTTAAGAATATGGGCTCTGCTGACTAATAGGTTAGGGTTCAAATTCTGCCTTTGTCATTTATTAGCTTTGGGCAAACTGCTCTGCCACTTGGGATCTCACTCCTGAATATCTGTACTATTTGTCTACAGCTCTTCTGTAAAATAAGAACTAACCACGTTCTCCTTGTTTTATGTCAAGGATGTATACATCTTTTTTTTCCCCTTTACTGAATTCTAGGCAATTTATCCATCTCTCAATCTCTACAGCTCTAAGCACAGTGCCTTTACATGACAGAGCCTTTTTTTTTAAAAGATCTATTTATTTATTTATTTCTCCCCCCCCCCCCACCCTGGTTGTCTGTTCCATGTCTATTTGCTGTGTCTTCTTTGTCCGCTTTCATTGTCGTCAGGGGTAAGGGAATCTGTGTTTCTTTTTGCCGCGTCATCTTGTTGTGTCATTTCTCCGTGTGGGCGGCACCATTCCTGGGCAGGCTGCACTTTCGCGCTGGGTGGCTCTCCTTACGGGGCGCACTCCTTGCACGTGGGGCTTCCCTATGCGGGGGACACTCCTGCATGGCAGGGCACTCCTTGCGCGCATCAGCACTGCTAATGGGCCAGCTCCGCACGGGTCAAGGAGGCCTGGGGTTTGAACCTCAGACCTCCCATGTGGTAGACGAACGCCCTAACCACTGGACCAAGTCCGCCGCTGACAGAGCCTTAATAAATATTATTTGGAAATAATCAAACATAATATAGGCAGATTAAAATATTCCTGAAGCTCAAGAGAGCCATGCAGTCTTAAATTTATCCAGGAATTTTGATTTACTGAGCAATAATGTGCTTGATGCAAAAGACAGTCATCTGTAACTTGTTAGCATCAAAGCTCTGCAACATGGGAAGCAGATTTGGCTCAACGGATAGAGCATCTGCCTACACGTGGGAGGTCCAAGGTTCAAACCCAGGGCCTCCTGACCCATGTGGTGAGCTGGCCCATGTGCTGTGCTGATGCGTGCAAGGAGTGCTGTGCCATGCATGGGTGTCCCCCATGTAGGGGAGCCCCATGCGCAAGGAGTGCACCCTATACGGAGAGCCACCCAATGCGAAAAAAGTGCAGCTTGCCCAGGAATGGCACTGCACACACGGAGAGCTGACACAGCAAGATGACACAACAAAAAGAAACGCAGATTCCCAGTGCCGCTGACAAGAATATAAGCAGACACAGAGGAACACACAGCCAATGGACACAGAGAGCAGACAACTGAGGGGGCGGGGAGGGGAGAGAAATAAATAAAAAATAAATCTAAAAAAAAAAAGTTCTGCCACAAAAGGCAGCTCGGCTGTAAGCAGATGCTGCAGCACAGACAAAGGCACGTTCTGTGAACAGAGAGGAGAGGAAGGGCAGCTAAATGACTATTTTATCCGGCCACCAAACTGTTTTCTCCTTGGCATTTGTATCATTGAAATGCCCTGCCTAAACCACAGGCGTAGCTCACTGTTTACTGCCCTGGCGTGTGGCTGGCACAGAGCTCCACAAGAGATGCCAGGGTGAGATGGCCGGTGCTTCCTTTCGTCCTTCAGGGCCTCTGGAACGCTGGCTCTGTCCTGTCAGTCTAGTAACAGCTGGGCAGGGTGGGCTGGTCATCAGAGGGCAGCGATGCCTTTGGACAGTCCATGGTGGCCGTGCCTTGCCTGGGCATCTTCAATAGTCCTGAAGCTGCAGAGCCTGTCTGGCCCTTGACTTCCACTTACCAAGGCGTCTATGAGGAAGCACCTGCCCAGCTGATGCCGGAAGATGTGAGCTGGGATGTTTGGGCAAGGGAAAGGAGACTCCTCCAAAACAGGGAGAAGTCCAATTGTTGACTGTTTTTTTAAAACTCACTCTCACCAGCTTTTAAGAACTGTGATGGTAGCGTTACGTGACTTTGCTCCATCTCACAGGAAACTGGGGTGAAAGCGGCTCAGTGTTGGTGTGAAAATGACACGAGAGAGCCTATATGCAAGTGCTAGCACTGAGCAGAACTATCATCTGTGCTTGACGTGTCCCCTTCCTTTTTCACTCCTAGCAGTCATAGGTATCAAATGCACAATGACCAGCTGGTGGGAAGGTACATCTGCGCCCTCCCTTTTCCACCCTCCACAAACCTTCTGAACCCTCCCAGCTCACTTTGGGTCCTCAACACATAGCCTTTCCCTTGTTCTGTGGTGAGATCTTCTTCATTTGAAAATTAAAACTTCTCGGGAAGCGGACTTGGCCCAGTGGTTAGGGTGTCCGTCTACCACATGGGAGGTCCGTGATTCCAACCCCGGGCCTCCTTGACCCGTGTGGAGCTGGCCCAGGCGCAGTGCTGATGCGTGCAAGGAGTGCTGTGCCATGCAGGGGTGTCCCCTGTGTAGGGGAGCCCCGTGTGCAAGGAGTGCGCCCCAAAAGGAGAGCCGCCCAGCGCGAAAGAAAGTGCAGCCTGCCCAGGAATGGTGCCGCCCACACAGGGAGCTGACACAACAAGATGACACAGCAAAAAAAACCACAGATTCCCGTGCCGCTGACAACAACAGAAACAGACAAAGAACACGCAGCAAATAGACACAGAGAACAGACAACCAGGGTGGGGGGGAAGGGGAGAGAAATAAATAAATAAATCTTAAAAAAAAAAAAAGAAAATTAAAACTTCTTACTTGTAATGATAATATATAACCACGCAGTCCTTTTGAGGCCTCCTTTGGGCATGTTATTTTAATAGTATTCCCAATATGAAGACTCAGATAGCTCTTGAAATTGTGACCAGAATACCACTTCACTATTTCAACCTGCAGAATTGAGGGGAATATTCTGGCCATTGGGATGTGCACGGGTCACAGGTGGGGAGGAGAGCTACCAGGTCACTGCCTTCTAAAGGAATTGCAGGTAGGGAGGATGAGAAAGGAAGAAAACCTGTATTTGTTATGGCGTACAAGGTACATGACATGCATCATCATAAAAACAGTGGAAATGTTAGTGACAGCTAAAATTTACTGAGTTCTCACTCTATGCCAGCCTAGGCACGCTAAATAAAAAATATTATTAATTGAGCAACTGCTGTGCGCCAGGTAGCACCCTAAACACTTTTCATACCTTAGTTCATCTCATTTGCATAACAATACCAAGAAATAGGTATTGTTTCTGGCATTTTAATAAATGAGAAAATAAGGGTTGGCGTTCGGGAAGTCGACTGGTTCCCGTGTTTCTCTTTAGAATGTGTTGCCATATACTGTTGTTGTGGATTCATCTGTTTACATTTGTGCGCTCCCGAGTAGCTGGCTTTATGCTTCTGGGTCTGGAATGGGGGGCCTGGGACACTAAGAGATGCTCCTTGACTTGAGAGGAATGGAATCGATTCTGAGCTCTTCACTTCTGCCTTCCTCTGCTCCACAGCCCTGTGAGAATCCAGCTCCCCTCCCTTCCACCCCCCTCCTGCCCTTGCCCTGTCCTCTTGCTGCTCAGGTTAAGTGTCTTTTCTCATCTTCTCTTGGTCCCTACACTGCTTTCCCCAAACTTCTCCTTCTTTCCTGCTTCTCTCTTCAAAGTGTTACGAAGCTATTTCAAGGTCTAGAGCAGAGGTCTGCAAAGAAAGATGACACTGGGGTTGAGGAAGAAGATAATGAACTCCTATTTATATTTCTATAAAAACTTTAACCAGAAGTTAAGCTTTATTAATATTGTATTTATGCTTGTATGTAATGAACGAATGAACGAATGAATAGAACACCGGGGCGGGGTTACGTATATGCTCAAACATTCAAATTGGGGTGCACTCATCTAGAGATTAACTTGGCTGTTTCACACTTGAGACTTTATAAACCAGGTTCTGATAAGGCTCGTGCAGCCTTTGTCCAGTTCGATGAAATGCACCTTCAGCAGTATCTTCTCATTGGCAAGGTCCTGCAAAATTAGGCTCTTTGTTCAGGTGGGCTGCCTTCTATTGCTCGAGAGTTTTGTCTTTTTTTCATTAAGTACTGCCCGTTAATTTTCCTTCTTTTTGAGACTGGACTTCTCTGCTCCTGAGTGGCAATGAATTGAAGTTTGTTATCACAGAGGGCTTCTCTTGTTTCGTTGGCAGGGATTCTCAGTCCATTAAGTGGGAGTGATCTGGGAGCTGCTAAGAGAGAACCTAATCTTTTCCTTATCAGGCTGCTCCCACTTCTCCAGTTTTCCCATATATTCCATTAAGCCCTCACGATCCTAATGAAAAACAATCATCATGGATATAGAAACCTCAAATGATTATTCTGAAACAGGAAACTATAAAGATAATCTTGTGATAATGAGTTAGAGCCATTAACATTTTTAAAAGTAAGTGTTTAGAACATTTAAATGGGCTACACATTCATCTATTTTGCAGCTTGGCCTGAAACAAAGTAAAACAACCAAATAATGAAGTGTGAGTCTGAAGACCATGGTGGAAACTCCACTTGGCCGCATAAAAACACGGCAGTGAGTAGGTTCACAGACAACGCCTTACAATTGATTATTTAACCACATAGGAGCACCTGACTTTTGGAACACTGACCAGATGCCCCAAAGACTGGGAAAGTACTTTCCAGAGGACCCCGTGGAATCCTCCCCTAGGAACTGTCATTTGATTTTCCATAATTCATGCTGAACTTGATCAGAGCCTCCTCAGGTTGGATGACTCAAACTTGGAGGTAATTACTCTAAAGGCCCCAGAGATTCCATTTAGGATATTAGAAAAAGTATAGCTGTTGCAGAAACTTTCATATTAAAGTGCCACAAGTGCACATAAAAGGGAAGAGATGTTTACTTCCAGGATTAGATTTCTCTTGTGCAAAAGTTCAGAGCATAATATTTATTTTTGTTGCCACTGTGCGAACCCACATTTTGGAAAAACATAACAAAACAAAACACATAAAGTAGCATGTAAGACCCATTCTGTTTTATGTTTCCAAATGTGAAATATACCTTCCAAAAGTAGGAAACACATGAGAATCTTGTGTAACCCTGGGACCTGGGACTGGGATATAATTTGTAGATAAAGAAATTTTGAGATTTCCAATTTCTCAACTAAAAAGACATATTATGAACCTTGGGTCATTGGATTAATTTTATACAGCATACTGTAAAAGGTAGCATGTTTTCTTTTCAATATATTATATACTCAGCAATTATTCAAATGGACAAAAATACATGCTGTGTTAATGCAGATCAGCCTGTAGGTCTACTGTTGCCCTTCATCTAGATTTTCATAGAATCTCGCTAACATTTTCCATGTTTTTCCGTGAAAATATATAAGCAGGATCAAGGCCAATTCAATTATTTCCTTCATTTAGAGAAGACACATTTCTACCTGGGAAAGTTTATCTTCCTTAGTCCTGGTTATGATAGCAGGTGGGATTTTTTTCAGGTAGGCGAGGCACTTTTGGGAGGTTTTCAGGTCCTCAGAATACTATTAGATTTACCAAAAAGTCTTACATTAAACGGGCCCGGCTGGTATGACACAATTACCCACAGGGTCTCTACCATCCTCCAAGGAGGATCTGGTTTAGGATCTGCCCCTCACACGTCCTGTACCAGTAGCAGAAATAGGGGAGAGAATTAGATTGTTTTCTACCTGCACGACTTGAAGATGGTGATTTAGCACTGCAGATGGGTCATCTCGCTGGGTGTGATCTGTTCAATGATGTTTTTTTTGTAGGTCAGGAAAATCAAGAGATGTAGGTGGTATTTCGACTGTCTTTTCCCTCCCTTTTGTTTTCTTTCTTAAACTTTTCAATAACTCAATAAAGAGCTGGCGAGACCGGGTAGAGAGGGAGTCCAGAAATGGGTTCCCACAGTCCTGCTCTCCTCCAACCTGCTTGTCCCTAGCTACGGCAGGCCTGCTCTCTTCCCCCATCATCCTAAAAAACTGGTGGATATCTAAGGTCTCCCCACCCCACCTTCCCCAGCAGTAGCACCACCTAGAAACTTATCAGGAATGTCGAATTTATGGCCCTTGAACTGATAAATCAGAATCTGCATTTAACAAGTTCCTCGGGTAATATACATGCATGTGGATGTTTGTGGCACTCTGCTGTGGGGGCACTGTCTCCAAATAAGGGAGGCAGAATTCCCTAAGTGTGTGGTTACCCAATTTAATATTACCATCTAGAGATAAGATCCAAGCTTTTACTATTCAGAAATTAGAGGGGAAAGTAGTATTTGATGGACTGCCTGTTAGGGAAATTATACACCAGAAATTAAAGGAAATGACTTAATTTCCTAAATGTGTAGTTAATGAATTGGGTTCTTGAAATGGAAAAATCCAAACACCAAAATTGCTAGGAATGATTTTTCCTTTTTTCTAGGTCCTTCTCTCTAGAGATATCCAACAAAATGATAAAGACAATGGCAAGTGTTCATGTTCACTCTATGCCAGACACCTGTTGTAAGCACTTTACATTCAATCTTCACAATAACCCAAATGAGGTGGAAATATTATCTCCATTTTATGCATGAGGAAACCAAGGCACAGGGAGGTAAAACAGCTTGCCCAAGGTCACACTGCTGGTAAATGGCAGAGCCAGGATCCAAACCCAAGGAGGGCTAGCTGAGCAGGTTACACCTCTACCTCCTTGTGTGACACGAAATCAACACCAAATGATTTAGAAGATCATCACAGGCAAAGAACCACATTTCATAGACTAAAGAAAAAGGCTCAGAGAGGTCATGTTCCTGGTCAAAGTCACCTAGATGGAGGAAGAACCGGGATGACTCTTCTTATTCCTTGTCCCATGATCTCTTAATTGAAAACACAATGTTTTTGGGATACAGCAAGGATTTAATTGCTCAATCTCAATGCTGTTTCAAATTCTGATATTTTCACTCTACAGCTCAAATTTTAAGAGCTGATTTTCTAATTAAAACATTTTTTTCTATTCCAGGAGAATAATCAAACAAGAGACAGCTGTGCACGGATGGATTTTGTTTCTTCATATTGGCTGCTGGTGATGATGATTCAAAAGGTTAGTGTTTTTGATGGTAGGCGCTCTGCCTCCAAGTGGCCAAAAACTTAGAAGGAAGGCAAAAACAAGCAAACAAAACAAGCAAGGTGATGAAGAAATTTCTCAGCGGACTGCCTGGAAGCTTCAAAGACCACCAAATAATTGAGAACTGACCAAAGGATCATTTCATTTTGAGTTTACGATATTGGGAGAACTAGGGCATACTATGTGCTAGGTACAGTAGGTATTGTTTTGTTTAATCATTACAGTTACTCTGTGAGAGAGAAGCTGTTATTATCCCCATTTTACAGATGATAGAGCTAAAAATGTTGCCCCAAATCGTAAATAGCAAATTGTTCTCACAAGCCCTATTTACCTTCTATGGATAAGGTAACCACAGCCCAGAGAAGTAAAGTTTTGCCCACAGTCACACAAGGCTAGTTAGGGAGTAGGGCTGCCCCCGGAACTTTCCTCATGATGGTACAAGCAGGCAGAGTGGCAAATGGGGTATCCTGCCATCTCTTGGCACAAATATTGACTTGAGAGAGGTTCATATATTGACTCAGGAGAAAGCTTCAGGAAGCACCATCTCTCCTCAAAAAGAATGGAAGCAAAGGGCACGTTTCTTTAGAAATGTAGGAAAGGACCTTAATATCCAAATGTCCAGGTCATCTGATGTCACCCATGGAGCAATAGTGCCTGAGAACAATGAAGCTTGGAAATTTAAAAGACATGCTTTTTGCAATTAAAATAAAGTCATAGTTTAAGATAAAAACATTTTCGGTTTTATGAAAGTCTGACATGAGATTTTCCCGACCAAATAGTAACCAGAAGAAGGAAAAACATCGTGCTGCCAGCAATTATCTTATTTATCCTGGTACATGTCTAGAGATGACAGCTTCTGCAGAGGGGACTGAATTGCCAAACTGGCCATGCCAAAGTGTTCTGTGACATGTTTCTCCTGTGTGTTCTCATAGCTATATTTATTTGAGGACAATTTGGCAAGGTTAGTGGAAGGTGTTGCAAAATAATCCAAACTTGCTAGTCTAAGCAGAATAGTCAGTTTATTTTCTAGGACTGCCCTGTCTACATTTGCTTCAAATTCTAGGGATATGTTTGCCTGCAAAGATGAAAAAGAGGGAAAGAAGAAGGAAATAGCCAAGATGAGGAAGATATTCTGGAAGAAAAAGCCCCATGTTACCTTGGTATGAGGGTTATTCATTGGCTCCATATTTTGAATCAAAGGATACAGAAGGGGACTTCTGGGAAGATGGCAGACTAGAAAGACATGGAACTCTCTTCTTTCCCAGAAAAATAGCTAGAGGACGGCAGAAAATGCCTGGAAAAAAATCTTCTAGGGTTCAGGGAACCAGGGGAAGGCTGGACACTGCCCAGAAGAGAGAGGGACAAAGGAAAAGAATTGCAAAAGCCACAGCTGCCAGTATCATCCTGCACCGTATAGACACATTTTTGTTTTCCTTTCCAATCTGCATTCATTTTATTTCTTTTTCTTTTCTAATTACAATGGTTATAACCATTATAACAATGTTGAGTAGAAGTGGCCAGGACCAACATCCTTCTCTTGTTGCTGATCTTAGGGAAAAACCATCTAGTCTTTTAGCATTAAGAATCATGGTAGCTGTCAGTTTTTTAATAAATGCAATTTAATGGGTTGAGAGGTTCTTCTATACCTCTGTTTTTTTGGAGTAATTTTATCATAAAGAGATATTCGATTTTACGGGCATTTTCCTTGTCTCTCTTTTTTTTTTTAAAGATTCATTTTTTATTTATTTCTCTACCCTTTCCCCACCCCCCACCCCCCAGTTGTCTGCTCTCTGTGTCCATTCGCTGTGTGTTCTTCTGTGTCCGCTTGTATTCTTGTCAGCAGCACTGGGAATCTGTGTCTCTTTTTTGTTGTTGCTGCGTCATCTTACTGCATCAGTTACATGTGTGTGCGGAGCCACTCCTGGGCAGGCTGTGCTTTTTTTGCACTGAGCGGCTCTCCTTACGGGGCGCACTCCTTGCATGTGGGGCTCCCCTATGCGGGGGACACCCCTGTGTGGCACGGCACTCCTTGCATGCATCAGCACTGCGCATGGGCCAGCTCATCACGTGGGCCAGGAGGCCCTGGATTTGAACCCTGGATCTCCCATGTGGTAGGCAGATGGTCTATTCATTGAGCCAAATCCGCTTCCCTTCCTTGTCTATTGACATGATCTTGTGGTTTTACTTTTTATGCTATTGATTTAAAGTATGATATTCAATTGACACTTGATAAATCTTTTTTTGCATCCCTGGGATAAATGTCATTTCTTTATGACACATTATTTTTATATTATACTGGATTTTTCTATCTAGAACTTTGTTGATATTTTTTCCATATTTAGAAGAGATATTAGTGGGTTGTTTTCTTTTGTTTTGATTACTCTTTCAGGTTGTTGTATCAGCAAAATATAGTTCTTATAGAATAAGGACTTTTGAATCCACAGGACTTGGGGACTGGTGGCTACAGACAAAAGTGGCCTCAAGAGTCCTACCTCCCCAAGAAAGAAGAGAGAGAGGAACACAGCCCAAGACTGACTCCACTTTTGTATCACAAATATGGTCTGCTGTGTCCCATGAGCCCTTACGTTCCAGGTGGAACTTCACCATTGTTTGCCTTGGGGGCTGGTAAGGGACTAAAGAGATCCACTCCTCTCAATTTACCTGTTTACTGACTGGGACTGGCTGTTGAGGATACAGAGGAGAGTGGAATTATTTCCTACCAGTGAAAAGGGAGTGGACTTCCAGCAAAGGTTGGAGAACTGCCTCTGAGAAGGTCTGAATTACGAGGCTCTTAGCCTCCAGGCAGGATCCTCTATCACACTGATCTGGTCCATGTTGCACCAAACACACTCTGACAAGGCTTTGCACTGAGAGAGTTGCAAAGATCACCATCCGCTGGCAGACCAAGGAAATTAAAAGTAAGTAAGAAAGACTTTCTCTGGTCTTTACAGCTGCCCTTCCCAAGGCCCTAGGAAACAGGCCTGCAACCATTACTGGGTCCAGGGCCCAGATTAGAGCAACTATCAGGGACAATCATAAAGACCCAGAACAGGTTGAACCAAGAATCTAAGAACAGCAGTAACATATAGCTTTCAGTCATTGAATCACTATGAAAGAGAGATAAGTTGAACATCTGAATAAACTCACCATCATACTCTGATGCCTAGACATCAGCAAAAAATTACAAGCCATACTAAGAAAATGGAAGAAATGGCCCAAAAAAAGGAATATATCAAAGCCTCAGAAGAGACACAGGATTTGCAACAACTGATCATCGAGGTACGTAAATTTCAAAAACCAAATTGAGGTGAAAGACAATATGACTAAAGAGCTAACACACATCAAGAAAACACTGAATGAACACAAAGAAGAATTTTAAAAGATAAATAGAAAATTAATAGAGCTCATGGGAATGAAAGATAATAGATGACCAAAAAAAAAACATATTAAAGGCATACATACATTAGCACACTCGAAATGAGAGAAGAAAGACTAGGTGATACAGAAGACAAAACAGCTGAAATTGAAGACACAAAGGAACGGAGAGAGAAAAGAATGGAAAAAATTGAGCAAGTGTTCAGGGAGTTGAATGATAACATGAAACACAACAACATATGTGCCATGAGAGTTCCAGAGAAGAAGGGAAAAGGAGCAGAAAGAGTATTTGAGGAAATAATAGCTGAAAATTTCCCAACTCCCACGAAATAATTTATATTTAAAGTGCAGTGTACCCCAATCAGAAAAAATACAGGGAAGCGTACGTGGCTCAACTGATAGAGCATCCATCTACCATATGGAGGGCCCAGGGCCTCCTGACCCATGTGGTGAGCTGGCCCACATGCAGTGCTTCTGTGTGCAAGGAGCATTGTGCCTACACGGGGATGCCCCACATGCAAGGAGTGCACCCCACAAGGAGAGTTGTCCCACGTGAAAAAAGTGCAGCCTGCCCAGGAGTGGCACCGCACTCACAGAGAGCTGACACAGCAAGATGACACAACAAAAAAGAGATGCAGTTTCCCAGTGCCACTGGATAATGCAAGTGAATGCAGAAGAACACAGTAAATGGACACAGAGAGCAGACAAGGGTGGGGGGAGGAAGGGGAGAGAAATAAAATAAAAATCTTTTTAAAAAATAAAAAAAAAAAAGAAAAAATACAATTAGACATACTCCAAGACATAGACTACTCAGAATGTTCAACATTGAATATAAAGAGAAAATTCTGAGAACAGCAAGGGAGAAGTAAACCATTACATACAAGGGATGCCCAGTAAGACTTAGCACAATTATTCATTAAAAAAAAAAAATGGAGGTGAGAAAAAAAGAAAAGAAAAGAAAAGAAAACTAAACAAAACAAAAAGGAAAGAAAAACCATGGAGGCAAGAAGATGATGGTATGATAAAATGAGGATACTGAAGAGAAAAACTGCCAGCCAAGAATTCTTTATCTAGGAAAACTGTCCTTCAAATATGAAGGTGAGTTTAAAATATTTACAAACAAGCAGAAACTAAGAGAGTTTGTAAAAATGAATCCACCTTTGCAGGAAATAATAAAGGAACCATAGAGCCTGGAAGAAAAAGACAGGAGAGAGGGGTTTGGAGGAAAGTATAGAAGAAAGAATAGCAGAAGGATAATCAAAAGAGTAAAAAGACAAACATAAGATATGACATATGAAAACCAAAGAATAAAATGGTGGAAGTAAATAATTCATGTATAGTAATATTATTGAATGTGAATGGGTTAAACTCCTCATTAAAAGATATAGGCTGACAGGATGGATTAAAAAAAACACGAACCATCCATATGCTGCCTATAAGAGACTTACCTAAGACCCAGGGATATAAACCAATTGAAAGTGAAAGTTGGAAAAAGATAATTTACACAAACAGTAACCAAAAAAGAGCATGGGTAGCTATACTAATACCAGACAAAACAGAGTTTAAATGCAAAAAATGTATAAGACATACAGAAGGACATTATATATTAATAAAATGGACAATCTACCAGGAAGATATAACAGTTATAAATATCTATGCACCTAACCAGGGTGCTCCAAAATATGAGGCAAACTCTGGCAAAACTGAAGGGAGAAATAGACATCTTTACAATAATAGTTGGAGACTTCAACACACCACTCATATCATTAAATAGAACAACTAGATGGAAGATCAACAAGGAAACAGATAACTTGAAAAATACGATAAATGAGCTAGACCTAACAGATACATACAAAATGTTGCATCCCAAATCACTGGGTTATACATTTTTCTCAAGTGCTCATGGATCTTTCTCCAGGGCAGACCACATGTTAGGTCACAAGGCAGGTTACAATAAACATAAAAAACTGGAATTATACAAAGCACCACCTCAGATCATAATGGAATGAAACTGGAAATCAATAATAAATGGGAAATAGGTAAATTCACAAAATGTGGAGGTTGAACTCCTAAACAATCAGTGGGTCAAAGAAAAAATTTTAAGTGAAATTAGTAAGTATATTGAGATGAATGAAAATGAGAACACAAACTATCAAAACTTATGGGATACAGTGAAGGCAGTCCTGAGAGGGAAATTTATAGCCCTAAATGTCTATATTAAAAAAAGAAGAAAGAGCTAAAATGAAAGATCTAAGTGAAAAACTGGACAAACTAGAAAAAGAACAGCAAACCATTCCCAAAGCAAGCACAAGGAAAAAAAAAAAAAAGATTAGAGCAGAAATAAATGAAATTGAGAACAAGGAAACAATAAAGTCAATAAAACCAAAAGCTAGTTCTTTGAGAAGGTCAATAAAATTGACAACCCCTTAGCTAGACTAAAAAAGAAAAAAAGAGAGAAGATGCAAATAAATAAAATCAGAAATGAAAAGAGAAAAGTTACAACTGACTCCACAGAAATAAAAAGATAATAAGAGGATATTATGAGAAACTTTATGCCAACTAACTAGACAACCTAGATGAAACGCATAAATTCCTAGAAATGCACAACCTATGCTGATGCTACAAGAAATATAAGAACTTAACAAACCAATCACATTTAAAGAAATTGAATTAGTCATTAAAAATCTCCCAACAAAGAAAAATCCAGGACCAGATGGCTTTACAGGTGAATGCTACGAAGCATTTTGAGAAGAATGAATACCAATCCTATTTAGACTTTTCCAAAAAAATTGAAGAGGAGGGAAAATTACCCAACACAATTTATTGAGCCGACATCACTCTAATACCAAAGCCAGATAAAGACTCTATAAGAAAAGCAAATTACAGACCGATCTCTCTAATGAACAGTGATGCAAAAATTCTGAACAAAATACTTACAAAGAGAATCCAACAGCATATCAAAAGACTTATACATCATGAAAAAGTGAGATTTATTCGTGGTATGCAAAGCTGGTTCAACCTAAGAAAATCAATCAATATAATACACCACATTAACAAATTGAAGGAAAAAAACCCACACGGTCATCTCAAACGATGCAGAAAAGGCATTCAATAAAATTCAGCATCCTTTTTTGATAAAAACACTCCAAAAGATAGGAATAGAAGGAAAATTCCCCAATATGATAAAAGGTATATACGAAAAACCCACAGCCAACATCATACTGAACAGGGAAAGGTTGGAATTGTCCTGCCTAAGATTGGGAACAAGACAAGGTTGCCCAGTGTCACCACTGTTATTCATCATTGTGCTAGAAGTTCTAGTTAGAGCAATTAGACAAGAAAAAATAAAAGGCATCTAAACAGGAAAAGAGGAAGTAAAATTCTATTTGTGGACAACATGATCCTATATTTAGGAAACCCTGAAATATTTACAACAATGCTACTTGAGGTAATAAATGAGTTCAGCAAAGTGACAGGATAAAAGATCAATGTACAAAAAAACAGTAATGTTTCTGTACATTAGTACTGAACACTCTGAGGAGGAAATCAGGGGGAAAGATTCAATTTACAATAGCAACAAAAGACTCAAATACCTAGGAATCAACTGAATTAAAGATGTACAAAATCTCTATGCAGAAAACTACAAAACTATGCTAACAGAAATCAATGAACACTTAAACAAATGGAAAGACATCCCATGTTCATGGATTGGAAGACTAAATATCATGAAGATGTCATTCCTATTCAAACTGATTTATAAATTCAATGTAATACCAATCAAAATTCAAACAACCTACTTTACAGAAATAGAAAAGGCAATTACCAAATTCATTTGGAAAGGAAAGTGCACCCAAATAGCCAAAATCATTCTAACAAAGAACAGCAATGTGGGAGGAATTTCACTGCTTGACCTTGAAGCATATTACAAAGCTACAGTGGCAAAACAATATGGTACTGGCATAAAGATAGACACATTGATCAGTGGAATCGAATTAAGAGTCCAGAAATAAACCCTCACCTCTATGACCAACTGGTTTTTGACAAACCTATCAAGTCCATGTTGATGGGACAAAAGAGTCTCTTCAATAAATGGTGCTGGGAGAACTGGATATCCATAACCAAAAGAATGAAAGAGGACCCCTATCTTACTATACAAGAATAGGCTCAAAATGGATCAAAAACCTAAATATAAAAGCAGAAGAAAACATAGGGGAATATCTTAAAGACCTTGTGGTAGGTGATAGTTTTTTGGACCTTACACCCAAAGCATGTGCAACAAAAGAAAAAGTCGATAAATGGAACTTCCTCAAAATTAAACACTTTAGTACCTCACAGGACTTTGTCAAAAGGGTGAAAAGGCAATCAACTCAATGGGAGAAATTATTTGGAAATCCCAAACCAGATAAGGGTCTAATATCCATGATATATTAAGAGAAGCTACAATTCAACAGTAAAAAGACAAATGACCTAATTAAAAATGGACAAAAGACTTGAATAGATATCTGTCCAAAGAAGAAATACAAATGGCAAAAAAAAAACACCATGAAAAAATGTTCAATATCACTAGCAATTAGGGAAATGCAAATCAAAGCTATAATGAGGAATCATTTCAAATCTATTATAATAGAATGGCCACTATTAAAAAGACAGAAAACTACAAGAATTGGAAAGGATGTGGACAAATAGGAACATTTATTCATTTTTGGTGGGAATGTAGAATGGTACAGCCACTGTTGAGGACTGTCTGGCAGTGTCTGAAGAAGTCAAATATAGATTTGCCTCATGACCTGGCAATACCAATACTGGGAATATACCCAGAACTGAGAGCTGTGACGTGAATAGACATCTGCACACTGATGTTCACAGCAGTGTTATTCACAATTTCCAAAAGTTGGAAACAACCCAGGTGTCTATCAACTGATGGACAGCTAAAAAACCTGTGGTGTATTCACACAATGGAATATTATGCAGCTGTAAGAAGAAATGAAGTTGTAAAGCACACGACAACATGGATTAACCTGGAAGACATTATGTTGAGTGAAGCAAGCCAGACATGAAAGAACAAATATTGTACAAATGCACAGCTATGAACTAAATATAATGCTTCATCTCCTGGAGCTAATAACTTAATATGGGTCACCAGAAAATAGAATGAGATTAGAGAATGGAAAGCTGAGGGTTAACTTTTACAGAATTCATAAAAGGGATGTGTGTTAATCTTTGAAAATGAATAGAAAAGGTGAAAGCACAACATAAGGTTTGTAACCAGCAGTACTATTATGTGGGTATGACGGTGGTTTAAAGGGATGTTCTAAGGTCACGTATATTACTAAAAGGAAGGCTAAAAAATGTAACAAGGGACTGTACAGCATAGTAAAACCGCATGTGCAATATAACTATGTGGAAAATTGCATATATAAGACTGCTTCTCTTTGAAACTGAACAAATGTATGTTAATACTACAAGATGTTATTATCAGTCCAAAAAAACATGCTAAGTGAAGGAAACTGGACACAAAGTACTACCTATTGCATGATTCTATTTACATAAAATGTAAATATAAACCAATTTATAAAGATGAAACTTGATTAGTGGCTATGTAGGGCTGGGGAAGGCTTGCTAAGGAGTGTGGAGTTTTTCTTCTTGGAATACTGAAATGGTTCTAAAATGTTTTGTGGTGGTGAGTGCACAATATTGTGATTATACTAAAAGCCAGTGATTATACACTTTGCATAGATGGTCTGGTATGTGAATATATCTCAGTAAAACTGCTTAATAAATTATCGTACAAAAATAGTCAGAAATAATAGCTATGTATAACGGGAAGAACAGAGAAATTGAGAGGTGAAGAATTTTCTGTGTCCTTTTTATTATTGTTTATTAAAGTTGTTTATTATTTTAAATTTTATATGTAAAATTGTTTGTTAAAAATGCTCTAACAGTGACTGAAGTGATGAAGGCCCAACTACGTGATTATACCAAACACCACTGATTGTACGTTTTGGATGAACCATGTACTTTACTAATATGTATCAATACAATTGATATTCTTTAAAAAGATACAGAAACCAAAGTTCCTGCGAGAGCCAATGGGACTGGCACTAGATCAAAAGCCAGTGGTTCAAATGTGGGCGATTCACCCCCCCCCCCCGAGGGATCTTGGCCATGTCGAGGCATCTTGGGCTTTCACAATTGGAGGGGGAGCATTCCTGGCACCTAGTGGGTAGAGCTCAGAGATGCTGCTCAACATCCCGCAATGCAAGGATGGCCTCCCCCCACCCTAAGCGAAACAAAGAGTTATCCCACCCCAAATGTCAAAGGTGCTGAGGTTGAGAAGCCCTGCTGTGGGGACCACTTTGAGGTGAGTCAGGTTTCCCTCACGAAGCTTCTGATTCAACGTGCTTCGCTCTGACCCCCGGCTGCCTGGTACCAGAACGCCCCATCTATACCCACTACCCTCTCCTCAGGTCCTCCCCACCAACCAAAGTGACAGATTCCAGGAGGAAAAGTGTGATGGAATAAATACACACAAGGTAGGAATGACTGATGGACTCAGCTCTAGTGGGAATACCTGGATTTTAAACGACTCACTAATTTAATATATATATATTTTTACTGTAGAACTTTTAATTGTGGTAACATTACATATGACACAAAATTTGCCAGTGTAACCACTTTTCTAGATACAATTCGAAGGCATTAATTCCATTCACAATGCTGTGTTACCATTACCAAAACTTTTTCATCACCCTAAAAACAGAAACTCTGTATCCGTTTAAGCTAAAACTCCCCCACCCTCAAGGATCTCTAATCTACTTTTTGTCTTCATGGATTTGCCAATTCTAGATATTTCATGTACGTGGAAACACGTATCTGTCCTTCTGTGTCTGGCTTATATTACTTTGCATAATGTTTTCAAGGTTCATCCTGTTGTATCTTATCAGAACTCCATTCCTTTCTATGATTGAGTAACAGTCCATTGCATGTATGCACCACATTTGTTTATCCACTTATCAGTTGGTGAACACTTGGTCGCTTCCACCTTTTGGCTATTGTGAATAATGCTGTTATGGACATTGATGTACAAATATCTGTTCTAGTCTTTGTTTTCACTTCTTTTGGGTATATACCTAGAGTGGAATTGCCAGGACATAGGGTAACTCTATGGTTAACTTTTTGAGGGACCATCACACTGTTTTTGAGGATCGTACTATTTTACATTTCCACCAACGGTGTATAAGGGTTCCTATTTCACGACATCCTTGCCATCACTTATTTCCTGCTTTTTAAAACAAATAATAGCCATCCTAGTTGTGGCGATATTTAGCTTTCTAAACCAGCTTTTATTGATGAATGAGTAGGTTTAAAGTCTTTATTATTCCAATCATGCTGCAGTATATATTTATATTCGTACCTGTGTAGGTGATAAGAACATTATTGAGTTTGAGGTTTCTGAAAGGAAAGGCCTGTTTTCTGACAGATGAATGGCTCTCTTGGGTAGGTGTACTAAAAACTGGAGCATTCTTTTTTAAATTAGAGAATATGTAAGTTTACAAAAGAGTCATGAAAAAAAATACAGCATTCCCATATAACTCCAGTATCATTGACATTTTGCATTAGTGTAGTACCTTTGTAACAACTGATAAAAGAATATTAAAATGCTACTGTTCTAGAGTTTACATTAGGTGTATTTTCCCCATATACCACACTATTTTTTTCCAAAGATTTTATTTATTTATTTGTCTCCCCTTCCCCCCCACCCCGGTTGTCTGTTCTCTATTTGCTGCGTCTTCTTTGTCCACTTCTGTTGTTGTCAGCGGCACGGGAATCTGTGTTTCGTTTTGTTGCATCATCTTGTTGTGTCAGCTCTCCATGTGTGAGGCACCATTCCTGGGCAGGCTGCACTTTCTTGCGCGCTGGGCGGCTCTCCTTACGGGGCACACTCCTTGCGCGTGGGGGCTCCCCTACACGGGGGACACCCCTGCGTGGCACAGGACTCCTTGCACACATCAGCACTGTGCATGGACCAGCTCCACACGGGTCAAGGAGGCCCGGGGTTTGAACCGCAGACCTCCCATGTATACCACACTATTACTGACACTTTGTGTTGGTGTTCAACTTTCGTTGTAATTCATGAAAGAATATTCTTATACTTGTAGTATAATAGTATAATATAGTATTGTAGTATAATAGTATAAAATTCTTACACTTCTAGTTCATCATCTACAACAGGGTTTACTGTGTTATACAGTCCCATGTTTTATCTTCTAACTTTCGTGCTAATAACAGACATGACCAAGAACTTTTCCTTTCAATTGCGTTCACATGCATAATCCTTTGCTGTTAACTTCAGTCACAATAATGTGCTACCATCACCACCATTCATTTCCAAACCTTCACAGTCTAAAGGAATGCTATACCAAGCATCAGCTCCTCATTCTCTGACCCCAATCTATCCCCTGGTAACCTCTATTTCAGATTCTAACTCCATGAGTTTATTATAATTAGTTCACACAGTGAGATCATACAATACTTGTCCTTTTGTGTCTGGCTTATTTCACTCAGCATAATGTCCTCAAGGTTCATTCATGTTGCTTTATGCATCAGGACTTCAAACCTTTTTACAGCTGAATAATATTCCATCCATTTTTTTGTTTATTCATTCATTGGTTGATGGACACTTTGGTTGCTTCCATCTTCTGGCAATTGTGAATTATCCTGCTAAGAACAACAGTGTGCAACTATCTGTTGAGTCCGGCTTTTAATTCTTCCAGCTATATACCTAGGTGCAGGATTTCTGGGTCATATGGTAATTCTTTCTTTAGGTTTCTGTGGAACTGCTGAACTGTCCTTCACAGTGGCTACACCATTTTACAAGTGCTCCTATTCCTCCACGTCCTCTCCAATACTTGTAATTTTCACTCTCTTTTTAATAGTAGCCATTCTAGTGGGTGTCAAATGGTATCTCATTGTTGTTTTGGTTTGCATTTCCCTAAAAGGAAAATGATACTAAAAGCTAGTGATACTGTGCATTTTTCCATGAGTCCCTTTTGTATACCCTCTTTGGAGAAATATCTATTCAAGTTTTTTGCCCATTTTTAAATAGGGCTGTTTGTCTTTTTATCATTGAGTTATATATTCTGGATATTAAACCCTTATTGGATATGGGGTTTCCAAATATTTACTCCCACTGAGTAGGGTGTATTTTCACTTTGGTGACTAAGTCCTTTGATGCACAAATGTTTTTAACTCTGAGGAAGTCCCATTTATCTATTTTTTCTTTCACTGCATTTGCTGTGAGTATAAAGTCTAAGAAACAATTGCCTAACCTAAGATCCTTAAGATGCTTCCCTACATTTTTTTCTAGGAGTTTTATAGTCATGGGTCTTATATCCATTTTGAGTCAACTGGCCATAGATGTGATGGTCAATTTCTGAACTCTCAATTTGATTCCAATGGTTGATATATCTACTGTTTTGTCAGTACCATGCTGTTTTGATCTCTCTAGCTTTTTAATATGCTTTAAAATCAGGAAGTGTGAGTCCTCCAACTTTGTTATTGTTTTTAAAGATGTTTTTGGCTTTCTAGGGTCCCTTACCATTCAAACTAAATTTGAAAATTGTTTTTTCCATTTCTGCAAAGTAGGCTGTTGGAATTTTAATTGAGATTGCATTGACTATGTAAATCATTTGGGTAGAATTGACATCTTAATGATATGTAGTCTTCCAATCTATGAACATGGTATGTCCTTCCATTTATTTAGACCTTCTTTGATTTCTTTTAGCAATGTTTTGTAGTTTTCTATGTACAAGTCCTTTACATCCTTGGTTAAATTTATTCCTGGATATTTGATTCTTTTAATTGCTGTTGTAAATGGAGTTTTTTCTTGATTTCCTCTTCAGATTGCTCATTACTATGGTATTAGAAACACTACTGGCTTTTTTTTTAAAATTAAGATTTATTTATTTATTTATTTCTCTCCCTTCCCCACCCCCCACCCCAGTTGTCTGTTCTCTGTGTCTATTTGCTGTGTCTTCTTTTGTCCACTTCTGTTGTTGTCAGCGGCATGGGAATCTGTGTTTCTTTTTGCTGAGTCATCTTGTTGCGTCATTTCTCTGTGTGGGTGGTGCCATTCTTAGGCAGGCTGCACTTTCTTTGGCACTGGGCAGCTCTCCTTACGGGGAACACTCCTTGCGCGTGGGGCTCCCCTATGTGGGGGACACCCCCCGCGTGGCATGGCACTCCTTGCGCGCATCAGCACTGTACGTGGCCCAGCTCCACACAGGTCAAGGAGGCCTGGGGTTTGAACCGCGGACCTCCCATGTGGTAGATGGATGCTCTAACCACTGGGCCAAGTCCGCCGCCACTACTGGGTTTTTGAGTGTTGCTCTTTTGCTGTATTATTTTGCTGAATTTGTTTATTAGCTCTAGTAACCTTCCTGTTGATTTTTCAGGACTTTATATAGGATCATGTCATCTGCAAACAATGAAAGTTTTACTTCTTTATTTTCAATTTGGATGCCATTTGTTTCTTTTTCTACCTAAATGCTCTGGCTTGAAATACCACTACAGTGTTGAATAATGATGGTGACAGTGGGGATCCTTGTCTTATTTCTGAACGCAGCACCTTAGACTGCTTGGCCATCCTGACACATAGTGTCTTGTTCCTGATCTTAAGAGAAAATTTTTAGTCTTCTGTCACTATGATGTTAGCTGTGGGTTTTTCATATATGTTCTTTATCATGTTGATGATGCTTCCTCCTATTCCTGTTTTTCTGAGTGTTTTTTGTTTTTTTATAAAGAAAGGATACTGAATTTTTCAAATACCTTTTCTGTGTCAATCGAGATGATCATGCATTTTTTCCCCCTTCATTTGTTGATGTGGTGTATTCCATTAAATGATTTTCTTATGTTGACCCACCTTTGCATGCCTAGGATAAACCAATTTGATTAAGGTGTATAATTATTTTGATGTACTGTTAGATTTGACTTCCAAGTACTTTGTTGAGGAGTTTTGCATTTATTTTAATAAACAAAATTGGTTTATAATTTTATTCATTTGTAGTATCTTTTTCTGGCTTTGGAATTAGGGTGATATTGGCCTAATGTAATGAGTTAGGGAATGTTCCCTCCTCTTCAGTTTTAAGAGTTTGAGCAAGATTGGTGTTAACTCTTCTTAGATTAATTGGTAGAATTCACCTGTGAAGCCATCTGGTCCTGGGTTTTTTTTTGTTGGAAGATTTTGATGACTGATTCAATCTCTTTACTTGTAATTACTTGGTCTGTTGAGGTCAATTTCTTCTAGAATCAGTGTAGGCTGTTTGTGTGTTTCTAGGACTTTTTCCATTTAATCTAGTTCGTTGAATTTGTTGGCATGTAGTTGTTCACAATACCCTGTTGTGATCCTTTTTATTTCTGTGGGATTAGCAGTAATGTCTCCCTCTCCCATTTTTTACTGTATTTGTGTCTTTTTTGTGTGTGTCAGTTTAGCTAAGTGTTTGTCAAGTTTAGTGATCTTTTCAAATAACAAACTTTTCATTTTGCTAATTCTATTGTTTTTTATTCTATATTTATTTCTGCTCTAATCTTTGTTATTTCTTTCCTTCTGCATGTGTTGAGGTTAGTTTACTGTTCTTTTTCTATTTCCTTCAGATGTGCAGTTAGGTCTTTGATTTTAGCTCTTTCTTCTTTTACAATGTAAGCATTCAAGGCTATAAATTTCCCTTTCAGCACTGACTTCTCTGCATTCTATAAGTTTTGATATGTTGTATTCTCATTTTCATTCATCTCAAGATATTTACTGATTTCTCTTGCAATTTCTTCTTTGACCCACTGGTTGTTCAAGAGAGTGTTATTTAACTTCCATATGGATTTCCCAGTTACCCTCCTTTTATTCCTTTCCAGCTTCATCCATTATGATCAAAGAAGATGCTTTGTATAATTTCAGTCTTCCTAAATTTATTGAGACTTGTTTTGTGACCTAACATGTGGTCTGTCCTGCAGAAAGATCCATGTGCACTTGAGAAAAATGTATATCCTATTGTTTTGGGGTGCATTGTTCTGTATATGTCTGTTAGGTCTCATTCACTTATCATATTATTCAGGTACTCTGTTTCCTTATTGATCTTCTACGTATTGATGAGAGTGATGTATTGAAATCTCCAACTTCTATTGTAGAGGTGTCTATTTCTTCCTTCTGTTTTGCCAGTGGTTACCTCATGTATTTTGGGTCACTTTGGTTAGGTGTATAAATTTTTATGATTGCTATTTCTTCTTGTTGGATTGACCCTTTCATTAATATATAGTGTCATTCTTTGTCTCTTATTAATGGTTTTTGACTTAAACTTTATTGACTTTATAGTCTATTAGCATAGCTACCCAAGCTCTTTTTTTTTTTTATTCCTGTTTGCATGGAATATCTTTTTTCATCTGTTGACTTTCATCCTATTTGTTTCTTTGGGTCTAAGATGAGTCCTGTAAACAACACGTAGTTGGATCATGCTTTTTAATCCATTCTACCAACCTGTGCCTTTTGATTGGAGAGTTAAATCCATTAACACTGCTGTAAGGCAGTACACTTCAGTCATTTTGTCCTTTGATTTTTTACATGTCATATCATTTTTTCTTCTGTCTCTCTTTTTCTTTATTGCAACCTTCTTTTCTCTGTAGTTGATCTTTTGTGATGTATCTGACTGGGCCCTTTCTCATTTCTCTTTTTGTATATATTTTAAAATTCTTTGTGGTTACCCTGGGATTTATATTATACAACCTACATCTATAACCTACCCTAACATTTCACTGATTAGAGATGAGTTAAGATTAAATTAGGTGATGTCATCAACATGGCAACATAAAACTCCCCTGAAAAAGCCGCTGGTGTACTTCTAATCTTCACTATTGTGCCTTCCTCCCCATAATTTGTTATGTTTCTTTTTATATTTACAAATTCTTCTCTATGCTCACACATTGTCTTCCTAATATCCTTTAGCTCCTTATCTATATTTTCCTTCATCTCCTTGAATTGATTTAAGAGGTTTATTTGAATGTCTTTGCTTAGTTGTTCTGACTTCTGGGTCTCCTCTTAAGTTTTAATTTATTCCCTTGACTTAGCCATAGCTTCCTGTTTCTTAGCAAGGCTTGTAATTTTTTTGCTGATGTCTAGGCAATTGATTATCTTGATGAGTTAATTCTGAAGGTCAGTTTCTTTCTCTTGTCTAGGATTTTATTGCTCATTGGCTTTATGTCAAGGCACTTCTTTGACACTTGGTCCAACTTATTGTAGATCTTTAGAATAGCCCATGATAAATGGTTCAGATTGCTCAGCTCATCTTCATTTACTTCCTGACCTGGATATGTGGTGCAATTTTAAGACTGCACATTTTCTGCTATTGTTTCACCTCTAGGACAAAGCTTCTTTTCCTCTGTTCCTTTGCTAGGAATTTTGCTCTGTTCCATTTGTTTTGTGCAGAATTTTCTCCCTACCTCCTATGATTTGTTTAAATTCTCTCCCCCACTTGGTGCCCTGTTTTCCTTACACTTTTCAGTCTGGGTTAGTCCTATCCTACAGCAGCTTACTCTCCCCTCCCTCCATTTTTTTTTTTTTTCCTCTGAGGCTTTTCTCTTCCATTTCCTCCCCTTTAGGGTATCCCATAGGTTTTTTTTTTAATTTTTAAAAATATATTGAAGCATATCACTCATACATAAACATACATAAACAATAAGTATATAGGAATAGTTGTGAACTTACAAAACAAACATATATAACACCATACAGGACTCTCATAACTCACCCTACCACCAATACCTTACATTGTTGTTAATGCTATGTTCTCATTTTCATTTGTCTCAAGATATTTCATTTCTCTTGCAACTTCTTCTTTGACCCACTGATTATTTAAAAGTGTGTTGTTTAATCTCTCTATATTTATGACTTTCCCCCTTTCCCATATGTTATTGATTTACAGCTTCATTCCCTTATGATCAGAGAAAGTATTTTGTATAATCTTTTTAAATTTATTGAGTCCTGTCTTGTGACCCAAGATATGGTCTATCCTGGAAAAGGATCCATGAGTGCTTGAAAAGAATGTATATTCTGCTGTTTTAGGGTGTAATGCTCTATAAATGTCTATTAGCTCTACTTTATCATATTATTCAAGCTCTCTGTTTGTTTATTTATCCTTTGACCACATGTCCTCTCTATTACTGAGAGTGGTGAATAGAAGTCTCCAAGCATTGTTGTAGAGACATCTATTTCTCCCTTTGGTTTTGTCAGTTTGTACCTTGTTGTAGAGATATCTATTTCTCCCTTTGGTTTTGTCAGTTTGTACCTCGTGTACCTTGGGGCACCCAGGTTAGGTGCATAAATATTTATTATAGTTATTTCTTCTTGGTGAATTGTCCCTTTTATTAATATATAATGATCTTCTATATCCGTTATAACAGTATTGCCTTTAAAATCTATTTTGTCTGATATTAGTATCACTAGTCCAGCTCTATTCTGGTTACTATTTGCATGGAATATCTTTTCCAACCTTTCACTTTTAACCTGGTTGTATCCTTACATCTGAGGTGAGTCTCTTGTAGACAGCATATAGATGGTTCATTTAAAAAAAATCCATTCTATCAGTCTCTGTCCTTTGATTGGGGAGTTTAGGTCATTAATATCCAATGTTATTACTCTAAAGGTGTTACTTACTTGATCCATTTTGTCCTTGGGCTTACTGTTGTCCTCTTCTACTATTGTCTGTCTTTTTCCCTTTAATTCACCTGTCCTCATAATTTTCATTTCTACAGTCTTCTTCAAGCCGTTTACACACGTTTTTCCTTTCAGGCTACAGCACTCCCTTTAGTATCTCTTGTAATTCTTGTCTTTTGACTTTGAAGTCTCCCTCATTTGTGAAGGACAGTTTTGTGAGATACAGAATTCTTGGCTGGCAGTTTTTCTCTTTCAGTACCTTAAAGACATCATACAACTTTCTTCTTGACTTCATGGTTTCTGATGAGAGGTTGGAACTTTATCTTATTGAGGTCCCCCTGTATGTGATGCTTTCTTTTCTTTTGCTGCTTTCAGAATACACTCTTTCTCTCTGACATTTGTCATTCTGAAATGTAGGTATCTCAGGGTAGGTCTTTTCAGATTTATTCTATCTGGGGTGTGTTGTCCTTCTTGGAAATTAATATTTATATTTTTCATAAGGGTTGGGATAATTTCACTCATTATTTCCTCAAATATTCTTTCTGCCCCTTTTCTTCTCCTTCTAGGACACTGATTACATGTCTGTTTGTGTGTTTCACATTGTCATTCAATTCCCTGATACCCAGTCCCATTTTTTCCATTTTTTTTTCTCTTTCTATTCTCCTGTCTTTTCCACTTTGGATGTTCTATTCTCAAAGTCATAAATTCTGCCTTTGAACAATTCAAATCTGCTCTTATGTGCATCTGATATATTTTAAATCTTATCCATACTGTCTTTCATTCCCCAAGCCCTGTTACTTTTCTTTGTAGGCTTTTAAACTGTTCTTCATGCCCACCCTGTGTCTTCTTAATACCTTTATGTCTTAGTCATTTTTCTCTTCAATTCTTTGAATGGATTTAGGAGATTTGTATGATTATCATTGATTAGTTGTCTTAAATTCTGCATCTTGTCTGGGTATTTTGTTTGTTCCTCTGGCTTGGCCATCTCTTCCTATTTTCTAGTATTACTTATAATTTTTTTTCTGATGTCTAGGTATCTGAATATGTTGGTGAATTTACTCTGATGGTCAATTTCTCTCTCTTGCCTAGTGGTTTTTTTTCACAGCTCTTCTTTTTGATTTTTCGTTGAACTTATTCTAAGTCTTTAAAATTGCCCAGCTTAAGTTATCAAAATTGTGCCAGGGACTCACCAATGGAGCACAGATTTTCTACCAGGGATGGGCCTAAAGACAGACTTAAAGCAGTTTCACTCCTCCCAATTTCCTGGCTAACGGTGCTTTTCGGCAAACATTTCCATGAAGGTGTTTCTTTCAACCTCTACTTTCTGTGTTTCTGGTCTGGCCAGAGCCATTCAAAGTGGGCTCTGCTGGGTGAACTCACTGAAGAGAAGCCCTCCAGTTCACCTTCCCTCTTCCCTTATAACAGCTGATAGGGAGGAAGATGTCTGTTCCCCTCTCAATTGTCTACAGTGAGCCAGGGTTTTTATCTAGGCTAAAATCTGAGGGTGGGGGTGGGAGCACTTCCCAGACACAGTGGTGGTTTAGGGACTCACATTGTTGTTTTGGGTTCTTTGTCTCTCTGTCCCTTACCCTTTTAGGAGTTGCGAAGCACTGTCCTGGTCTGCTGACCCCAAAGTAGGTCCCTTGGACAGCTGTTGGCCTTTACTCCAGTGTTTCTGTGAGAGAGCTGAATCCTGCTTGTCTACTCCAACACCATTTTCCTGGAACTCCCTAATTTAATCTTAACTCATCTCCAGTGAAATTTTAGTGAGGGTGCCATTATAACATGGATGCCTATTTTTGGAAATGCAAAAGATGTCAGAATTTATAAAATGTTGCTCACCTTTAAAACCATAATATGCATAACACCACATCTGTGATTTGGTCCCATTGAATATAATCATGAATGATTTTTTATTACAAGCAATTATTTGTTCTTGGTATTGATCATATTGCTTTCCAGTGAGTGAAGAAACAATATAAGAAACTTCCTCTGCTTCCAACAAGGTTTATTTTAATTCCCTTTCACTGCTAGTGTTAACATGTAGGTTTTGATATGAAATAGAGCATTTGTTAGGTATTTGAAATGTCATATTACTAAATATCAGGCTATCTTCTCTGGACTGCTGGGGAGACCTATATTTGGATGGCATGATGTGCAGGCTTTCATCTAAAGCAAGTAAAGCAGACATAGCATGCACAAAAATAATTACCAGTGGGGATGAGCTTCAGACTAATTTTTTCTCACTTTAAGGATTAGAAAACTGAGGGTTTTGCTCTTATTCATGTCAGTCTATGATGGTACCAAACAAAGTGAACGAAGTTTGGCTAGTCTACTCTAGAATGTCTTGGCATGTCATCATAACCCACTTTTCCTCCAGACGTTTTGCTTTTGCCACCATCAGGTAGGGACACCTATGGCAAATTAATACACAGCAAGCTTCCGTGCAATCTGGCTCCAATTTCAGAGCCATACTAGCTCAACTGGCTCTAATCCAATGGGCTCTGAGGAAAAGAATTCAGAGAACAGTGGGTACTGAAAGGGAGCTGAGTGTTCACCAGTTCTACCACTTCATATATAGAAAACAAAATCAAGAGCCGGAGAGGTGGCATGGTTTGCTCAGGGCCACTTGGAGAGTTACAATCCAAGCCAAGTCTTGATCCCCAGCTGGTGTCCTGACTCTTCACACAGTGCTCCATCTGCAGTCTCCCATGTGATACAGGGAGAGTTGATGACAGTCTAGTGAGAAACTGGGTGAAGGCAGATTGTTCTCTTCCAGGTGAAGTGACCTCCTTGATCCCAGACCAGCAGCCTCTGTCTTCTGTATCTCTAATTTGTCCTCAGAATTAAGGAAGCTGTGACTATTCAGGATCAAATAATATCAGTGTGAAACATTCAGATGATTCCTTTTGCGAAGGGAACTGGAAGTTTTTCTAAACAGTGTGCCTCTGGGGAGTAGCAAACGACAACATTCTAAAGGTGGGGCATGGGCGTCTGGCAATGTGATATAACATGAGCCATGTGGGTGGGACAGTGGTGAAAAGTCATAAGGGTGTCAACTAGATCAGAACCTTAGATGGCAAAGTTCCTGAGAGAGATGGGGGAGACTGAGGAGACTGATTGGGATGTGTGTTTGGCGAAATTATCACTATACTAGGCCAGTCTGTCACAGGCCCAGGTGCCCATATTCTGGCTAAATTTTGTCCTCTTGGCCAATGCATACAGAGATCAAAGGCCTTTCTTCAACTGATTTGTAGCACATGGAAAATTCTTGTGAGGGTTTGGGGTTTGACAGGGTCAGGAGGCAAAGCATGTTCTTAATCTTAGAAATTTGGAATCTTACCCAGGCTGCAATTAATTAAACATGCTATATATTGTGTATTTTCAAAAGAGGAGAAACCTGCCCTGGATGGATACAACGGCTCTTGCCGGAAAAACAGACTTAGGCTAATCCCAGCCCTGGTCAATGTTTCCCGAGTTCTCCTAAGAGAAAGGATTGGGTATCAACCACACCTACAAGGACCTTTAGAAAATACTTGTTTGAAAAGGAGATTACAAGACAATCAGATATATGGTGGAGGCGGGCCAATGGCAAAAGGACTCTGGAAGCTTTGGTCACAGACTTTCGGTGGTATCTTCTGCCACAAACATTCTAAATGGATATATAAAATAAATGGATAATTCTCAAGGATCAGGCATGAAAAATAAGACTGGAATACTTACTTCTGAGTCAGATCTACACTTCCTTATTTCTTGGACTGTGGAATGGCTTGTTCAGGACAGGTGCATGGCATTGGTTATGGGATGCATCAAGGTGAATGGCATTTGGTTATGGGATGCATCAAATCCTTCCCCTAAGGTGTTTGAAGCAAGACAACAGTACAGCTTCACTTGCTCCCTTAAACTTCCTGGCACAGAGTGGTACATTTGGTAGCAGCGGTGATGTTGACGACAACAACGATGATGGTGGCATCTGTCATTTATTTTTTAGGCTCACTACATGTCAGGCATGGTGCTAAACACATTACATTATCTCATTTGACCGTCACAGTAATGCTGAGAGATAAATAATGAGTCTTGGGAAGCAACTTGCCCAAAGTCCCAGCTTAACGGGTAGAGCAACCCTGGATCCCAGGATTTGACCATGGGCCTGTGCCTTTTGTCCCTCTGCAGCATTAAAGGGTTAGCAATGCAGACATGGCTTGGGGCACAAAAGTTGGGTTGGCGTAGGATGAACTAGAATAAAGATGGTGTATACTTGCCTGGTTTTCAGGCATATAATTGATTCCCTCCCCCCCCACTAACCCTGATATGAATTTAAGAAAGAGATAAAAGGGAAATAAAGAGAAATAAAATGGAGCTCCATGGAAAGAATCAAGGAAGAGGGTAAAGAAACCAGGCAGTCTATAAAACAAAACAAATACAAAGGTTTTCTGCCCTATTTGGAAATAATAGAAAGGGATAAAATAAGACCCAAGAGACAAGAATGAGTCAAGGAGGGCCAGAGGTGAGTGTGCCCCAAGTTGGGTTCTCTGGGCAGGACCTCAGCCAGAAGTTCAAGGTATCAGCCATGGCCAGAAGGTTAAGGCAAGGAAGGTGGCCATAAATGTTATCTTCCTTCTCATAGAGGCCCTGTATACTCTACCTGACCCATCAGCTACCAGGAGCAGCTGCTGCAGCCTCCCAGTCCTCCCAGCGCCCCCCAGGAATCCACTCACCACCTCTGAAGACACTCCTCTGATTTGTAAATGAGACTTGGTAATGTAACAGCCACCAACCTTTAAAGGGAACTCTCTGCTTTGATGATTCTCTGCTTCCTTTTGTTGGGACTGAACAAGTATTTGTTTGTAGTTTATACCATTATGTTGTTAAGCCCTTGCAAATTAATCATCTTCCTAGAATTTTCACCCAGTTGAGTCAGTGTCAAACAACAGGAAAAACTGAAACATTTTCCACTGACGTCTCCACCTTACAGATACACCATTATTCACTAGATGGTTCTATCTGGAATTTCTAGAACAAGACTTTTTTCAAAACTTACATACATAGGGCCAAAAAGTAATAATCAGATCAAATTCGCAGAGCTGATGGTGAAGAGCAGTGAGGGGAAGCAAGAGCACTAACCTTTCTTGAATGTCTGCTGGTGACAATGACCCTAATATTATTTATTGATCTAGGGCTCAACGCTTTCATATTGATCTCTGCTGTTTCGCCAGAGTATATTATGGAACTCGACACATAGGAATCTCCCAATCGATGATTTCCTGAAGGATTTAATTAGAGTCTCAATACAGCCCTAGGATACTTTCTGCCACCTTTTTACAATAAGAAAATTGAGACTCTGAGAGCTTCAACAACCTGCTCCAAGTTGCAAGGTTAATGAGTGACAACGTGGATTTGGACCCAAGGACACATGAGTCCTGAGTCAATGTTCTTTTCACTACACCATGCCAACTCCAGAAGTAACTAGAAAAGGTGGGCAAAATAGCTCACTCTAGCTCTGTCTAGAGACACTGATACCACCTAGAGGAGGTTCAGAGGACTATAACAGACACTTTTAAACAAGGATGACATCACTATAAAGACTTTCCTGATCTCACTTGGCCTCCATAATAATATTGTCTTGCATTTGGATAGCCCTTTGTGACACAGAGTCATGGTTAAAATCTGCAGTCTCCTTGTCTTCCTGGTCACACCGGTAGACTGCATTTCCCAACCTCCCTTGCAGAGAGACATGGTCATGTGCCTGAGTCCTAGCCAATGGAATGAATGGAAGTGATGGGGACCACTTCCAGCCTTGCCCATAATAAATCTCTCACGGGTCCTTTCTAATCTTCTTTCTCCTTCCTCCAGTTGAATGGAGAAAAGTCTGAGGTCTTAAAGGAGGATGGCGTTATAAGAAGGAAGGTGCCGGGTCCTCAGCTGACCACATGGAATGCCAGTGGCACTGGACTTAAGAGTCAGAAATAAAAAGTCTGTTGTATGAAGTCACTGAGATTTGGAGACTCATCTGCTGCAGAAATGAGATTCCTTATAGTTTCAAATTCCTTCCTATCTACTACATGAAGTCTGTTACAAACTTAATCAGAATCAGTGGAAGCTTAAAGAGTGAAAGGTGTGATGAATTACCTAGGAGAACCACCAAATATCTGTGTAGTATAGGATTTCTTAACAAGGGGTCCATGAGCTTGAATTGAAATGAAACAAAACAAAACATTATTATTGTGGATCTGTGCTGGTGCGGGTATGATATATTTATTAAATAATACACAGTATAGTGTGGACTTAGTAAGGGGTCCATGGTTTTGACCTGACTGGCAAAGGGGTCTATGGATTAAAAAAGGTTGAGAACCCCTGGTATAGTACATTGCTGCATGGCTATACATGTGTTACTTTAAGTTCATGGGGTGTAGTTTCTCTAAGTGTAATTTAAGGAGGTTGGAAAAGATAGTCTCTAAGATTCCTTCCAATACTAAAGATCTATAAACCCTTCAGATATTAAAAAGTATGTACTGATGGGCTTAGAAACTGTGATCCTTCACTGTGAGCTCCTCATAAGGAAAGACTTTCTTAGTCATGTTATGCCTAATATCCAATATATTGTAAAGCTCAAAAATGTTACACTTAATTAGAATTTTGCTGTTGTAAAAACTCAAAGAATTTACTAATGTTCTCATTTTACCAATAATTTCTTGATCTAATTTGGAACACAGTATCAAGTAATTAAAATTCTCATGAATATTTCATTATGCATCAGTGAGAACGATAGGCTATTTTATGCTCATTTACATAAACTTAATTATTGAAGAATGATTTTATAATAATACTGAAAGGCTTTTTTGATTAAAGGTAATACCAGCAGTAATTGCTATTCTGATGGCTTCATTTATAGCTCTATTTAGCTAAATAATATAGAAGTATAATTTCTACGTATCAGTAAGAAATTTGGAACACAAGGATATTCAGAATTTCCTTATTCAAATGGTTCTCAACTTGAGGTTCATAACAGTAGTATGGGGGAAACTACAAGCAATTTAAAAAGTCTGAAAAATCTCAAGGGAAATTATACTTTGATATGAGGCAGCCTAAGTGGCCTTCATGAAAAATGTTATTTTTGCAAAAAATATATATAGTAATACCAATGTAATGTGGAAACATTGGTTATTTCATGCTCATTATCAAAAACATCAGATTAGTAATTATATATGTCTTTGATTACTAAGAAATAGGTCAATGAATTCAATTACTTAATAAATGCAATTTGGCAGGTAAAATGTTTGAAAGCTCAAAGGGCTTTTCAAGAGGTAAGGGTGGGGGGACAGTAAGGGGGTATTACCAAGTACAATGTCGGGGAGCACAATTTGACAATGAACTCCAATTACGGGAAACCAGTCCTTTTTTAAAACTTCTGTTCATTGGCTGCAGAAGGGAGATGTGTATCCATTTTGTTTTCAGCGATCACTGCCCACATCATACAGTTGTATCATGCTACATCCTGTGTCCTGAAAAATGAAGAGGATTCAGGGAACACAGCCCCTCGGGATTGGTTGGCTTAGGAACCACACCAGTTTAAAAATGAATTAATAATAATAATAATAATAATACCAGCAAACATTTTAAGGTGCTTATTTTATCAGAGACTGCAGAAGGGAAGAGACTGTATTAAAAATCATCTGCTTCCTTTTGCATGAATTGTTTGCTTTAATCTTCTGTCTTAAAAATATCCTTCCATAAAATAACAAAAGAATAACAGACGTATCTTGTCTGTCTGTCTTTCTCAGTTTTTAGAAAAATAAAAGAACGCCTTAAACTATAGAAAATTCTTTCAGGAAAGAAGAGGCTAAATTTGAATGTGACACTGAAGGGAGAACAGGAATTATGGGAAAGAATAAGCAAAGCAATAAAAATTGAAGCTTACCTACAAACATGCTTCTTAAAAAATGCAAAAAAATTTTTTTTGCATGCTAAATTAATCTATTGGCTATTTTCTCATGTTTAAATTAATATTTAGTGAGCAACTACTGTCTTATAAAGGCTGTTCTATGCTGTGCCCCAATGTGCCAGACCCCATATTAGATGATTTATGGAAATCTAACATCTGAAAGCACCACACAACTAAAAACTACCCACTAAAGAAGGCTGGAATGCCATTTTAAGCTTAGTGACTTAGAAAATTATTTACATATACCCTGCAGGACAGAGAAACACGTTTCTTCATGGCTGCTCCATTTCTTCAAGGAAAAATGGTGCCTTGGAGTGCATTCCCAAATGACTCTTTGATCATTTGAACTGGAGAAGTTGCTACCCTGATGTGCCATTTTGATAGGTGAAAATGCTCCAATCTGGCCGCCAAAGGTACAGTTTCAGGACCAGTGGGCCTGCCATTCACAGGCAAAAGCGACACAACACACCCAGGAAACCAAGTACGGTGTCGTTACACTACATTTCAATTTGTCATCCATGGCCAGGCTAAGTCCAGATTAAAGGGTAATATTTTAGATGCTTTTTGCAGGTGCTCAGATGCCCAAATGAATATTTCCCAAAATGTGTTTCTTGGAGGGGGAAACCCCTCAAAATCAGTGCTTCTCAAATGTCCACATGTACCAGAATCACCTGGAGAGCTACCGAAGACCGGAGACACCCAGGCTTGTCACTAAGGTACGGCTAGGGAGGGCGAGGCCTGGCTATTTGTTTTTCATTTTTATTTTCTTTTATACCCAATTCCCCAGGGATTGTGATACCTGCCACCCAGTGTGAGAACAACCGCTCTTTTCTCAGGACTGATTCACACAGGCCGGAGGTCCCATCCCACACCAGCTATCCTGGAATCCCTGCGGTGGGACTTGGGTGTTGGTATTTGTTCAGAAGCTCCCCAGGTGACTGGATTGGGAAGCCAAGGTTGAGAACCACTGTGCCCAGTTTCTAAGATTGGCCTGCATTTTAGAATCATGCAGGCACTTTTAAAAAATGCTGAGGCCTGGGTCCTCCTCTTGAGATTCTGATTTCACTGGTCTGGAGGTGTATGCTAGGTAGCAGGATTTTTTTTTTTTTTTAAAGGAGGTACCAGAGATCGAACCCAGGACCTTGTACATGGGAAGCAGGTGCTCAACCACTTGGTACATCTATTCCCCTGGGTACCAGCAGTTTAAAAAGCACCCCCTTTGATATTAATGTGCAGTCAGGTTTGAGCAGGACAGGGCTAGCCCTCCACCAAGAGGGGGTTCTGCTTTAATAAGGGAAGACTGCTTACTATACCTTTAGAAAAGCATGACCATCTGCATAATAAAGACAAAGGAAGACTTCGGGTAAGAACAACCAACTAAACCCAATCGCTACTTAAAGTCATTTGGCTCTAGACTGTCCATGTGACAGCCAGGCCCTGAGCCTCAGCAGACTTGCAACTCCTACCCTCTGGTTTATTGGACTTACCCTGGCCAGCTAACAGGGAGGTGAAGTAGGTCAGCCACCACACCAGGGAGCCAAGAGTGCCTGCAACTGCAAGCAGGAGCATTGCATCCATCATCTATGTGGAATCTAAGCCCCTCTTGTGATAGAGGGGGAGTGGACATCACCATCCCAGGGTCCACAGGATGGAGGAATAGAGTATGGATTAGAGTGGACTTACTGATATTCTAACTATGGAACTATTGTGATTAGTAATGGAAGAAATTGTAGCATTGATGTGGAGAAAGTAGTCACGGTAACAGCTGAGGGTAGGGAGAGGGAAGAAGAAATATGAGGTGGGGCATTTTCAGGACTTGGAGTTGTCCTGGGTGGTACTGGAGGGACAGACGCTGGACATTGTATGTCCTGCCATGGCCCACTGGGTGGCCTGGGGGAGAGTGTCAACTACAATGTAAACTACTGTCCAAGTGGTGCAGCAGTGCTCCAAGATGTAGTCACCAAACGCAATGCATGTGCCACGATGATGAAAGAGGTTGTGGATGTGGGAGGAGCGGGGTGAGGGGGGTGGGGGGTATATGGGGACCTCATATTTTTTGAATGTAACATTTAGAAAAGAATAAAGGCATTTGGCCCATGGTTTCCCAAGCCTTAGACAGCGGCATGCTGTGGTCACCTTGCACAAGTCCCTTCACCACTCTGGCCTTCGCCGGCCGATGTGTAAAAGGTGAGATTTGGAGAAAATGACTTGGCTCCAGCACTGAGTCAGGAATGCATCTGCACTCTGTGGGCTTGGGGAGCTGGACTCCCACACTGGTTTTCCCTTTTACAACACAGTCAAATTCCAGAACGAGGATGTCATCATAACCAGGACTTGAAAGAAAGGCAAAAAGCTGATAAATTGAGAGCCTGGGCTTTCTCAGTTGAGGGTGGTGGCAGGATCTAAAAATAACTCTTGGCTCACTGCCAACAAAATAACACCATGTATTGAACATGATCTCAATTTTTGAGGGGAAAAAACGCTTTTCCATTCTTCTGAAGGACCTTGCACCTATGGATGTGCAACTGAAGTTACGAACGTCAGTGACGTCTGAGAGAAGAGAGTGGAACCCCGTGAGGCGACGATTGTTTTTTTGTGGTTGTTAGCAGAGGTTGAGTAAAGATGTTCTGGGTGATTCTTGGTGAGAGCAGACTTGAAGGAAGAAAGGATGAGTTCGTCAGAATGGTGGAGCTGGGGATAGCAATGATGGCACAGGTGATGGCAGTGGAGGTCGAGGTGCTGGAGGTGGTGGTGGTGGTGAAGCTGGAAGTGACGGCAGTGGAGGTGATGGTAGTGATAGGGTAGTGATAGGGATAGAAGAAGGGCCAGCCACTGTAAAGAGTGGCTTCTAAAAAGAAGACAGGCATTACTGTCTTTCTACAAAGTCCTCTCTTTTTGACATTTTCAACTTTCGATCACCCAGCTACATACAGCTCATGTTTGGCAACTGACACTGGAGTTGTTTTAGAAGCTATTGTCTTAGAGGACCCAGGAATTCTGAGGGATAGTAGTTGCTAACCGACTGGATTTGGTGGGATGCCATTCTCCTGCAGGAAGGCCCCTCATTTTTCCATAGGAATTCTCTCCCAGTAGAAATTCAGGAAGTTAAAAAGGTAGGAGATGCAAAGAGGACAGAGATGATCAGAGAAAGGGATGGCCGATTCTCTTGTGGGTGGGCTGTATGGTGAAAGCTGGCATCCTTAACCCAATCATATTGCATAAAGCGTCATCGTTCCTTCTACTTTCTGTGAAAAAGAAAAATCTCCTTTTGTTTTAAAGAAAAGGTGATGTGTGAACTGCATAGGAACTCATTTTTTTTGTGGTTTTCTTGACTTCCCCATTGTTACTGTGGAAACTGGAGAAAATCTGAGATTGAGGTGATGGTTTCCTCTCTTTCCCAGACCAGACACCATGGAATACGTCTCACTCTCTTCTACTAATTTACTTGTCAAAGGGGCAAAAGATGTAAAATTATAAACATTTCTGGTTTTCCCTTCCCTTGCTTTCTAAGGAGTGGGTCCCAAGGAAGATCTGTCTGTTTTGCTCAGGGGGCTTTAAAAGGGGATATAAATGGGAGAAGTGGAGAGAGAAGGCCAGTAATCTAGAAATGAAACAAATAAGTGGTATGGAGGTAGGATTGGGGAGAAGAGGGAGGGAAAAGAAGGATCCAGAACCTTGACTGGAGTAGGGAGAAGAAACTGTATTTTCAGGAGCGCTGCTCCGGGATTTTTAAGCTTTGGGGAGAGTGAGAGAAGAGGACATGAGCTTTCAGCAATTTCCACTAGCAGGGAAACCCTGGGAGAGGGAGAGACGTCTGAGGAGGAATTTAAGGAAGATTTTTTTGTGTGATGTGTGTGTAACAGCTTCTCTTCTGCCCTCAAGGCATTTCTGTGAAACCAATGTTTCGTTTCCAGGCTTCTGGCAATGACATCTGGGACACTGTGCTGAGGAGGGAGCAAAGGGCCCACACTGAGGGTGGTTAATCAGCCATGGAAGAAAATCGAAGTTTCTTTCTGTAATTGGCTCAACCAACAGCGGTGCCATTTGGCATCTTCCTTTTTGCAACACTGTGGGAACGTTTGTAGCTTGTATAGATGGTTCCATAATTCTAGGAGCCTATAAATCAACCTGGAGCCTCCCTGCTCCCGGAGTCCCCTGGGAAGGAAGCGGAGTGCCCTCTTGGCACGCTGCATTGCTGGGCTCCCTTGATTTCTTCGGTCACTTTCTTTGCAGAGATAACCAGCCCAAACACCTGGGGGGGTCACCTGTTTTGACTTTGGGAGAAGAGACACTAGCAGGGCTCTGGTTTTGTGACTTGTATTTTCCCCACCCTTCCCCGAAGGGTGTGTGTCTATTGCGGGGTAAAGGGGGCACTCTGGGTGAGTGGCTGGCGCATAAAGGGTAAATGTGAACGAGGACGACTCGCTGAGAGAAGTGTCAACCCTAGCCAAGTCATTCCTGTGTCTAATGAGAAAGAACTACGTGATGAAACAGAAGTGCTAAACTTCATCCAGAGAGCCCATTGAGTTCTGTGCCTCAGCCCACATCAGCAGATATCTCTCAGCTTGACAACAGGCATAAATCATAAAGAGGCTCTGTACTAGAACTTCCTATACATTAACAGAAGATCTTTTGTAGGTGAAAAAATGTCATAACATCATGTCTACAATTTATTTGTAAATGGTTCAAAATACAAATTGTATAGAGACAGAAAAAGAAAAGAATACAGCAAATGCGATAAAATGTTAACATTTGGAGACTCGAGTAAGGGATATCTGGGAATTCTTTGTACTAATCAGGGAACTTTTCTGTATGTAGTTAACTATTTCAAAATAATTTAAATAAAAGCTTCAAAATTGCCATAAAAAGAAGAAATGTACTAAAATGGGAAAATATTTGGAACATATATTATAGACATTGAATTAATTTCTTTATACACCATACTAAAAAGATAAATACCACAATAAAAAAGTTAAATGAACGAATTAGATAAGAAGTATAAATGGCCCACCAACATGTGTGTGTGTGGGTAGTTGTAAATGTGCATATATATGCTATGCGCTTGGTATATAAGAAAAATGAAAAATTTTGAAAAGATATGATAAAATTTTGCCTAATAAATTGCTTCCTTAAAAACAGACTAACAAAAAAATATCCAAAGTTGGAGGATGTATCATTAAATGGGCATAATCTGACAATAAAATAATTTTTGGCAATAGAGAAGGTTTTTAAAGATATTCAGTCCCTTGAACCAACATTTCCCTCTACATAGTAAAATTTATGCTGAGGGAATAATCAGAAAGGTGCAACAATTATGTTCAAGGCAGTTCATTATAACATTATAATAATATAAAGTTAAAAGTCTAACAATCAGAGGCTGTATTGCTGTATCCTCATGGTGGATAACTAAGCAGCCATAAAAAGTGTTAATTGACAATGGGAAATGTTAGCAAAGCATATACTGTTAACAGAATTTATCTTTGGGTGGTACCATTATTTTGCAGGCAATAGCCTTCTGACACCATGAAAAGATATGTTACTGTGGTTAGAACTGTGATTCTATTTCTGAAGGTATGAATGGTCACAATCAACAAAAAGCTTAAGAAATAGCTACAGGTCCACCTTGGCAAAATGACAAAGGCCTTGCAATAAAACACTGAGTTTTCCAAACTTAAATGTTTTGTTTGACTCTAAAAATCTTGTTCATTAGAGTTGTCTCTAATACCAAATGTATTTCTCTAAGGCTCCTTTTTCTTCACACCCAACCATCAATGGATGTGGTAAATACATACATATCCCAATTTGAAGTATACTTTTTGAAAATGTGATATATATCCCAATTTGAAGTATGGATAATCTTGTCTTAAAAGTTGAAGGGGAATTAGAGATGAATTAGTCTAACTTTATTATATGATTGTTAAGGAATCCATGGTCAAGAGAGATTATGCGATTTACTTATTAACATCCTTAATATATAAAAAGCCTCTACAAACAACGAGAATAAGATAAAGACTATGATAGTATATTAGGCAATGAACATGAATATAAAAGTTACAAGGCAGTGGACTTGGCCCAGTGGTTAGGGCGTCCGTCTACCACATGGGAGGTCCGCGGTTCAAACCCCGGGCCTCCTTGACCCGTGTGGAGCTGGCCCATGCGCAGTGCTGATGCACGCAAGGAGTGCCCTGCTACGCAGGGGTGTCCCCCGTGTAGGGGAGCTCCACATGCAAGGAGTGCGCCCATAAGGAGTGCCGCCCAGCGTGAAAGAAAGTGCAGCCTGCCCAGGAATGGTGCCGCACACACGGAGAGCTGACACAACAAGATGACGCAACAAAAAAGAAACACATATTCTCGTGCTGCTGACAACAACAGAAGCGGACAAAGAAGACGCAGCAAATAGACATAGAGAACAGACAACCGGGGTGGGGGTGGGGAGGGGGAGATAAATAAATAAATAAATCTTTAAAAAAAAAGTTACAAAAGAAGAAACACAACTGGCCAATCAATATGTATAAAATATTGAACCTTATAAGTAATAAGAGAAGGGTAAAATTATATTTTAAAAAAAACACCCCAAAACCCCTGCAATGCTCAATTTTGCCTAACAAATGGACTCTCCCAAAGCAAGCAAGCAAATAAATAATCCAAAGTATGTTCAGGATAACAGGTAGAAAACACAGGGCCAGCAATGGAAATATCCTGTCTCACCTTGCCAATACCCCTCCCCAGCACTAAGATATGCTCAATAATAACGCCTCAGTAAAGAGAAAGACAAACGTTGCCGTAGGGAAGCTAAATGAACAAGCAAATAACAAAGAAGTAAAAGGTGACTAGCCGAATGAGAAATACATTCTTCACGTTAAAAATATTTTCTTCGGTTTGCAAGGCTTCCTAATGGTATGACTCTAAATTCCCAGGGAGTCTATTTCAATGAAAATATCAAATGCTCTGCTAGCTTTATGTTATATACTTATTTTCTAAAGCCAGGTTAAGTGCAAATATAATGGATACTTGTTCCTGCCTCACCAGGCATATTTAGAGGAGTCTGAAATCTTAGTTTCCTTTTCACCCGAGGCCAAAAGTCTCTGTTTAAGTAGTCATATCTTAGAACAAACTCCTTTCTGTGGTGAATCATGGTTTCATGCAAATAGAGCTTATTATAATGCTATAAATGTTAGTAAAATTCCCCTCAGATTACCTAGGAAGCAGTGCTTAATTCCAGACTAATAAAATACTGTATTAAGGTACTTTCTCCCTTTCTTCTTTAAGAATTAGCATTTTTCAGGGCTATGACTCCATTGGACATAGAAATTTAAAAACTCTAGACTATGAACAATTTTCTATTTGAATTAATACACAATACTATAAATGTGATAAGCATTTTGACGGAAAGAGTCTACACACCAAAAACATGCCTCCTTTATCTACAATGTTGACTTATTTGTAAGGTTTTAGGAAAATCGATGCAATGCTGTTACTGCTGCTCATTTCAAAAATTGAATTTCTGTCCTTAAATGCCAATTGATTTTCTGCTTTGCATAAGAAATATTACCTATTCTATTTTTCCAATGCAGAAAAAATGCATATTTGGCCTTCACATTTTGCTCCTAAAACAAGCACTTCTGATGCTTTATTATGGTTTCTTAAAATAAGCACATAACAAAGAGAGGGGTAAAGGATGCTGTTTTATCTCATATATAAACAAGTACCTAAAGAACGATATTCTTTGGAGAATAGAACTACGTTAGTTTCTACACTGTGGAGCAAATGCTGGGAAGCAAAACCTCACTCCTCCACCAGGAGACACCTGTGAGTCCACCTACCTCCGCCTTGAGGGACAGAATCATGACTTCTACCAGAGCGGCAGAAAAATCTGGCTGAGTCTAAAACTGCCCTGGAGAGAGCCCAGTTTCCCAGCTTAGCCTTGGAGGTGAAGCAGCTTTGGAACACCCAACAACAGGATGGTCTGGAGTTAGATGGTAACTTCTGGGACCACCTTGGACTCTAGAGCAGGGGTGGCCAACTCCAGACTGGCCCGCCCCCTGTGTGTGCAAATATAGCTTTACTGGCACACAGCCATGCCCACGTGTTTATGGATCATCTGTCTGCTCTCCTGTCACCAGGCAGAGCCGAGGAGGTGTGAGCCAAACTGGACGGCTTGCAAAACCAGAAATATTTACTATCTGGTTGACAGGTAAAGCTTGCCGACCCCCGAGCTAAGGGAACCTGGGATGGATGGTCACACTGTGCTCTGTTTAGAACCAACCTCCACAGCAAGCAAAAACCGTTTGACGACCCAGCTTATACCAGGTTTGACCGTTCTCAGATGCCTCAGGAGGCTGTGTTCTTTGAGACGGTATCTTCGGAGGCGTTCCAGGTGGGAAATGACGATGGAAAGAGAACCACCGGTGTGTAGTCCCCGATCCCACTCTATCCTTTGTTGGAGGGTGACATGATCCCGAGGTTTTGCAGTATGGCTCCCTGCTGTCGGACATGTGTGTGCATGCAAAGACTTACTGAGATTCCCACTCAGCCCTGCCTAAACATGTAGGGAGCAGCTAAGGTTAACCTACACCGTTCTTCCATGGAGTGAGAAGGTGAAAGAAGTGAGATTTAAGTGGGGAGAATTTTGGCCTAGTTGGCCGTGCAACAGAAACGGGATGGAGTACTTTTTAGTGTCTAGTAATTAGAAATAAGAGAAGGCAGCGATGAGATGTGGGGCTGATGCCCTGACTTCCTCCAGATGTGACTCATTCTGTGACTCACTTGCTCAGGCATGCTGTCTTTGCCGCATCAGAAGCTCAAGAGCAGGTGGGCAGTATGTCAGGGAAGTAATGCGGGGAGATGTACTATACATGTTTATTGGGAGGCTTCCGAACTTCCGGAAGGCTGAATGGCACCTTTCAGTTGTCCACCTTCTCAGGTCGACTGGGGACTGGGTTCTAGGAGGAATTGTCCTGCAGGTTTAGTTCTTTACTGGGTAGGGAAGTGATACCAGTGGATTATCACAGGGTGGACAGCCAGGTCCGACTGCACCCATGCCTTGCAGAGGTCTGTGGGTATCTGATGCACTGTCATGGTAACCAAAGGGTCAGTCTTGGGCCTGGTGTGAGGCCGGAAGGACACAGTCAAGGTCAAACTGACAGCCCATGGTTTGATTCGTGAGCAGACGTATTCGGACTGGTCCTGGAGTTTTTGGTATTTTAAAATGTTTATGGCTAACATTTAAAATCGGGATTTTTCATTTAATTTCTCTTGAAAATCAGAAATCTCAGGACACACTGGGCTTCGTTGCTGCTCATTAGCGTTTGCTCAGTGTGGAGGGATGGTCTCCCTTCAGAGAGAAGCCAAGCTCCCCAGTTTTGTCAGAGTGTTTGCTTTGCTTTTGCTTGCACCGGTCTGTTTCAGTCATTTTTGTTACCCTGGAGCTTTGTTTGCAGACCTGCTCTACCTGTTGCACAAAGAGTTTGTGCTCTTGCAACCTTCTCTTTCTCTGGTGGTCATTCTTTGATCCTTGCTAAGAGTTTCTAACTCACTGGTGCCCTATGTGATCTAATCGTGCCATCCTGATGCTACTGCTGAGCAAAATAAACAGCCCTCTTTTGGGAAGATGCATGGACTCTGTGGTTACTATGTGTGGAGAGTGATTTATTATGTTGATCTGAATGACTGTAAAGAGTAAAGCTTTTGGTGTACAAGGGTGACACTGGGATGCCAAAGACTAACCTTTCGCTTTGAACAATCATTCCTTTCCACACCCTTTCGGGGGATGAGGCATGTCATAGATTCTGAAGAAGATGGAAGCACATTTGCAGGGATGCATTCCCAGAGTCCAATCACACTTGTTGGTTTGGAAATAATGGTTCCTAAGACTCTCGGGGTGGCCTTTTTGGAACCCCATATTTCACTTTAGGTGGAACAAAAATGGAGACACAAAAAGAAAAAAAGAATTTCTATACCTGTCATACTGTTGGGAGTCATAGGTTAGTAATCATTCTGGATCATTCTGGAGATCACTGATTTCTCCTGCAAAGAGAAGGAAAAAAAACCCACAGGTTATAGCACCACTTGTTATAGCAGTCCACATTTTTCATGGAGTTTTTGTTCTAAGACACTATCATATGCCTAAGTTAGTTCATTTGTCTTTTTTTTTTTGTCTTTATTTTTTTAATGTTACACTAAAAAAATATGAGGTCCCCATATACCCCCCACCCCCCTCACCCCACTCCTCCCCCCATAACAACAATCTCCTCCATCATCATGAGACATTCATTGCACTTGATGAATACATCTCTGAGCACCGCTGCACCTCATGGTCAATGGTCCACATCATAGCCCACACTCTCCCACAGTCTACCCAGTGGGCCATGGGAGAACATACAATGTCCGGTAACTGTCCCTGCAGCACCACCCAGGATAACTCCAAGTCCCAAAAACGTCCCCACATCTCATCTCTTCCTCCCACTCCCTACCCCCAGCAGCCACTATGGCCACTTTCTCCACACCAATGCCACATTTTCTTCAATTACTATAACATATTCGAGAGGCAAGGTTTGTTCGTCTTAACTCATAAATGGGGCACTGGAGGCATAGGCTAGTTATGTGGTGTGTAAGTTTACAAGACTTCTAAATTCCCATCTCAGGAATATGAGTTTCCTTCTAGCAGACTTCATTGTCGACTCAACCCTCCTTTCTCAAACAGAAGCTTGCCCTAAAGAAAAGGCTGAAGACTTGGATGGCAACTTCTATGTGATTTGAAGTGATTTTTAGAACAGTTAGAGTTAATCCCATATGAAACCCATAGAAATTAAGTATAGTCTGTTCAGAAGCGTACTGATTTCTTAACCTTAAAACATAAAAATCATATATGTTTTCCATGCTTAAAAAACATTAAAAATACAGTCATATTTTTATATGTTAGGATGAAGGTATTATCCAGGTGTGTCTTCTAAACACATTTAGGATAGGCTTTTGAAACAGAAAAGTAGGATTTTGAGTTTCATCCCATTCAATATCAGTACATAATGCATAATAATGTAGTTAAGACACCTGGTACTCTTAAGTTCAGAATCTATTTTAAAAATAAAAAATTAACTGAAAGAAAAATGAGAAATTTAGAGCTGCTTGTAAAGGTGCTTTGGGAAGAAGACAATGTACCTTAACACTAAACGATAAATCTTATTTTAAATTTTGAAAAAAGCATCATTAGCATTTCCATACCTATTCGACCGCTAATGGAAAAATGAGGCAAGCAATCTGTTTTGGTATGCATAAACTCAGTTGCACAATTTTCACAACTTTTAGGGCCATTATTATAGCAGATAAAAAATTAGGGACAGAAGTGCTTTCTTTCCTGGGAGTTAACAATTATAAAGTACTTTTGAATGCTTTTACTAAAGGTTTAAGGTTTTTTTTAATACCCTTCTTATTTTCTTCTATAAGCATGTTTGAAAATCAGTATGTATTTTTTTCAAGATCGCACATCTGCTTCTCCCTCTCAGGTTTTTAAGGAAGCCACCAAGCCACCATCGTGCTGTTTCTCCCAAGAGACGGTAAGAGGCACTAGCACCTTCAGTCGAGAGCCTTCTTCTCAGGGTGGTCTGTGGGCCAGGAGCATCAGCATTCCTGGGGGCTCGTTAGAAAATCTGGGGCCCCGCCCCAAACCTATTGAATCAAGATTTGCATTTGGACGAGACCCCTGGGAAACCAACGTGTGCTTTAAAGTCTGAGTCTCGCTGTTCCAGGGAACTGAATCCACATTCTCATCTTTCTATTTAGCTTTTTCCCTGGTGTCTGGCCTGAATCACTCCCCCTCCTCTCTACACGAATGAGAGGGAGGAACAAGACAGCTGTAGCCCTCAGACGGGGAGAGTGGCTGGGTGGCGTCGGTGACCAGAGGTGCAGTGGCTCGGGGAAGAAGGCTGAAGGACACCGCACAGCGGCACATGGGCCCGTCTTCCAACGTATTGGTGGGGCAAGAACAGGGCTAGGGCTCCTCTCCTGGACAGGCGCTCTGCCTTCAGTTGTAGATGGTGGCGGTAGTAACTCAAGTCTGTACTCTCAATCGGACGTGTTCTTAATCTGCATTCCTGAAGGTGTGAACCCATTGTAAAAGGGTAGTTTTAGTTAAGGTGTGGCCCAAATGAATGAGGATGGGTCTTCATCTCTGTTCCTGGAAGAACGTGGATGCCAGAAGTTGGAGAGGACCACATGGGAAGCCCAGACTCAGTAGAAATGGGAAAGCAGATGTGTGAGGGAGGCAGAGCTTCAAGCCAAGGACCCCAAAGATTGGCACCAGAATGCTGCCAACTCGGGGAGAAAGCAAGCCGTGCTGATACCTTGATTTTGGACTTCTCTAGCCTCAGATCTGTGAGCTAATCCATGCCTGTTGTTTAAGCCAACCCATTGTGTGCTCTTCGTCATAGCAGCACAGCACACTAAGACAGCGGCAGCATGTGGATTAGGACGAGCGCTGAAGCCCAAGGCATGGGTTTGAGGGTCAATGTAGTCACATCCTAGCCATGGGATCTCCGCAAGGAATTTCAAACCACTGGAATCTCAATTTCTTCATGCGTCAAATGAGGATAATAATACTTGCTCTACTTACTTCACAAGGCTGGTGTTTCTGAGGCTTAAACATGATGTGAGTGAATGTGCTGTGTAAATTCAACTATAATGTACATGAAAGCCACTGCACGAGGAGGAAATACCTTGGTGTAAATAACTAGGTGGGAAAGAGGAAGTACAGAGTATGAGGATTATGTTTACAACATTCATTCTCTGTCCCATGCCCAATATCGTGGCGCTGAATTCTTACCTTGATTATAGCTCTTGTCTCATGGCTATAATCTCTTTATGGCAGGGACTCTGTCGATCTCATTTTTATATCTGCCATCTAGCAGAGTGTCAGATACATAGTGAGTGCTCAACAAATATGCTCTGAATGAACCAGTAAAATGAGTGAAAGCTGACACGGCATGGTGTAAGCTATCTGAGTTGGCATCTGGCAGAAGAAGTAAATACTAGCCACTTTTGGCTCCTCCTCTAGGGAAGTTCATCCTTGTTACTGCCTAGGATTTCAAGTACCACCATCCATAAGCCCTTCATCCCATCTTCATTCACCCATCCAGCTGGGTTTTGAATGAGAGGGACCAGGTTTCGAGGAGACCGAAGAAAAGACTCCATGTCATACCTGAAGGAAACACTAGAATATTGATCATCAAGGACTCTGTTGTTTCTCTTAGGAGTGATGCTGCATATTTACCACCATCACCGCCACCTTCCTCCCCAGCCCATGGGAGCTGCCATGTTTTCACGATACTGCCTCTGCATGTTATGGAGAGAATGGGGCTCTTGGCTCAAGCTGGACTGATCGAAGTGTCCTACCTCTAGTCACACTCATTTAAGACCTGACATAGACCTTTCCCAGGATATATGGAGAAAGGGAGAAGGAGAGAAAAGAGAAAGCCATTTAGTCTCTCTTGGGTGGCAGAATTTATTGGGAGTTAAAACTCTAAAACCGAGGCCGTGCTTTCTTTAGCCACACACATAAAGCCCATCCGGAGAGGAGAGGCTCAATCTGATATTCACAGAGAACCTGAGGGGCAAAGACCAGGCTGTGGCTTCAAACACAGTTCAATTCTCCTGGGACCCAACTGCATCCCTCCTGCCCCTACAAGAAGTTTGGCTGCTCAGCCCTTCCTTGGATACTTGGAATAAAACATTCCCCAATTACATAAGATGGCTTGAGTCAGATTTCTGTTACTTGCAACCAAAAGAATCCTGACTGATAATACCTATATTAAAATACAACATAAATAAAAATGTGTCAGACTTCTTCTGAGTGTCCTTTTTATCACCTGGAAGGTGAAGGTACAAAATCTCAGTTATGCCCTTGCTATGCTGCCAATTTTAAAAACTCCAATTTTAAAAACTCAAAATTTCACTTGAATATGCACATGGGCCACAGAAAGGTATTGTATGTGAAGCAGCACGTATCCAGAAACAGGAAAAGCGATCTAACTAAGGTTTCAAAAATGTAATAATGCTTTCACCACAAGATTTAGTACTAACACAGTAACTTGAGAGGTTTTTTTTAGATTTATTTACTTTATTTATTTCTCTCCCCACCTTGTTGTTTGCACTTGCTGTCTGCTCTCTGAGTCTCTTGGTCGTCTTTTTTTTTTTAGGAGGCACTGGGAACCTAACCCAAGACCTCCATTGTGGGAGGGAGGGAGATGCCCTATCACCTGAGCCACATCCGCTTCCTGTTTGCTGTGTCTCTCACTGTTTCCTCATTGTCATTTTGTTGCATCAAATGTCATTTTGTAGCATCAGCTCACTGTCTTGTTCATCTTCTTTAGGAGGCACCAGGAACCAAACCTGGGATCTCCGATGTGGTAGGTGGGCATCCAACAGCTTGAGTCACATCTGCTTCCCTCGAGAGTTTTTAAAAATATAATTCCAAGAAAGAGTCTAACAATCCTTGGAGGCAGGCAGGTGTCACCGAGCTTCATTTCCTAAGCCGCCTAGGTAAAAAGTGGGTATCAGTGGGGTGCTCTGCACCGAAGATGGGAAACCAGAGATGGTCTTCTCCAGAGCCAGGGCAGGGACCTGGGCTCCCTGGCTACTCATGGGGTCAAAGAAGAGAGCAAAGTCTGAAAGAGCTTAACGCAAAGAAAGCCGAGTTTATTTACTTGCCATGAAAGGAAACAAACCCAGTGAAGGGCTTCACTGAGCAGACCAACGAGGAGGAAGAGTCAGGGTGTTTATATGTGAGAAGGATTGATGGCTTACACTCTGTAGGAAGGAATGAGCCAACGTTTGTATAGTGTTGGTTAAAGCAAGTCCCACCATTCACCGGTCAGAGAAGAATCTTCTGGTGGATCCCGAGACTCTGGAAGACCAGGGCCCCTCCAAGTTCATGGTCCTTTAAAAGCGTCAGCAGTTTAAATACCACTTGAAAGGGAACAGGACATTGAGATCTGGTATCTCTTCAGCAAGTTCAACTGAAGAGGAAACTACTCCTTTCACATGGGTCATTCATTTTCTCAGGCAGGTGACCTTGACTGAGGACCTCCTCTTTTCAGGTACTGCCCTAGGCACTAAGGATCCAAAGACAACACTGTGGCCTGCCCACAAGGAGCTTCTACTCTAACAGAGGAAAAGAATCACGCCAAGAAATACATGCAAAAATGAGTGCAGGGAAGGAAGTGATTTGGCTCAGTGGATAGAGCATCCGCCTACCACATGGGAGGTCCAGGGTTCAAACCCAGGGCCTCCTGACCATGTGATGAGCTGGCCCACGAACAGTGCTGATGCGTGCAAGGAGTGCCCTGCCACACAGGGGTGTCCCCCACATAGGGGAGCCCCACAGGCAAGGATTGCGTCCCATAAGGAGAGCTGCCCAGCGCAAAAAAAGCACAGCTTGCCCAGGAGTGGCACCACACATACACAGAGCTGACACAGCAAGATGACGCAACAAAAAGAGACACAGATCCCCAGTGCCGATGACAAGAATACAAGCAGACACAGAAGAACACACAGCAAATGGCCACAGAGAGCAGACAACTGGGGGATGGAGAAGGGGAGAGAAATAAATAAAAAATCTTTAAAAAAAAAAAAGAGTGCGGGCTTTACAGGGAGTGTCTCTTCAGGATGGAGTGGGACACAAAGGAAGGAGAGGTCATTCTTCCTTGGGGTTGTTTAGGACGGCATTGGAATGGAAGTGATCCTTGACCTGAAGGCCTCATTTTGAACAGGTCCCTTCCCAGCTCTCGATGTCACCCCTTACTCTCTCCTTTGTGCTCCAAAGGCACACAGGCAACTCTGCAAGAAATGGGCCTCAGATGGAAATATTGGGTCAACGCCTTTGTATTAACCCGGGCTTTGAGCAAGGGGTGAGAGGACGCGATTTGAGTCTCTGACGTTTCCCAGTGGGTACCGTGTAGGAGGCAGGCCAGTGAGGAGGCTCTGGCAGGCATCTAGGAGGAAGACCAGGAGGCTGGAACTTGGCGGAGGCGGGTGGCGTGAGGGTGGTGAGAGGGCAAGGGACTCCAGTGACACTGAGAGACTGAAATAATAAGATCCAGTGGTGAATATGATCTGAGCATTTAATACTGCTGGATAAGCACTGGGGAGGCCAATGGGTGAAGACCTGCTCTCGGCCCTCGAGGAATGTGCAATCGGGTTTACCAGCTGCCTGCGAAGGCAGACAACACTGGTGGGGAGAGCTAAAAATATAAGTAGCAGATGCCCTGTGCCAAGGGGGCGGTGCTCTACCCACTCCCAGCCCGGAAGTCACGTCCCTTAAGGGCAACTCCCTCCCCCAGAGGAAGGGAAAACTGGGGGGCTCAGCTCACAAACACATAAAACTCATTCATAAGGCAAATGATGGGAGCACTCTGAAAATGAAAAGCCAAAGGACTTAGCATCCAAGTCCAGGGGTCCTGGAGGACGATGGGGTCCACAGAACCCACCGTGAACTGTGGCTGGCAAAAGCTTGCAGGTCACCTTGGGTTTGTGCCCAGAGACACAGCCTGTAGGACGAGGCTGGGCAGATCGCATTTGGGCAGCTGGATTTTAAGAGAGACAGTCTCATGCAGGTTGTCCAGGATGATGGGAAGCATGCCTTAAGGAAGGGCAGACGCTGACAACAACAGAAGCGGACAAAGAAGACGCAGCAAATAGACACAGAGAACAGACAACCGGGGTGGGGTGGGGGAGAGAAATAAATAAATAAATAAATCTTTAAAAAAAAAAAAAGGAAGGGCTGAAGGAGGCATAGAAAAGGGAGAGGAACTTGAAGGTTAGATAGTGATCTCCAAATATCGGGGAAGCAGATGTGGAAAGACCTGAAGCTTGTTCAATGGACTGAGGCCTGGTAGAGAAATGCTGGGTGGATGGGGAGTTCTCTGCTCTCCCTTATCTCTAAGAAGATGCATCTGTCCTAGGTAGGGGCACAGTCTACCTAGCCTGGGCTGTGTTTTTGTTCTCAGGGTATATTAAACCTCTCTGAGATGACTGGCAACTTTACTCTGCAATAAAACAGGTGTCCATGTGTGGGATATGCTTCCAGGGACACAACGAAGGCCAGCTCCATTCTCCCCTTCTAAAACTTCATCTTTCAGCTTAGTGGAGCTCAACTCTTTGGAGGTCCTGGTTTATTGAAGGAATGTGATGAAAACTATAGATGGCTTTGGTTGAAAAATGGGCAAGTAACTGCGCAGATATTTTCAGGGGATTCAGACACACACACATACACCATTCACACAAAACCCATCCACAGATGCTGGATTAAATTTTGGCTACAAACTTCGATCATTATTAAGGTGCAACTAGTTCATGGAAAGGATATAAATTGATGTAACTCTTGTCTAATGAATGGCGTCAATAGGAGGCATGAGCAGTGTTTTTGGTTGAGGGCAAAAAGAAGAGGACCCATAAGCAGCAATACTTTTGTGGGAAAAAGCAAGATGGGTCTCTGAGAAGCAACGCCGGAGGCTGAAGAGGTACCCACCAACCCCACCCTATTTCTCAATCAGACACTAAAGCAGGCTCTGCATCATTCAAGATGAATTACTCACCATGCCCATCTTTGGGGGGCTTAGATGAAGAACCAAATTGCAACCTAGGGGAAGCTGAGCTGAACAAGGGGGATAAAAGATGTGTTTGGGGCATGGAGGAGGTAGTGATTAACTCTGCCTGCAGAAGGGGTGGCATTTGAGCGTGGCTTTGAAAAACGAGCCAGGATTTCTTTCAGGCTGGGGATGGAAAGTGTGATTGAGAAACAACAAAAGAGCAAAAGGTAAGCATCTTGGCACAAGGTATATGATTTGTGTGTGTGTGCGTTTGTGTGTGTGGTGGGTGAGGCAAGGGCTTCATACGGGAAGTGGCCAAGACTGAAGCTACAGGTACAGGTTAGGGGCCAGGTGGTGAAAAGTATGCTACAGAATTTGGACTTTATCCTATGGGAAACGGGGGGCTGGGGGAGGTCTTTAAGGGAGTCACCTATTTTGGGGTTTAGGAAAAGAATTCTTCCAGAGTAGAAGAGGACTCTTTGGGAGGCTAACCCCTTTGGTGGCACCTCTTTGAATGGGATCATTACTATTTGCCTGTCTTAGTGTTCAAGGTCACAAAGCTAGACCAGTGCCCAAGGGAATATTCCTCATTCCATCTTGTAAATATCCCACACACCCTTTCCCCACTTTGTTCCTCCTGCTCACTTACTGAAACTCTAATATTCTAGGGAAAACTATGCCTTGAAAATATCTTTCCATAGAGACCTAGTAAGTCACTGTTTATGCAATCTATACATAATTACGTCGCCCTCACACCTCTATATCAATCTTTTATGGGTATGGTTTTGTGGCCTTTTCAAGGCCATCTTTCTTAGTGTTTTCTCCTTGGCTTTCTTAGGAGGAAAGGTGCCAGGAGGTCATACGATCTGACATTTCAGGACAGTGAGATTTAACAGGGTTTATCTATAAATACTCCAGCAGATGCTTCACGGGTGGCCCAAGGAAGCCATGAGCACTGGCTAGGAACCTTCTTATGCTAATCTCCTGGCTCAGTTTACAAAGGTCAGGTGCCCAAGTGTTAGGTTCTAACACACTAACCTGAAGCCATTCACACAGAAGGGCTCTCAGGGAAGGAAGGGTCCATTCTCTCCCCTGGCATGGAGCAACTGTGATAAGACACAGTATCAGTGGCCTCCCCAGACTTCCTAAAGAGAGGGATTTTAGAGGCCATGAGATGAGAGCAGACCATATCTTGGGGAATGCATCGTGAAGTTGTGTTTACGTGGGAAGTGACTGTTTTTACTAAGCTTATTTGGCAAAGGGGAGATGTTGAGCACTACTGGAGTTTATAAGACAGGACCCAAACCCTTTGCTCTAAGCCGTGCCCCTTTGGCAGCCTGAGCTCTGGCTGAGGCACCAGGAAACAGCTGGGTAAAGACGAGTGGCTGTCCTCAGAGGGGGCTGCATACCTGCTGGGCAGGCAACGGAGTTGTGAATCTCTCACCAGTATCTCTTGTCCCCCTATGAAAAATACCCTTCCAGAAGTTTCCCATGCTCTCCCTCATCTGCTCCTGGGAAATGGCCCATTGACATCAAACCCTTGGTCTCTACTTCCTATCTGAACGTCCCCTTGGGAAACACATTTAAGAACAATTTCAGTCCCAGGTATGGGGGAAAGACTCGTGGGCCTGGATTCTTCCCAGGTGGTTTTGGGGTTCTCAGACATGTCTCTCAACTCTCTAAGCCTCATTTATCAAGTGAGATTACGGTGATTATCCTTCCAGGGTTATAGGGAGGGACTTTGAAAGCGCTCTGCAAACTGCAAAGCAGGACACTAACTTAAGGTGTCGGAAGAGTTTTTCATTATTCTTGTCACTATGTTTGTGATCACTCATCTTCCAGCCAGTCCCTTCCATCCCTGAGGTGTGGGCAAGCGGGGCTATCTCCATTTTGAAGAACCCTGAGGTGATTTAAGGATTTATGAACAGGACAGATGCCCACCTCCCCAGATGCTGCCATCACCAAGTTAGCATGGACGTGAACTTGCTCCACCCCACCTGCCTCTCTCCTCTTCCCAGAATGCATTTTCCCTATTGTGAACGTTTTTCCCCTCTTCAAGGTTACTTTCCCTATTCATTGAAATCTTCATGCAAGGAGGACTGCATGTATAGATGAATTTGTCTCCAGTTCCATGGCACGCTAGACCGACCCCGGTAGTTCTTCCCTGGCCTCTTGGCATTTCAGTGATCAATCTAGGACCCAATAGACTGAATACCCAATGACTGGAAAATTTTATAAAGCCAGCACAGTTAGATTGGAGATGGGACTGGTTAGAAAGGATCACAAGCCTCTAAGATAGTTAATAAAGAAGTGGAAAACCAGAAGCTCTGTCCTGCCCTTGGCCAGGGTGCTAATCTGAGTGGACAATCTCTCAAAGGGGAAGGAAGAATCAGAAATCCCCCCTGCATGGGGCCGACTCCAGGCCCACACAGCAGAGGTGAGCATTGCCCAGTGAATGGCAGTGCTCTCCCTTCCGCTTCAGAGGTTGGGTAATCCCTCTAAGTGCTTCGTCTTCAGGAAGGGAGACAATACAACCAGGGTTTCTGGATGAAACCGAGTTTAATTTGTTGGGGCTGATTTCTGACAAAATGATTAGGTGTCACTTCGATCCGGTCCGTTAATCCAGTTTCCATCATTTGGGGGTTCATTTCTCCTCTTCACTTTATCCCATCTCCATGCCAACCCACTGCTCTTCTGCTCCGTTCCTCTCTTCTTCCATTTCTCTCTGAGACAAGTTACCACGGCAGGTTGGAATGAGCCAGGCCCTGCCCCAACAGAAAGATGTGGGATGTTAAGACGCAGGGGTCACGTCCCCAAAACGAGATGGGGCCGTCCACCTCCAGGGGAATGTTTGGGTTAAATAGGAGACAACGTGCTGGTAAAGGATAATATTCTCCCACCCTTCGTGCTAGGTTCTGGGCCTACAATCTGAGATGAATGCTCCATCTGCTTTCAGATCAGGCCAGCAGTGGTTAGATGGGATTCTCGGGGGAAAAGCAAACAAGGCAAAATCTAAAACTAGCTTGAGTAAGCCATGGAACTCTCTTAGTCATGTAATGTAGGGGCAGAAAAGTCAAACAGAAACCAGCCAGTAAAAGTTTTAAGAGGCCAACTGTGAAAGGAGGGAACTGGAAGGCTTGCTGTGTCCATACTGCAGTTTTCCTGGAGCTGCCTTTCTCAACAGGTTCAATATCCTCTCTCAATGTCTCTAAGAAATGGCAGTGAGACTCTCAAGAGACCTGCAGTTGGAGGAAATGTCTGACACTGGAAGAAGCCGCTTAAATGGAGGCCCTGGTGGCCAAGGCAAGCAGTTAAACCTGACTCTACTGACACCTGGTGGGGAAAAGGTAGCATCCCTTTGCCACGCTTAAAAGTGTGTGTGTTTATGTGTTGGAAGGACTGGAAACACGTTCATCATGGCAGGTGGAAATTACATAACTGCCAAAGAATGAGGGAACCATGAAGAAACACAAGATGCCCGAATATATCATTGCAGTTAGGTGACTCGCTGAGACACATGCATTACACAAACAACAAACAACAATGGGAAAATAAAACACGAGGGCTGAAGCAAAGGATTTATTATTGATTTCTTAAAAGATGTTCATGAGTAAGACAAGGGCGACAGAAGAGGGCTCCCTCCCTTGCCCCTTCCCCAAAAACAACAAAAGAAAAGGCTCCTCTCCTTGACCATTTGACAGAGGAATCATCTATGGTAAAAAAAAGTAATAATTCAAATTTGTCCCAGGGAGGTGGTATCTCCCAGTCTGAGCACGTGTTCTGCTGCCTCTGGAATCTACAGTTTAAATGGTAAATAAAAAGAATAATCTTCCTAAGAGGTTGTTATGGGAAGTGGATGTGGCTCCAGTGATTGGGCTCCCGTCTACCACATGGGAGGTCCAGGGTTCGATTCCTGGGGCCTCCCAGTGAAGGCGGGCTCACCTGCATGGAGAGTTGGTGCATCAAGATGACTCAACAAAGAGAGACACAGAGGAGAGATAGTAAAGAGACATAGCAAGCCAGGGAGCTGAGGAGGCGCAAGAGATTGAGCATCTCTCTCCCACCCCAGAAGGTCCCAGGATCGCTTCCTGGTGCCACCTAAAGAGAAGACAAGCAGACACAGAAGAACACAGAGAGAATGGACACAGAGAGCAGAGAGGGAGTGCAAAAATAATGGGGGTGGCGGGGTGGGGTGGATGGGGGGAGAAATAAATAAATGAATCTAAAAAAAAGGTTGTTGTGAAGACTATTTTGCTTCTAAAAATTCCTTGAAGATGAAAATAAAATTCTCTTAATAAATATAATCATATATACTACTTCTTAAATGTCACATAGTGGATGGGGGCTACAGGCAAAGTTCCTACAAGAGCTAGACTTCAGAGGCTTTACACGGTCTCCATTTCCCCCTTCGTCAGGTTTTTGCTTGGTCCTGCTCGATAAATGCCCTTTCGGCTAACTTTCTCAGCAAATTCAATGGTTTCCAGGAACGCGTTGTGAGCATGGTTCAGTACACACAAAATTGGACTTTCGTCTCTCAACCTGAAGAGCTGATTTTCAGGTCTGCATGGGAGCAACGCTCTAGATATTAGTTCACATTTGTAAAAATTAATCATTTTTAAGACAAGAGAAAAGGGCTGGAACACAGTGAGAATTTAGGCTGCTAGTTGATACTTTTTAAAAGCCACGGGATCCCTGTCTGAGCAGTCAGGGAACTGGGATGGGTTGATTGAGGTAGGAAAGAAAGAACGAAAAGAAGCACCCCAAAATACAGGAGTAATCACAATTTTATTTTTGTGCCCCTCCCCCCAATTTAAGTTAAATTTAGATGGTATGTTTTCTTAAATACACGGGCTTGAATGTATGCTTCTGAACAGAAAGTGGCTCCTTAATTATAGTCAAGCTCTCTCTCCACCTGGAGACAGAGAGACTGTAAGAGGTTCCCACCGTTCTCAGGTCACAGCACCCTTAGAATTTCAGTAATTTTTTACACAGTTCCCCCAGACCCAAAGAACTACCCAAGAGTTCTGTTTATTATGTAATTAGGTCCAGGCAACCTAACATGGTAGTTTGCATGACGCCTGACAGGTGTTGCCATGTTTCCTTGGAAAATGAAAACTATTCCACTGTATCTGCGATGGTGCCCAAGGTGCTCTGGTTCACAGTCTGGGAACCATGGCTGTACCAGAGTTTGGGAATCAGTGAAAAGTCCAAAGGTCTGATTTGCATGAGCTCCCTTGCCCCTCACTCTTAGTGACACTACGGCCACTCGATTTGCCCTTCACATTTCCTACTGCTAAGTGGCTGGTTCTGCCTGGCTTAGCAGAGAAGGAAAGAACGAGAAGTGAGACAGCGTGCAATCTTTGCAGGATTTAAGCCAACCCCTGGGAATGAATCAGGTCTGGCCACCCTTAAACAGTGTTTCCTGAGCCCCTATCCCATGTGAGGTTGTAGCCAAGTCTGTCAAAAGTCAAAGAACACAGCCCCTGCCCCATCTAAGAAAGGAGATGTAATAAGTGACACTGGTTCTGAGGATTACAGGGATCCAACGGTAGTCGAGAAATTGGCTGGACTGAGCACTGTAAGGTTTTAGGTGAAAAACGGACCAACGAGTAGATGTTCAATAAGCCAGAACACGTGTACGGATGTCACAATACGTTCATAAATGAGAGGTTGCCTGAAATTCCTGTGGTGTTTTTCTGACTTAAATACAGCAGTGATGGCATGGCCAGAGGGCTGGTCTAAACTAGTGGTTCTCAAACTTTTGCACAACTGGAGGGCTTGTTAAAACATAGAGCGCATTCCTCCCCCTCCCCCGCTGCCCCAGAGCTTCTGATTGAGTCTGGGGGTGGGGGGTGGCTGAGATTCAGCATATCTAACAAGTTGCGGGGGATCTGACTACGCTTTGCTGGGACTATCTCTTGAGAACCACAAGCCTCTGCCGCTTGGGAATAAGGAAGAGGTACGGGTCTGCCTCCTCGGCAGGCTACACTTGATGCTGGGTAAGCACCCCCAATTCTTCCCGTCTGACCAGCATATGGTCAGCCTTGCTAGAAGATTTCCATTATAGAAGCAGTCACTCTGGCCCAAGGCACCCAGCTCTGCACACGGACAGCTGGCCTCTCAGAGGGTCCCTGCATTTTCCAAGGGTACCTAAATTTAGAACACTCAACTCCGGTGGTAAAAGAGTTGCAGCTAGACATGATATGTGAGGCGTGTTTGCTATTTCAAAGAGGTTGGCTTTGTCCTCTGCTTACTTCTAGGTGTGTGGCACAACCACAAAGTCTGCACAGAGGTTCTCAGTTCTGAATTGGAGCCGTTCACAGCCGACGCGCCTTGCTCACCCTCTCCAGGGCTGGGGCCCAGGCATGTGGACTTGGACTGGCTTCGCTGGTGATTCTCTTGAGCACGACTGCTCAGGAGAGACGTGCTGGAGTATCCAGCCTGCAGCTCTGAGCCTGCAAGCCTGCTTATTAATTTGGAGTTACTGAGCAAAGTCCTACTCTACTATGTCCTGCTTGACTTCCTCAGGGCTGCAGAGAATTCTTTCTCTGATCCTGACCACCCTTCTTTGGGTGGTAGCAGAATAACAGCCAGTGTGGTTTAGCCAAAAGAGACTGCCAAATACAGAACATTAGCCACGTGCTGGAGAAGAGATTTAGAAGTGGCACCCAGTAGAGACCCAACAAATCAACTGCACGTTTCCAGCGGCTTTCTGAGGTACTCAACCCACGCTGACCTTCCTTCTTGGCCCACGCCTTCATTTCCTTAGAGCAGGATTCTCAGAGTGGTCCCCAGACAAGTAGCATCAGCAGCCCACAGGGACTTGGCCCCTCCCTAGACCCACTGAATCCGCAACGACGGGGTGGGGTCCAGGGGGTGGGGTTTGTTAGAACCCTCCAGGTGATTCTGGAGCCTTCTCAAATCTGACACCCGCTGCCACAGGGTACCTGTGTGCTTAACTGGCCCACTGCCACTGATCACGAGGTCCTTCCCCTCCCACAAGCTGGCACGGCAATGAGCACATAGTAGGTGCTCAAGAAACATTTGCTATTTACTGAAGCCAGGGCAGCTACACGTTCTCCTCACGAGTGTGAGCAAACACTGCCTTGGCACTGCACATCTCAGAGGCTGCCAACACGGAGTCTAAATCCTCTCCCATTTCTTATGTGTGCATTTTCCATATTTACGGATTCGCTTTCGCTAAATCCTCTCCAAGTGTTTTTCCAGGTCTTTTAGCTCAGGAAGCCAAAAACAAGATGCCACGTTTCAGCCAATGTCTGTTTCCTGCTGAGGGGGAAAGGGAATTTCTGTGAGATTCTTAAATTCCACCCTCCCAGCATCGTGCTTCTAGTCCAAACAATAGAAGGAGATTGCTGATTCATGCTAGGCTGCCGGCTCCAAGCATCCCTTTTTCCGCTGTGCTCGTGCCGACGCAGTACAATGAGCCTCTGTTCGTGCCTCTGAATTAGAGATGCCAACAGCTTAGATAGGCAGTCGAAGGATAGCCCACCCCCTTTGGCTTGTCTGGCGCCTTCCCACTAATAACGCATTTTGAAATATCATACAGCCTTCTCTTTGAGCCACTTGGCTAGGGCAAGAATGATTAGGCGGTAATTTTATCGGCGCTCCTTGCACAGTGCCTGGCATGCTCTTAATGTTTGCTGAGTGAATCACCGAGGTTCACCCTTATCCTTCTATTTTGTCCCGGTACATTACAGAACGCCTTCTAGCAAGTGCAGGTGACAAGGACACACTCACACATTCCAAAGCTCGTGTCTGGGTGCAGCCCAAGATGGAGCTGACCTCTTGAAGCTCCGATCTTGCGGGCAGCCCCGGGCCTGGCACCCAGTGCAGCAGGGAGACCTTGGACCCACGACGGCACAGTTCTCCGAGTGGCCAGGGTCATCTGTGCGTTTTTTGGTTCCCGGCTGCCACGTCAAAATGACGCGACTCCTCGGTGCTCCCAAAACCCTGGCCGTCAACTGGGCTGCACATCAGAATCACGGGGGGTAGCTTTTAAAAACCCCAGTGCCCAGCTGCCCCCGAGACCCCTGAGTGTTTGACATCCACGTCCCCGAGATTTGTGGCGTTCCTGGAGGATTCCGATAGGCCGCCCGGCTTGAGGGCCATCACCAAGAGCGGTCTCTAAGATACTTTCTGCTCTTCTTCCCTTATAATCTCTGCTCAGCCTAGCAGCCAGGGTGGTCCTTTCAGAACATACGTCAGCTCATGAATGTTCATGTATGTTTCAGAACATACGTCAGCTCATGTCCCTCCTCTGCCCAAGCCCTGCAGAGGCTCCCGTTACCGGCCCCGTTTTGCCACCGTGTCATGGTCTCTGATTGCCTTGTTCCATAAATGTGTCGGGCTCGCACCACAGGGCCTTTGCACCAGCACTTTCCCTCTGCCTGCAATGCTCGTTCCTCAGACACCTGTTCGATTCCCTCGCTCGCCTCTACTAAGTCTTGCAAAGCTTAATTTCTTGGGGATGCCTGCCTTGCACACTCCTTTCTTTACTGTACCCTGCCCCATCTCCGGCCTTTCAAAGACCCCATGTCCTGTTCTACATTCTCCTTTTTTCCTAGCACCTGCCGTCTTTTACAAAACACGCCGTGTAGTTTACTCATATTTGGCCTCTCTCTGCTAGGAAATCAGCTCATGAGGACGGCGGCCTTTGTTTTGCTCGCTGATGATCCCAACTGCTCAGATGGTGTGTGGCACGCAGGAGGCTGTTAAGAAATACTTGCTAAATGGAAGAATGCAGGGTCCCGTCTGCAGGTGGAGGGAAAGCTGGGTGCTGAACGGAGATGGGGAGAAACACGGCACGGTGAAGAGAATGAATTTGCTCAAAATTCACAGATCTTGAGGAAACATTTATTACTTGCTTCTAACTGTAAACCAAGGGAAGGACTGCCAGGCAATGTCCAGATTTAAAAAATGCACATTTATAGAGATAGAATTAGATTAGTGGCTGCCTTGGGGTAACACGGTGGTGCAGGAATGAGGAGTGGCTGTCAATAGGTATGTTTTTTTGGGGGGGGTAGGGGTGGGGTGGTGATGAAAATGATTTGATTGCAGTGATGGCTACAAAACTCTGCAAATATGCTAAAATCCACTGAACTGTATATTTTAAGCGGGTGGACTTAATGGCATGTAAATTAAATCTCAATAAACTTAACCGAAGCATCACACAGAGCGCCCAATCTAAAGCTGAGAAAGAAACGTGGGCCATCATTTCCGATCAGGTACGCGGATTTTCTCTGGCTTGGGTTTTGAATTCTCTCTTAATCGGGAGTGGGAGAGCCTTCCTTAGCTCTGCTTTGCGGCCCGAGGCATCTATTCATCAATAAAGAAATATAACTTAAAATAATTTTGATCCAGGCTTCAATGGGGAGTAACGTATTTGGAGTATGTGGTTTTCCCTTAACTTCTGCGGCTCACAAAATCCTGCAGGCTTTTTCAGAACCCCCGTTCAGGAAAACAAGCAGCCGGTCTGCGTGAAACCGAACGTGGTACAAATTCGACACTTTTAAACTTCTAATGCCAGGAGAACTCCAGCCATGTTGACATGACTTAACATCTACTGAAGGCCATTGCCCCATATGCCATGGAGTTAAAGAAGTCTGCAGCTGTGAACTGAGGTGCTGCCTGGCCAGCGGCCGGGACCCTTGCTCCTACCCACTGATGTGACAGTCACCTTCTAACAGGGGTGGCGCAGTGACAGCACATTACAATTAAAATGATGGGGAATGAGGATTCAGCGAGGAGCACTCGCCCTAGAAGCTCAACAGCACCCTGTCACGCTCTAACGGGGGAAAACCTTCTTTCTAGTACCCTGTCCTTTTCTCTTCTTAAAATCTTGACATGCGCATGAACACAGAGGTTCTGGTTGAAGTGCAGTTAGGAAGTGCAGCCGTTTGATATGGTGATGAATTCCAAAAATAGATATTGGATTATGTTTGTAATCTTGTCTCTACCTGGGCATGATTGAGCTATGATTAGGGTGTTGAGTCCCCGCCCACCAAGGGGTGGGGACTCACAGATAAAAGGCATGGCAGAGGGCAGAGGTGAGGTTCTTCATGGTGGAGTTTTGATGTTGGAGTTTGATGCTGAAGTCTTAAGCTGGAGCCCTGGGGAAAGAGACAGAGCCTTTTGCCTGATAGTCTACAGCTGACCTTGTGGAGAGAGGCAAAGCCTAGAGAGCCTCATAGTCTACAGGTGAGCCTTGTGGAGGAAACGAGGAGCTGAGCCCAGAGGGACCCAGGAAGCCTGAACCCTCACAGACGTTGACCGCCATCTTGCTCCAACATGAGGAAATAGACTTTGGTGAGGGAAGTAACTTATGCTTGATGGCCTAGTATCTATAAGCTCCTACTCCAAATAAATACCCTTTATAAAAGCCAACCAATTTCTGGTATTTTGCACCAGCACCCCTTTGACTGATGAATACAGGAGGTCCCTAGACCCCAGGCTCCAGTATTCTCCAGGGGATCCTAAGGTGTGAGCAGAGCCGTGGTATGGGAAGAGTCCTGGGGACTGCGGCTTTGTCTTCAGAGAATTCTGAAGAGGACACAGCCACTGTATCATCACAACCAGAGTGACGGGGGTGGAGAGAGGCTCAGAGTCGATTTCTGGTGACTGGTGGGACACGGTTAGAGGGGCTGAGAGCCTTGCCCCTTGTACCGGGCTGGTGGGAGGAGGCGCTCAACGCCAACCCCGAGGGGGTGCTCTCACCTGCCGAGCCGTGCTGCTTCCACTTGCAAGCCGCCTCCCTGCTGGGTGCTATGACTGGCACAGAGATGACTAAGCCCTTCTCCTTCCCCCCTGGCAAGCACTGCCTGGCAGAGATGACAACACACACAAACAATTCCCATGAAAGGAGGCTGGCTCTGGTGTACCCTCTCAGAAAGGCACAGGGCCATTGTGTGGGAAGGAACAATGAGTGTTAAAAACGACGACAAAAACCTCTATGACACCCGGATGACCCTCAAATCACCAGGTCGTGCCCAGGGCTCGTGCCAGGTTTCCCGGCTAAGACTCGGCTGGGATGCAGTGTCTTTCGGGATGCGGGTAATGGAGAGCGCGGGTGATTGGGCTGAATATCCCCATCAGCTCGTTTTATAACATCGCAGCCACCCTGGTCCTCAAAGAAGAGGACAGCGCGTCCTTTACGGTGGTGTCATGAGGATCAAATGAGCTCATATGGGACTAGGGCCCATGACAGGGCCCCGTGCATGGTAAATGCTCCATCAAGACGAGTTACTGTGGGGAGGCAGAGGGAGCTTGAGCAGTTGGGTGCCCGCCTACCACAGGGGCGGTCCCAGGTTCAGTTCCCGGTGCCCCCTAAAGAAGACGAGCAAGACAGCGAGCTGGTATGGTGAGATGACACAACGAGGAAACACAAAAAGAGACACAACTAGCAGGAGGGGAGGTGGCTCGAGCCATCAAGCACCTCCCTGCCATGTGAGAGGTCCTGGGATCGGTTCCCAGCACCTCCTTAAAAAAGGCAAGCACACAACGAACGGACACAGAGAGGAGAGAGTGAGTCCAAACAATGGGAGGTGGGGAGATAAATATAAATAAAATAAAACTTAAAAAAAATGAGTTGTTGTTATGCCTGTTTTTTTTGTTTTAAATAGGTACCAGGGTTGGGAATTGAACCCTGGACCTTGTATGTGGGAAGCTGGTGCTTAAACCACTGAGCCATATCAGCTCCCTGTTATGCCTGGTTAATCATGGGTTCTAGAGAACTGAGTTCTGGATACCAGAGGCTTAATTCCACAGGGCCCTGGTTAATTCGTGGCCCAGTGGGAGAAGAGCATGCATGTAAAGTGGGGTGTCCCTCCCAGGGTAGCCGAGCTGGGCGCTGCAAGGCGGAAGGGAACAGAGGCGTCACAAGTGTCCTTGCTACCAGGGGAGAACGTGGTTTACCACGTTCGTGAGATGTGCTACTTGTCTGGGCGAAATGATTTTTTATCGAATCAGCCAGTTTCCAAGACACAGAAGAAATAATACGAATCCCACATGAATGTGTACCCAGAGTTACTTCTTTGCTCCAAGGCCATGGCCAACTAGATTACACAACCTTTCACAGATCTACAACAAATCTTAAGAGTTTCTATTGGTCAGGTCCAACGAAACTGAGTAGGGAAAAGAAGATAACGATACTTTAAATAAAAGAACCATCAGACTTCTTGCACTTGTGAAAACAGTTCTCCAAAAAGTAAGGGTCATAATAATGATAATAAACATAAAACTAGGAACAGCAACAAAAATTTATTGAGGGCTTACTATGTGCTAGGGGTGCTACTTAGTGTCCCGCCTATACTTCTTCATTTATGACAGTCCTACGGTGTTTGGTGGTACCATCCCAACTGAAGTTAAGAGATGTGACTCTCTTGTTCAAGTAGCAAAGATCTTGGGTGGAACACCCAAGAATTGAAAGCTGGTCTGGTGGACCCAGACTCTACGCTCTAAACCACCTCCCTTGACCCCTCCTTGCAGCAGTAGTAACGGCTACATCAATTTTATTGCCTCTTTACTCTTTACACCCAGTATTGCATTCAATGCTCACAACCTCATTTATTATCTCTGCATTTATAGATGAGGCACCGAAGCCAGGTGCTCGATGTGGAAGGGTACACAACTTGTGTGTGGGAGAGGTGGGACTCAACATCACACATCCGCACCCCTAATCCAAGTTCCTTCTTAAAGAATCTCTCAGACTGAACCCTTTCTGAATGCAGCGGTCTGACATATTTTTGATGTTACCCCCTATGAGGATATTTTTTTTCATTTTTATTTTTTTAACGATACATAGATGACTCAAAATGTTACATTAAAAATATAGGGGAGGGAAGTGGATTTGGTTCAATGGATAGGGCGTCCGTCTACCATATGGGAGGTCCAGGGTTCAAACCCAGGGCCTCCTGACCCGTGTGGAGCTGGCCCATGTGCAGTGCTGATGCGCGCAAGGAGTGCCCTGCCAGGCAAGGGTGTCCCCACGTAGGGGAGCCCCATGTGTAAGGAGTGCGCCCCATAAGAAGAGCTGCCCAGTGCGAAAGAAAGCGCAGCCTGCCCAGCAGTGGCGCCGCACACACGGAGAGCTGACACAGCAAGATGACACAATAAAAAGAGACACAGATTCCTGGTGCCACTGACAAGAATACAAGCGGACACAGAAGAACACACAGCAAATGGATACAGAGAGCAGACAACGGGGGGGGGGGGTGGGGGGAGGGGGCGGGGCCGGGGGCTAGGGAAGGGGAGAGAAAAAAAAATATATAGGGGATTCCCATATGTCCCACTCCCCACACCCCCACTTTCCCCACATCAACAATAGTGTTCATTAGTGTGGCACATTCATTGCATGTGATGAATACATTTTGGAGCACTGCTACACAGCGTGGATTATAGTTTACATTGTACTTTACACTCTCTCCCAGTCCACTCAGTGGGTTATGGCAGGATATATAATGTCCTGCATCTGTCCCTGCAAGATCATTCAGGACAACTCCAAGTCCTGAAAACGCCCCCATATCACACCTATTTATCTCTCTCCCTGCCCTCAGCAACTCCCATGGCCACTGTCTCCACATCAACGATATAATTTGATATATATATTTTAAAACATAAAACATAAAATATCTAGCTCAGAATATCAACAAGGTGAAATTTACTGTACAGGCCACAGGATCCAGTCAGGCTGACACAAATTCTTTGAAAATTTCATTCTTGATGAGTCTAAAATTCTCTCACCATACCCAGCCTCATATCAGTGAGACACTTTATGAAACTGGCAGATAGACATTTCTTCTTAGACATGAGACATTCTTTGAGTTCAAAAAAGGTTGCATGGCTGTTCATAAAATTAGAGGTTCTATTAATAATCACTGCTCTATTTGATTCAGAATATTATTCCTATTATTCTGGGGTTGAGTCCATGAAAATAAACCTTGCAAGTGCTACCAACTGGGTAGGAACGGGTAAAATTAACTGCCCTAAGTCCCCAGCCTTCACATACTACCTGGCTCAATCTTTGACTGATGTTGCCAGAGATGTTCCTAAAGGGATTACCAGAGAATACTCCCCGATAAAGGGAAGGTTCTTTTCTTGAAAATCCAAGAGATGTTTAGAAATTCGGGACGTCAGGAATTGTAAAGGAACAGGCTGGAACAGTACAATGGAGAAAGCTGGCTGCCTTCCAGTTACAAGTTAGCTACCTGCTGCCTTTTGGCTCCAAATCCACCCTTCCATTCTCTACTCGGTGGTATTGGGGCTGGTACTTTGCAGACTGTTTCCATGGGCCCCTTGCCAGCTGGCTTTCTAGCCAGTTCTGCCAATAGGAGACAGTGGAGGGAGACTGGAAGGCGAGAAAAGAGAGAGACTTCTTTCCTTTCCTTTTTTTCAGGTCCCAGAGGAACATCTAGCTGTGCTCTTGGTTTGAATCTCCTGTTTCTTTCAGCACTTCCAGAACCGAGCTCTTTGCATGCCTCCGAGGTTCTAGCAGCAGCTGGTTATCCTCCATCCTTAGAGCTCTGAGTGCCAGCTCCACAGGCCTGCTCTGCCGAGCTCTTAGATTCTAGCAACCCTGTCCCTTTCTTTGGTTTACCAGCTCTAACAGCTGCTTCCTGCAACCAGGTCCCCTCCAGGTTCCTTTTTGCTTTTTCAGTGCTCCAACACCTATGCAAGAACCAGTTTCCCATACAAAAACCCTTCTATTTGAATTACCTAGAGTCATTTTGTTTTCTTGCCTGTTGCATGTTGGCTGCTTACACCATGTGTCCATGCTTACGATAGTAGGGCACCAGAGACAAGCACACTGAATTCAAACCTGCTCCTGCTAAGTGTGAGAAATTATTAATTCCAGCCAAGAATTGAGCATATGTGAGAAAGTACACCCCACCCCCAACCTGAAGAGTATTAGAACGGAAGGCTTCAAAGAACCAAAGTTTTAAAAAGTATTTCAGCATAAAAATACTACCTGTTCACTTTAGAAAAGTTTGCAAACACAGGATGTATAAAGTAGGAAACTATCCTAGAGTTAACCCCTGAAAACATTTTGGAATATTCTTTCTGGGCTTCACTCCCCCTTCATTACTGCATATTTTAAAATAATTATTATTTTGAAACAACATTTGGTCTCCAGGATTTCCACACGGCAACAGGAGGAGCTCAACTCTAAGAGGAGTGTGACCTTGCCTCATCACAAGGACATCTTGTCTTTGTCCCTTTGGGACTGGATCTCTCAGGCAGGGGCTGCTAACCCATCTCTGGTATGTCTGTTGTGCCTTCTGGCTTGGGGTCATGAAGTAAATAAGGGATCTCCACGCATTCTGGAGGAATGCTTACTGCATTACAGTCTGGCTCCTGGGCAAGTCCATGTACGTTTTTGAAAGGACATGGAGTTGAACTGTCTACCCTGTGAGGACTGGGATGTTTGGATGGAGAAGCAGCACAAATGCCTGTGCTAACTGCTCTGGTCTTCAACAAATACTTAGTATTTTGCTACTTCTCCATTCATTCATTCATTCATTCACAGCTACTACCAGAGCATCTACCAAGGTAGTAGCTGCTGTGCACATAGATAAGACACAATTGCTGCCCTTTCTCACAAAATTCACAGCTGGAAGGATGAAACTCCAGGAAGAAAACTAAAAGACCAAACAGATATGTCCTCAACTACTTTTCCTGATTAATAGAACACATTATTATTACATGCATTTGCTCTTGGTTCAGCTTGGTTCAGCTGTTACAGCTGTTACCAATTCCATGGTTCCCTCGAAAAATCTCTACCTTTGAGATTTTCTTAAATAAATTGGTGGTAGCATTAACTATTGGTCCAGTGCTTCAGTCTCCACTTGCCTTAAAATTGTTTATCATGAATCTTTCTGCTCCAACTAACATAGCATTGGAATATATGAAGATAAACACCAAAATAATTCAAGGAAAAGTAAATGGAAACAGGAAAGCAGATAAAGACTTTAATATACCTTGCCATCTCTTAAAAGATGAGATAGACATAAAATAAGAAATAAAATTTGAATAGTATTATTAATTATGTTTTAGAATAAATTTCATTACTGGAAAACAGAGAATACATGAAATAATTATGAAATGTGGCCAATGTTAGGTGAAACTTCCCAAGAATAGAAATAAGAAGAATTACTAGAGACCAAATTATCTTGCCTCAGGGGAAATGGGGGTGGGTGGGAAGGGAGATGGGACATGACTCTGTGGAATATGAATGTGTTCATGTGGTCATGGGGTATTATCTCAGTGGGTGGAGACCCACACAAGAGCCACCAAAATATTAAGTTCCCATCCTGGGGAGTCCTGCTATGATCTCAAATAGAGTAGCAAGAATCTCTAAAGTACACAGGTAGTGCCTAATAAAAGAAAACAGACCAATATACCAAGACCTCGATATTAATGCTTGTACTTATGAACCCTATTCTTGTAAAATTGAAACTTAGCTTAATAATATCTATTGACTAAGAGCTACCTCCTGAAAACTTCCTTGCTACTCAAATGTGGCCTCCCTCTAAACCAAACTCAGGAAATAAACTCATTACTTCCCCCTGGTATGGGACATGACTCCTGGGGATGAGCCTCCCTGGCACAGAGGGATTAATACCAAGCGCCAACCAGTGATACATTTGGAAAAAGGGAGAAACATTAAAGACAAGAGTTTTTATAGCTAAGGGATTTCAAAGTGAGTTGCGAGGTCATTCTAGAGGTTACACTTATGCATGTCTCAAGCAGATCTCACTAACTGCCACAGCAAACAAAGCTTCAAACAGGGGTGCTCCAGAGGACTCTAGAGACAGCTGCACACTATAGGCAGGGCACACAACCTGATGAAATCAGCACCCCATTGGTGCTTTACCATGGAGTACACGACATCCTATTTCCCCAATGTAACAGAGTTAGATTCATTTATAATCTTCCTACACGATTCTTCTACCCCTTTTATTTGAACCTATAATTAGCATATACCAGTTAAATATATGTCTCAGAGACTTACATCTTCAGTCTGTTTATATGCCAGTTGAGCCCTGAATCTCAGCAGAGTTGCAGCCAACACCCACTCTCCAGTTCATCAGACTTGCCCAGGACAACTAAGAAAATGATGATGATGGACAATCCCCATCTGTTTTAGTTTGTCAAAGGGATGCCTATGCAAAGTACCAGAAATGTTTGTCTTTTAAAAAGGATATTTATTTGGGGTAAAAGTTTGCTGTTCCAAGGCCATGAAAAGTCCAAACTGAGGCGCCATCAGAGATGTTTTCTTACCAAAAGCATCCAGGTGTGCTTCACCACATGGTTCACCACATGGTGAAGCAAGATGGCTGCCTAGCCTATCTCTGCCTAAGTCCCGCCTTTCCTTCCGGGCTCACTGTTTCCACCTGAGCTGCTCTGTGGGCCCAGGCTCTTGGGGGCTTTGTGCTTAAGCAATCCTCTCTCTCACCATGGAATCAAATATGCCAGCTCACTATTTTCTTCTGTCTGTCCATGTGAGTCCATTTATATCAGACCCAGCAAGGGGGAAGACACTCAATCTGAGTCATGCCTCACTGATATAGTGCAATCAAAAGCCCTAAAGTAATCTTATCAAGTCATCTAGTTAAAGTCTCCTCAGTTGAATTTAATCAATCAAAGGGTATCACACTCAAGGAACAGATTAGTTTATCAACAATCTTTTTCTTTTTGAGATTCATAAAATAATTCCAACTGCCGCATCATCCCCCCAAAACAGAGTATCTACAACTGCAAACAAGACAGTTCCTTCCATCTGTCCACAAGTTCTAATCCCCCTTTCAATCTGTAGTAGAGTGGGTATCACCATCCCCAAATCCTCAAGACTGAGGAATGAACAAACATAAGGGGGAATGTAACCATGGACCAAAGTAAAATTATTATTATTGTATTAAAGGAAGAACTCATAACATTGATATAAAGATAATGGTTACCAGAGGTTCTCAGGGGAGGAGAAGGGAAGAAAAGGTGGAACACAGGGCAGTTTAACACATTGGAATTGTTCTGCATGATATTGCAATGATGAATACAGGCCATTATATACTTACTCAAAATCTATAAAATTGTATGGTGCAAAATGTAAACCATAATGTAAACTATAGACCTTGGTTAGTAGCAATGCTTTAATATTTGTTCATCAATTGTAACAAATGCATCACACTAATGTAAGATGTTATTAATATGGGAAAATGTGAGATGGAGAGGTGGTAGGGTATATGGGAGTCCTCTATACTTTGATGCAACTTTTCTATAATCTGAATTTCTTTAAAAATAAAGTTTACTTATATGAAAAAATTACCTTAACAAAATATATTCAATTTAGAAATAAAAAAGAAAGAAAAATATGTGCATATAAAAAGAAATGGATCATTTCTTGGCCTTTTGGCTAAGATCAGGTGTAAAAAGAAATGGAGACTAAGAAAATTCTCTCCTATACTACTCTTTATCAAAGAATAAATAAAGTTCCCATTGCCAAATAGGTAGAGAATAATTATGATCTAAATAATAAATGTCAAAACCTAGGTGAAACCATCAATGCTATACTTAAAAGAAATGTTATAGATTTAAACATTTTTATCACTTAACCTATTTAACATAAGTTGTGTTAGAAAAAGAACAACAAAACAAAGGAATGCTGAAGGAAGAATTAATTAATTAATATAAAGGTAGAAAGGTTACAAAATAAGAAAATATAATAAAAGGACATAGATAAAGAAATCCAAAAGTTGATTCTTCGGGAAAAATAAACAAAACCAAACCATAAATTGATAATGTACTTGCTAATCAATTAAGGAAAAAAGAAAAATTTTAAAAATTAGGAATAAAAAAAGGGAATCATTTACAAATACAATTAGAACAATTATGAGAGGAAAATTGAATAACTCCATGGAAATAAGCTGAAAACCTAGATGAATTGTTTGGTTTACTTGAAAAATATAAAGTAGCAAAATATAATGTGCTGGAGGTGCAGTTAATGTTGGGGTTTAAGATATATTTAGGGGATTTGAATCTCTGGACTGACAATGTGACAGCCAGGTCCTGAGCCTTAACAGACTCCAGCACCTACAATCTGATTTATTGGACTTACCACACTCAGCTAAGATGGAGTTGAGGAAGGACAACCACCACACCATGGAGCCTAGAGTGATTACAACTGAAAGTGGGAGGACTGCATCCAGCATCCATGTGGAATCTGAGCCTCCTCTTGACATAGAGGTGCAATGGACACAACCAATCCAATGTCCACATAGAAGAGGTGGCATTGGATTGGGAAAAGTGGACATGGTGGCTGATGGGTATGGGGAAAGGCAGGAAGAGATGAGAGGTGGAGGCGTCTTTGGGACATGGAGCTGCCCTGGATGGTGCTTCAGAGGCAATCACCAGACATTGTAAATCCTCACAGGGCCCACTGGATGGAATGGAGGAGAGTATGGGCCATGATGTGGACCATTGACTATGAGGTGCAGAGGTGCCCAAAGATGTACTTACCAAATCCAATGGATGTGTCATGATGATGGGAATGAGTGTTGCTGGGGGGGGGAGAGGTGGGGTGGGGGGGTGGGGTTGAATGGGACCTCACACATATATTTTTAATGTAATATTATTACAAAGTCAATAAAAAAATAAATAAATTAAAAAAAAAATAAAGTAGCAAAATAAATCAAAGAAAAGAAATCCGTATAGATTAAAAATAATGGAAAGATGGAAAAATGGAAAACAATATCAAAGAACTCCTCCTTCTCCCCAAAATGCCAAACCTAGATGATTTCATGGGTAGATTATTTTGTAGAATACATATGTATATTCTATGATATAATATATACAGTCCATGAAATATATATGTATATATGTATGCATGCATGCATACATAGATCCATTTAAACTTTTTGAAGGCACAAAGAAAAAACATTCTAAATGTTCCAAATTATTTTATGGAACCAGCACAACTCTTATAACAAAACCATGAAAAATAGAGTATAAAAAAGAAATCACTAATTTATATTGATGGAAATATTTTAAATAAAGTATCAGCAAATAGAGTTTAAGGAAAATTAAAAGGCAAACCAGAAAAAAAAAAAAAAGTAAATGTTTCCAGGAAAGCAAGGATGGCTTAATATTAGGAGTAACACTAATCATTGTAAAAAATCCACTGACTAAAATACTATTTGAGCCCTTGATGATGGTAAAATGGCATGTGATAATATTCAGTGTCTGTTCTTGAAAACCACAGTAAGAAAAGATTATATGGATATTATCTAGACATAATATTTAATATATGGAAAACTTTGAAAATGAAGAACAATGAGGAGGGAAATTAATACTATTAAAACATAGTATAATGCCTCAATAATAAAAACAATGTGGTACTGGTGCATGAATAGGTAAAAGATTAATGGAGAAGAATAGAAAGTCGGAAACACACCTAAATTCTGAGAATTTAGAATATGATATAAGCTGTCTTATTTAATCCATGGAAACCATCTAGAAAAATCAGAATTGAATTCATAATGCATACTTTGTAGTTGGATAAATACCAAATGGAAGAAAGATTTAAAAGTAACAAATGAAAGTGTTAGAAGAAACTTAGGAGAATACTTTCATAATTTTAAAATAGGGAAGACTTTATAACTATGACACAAAATCCAGAAACCTCCCACAATCTTACTTCTTAAGCATCTCTAACACCCATACCTTGAATTCCTTCAAAATCAGTATGTAAAACATAAATGTACACCAGCAGTGACTAGGTAAATAAATCATATGACAGGCACACAATAGAATGTTCTCCGAATGTAAAAAGAATGATAATACTATGAGTAGATATGGAATAATCAAGAACTACAAAGTGAAAAAAAGCAAATGGCATAACAGTGTATCTGGTATGAGACATTTCTGTATACAGAGACAAAAGGAGAATGTATAAATGTGTATGCAAGGAATGTCTAGGCGGAGGAGAACTGGATAGCTAAGGGATGGGGGTTGGGAGAAGACTTTTTACCTTTAATACATTTTGAATTCTGAAACTTGTACAGAATTTAGTACTTGCTCAAGAGAATGAAATAAACACAATATAACAAAATGAATAGCAGATAAAGGTAAAAAAAATTGAGCAAAACCTCAGAAATAGTGTGCACTTTACAGAATTGTTGTGAAGGCTAAAAACAATAGCGTTTGTGATAGTAGCATACAACAAAGAGGGGCAGTAGTGCAGTTTCAAATAGTGAGGTCGGGACAGCCAATAATGGCAGTGAGGAATGCTAGTCCAGCTGTTTCCGAAAGAAGGCGGCAGATATTCTGCTCCAAGAGAGGGTTGTCCTGTGGGGTTTTGGAAATACTTTTGCCAGATCTTCAGATTTTCCAGAGGAGACCAGAAAACCAAATTGGTACGTGCAATCTCTTGATTTTTAAATTCTGACCCGACTTTAAAATAAAACCACTATGCTGGCCAAATAAAACACATGTTGCTAGCCAAGGCTGGTCCTGTAGAAGGTCAATTCAAATCTCTAAAGAAATGAGATTGAATTTTAAAACAAATACACCAGAACTGGTATGCCCTGTCATCTTATGAAACTATGCATGTTTTCTATTTCTTCCAACAGTTCTGGAACTTCTCATTAAGAACCAGTTGGCCCTTCAGATCCACTTTGTTCTACATAAGAAAACTTGTATCATTTGGAGTTACATCTTGTTTGGGCCAAATGCTGTAAATCAGCTTGATCTCTGACTTTATTTACCAGAATTGAGTCTTCATCACATTTGGGGTTTTTCCCAAAGCACGTACCTATCTTCAAAAGGGCTGAGAGTGTGTTTAATAAAAATAACCTACTTTCGCCATTGAAGGCAATCCCTAAAAAGGAGTTTCAAGTATTAGGAAAAAGGGTAGTATTACTAAAATAAGTAAGAATTCTTCTAAGGTAACTGTTGAGAAGGGTAGTACTACACAATTTTCCTCGCTTACAGGCATTTAGTAAAGGGCTCAATATTTTGGACTCAGTTGATTGCTGTAAGGTGATTTTTTCAGTAAGGACTCAATTTTTTGGACCCAGTTGATAGCTATAAGGACTCTAGGAATCCTTGGCATGAACATCCACCCAAACAAAGGCTTTGCGCCAAACACAATCAGCATGCACACTATTTTTATTTTCCTATGACCTATGTGGTCACTAATGACATGAGTCATATAGAATCACCATGAGGAAAAATGCAGAGCTTTTTATGAGCCTGTGACAGCTTGGATTTTGCTCACTAATAACATATAAATCAGAAGCCACAAGTTTCCATTTTAGAAATATTTTTAGGAGTTAGGAAATACAAACTGTATTTGTTATAATCTTCCCATGATACAGTATCCCTGGGAAGAGTATAAAAGTGGCATGGAGATGTCCACCCAGATGGAAATATCTTATGTTTCCCTGGCTCTTAAGTTAATGGAAAGTCTGTACACTGTTCATACCATCTGTCTCTAGTATCTATGCTACAGCACATATCTTAGATCAAACATGTTGTAACCATCCATCCACCCACCCACTAGACCATCTACCCACCCATCCATCCACCCCATCCATCCATCCATTCATGCATCCACTCATCCATCCATCCTTTCAAGAAATATTTATTGAGCACCTACTATTGATCTAGGTGTTTTTTTTACCCACAGTATAAAACCAAGATAATACACAATGTCTGCACTTATGGAGCTTACTGTCTACTGAGAGAGAAGGATAATCAAGTTACTTATGCAAATTAAAGTAAAATCATAGCTATGTTGTGTTACAAGGGAAAAACTAATATGTGGGGTCTGAGTTACGGAAGCCTTCCTAGAAGACATAGTGACAAGGATTAGATTCCAGAAGTGATGCCTGGAAGGAGAGCAAAGGATGAATAGGAGTTGACCACATAGAATGGGAGGGAAGGGCATTTGTATATAAATGTTATATAAATAACATATATATTATTGTTTTTATTTAGAGACTAAATACTTTTGTATGATTTAAGGTGATGTGTATGGCTGCCAAGTTGACAAGGGATGGACTGTGATGGTTAGGCTAATATGTCAATTTGGCCAGGAAATGGTTCCCAGTTGTTTGGTTAAGCAAACACTGGGCTAACTGCAATACAAGGGCATTGCATAGACTTTAATCACCAGTGAGTTGACTGCATAGATGGCTGGTTACATCTACAATCAACTAAAGAGATTGCTGTCAGCAATGAGTGACTCATCCAATTGGTTGAAGTCCTTAAGACGGGAAGGGATTTCAGCATTCAGAGAGAGAATTCCCATCTCTACTTCAGACAGAGAGCAAGCGTCTCCTGGGTTACTCATCAAAGACCTTCATTGGAACCCCTGGTTTGCAACCTGCCCTGTGGAATTTGGACCTGTGCATCCACACAGTTGTGTGAGAAAATTTTATAAAATCTCATACTATTTACAGATACCTCCTGTTGGTTTGGTTTGCCTAGAGAACCTGACTAATACACATAGACAATTTATATCAATCACTACACTCGATGGACCTGTCATATCTGGTGTCTCTTCATCTAAATCAGAAGTTGGCAAATGCTATCCGTACAGGACCAGAGTGTAAATATTTTAGGCTTTATGGACCAAACAGTCTCTTTTGTAACAAGCAACAATGCCTTTTAGCATGAAAGCAGCCATAGACAATGGGTAAGTGAATGAACCTGGCCCAATAAAACTTTATTTACAAAAACAAATAAGTGGGCTGGGTTTGACCTGCATGTGTGGTGTGCTGTCCCCCGATCTAAATATTGGATTACACCTGTTTCTTTTGTTAGGGAATGCCCGATCTTTCTAACTGGTCCCAAGAATGAAAGACTTTCCCTGATTTCCATGCAATGAACTCTACAAAGCATTAAACACACTAATGAAGCAAGTGGATGCCCAGTGCCCTAAGTGATGTGGAACCCTCCACCGTCACGATCAGGCTCTGAGAGCTGTAGTGGAGTCCACCACTCAGCAGTCATTCGTCCAGCTTCAGCTCAGAGAACTGTGCAAGTAGGAGCTCGGTTATGTGGTTTGGCACCTCACACCCACAGCAACATTTCCAAATCAGTGGGTGCCCCAACAAGAAACTGATTGCAGAGATCACAATCTGTTGCTCTTTGATCTCAAATTGGTGCGACACATTGAAACCTTCTCTCATATCAATGTATTGACCACAAAAGTTTGGGGATGTGTTCACTTGACCAGAGAGAGGAAGGAGAGAAGGAGAAGGTGAAAGGACGTGTGCTAGAAGGCAGGGTTACGCATCAAGCCTTAGGCCAACAAGTCATTTGGGGGAGGGAAGATGGAAAACGTACAAAGGGCGCCCAGGGGTGCCAGCAATGCCTGGGAAGCGAGGCACGGGGAGGGTCCCAACAGAGGCAGGAAGCGGCTGGAGGGTCTGCCACTTGCTTGGCTCCCCTGGGTAGGTCTGGTTTCAAAACCAAAATAAACTTGGGAGAGTGAGAGAGGAGGGAGGAAGGAAACAAACAAACATGTAGAGCTTCAATTTACGTTTCTCCCAACCAGGATCCGCAGCCTTGTGCAAAGCCTCTTGAAACTCCAGTTTCATTGCATGTCATCTAACCCTTTCCTGGAAGACTACTGCTTCCCACGTAGTGCTGCATGGGTAATAAATTACATATGCTAGTTTTGCGGCTCAGCTAGACTAAAAGTGCGTGTGTATGGAGGCCATCTCTTTGGCCTTTTGTGTTGAGTACAGATGAAAAATAACCATTAGTACCAACAGGTTTTACTCCGTCATGGGCCCTGTCATCAGTAGCTTCCCGGGGACATCCAGGCAGCAGGTAGGATTATTATTCCCTTGTTCAACAGGAAGTGACCGAGACTCAGAGAAGCTAAAGAAGTAGAGCAAAAGTTACTAGTAAGTAGCAAAACCAGAATTTACATCAGGTCGGTCTGGCTCTGGGGCCCCAGCTCTTCACATCTGAGAAGTACACTGGCTCTTCTAGAGCTGAGAGTTGGAAGGAGCCCCGGGGATCATCTGATTCAGCACCTTATTTTTAGACGTGGAAATGGAAAATTCAACGGCTTATCCAAGGTCACAGAGCTACTGGCTGAAAATCTAACTTGGCCTCTTGATGCTCCACTCGTGCTTCTACCCCAGAAGCTCAGGCTGCTCAATGAGCTCCCATACCTCTTCCACGGATATCTATCAAAAAGCAGAGTGAATAATCATTCTTGACAGGAGTTTTTTAGGGGGTAGGAAGGCAAGAGTCTCCATGGTGGTCTTGGGACTCTTACCCAAAGACAAACTTGTCAGGATGATGATTAAGGGGCCACTCTAGATCACGAGGAACACGAGGTCTATGAGGGCCAGCAGGTTTTGAAACAGGGACAAGTTGCACATATCAACTATGGCAAAAAAAAAAAAAAAGATACTGTTTGTGTCAGCACAAAGCTGACGGAAGAGAAATAGATATGTTCTTAACAGCATTAAGTCACTTTGACAAAAGAGAAACTATCACCTGAAGACTCCTAGGAGCATTTATTTTGAACTGTCTAGAGAGGATGCAGCTTTGAAAGGTAGAATTAGCAGCGTTTAGTCCAAGTTTTTCATCACACTGTACCCTGGGGAAAGGGGAGGGAAATTGGCTTTCTTACTTTCCTTTCTTTAAGGAAAAAAGCTTAACTCCTGAAAGTTAGTTATTTTCTATATCAAAGATTAGAACTTTTTAAAAACTGTTTTTTAAAAAACATGTAAGTTCTCAGCATTGGGAGGAAGCTCTTCTATATTTTAAAACTAGGTGTAAAATAACTTAATTACAGGCTTAAAGGATTTGGTTAATTTTCCTTACCACATCTTTGATTTTCTTCTTATACAAAGAGGAAGTTAAATGTGTGGGCATGCAGTTTACTTTGATTTTGTTTTTAAACAGCAGTATTGAGGTATAATCCACATACCATACAATTCACCCAGTTCAAGTGGGTTGTAATGTGTTCACGAATATGTGCAGCCAACATCACAGTCAGTTCTAGAACATTTTCATTCCCTCAAAAAGAAGCCCAGACCTCTCTTTAGCTGTCATCCCTATTCTTCTCAGCCTGAACAACCACTAATCTACTTTCTGTCTCCATAGGTTTGCCTATTCTAAATGGAATCATATACTTTGTAACTGGCCCTTTGTAACTGGCAAGCTTTCGTTGAAATAATAATTCTGTCCAAATAAGAAAATATGCCTGCTAGGGGAGGAAACAGATAGCATTGAGCACCCTGCAGGTACCCTGTGGCTCTGGCTTGCCAGGCAGCCCTCGCCACGCCCGGGACACCTACAGAGCAAGAGTGGAGAGACTGCAGGTATCCCTTGGAGGCAAGTAAGCTAGGTCCCCAGGTTGCACTTCAGACTAAGAAGAAGAGGTCAGTTGGCTGTCGGGAAACAATCCCATTTCCATGCTGGGAAGCTCTGTCTACAGTAAGCCATCTTCCTAAGACATTGCTCACTTTATCCATTCCCCTTTCATCATGTCAACGCCAGCTGGACATGGAATAAAGAGACAATCAAGCTGATGCATCTCAGGGTAGACATTCTCCAGACTCTCCAGGCCACACTTTCCCAGTCTCCTAAGTAACGACTTCAAGCCTTTCCTGTCTCCTCGATTCTCCAGCATCTTCTCCCCCAACCTCACTCTCAGCTGATGCCCTCACTTCCGGTTTTGCTAAGAAAATAGAAGCAGTAAGAGGAGAATTCCCCGTACTCCCCTCACTGCATCTACTCCCCGCCCAGCATCTTATACATGCACCTTCTGTTTCTACAGCCCAGTGGTCCTCAAACTTTACCATGCATCAGAATCACCTGGAGTCTGGGCTGGAGCCCCAGAGTTTGCATTTCTACGTACCTGGAGACGCTGCTGCTGCAGCTGCCGATCTGGGGACCACAATTTTAGAACCACTGACGTAGATGATCTAGCCCTACCCAATGCCAACCCCTCTCCTTGTATATTAGGTCCCAAACGCTTCCACTCAGGGACATTGCCCAGCAAAGTTTCCCTCTTCCTCCTTTCTCATCACTTGTTCCCCTCTTTATTCAGTCAATCCCATCCATGAACAGTCATGCCTTGGTTCTTAGAAAAAAATCTCTTCTACTCTTTAAGTCCCACTCCATTTACCTGCCTCCTTTTATAGCAAGCATTGCGCTCACTCCCTGATTCCAATTACTCTCCGTTTTTCTCTCTTAAATCCTCTCCAATAAGTCTTGGTCACTACCACTCCCATGAACTTGTCCTGGTTAGAGTGGCCCACCATGTCCACATTGCTAAATCCAATGCTCAATTCTTGGGCTCCAGTTTATTTGATCTATCAGTAGCACTTGATGCCCTTACTGGTCTCTACCTCCTCCTTGAAACACTTTCCTCATTTGACCTCCAGGACAAGGTACTTTCCTGAGTCTCTCCCGACTCTCTGGCAACAACTTTTCAGTCTCTTCTGGTTCTCTCTCGTCCACTTGGGGTGGCTCATCCCTTGGCTCTCTTCCATCCTCTATCTGTACTCATTCTTTCAGTGATCTCATTCTGTCTCACAGCTTTTAAATACCATCCATTTTCTGATACTCCCCAAATTTAGATGCGCAGCCCAGACCTCTTCATGAACTCCAGAATTGTTTATCCGCCTCGTTGAATGGATAACTTAAAGTTGACTTGTCCAACACTAGATTATAGAGCGTCTGAATGCACCTCCTCAGAAACAAACTTGCACCACCCTCTTCCCCCGCACCATGAATGACGACGGCTCTAAAGGGTGCAGAATTCAAACGTTCCTCCCCTCCCCGTCGTGAGGGCGATCCTTGCTCACCTCGATTATTACAATAGCCTGCTCTTCCTGGTTTCATCCCTCCTCCCCAATATTTCATTCTCAATACATCAGCTAGAGGTGAGCCTTTGAAAGCACACATTAGAACACATGACACCTGTGGCCAAATTCCACATGCGTTCATTTCACCCTTCTGCACGTGTAGGGTACAAACCACAGTCCCCCATCGCCTCTGGTTTCATCTCCAGATGCTCTTTCTCCCTCACCTTCCTCTAGTCTCGCTGACCTCCTGGCTATTTCCCACACACACCGGCCTGGCTCTTGCCTTTGACCATGAGCATGCTCTCTCTGGAAAACCTTTCACCCACATATTGTCAAAGACCTTAATCCCACCCTCTTCAAGTCTTGGCTCGAATGCCACCTTGTCAAGATTTGACCAAATCATCCTTCCAAAGTACCCTCCTCCACCCTCTACCACTCGGTTCCCTCCAAGGAGCATTTCATTTTCTAACATACTATAGAATTTACTTCTTCATATTATTTATTGTCATTTTCCTCCCCTAGATTGTGAAAGCCACGAAAACAGGAATCTTTTTCTATTTTTTTTCCATTGTTCTATCTCTAGACTTACAAAGGTGATGGGCACATACCAGGTACTTAAATATATTTATTTATAGAATTTAGTTCTTGCAAATCTTCTTTCAGCCAGTTTGGATGGTTGGCTAACACTGAATATGTCTTCTAGAATATCTGGGCCCAGAATTGAAAAGCAATGAATATCAGCATGCTCTATAGGGGCAAACTACTCCACTTCCAGTTTCCAACGTAATAGAAGAGAATATTACTCTTCAACTTCTTTTGTGACTTCCAGCTATTTATATATAACAATGTTAACAAAGTTTGCCATTTTGGCATTTTGCCAATCCCAACTTGCCTGCTGGAGTGCCTCCAATTTTATTTTCTCTCTTTTCCTGTTCTTTTCACTCAACAGCTGCCGTGTATTGAGTGTGTACACCAGACCCTTTTTACACATTATCATATTAAATCCTTACAAAACCATGCAAATTAGGGAGCATTATCTCTATCAAGTGAGGAAACAGATGTGCAGAGAGGTAAAGCAGCTTGAGCAAGATGCCTCAGCTTATAAGAAGTTGAAGGCGAATCTGTCAGACCCCAAAGCCCATGCTTTGAAAACTATATTATGAGGTCACCAACTTGTCAAATGTTCCTAACATATCCAATTTCCTAGCATGTAAATTTTGGCATTTTAGTCTCCAAATGTTTGTGAAGATTTTACTGGGGATAACTTCATGACCCACTAAACACTAGACTTCATGAGGTTTGGGATTAGAGTTACCTTTTTGCTTCTATTTCCTCCATGCCAGCTCCAGGGCCTGGAGAGAGTAGGGATTCTGTGAATATTTATGGAATAGATGTTTATGAAATTAAACATAGACATGGATAATTATATTAAAATATAGTTAATTATATTCAGAAAGCCTCTACCATTTTTCATTTAGGGATTACTGCTAGAAGCGTGAAAGAAACGACTTTCTTGAAAAACAAGAGGGACTGACCATTAATACTACCCTGTAATAAACACATGCGTCCTATGTCACCGTCTTACATTTTTGGAGCCATCGTACTTGGGCTCCAATGAATAAACAACATTTCTGTCCCCCTTAGCACTGGCCAGGCACATTTATCAATGCTTGGGTGTTATATGGAAAGCATTTCACATCTGGAAGGGCTCTCGTCCCACTTTACACTCTAGGAAATTAAGGCCTAGGGAAGACAAATAAATCTCTAAATATCACACAACAATTAGGGCCAAGGCTGCGTCGGGACCCAGGCCCTTTGACACTTGAAAAAATAACTATCATTCCTTCACTTCAGAGTTGTTTGCATGTATGTGTGTGTTAAGTTGCAGAAAAAGCTTACATCAGCTTTACCCTGAGGTTCAGGAAACTTCCTTTACATGTCTCAAATTATCGTCTTGTTTTCCTAGCAGACAACGCCAAAGTGAAATGAGATAATACACAAAAATCTCTTTGCAATCCCATTGCAAAATGGTTGGCAATGAGCAAACACTCATGAAGCAGTAACCATCATTATTTCCCCGAAGTCATTTCACATTTTAAGTCATGTCTGGGTCAGGTAGATTAAAAACTTCAATTAGCCGACTACGAAAATCAGTTAAGTCTCAAGTCTTTGACACTTGGAGAACATCCGTAAACAGCAAGCCAGTGTTGCAAAAATGAAACCAGACTTTGAGCCTGCGGTAGCAATATCCTGAGAGTCCACAAGAGGGCAGTAATCCTCACAGCAGAAGGCCACCAGAGCAGACAGTGGGGTAGATGGGAATTATGGGTGCGGAGGTAAGCTAATAATACCAACAACGCAAGTCATTATTAAGATACTTTTAAGTGATAAGTACTACAACGAAATTAAAACAGGGTAATGCAAAAGAGAGTGGCTTGAAGGGGAGAATTAATGGGGGCATTAGCTGAGCAGAGAACTGACTCTTGGATGAGAAAGTTCAGCCATAAGTAGACTGCGGCAAAAGTGCAGCATTTGGAGAAAACAGCAAGTGTCAAAGTAGACATGATCTTGACCTCCGTGCGGGAAAGAGAAAAGGCCAGGGTGGTTGGAACACAGTGAAGAAGGGAGCTGAAGAATGAGAAGCGTGGGGGGAGAAAAAGATCATGTAATTCACACAGGTGGGATTCGACCCCAGGTCCTTCTGATCCCAAGGTTTGCACTCTGAACGCCTATGCTACTCTGAACTACGTGGGAAAAGCCAAAGGGCACTGATCAAGACTAGAACTGTTACTTTTTGGAAATAATGACAATTTAGGAAATGTCTCTGTGCCTCTCTTTAAATAATTCATAAGTCACAAGATTTGAGATCTCAAATTTATGAGGAAGAAGCACTAAGAGACATATGCCTAAATTTATTCAAGATTTTAAGTTCCCAGATTTGATCGGGTACAGAATGCCTCCTTATCTACTTTTATAGCATTGTATAATAATCAAGGTTGATAATGATGCCCATAAAATTATTTTGCTAAAGCAAAAGAAAACTTACCTTGGAAATTCCTCTGTCGAAAACAATTTTACTAAGATATTTTAAATGAAATACAGCCAAAGGTTTAATATAGGATGTTTTCCCCACCATTAACATTAATAAAAATTATGAAGAAAATAAATGCCCAACAGTAGGGGATCATTTGAATACATTAAATGCCTCCAAATCATTTAAGTCCTCTTTTCATAGAATATTTAAGGCTATATTAAATGTTCCTAACATACTTTAGAGGAAAGACAAGCAATAAAATAAAACTTATAAATGAGTTTTGAACCCAATTTTTAAAAGCTTTCAATAAATAAGCAAATACTAAAAGAAACACACCAAAATAATATGAGAAATAGTAACTTTTTTCCATAACGTTTTATGGTATTAAATTTTCTTCAAAGAGGTGGCGGACTTGGCCCAGTGGTTAGGGCGTCCATCTACCACATGGGAGGTCCGCGGTTCAAACCCCGGGCCTCCTTGACCCATATGGAGCTGGCCCACGCACGGTGTTGATGTGCACAAGGAGTGCCGTGCCATGCAGGGGTGCCCACCCCCCTGCATAGGGGAGCCCCACGCGCAAGGAGTGCGCCCCATAAGGAGAGCCGCCCAGCGCGAAAGAAAGTGCAGCCTGCCCAGGAATGGCGCCACACACATGGAGAGCTGACACAACAAGATGACGCAACAAAAAGAGACACAGATTCCTGTGCCGCTGACAACAATAGAAGCAGACAAAGAAGACGCAGCAAATAGACACAGAGAGCAGACAACCGGGGTGGGGTGGGGAAGGGGAGAGAAATAAATGAAAATAAATAAATCTTTAAAAAATTTTTTTTTCTTCAAAGAGCACATTTATTTTACAATCAGAAAATCAATAATAACTAAAACATACTTTAAATATTTGGCTTGGAGGTTTTGGCTTTCATTTACATTTTCAAAATTGGTTCAGCACTATCTTTGGTATAGAAACTGATGTGGTTTTTGAGGTGATAGGGAGAGAAACCATGGAGTCTCCCTCCTTTAATACAGGAATGAACAAAAACATATATTAAAACAAAGCTAAAGCAAGACAAAATGTTGTCAGCAGCCACAAAACAAAGAAAGGAGTAGAGCTCTACATCCTTATTTTAAAAAGCGGTGGCCAAAGGTAGTAGGAGTATTTGAACTACAGAATTGTGAGTCCAACCCCTCTACCTCTGGGATGATACAGAGCGAGAAGGCGAGGGGCTGAATGCAGAGAATCTCTAACGACAACTTCTGGCCTGGAAAGTAGTGAACGAGGGAGGTGAAGAGGGGGCCCTGGGAAGTCAAGGAAAACACCTTAGAAAATCGGAGCTCTTGTATAGCTAATGAATACTGCCGAAAACTGAACTAGGAAATAAAAAGGTAGGACCTAAAAAAAAATCCTTATAATTTTCTAGGGATCCTTTGAGATCTGATACCTCTTGGGTGAAGAAACATGTGATGGAAATATAGCAATTCCTTCCATTGCCCTTCTGTGTTTCTTTGGATAAATTCAAGAAAAATGAAAAATTTAATGCTAAATTTAAAATAGCATTTATAATGCAAACCCATATTTATAAAATTATTTCTATTTATCAATCCTTCCTTTCTCTTTTTCTCCTATTTTGTACATAAGCATGGAGAGATAACAATCTAGAAAGAATGATCTCCAAAGATGGTTATTTCTGGGTGGTAGAAGCTGTGGTTATATTTTGCCTATTTCTTATAAATTTGTTATATTTAATTTTTAATAGTACATGTCATGTTCTCTTATGTGAATTATTAAATAATATACATTTTTGTATTTTATAAAAATAATGTTAGAATAGGACTGAACCTGGGACCTCATATATTGGAAGCAGACACTCAACCATTTGAGCTACATCCATTTCCCTATATTGTTCTTTTTTTTTAGAGATTTACTTAATTTTCCCCTTCTGCTTCCCCTCCCCCTGCCCTGCTGTTTCTGCTGTCTGTGTCCATTTGCTGTGTGATCTTCTGTATCTATGCCTCTTTTTTGTCTTCTCATTTTTTATCCTCTAGGTTTCACTGGGATTCGATCCTGGGGACCTCTGATGTGTAGAGAGATTCCCTGTTAGCTGCACCACCTCAGTTCCTGGTCTCTGCTGTGCTTCACCTTGACTCTCTCCTTAGTCTCTTTTGTTGTATCATCATCTTGCTGCGTGACTCACTTGCACGGGAACTGGCTCACCATGTGGGCACTCAGCTTGCCACGTGGGCACTCAGCTCCCCGCGTGGGCACTGGCTCACCCTGCAGGCACGCTTTCTCTTCTTCTTTTTCACCAGGAGGCCGCAGGGATCAAACCCAGGTCCTCCCAAATGGTAGGCGGAGGCCCTATTACTTGAAACACACCTGCTTCCCCCCTGTTGTTTTTAATCAAGGGTAACACATCAGTTTCTGTGTTCTCTCTCTCGTTTGTTCACATTTGACAGAAATGCTGTTTTATCAATAAGAAATTGTGTCGGATTTTTAATATTACATTTACTATTTACAGCAGAATGATTTTTGTCCATCCTTATTTGCAGCATCTGATGTAAAGCATCAATTAAATAATGCAGTTTAAATTCTTACAAATGGGTGGTACTTAATCAGATTGTGAAATGGAAAATGAATTTTAAAAAAAAAATTGGGATCATGCAGATCAGAGTTTTATACTTTGGAAACATAGAAGGTAACAGATGGTTCTATTGAAAATAGTAAAAACAAACAAACTGCAACTCGAAGGCTGTATTGCATCCTTCTTTTTAATAATTTGTCTTGCTCCACATCTTTGAAAAGCAAACGGGCCATTCAAGGCATGCATCAAGCACCAAAAACTTAACAAGGTTTATTACTGGATGGGGTACAATTTTACTGAACTTTATACCCATTTTAATGTGCTACAGGTATAGCCTATTCTGCGGAATTACAATGAATCGCACACTCCCTGACTCATTTTGAAAATGAAATACAAGCATCAGGCTAGAGATGAGCTGGAAATCCCATCTAATTATCAAAATAACACACATGTAAAGGGATCCACGCGCCGTTTAGTCGAGTGAGCCTGCCGTTTTGGGTGCTAACATTACGAGGGCCTGCCTATAATGCCACTACTCGGGCTCGTGAGAAATTAGATATGCCCGCCTCATCCAGCGGGGCTTACTGGAAGCATTGCTAGCATCCGCACAATTCGTACAAGGGTCTGAAAAGGAACTGACTCTGAAGTAGCAGCTGACAGATGGGTCAATTCAAGAGGACATGGAGACTCGAGCAGAGGAGGCCCTGGAAACTGTGCTGAACTAGGAGTGGGCAGATGTGGATTCTAGTTCACCTCTACCTCCAATGGTCAAGGGCTCTTTGCCATTTAGAGACCTTAAGAGAAAGGTTTGGCTAATTTATTTCTCAAGTCCCTTCCTTCATAATGCTCTTTAATTAGACAAAGCATGAGTTTTTCACTGAATTTTGCACAGAAGTATTTAGGATTCACTGTTAAGCTTTGTGACTCTTTGCCAAAGTTTTCCTGTCTAGTCATCCTTTCCAGGTTCAGTGGGATGAGCCAAGGGTGTCAGAAGGCTCCTTTCTTCCTGAACACTCAGGTTTCAGAATTTTTTTCTCTTAGAAATATACATCCAAAACTCAGCCCTCCCTGGCAAGTGTAGATAATAACTGAAGCTCCTGTGTCCTCAGAAAAAAATTTTGTATTGGAATATTTAAATTACTTGAGGCAATAAAAATATTCCATATATTAAGAGGGATACTCAGTCCTTGAATTCAAGGGTCCTTCTCTCTTTTTGTTTTTTAAATACAAAATCAAGCCACCATTTAAAAACAAAAGCGCTCAGGGCATTTAATGTCTGAACTTGTAACCCTGTGACTTAGGAAAATACCAAAGAAATCAGAACTTGGCCTCCCCGTCCCCAATTGGAGTTAGCAGCTCTGGAAAAGGCAGGTATGGAGGGAGGAAGTGATACACACAAGACCTGGAACCTTCTAGAATGCTCACTCCTGAATGTGGCTAGATTGGAAAAGCAGATGGCCATGGCGCCCGAGGTTGTGGTGTGAGGTTACCAAAGGGCTTTACCAGGGCAAAGGGAGGATCTCTCTGATATCCTTTAAAAAGCAGCACTTTGAACTTGACTAGGGAGGGACTTTTCCCCCAGTGGTTCTTATTAGCAGAGAACACACCCAACTGGTCCTCTTTGAATTCCTAGAACCTCCTAGAACCTCTGTACAACCATAATCAGTTGTTTAATAATTTTCCAGTCCAAAAGATATCACTGAACAATTTCCATAGTCTAATTTCTCACTCAGGTACATACAGTGTGTTTCATTAGTACACGACAACAGTACTCTTATCATTTTTTTTTTTTTTGAGAAATAAGCTAATTTTATCACAGGCAAGTGGACACTAAATACTCAAGGTAGAGGGAAAAATTTTATCACTCAGTAAAAGCAGCAGAGGAAGGCATAAAAGTTGGAAGTTAGGTTTGTATTTATATAAATAAAAATATACTTCAAACATATCTAAAACTTATGGGGTATCTCTGTGTAAAGCACAGCTAATTAAAAAAGTAATACATTCCATTCTTCTATCTCAAGTGGTCTGTAAATGGTGGCTCATGCAATGCCCAGAGAAAAGTTTTCAGTAGGACTCTCTGTTCACAGGTGGCAGGTGAGTAGTTACTTGAACTTCAAGTGCTCAGTATTTTGACACCCTCCAGCTGTAACAAAATCCGTTAACTTGGGATATTTCAAGGCAGACTGATCTAACGTAAAGTGCCTGCCCTTAAGTTGTTCAAGGGTCAGATTCTTTTCTGCTGTTTTACCCACTTTATCCCAAGCCTGTGGCTTTGAAAGCTTTATTCTTTCCTTCAAATGAAAGTGATGGGAAGCCCAGGAAATAAAGAGTGGCACCTGTTGGAGCTGGGTGGTGGTGGCAGCACTGGGACTTCACCTGCTGCACTGGTCAGCCAAAGGGGTGCTGATGCAAAGTACCAGAAATGGGTTGGTTTTTATAAAGGGTATTTATTTGGGGTAGGAGCTTACAGATGCCAGGCCATAAAGCATAAGTTACTTCCCTCACCAAAGTCTATTTTCAAATGCTGGAGCAATATGGCTGCCGACGGCTGCCAGGGTTCAGGCTTCCTGGGTTCCTCTGGGCTCAGCTCCTCTGTTTCCTCTACAAGGTCAGCTGTGGACTATCAGGCTCTCTAGGCTTTGCCTCTCTCCACAAGGTCAGCTGTAGGCTATCAGTTGAATGGCTCATTCCCTGGGCATCCATATTAAGGCTTCAGCATCAAACTCCAACATCAAAACTCCAACATCAAAAACCCTCAACTCTGTCCTTTGCCACACCTTTTATCTGTGAGTCCCCACCCACCAAGGGCAGTGACTCAACGTCCTAATGAAGTGGCCCAATCAAAGCCCCACTCATAACTTAAATGACGCCCAGGTACAGACCAGATTACAAACCTAAGCCAATATCTATTTTTGGAAATCATCACCACATCAAACTGCTACACTTGCTCCTTCCTCCACTCCCAATGAACAGAACTGCTGTGCACTCCGAGGCTTTGCGAACTTGGGAACATCTGTCCCAGAGCTGACCAGCGTCACCAGCTTGTCAGAAAGGTCTCACGCCAGGGCTGGCTCCACATCTGCGGGGTTAGATCTGCCTTTTCAGGTGCATGCACCTTGAAGCTGGAAACGCACTGACCTCCAAGAGAGAGAGGGATTTCCCAGAGGAAATGGGAGCGATGGAGTCTATTCGGGGGATCCCCAAATCTAGCTGCTTTGGAGTCACCTGGAGGGCTCGTTAAAGGACAGACTGGCTGGCTCTGGTCCCAGAGTTCCTGATTCTGCAGGCCTGGGAAGTTGCATTTCCAGCAAGTTCCCAGGTGATGCAGACGCGGCTCCAGGGAGCTCGCTTTGAGAACCACTGGGATAGAATATTTCATCTCTAGCTCCTTACCTCCCACTGTCTACCTACTTAACTACCCACTTAGTTTGCCCATCTGCCCATCAGCTTCCCCCTCCCCTCCCTCTCTTTCTTCTGTAGTGTTGGACCAATAGAGTGAATGGAGAGTTTTTTTTTTAAAGATTTATTTTTATTTATTTATCTCCCCTTGCCCTCCCCACCCCCCAGTTGTCTGCTCTCTGTGTCCATTCACTATGTGTTCTTCTGTGTCTGCTTGTATTCTTGTCAGTGGCACTGGGAATCTGTGTCTCCTTTTGTTGTGTCATCTTGCTGTGTCAGCTCTCTGTGTGTGCGGTGCCACTCCTGGGCAGGCTGCACTTTCTTTCGCGCTGGGTGGTTCTCCTTATGGGGCACACTCCTTGCACGTGGGGATCCCCTTGTGCGCATCAGCACTGTGCGTGGGCCAGCTTATCACACGGGTCAGGAGGCCCTGGGTTTGAACCCTGGACCTCCCATGTGGTAGGCGGATGCTCTATCCACTGAGCCAAATCCGCTCAAATAGTTTCAACTCATTGTAGCCACTCATCTCTTACCTCACTTAAGGTTTTGAGGGTTACAAAAGTGACGCTCATCAATTCTGACCTTGAGATGCTGTCAGTTCCTTAGGGTAAATAAGACTATACACAAATAGCTGTAATATAAGGCAGGAACAGATAAAATCCCCAGAGGAGATCCAGATAGAGTAATCAGCAGAGAGATTTGAAAAATCTCAAGTCCCTCATTTCAAACAATAAATCTAATCTTTCTGATTTGATGCAGGGCCTCAGACATTCAATAAGTGTTTCCGGAATGAAAAGAAGAACTGAACACCCGAAAAAGAGATGAGGCTTCACCATTATCACAGCGTTTTCAAGTTCTCTAATAGAAGAAATCTGGATTTCGTATACTTCTCAGTATATAAATATAGATCGTACAGAAGAGCGGGTTGGATTTTAGTTCTCAAGTTTCTGTCAGTCGCTTCTGTTTCATAAAAATTCAAGAGGGGAAATTATCATATGAGACTACGAGCTATTTTGATTCTAGGTAATTGGGGCTTTACTGTGTATTGATTGTGGCTTTTCTGTGGCAGTGAATGATGCAAAAATAGGCTATAAAAAGTCAGGCATACTGACTTGTGATACTATAACGAGAAGGGGCTCAGCAACCGTTGGTGTGAATTTTCTCTCTCAGTTGGCTAAGGACACATGAGTTATTAGATATTTTAGATTATGGTTCTGAATATGTTTTGATAAACTATAGCACAATCGACTTGTAATCAAATGCAGGGAAGAGCGGTCCATAGCTGGTGGGGGAGGGAGACCTCAGCAGAAGGAAGGGAAAGTACAAGACCTTCTTGGCTGTTGGACACTTGTCCCTGTCCTGCAGAGCAATACACCGGCCAGGGGCGACAGCACTGGCTTTTATTTTTCTTCTCCTACTGGGTGCCAATGTCACTGCTCAACCAAGAGTCCCATCCCAGGCCTAACACAGCCTTCTGGAATAAAGTATGAATTACAAAGTCATGCCCCATGTAACTTGGTCATGCACAGTTGAAAGGCGGTAGAGACAAGTTCTTAAGCAAAAGGCATATTTAGGACCAAATTTTCCACTGGGTTGTAGTTTATTTGTTAAATGATCCCTCACTGCCAGAAAGAATATTTGCTCCAAGGAGACACCCAAGAAGCTGTGTCTACCAAGCCAGTGCTCGAACATGCATGATTCTAGGATTTCAGTTAATAGGGAGACCTGGAAGAGCAGGGCTTGAGAGCTCAGCTCAGCAGCAAAAGAAAGGGGCACAAGCCAAAGGAAAGATGATCTGGAGAGATACGCCAGGAGCACCAACAAAATGCAAATGGCGGAGGGGCAGATACTGAAGAGGAGACCACAGGCCCTGAGCCAAATCAGTAGGAGAGAGAAAGTGGAGGCCAGTGTGGAAGTGCAGGGAGAGTGTGCTTTGACACGGTGGGCTCTGGGAGTGCCAGCTCTTTGTATCATCTACATAAACTCTGAAGAAGCCAGGGAATTCCATTAGTCAACAGAGAAATCTCAAGGTCAAATGAGAAAATGGAGATAAACATTAAGGGGGACGTTGGCAGAGGAGGGCATGACATAACAGAAGCCGTTTGCATTGTCTTAGCTAATGTTAGCACTGAGCAGATAGCATTGTAAAAGCTATCTTTTCCAAATGTTTTGAAAAGAAACAGGGGAGTCCAAAATACAGACAGAGCATGGGGTTCTGGGTACATTTATCTTCCAGCTGACCTGCACTTAAAAGCATTGGGGACCCAAAAGGCCAGAATCTCAGGTTACAGAATCTTGGAGCAAGTTTGTTAGTTATTTTTCCTTAAAAAATAAATAAATTATTTTATTCTCTTTGGAATTGAGGTGCTCTGTGGATAGGAAACCAACTGGTTTCACTATTGTTTTAAACATAACCGAGGCATGCCAATGAAACAAAAGGCCGTTTTTGGGAAATAAATTCCTAGTTTGCCAGGAAGACCTGCTCAATAGCTCTGGGATGAGGTTCATTCCGAGAGAACCCCTCATGGTTGATGGCAATCACGGAATTTGGGGACTTGGAGGCTTTGTAGGAAATTGAGGCCGTTAGGGGGTGAAAAAACTTGGTCCAGTTTACAGGGCTAGCTGGTGGAAAAACAGCGAGGACACAGGCCTTTCGACCCCATTTCTTAAAAGGGAGCATTTCCACACTTACTCATTCAAAGCACAGCCTTCATCATTTTGGCCGTATCTGAGTTCCACCTGTACGTGATATTTCCTTCCAAATCGACTCACATTTTTACAAAACTTAAATTCATTGAAAAAGGCAGCTTCATGTCATTGCTCGCTTGTCATGAAGGAACGACTACGCTGTTATTAAATCTGCAGCTAGACGTAGTTGTTTGGGAGCATGCTAGTGGCCCCAGGCCTGATGCCTGTTGCAGCGCGATGGTGAGCGGTTAGCGTGGCTGAAGTCCCTTGGGAAGTCACCGTGGCTCTCTCCTGTGTGGGCTCCACCACAGTGAATGAAAAGAGACGCATCCATACCATAGCAGTCCTCCTCTGCTTACAATCTCCAGGGCACAACTAGAATAAATCACCTTCCAGAGCAGCAGGCATGGAAGGCCTCACTGTGGGAAATACAATGATGTACTACATTGCATATATTTTGTGACCGAAGAACCATCTCTAGCCTTTATGGTCCTGTTTCAAATATCAGACTCCTCAAGTCCCTTTGTACTTCAAAGACTCAGCACGTTCTTAGTAAATGAAAGTCTTCTAGACTCCAAAGTACCTATTACCAATGCCCAACACATATCAGGAGTAGGTAAGACATTTGGGAAAGGAATGAACTGATGATTTATAGTTTTAATTACACCACTTCTGTGATAATATTTTCCTTGTATGATTTGTTCATATGGTGATCTTTGTTTAAAATAAATAAAGGGTATTACATAATGTAACTCTTTTCTGGTGGAGCCTGGTAAAACTATAACTGAAAATCTCACTTCAAATACAGGGCAGCCCTAGAAAACAATTAATTGGACCAGAAAAAACCTCACAAACCTATTTCAGAGCTAGCACTCTGGCAAATGGAAAAGACTACTAGCCAAGATGAACTGCTCTTAACTTTTGGGTTTCCAATTGATACGTTTATTGCCATAAGCAGTGGCAAAAGATGAAAACACTCAACAGAAAAAATGCATTATAATAATTTGAATTGTTTGTTGTAAGGTGTGGAATCATCTGTATACCAGAGAGCTACAAACTTTTGAAGGGTTTTATATGATCAATGCAGCTAGAAGACAATTTGGTACGGTGGACAAGATGTGGCTCATAAAGTCCAGATTAAAACCCCCACTTTGCCACCTAATGTGGAATAAACTTAGAAAAGTTACTTAAACTTTTAGAGTTCCAATTGTAAAATGGGATTGGGGGCAGAGACACCAACTTCATAAATTTGTAAGCCATTTATCAAATAGCTCATATAGTGCCTGGTACATGGTAAGCACTCCCTAATGACATTTATTATGATAATGATTATCTAGTGGTTGTTATTGTTAGAAGGTGATGGCTGCTTATTAATCATTGAGCTTTATAACTTTTGTACAGATAGGATCTTGGACCATTTAAAATTTCACTAAATACCATGGGTGGTTGGTGCCTGTAGGATTTTGCTTAGTTCTGAAAAAGATTTCCAATAGTTTATGATGTGCTCACATGTTGCCTATACTTAATATATAAGGGTACTGCCTTACTCTTAGTTGGAGAGGAATTTTTTCCCCTGGAAAAGAATTCTGCTCATTTACTAACAGTTTTGTCAAAACCATAACCAAACTAACTAGTTTCTGGAAGTTTTAGGCCATGACTGCGTTCATCTCTTCTTGCCATCCCTTTTTGTCCAGCAGTAGTCATATTTTATTGTGATCATGTAAATCAATTCAGATCCTCAGTCTATGAGCAATATATTGTTTTAAACTGAAAATATTCCTCTACTGAATTGCCTTTTCTGTGCTCAAGGTCTTTTTCCTATTAAAAGTTCATTGACCTCACATCTATTTTTAAACCATCTGGATCCAAAGTAGCAAAATTAAATATTCTGTCTTGAAAGAAATAACTATTAGCACCAAATAGTTGTTTGTGTTGACTCAAAGTTTCAGATGATTCAATATATGACATCATTCTCCCTTAAGTGAGTTCTGTTCACAACTGATGAAGTAGGGTGAAGCACTCACATGTACAGGGATTATTTTTTCAAGTAGAAAGAGTATAACACATTGCTCTGAATTGAAAAAAAAAATACACACATAACCACAACCCTATCCATGAGCTGCCTACAGTCATTTTATTGTTTGCAGGAGGTTATTAACTAAGCCCCTACTATGTGCCAGGCACTGTTCTAGAGGAATAGAAAAGAATCCCTCCCTCATAGAGCTTACATTCTAGCAGGTGGCTATTTGGAAATCTCTTCAATAATACTCAAGTAGAATAAGCAAAATATCTTATCATCACAGGCATATGGTTATAATTGGAGGGTCAGAAGAAATTATATCTTCAGAGACCAAATACATGCTCCATTCATCAAGGCTGTGAAGTTTTGCATGTCAGATCTCAGACATTTGCCTTTGGTAATAAAGGGTTGACTTCCCCTCATAGACAAATGAGAAAAAAAAAGGACAATATGTTATATGTAAGTGCGCAATTCCTTACATGAAATTCCCAAATCCCCAAAGTCTGAAAACTGAAAGGTTTTTCACAACTTATTTAGTGGCAAAACATGTCTGATTTCATAGGCATCATATATATATGTGTGTGTGTGTGTGTGTGTGTGTGTATATATATATATATAGTCTTTATTGATCCTCTTTAGTGTGAATATTCATGTTTCACTGCAGGGATATAAGAGTATTTGATACACTTGACACTGGTGTTCCCCAGATGCCACTGACGTACTGTGTAAGCACCATACTAAACTACCTTTCTAGAATCCTCACACTCACCCCACCAACTGAAAAAAAACCCAAAAAACCCAAAAAATATGAATTCTGAAACATATGTGGTAAGGGATTTGCATAGAGAACTGTGGCCCTGTATAGTATGTATGTACCTTTGTAGGTTTGCCAACCATACTTTCTTGGAAAATCCTGTCCTTTATTCTGATATTGTCTTTCTTGCTTCTTGGAATATTAAAATATTCCTTCTTTTTCTGTAGTGTTAATAGAGTGTAATTGTTGGTTTTGTTCAGTCTCCAAATATCCTTATTTGACAAAATAGAAAGGTTGGCAAGCCTAACTTTTTCCCCTATAATTCTTTTTTTTTTTAATTAGAGAAGTTGTGGGTTTACAGAAAAATCATGCATTAAATATAGGGTTTCCCTATACCACGCTATAATAACACTTACATTGGTGTGGTATATTTGTTACAACTGATGAAAGCACATCTTAATTATTATACTATTAACCATAGCCTATTCTTTAACTTAGGGATCACTGGGTTGTGCAGTTTCATGGATTTTTAAACAGTTTATTCTAGTACCATATATACAACCTAATATTTCCCCTTTTAACCACATTCAAATACATAATTCCATTAATTCTGTTCACAATGTTGTGCTGCCATCGCCACCATCAAAAACCAAAAATGTCCTATCATCCCAAGTAGAAATTCTCTACATTTTAAGCCTTAACTCCTTCTATATTCCCATCCACCCCCTGGTAACCTATATTCTAGATTTGGACTCTATGAGCTTGCATATTCTAATTATTTCATATAAGTAAGATCATGAAATATTTGTCTTTTTGTGTCTGGCTTATCACACGCAACGTGATGCCTTTAAGGTTCATCCATGTTGTCCCATGTTTCAGGATTTCATTCCTTTCTACAGTTGAATAATATTCCATTTGGTGTATATTCCACATTTTATTCACTCATTGGTTGATGGACACGTGGATTGCTTCTATCTTTTGGCAATTGTGAATAATGCTGCGGTGAACATCATTGTGCAAATATCTGTTTGCATCCCTGCTTTCAATTCTTCTGGGTATATACCAAGAAGTGGAATTGCCAGATCATATAGTAATTCCGTATTTAACTTTCTGAGGGACTGCCAAACTGATTTCCACAGTGGCTGCACCATTTTACATTCTTACTAACATTGAATGAATATTCCTATTTCTTCACATCCTCTCCAACACTTGTAATTTTCTTTTTTAATAGTAGCCATTCTAGTGGTTGTTAATGACATCTCATTGTAGTTTTGATTTACATTTCCCTAATGCCTAATGATGTCAAGCTTCTTTTCATATGCTTTTTGGCCATTTGTATTTCTTTTATGGAGAAATGCCTATTTAAGTCTTTTGCCCATTTTTAAATTAGGTTGTATGTCTTTTTATCGTTGAGTTGAAGGATTTTAAAAATATATTCTGGATATTAAACACTTACCAGATATGTGGTTTCTAAATAATTTGTCCCTTTGTGTAGGGTGTCATTTCATTTTCAGGATAAAGTACTTTGAGGCCCAAATGTTTTAATTTTGGTGAGGTCCCACTAATCTATTTTTTCCCCCATTGCTTATGCTTTGGGTGTAAAGTCTAAGAAACCACTGCCTAACACAAGGTCCTGAAGATGCTTCCTGTGGCAATTTGAAATTAGTTTATAAAACCCACAAAGAGAAATATATGTTTGAAAACTAATCCATTCCTGGGGGTGCGAGACCCATTTGGGTGGATTTATGCCAGTGGGGTGAGATTAATGTTGTCTCTGCCCTCTTGCTGGGTCTGATATAAAGGGAGACACAGAGACAGACAGACCAAGGAGAAAGGGAGCCGGCATATTTGATTCTTCAATGTGAGAGAGAGGACGGCTTCCATACAAAGCCCCCAAGAGGTTGGGTCCCTGGAGCAGCTCAAGAGGTGACCAGCCCTGCTATATGCCTGATAGCTCACAGCTAAACTTGGGAAGAGAACAGAACAGCTGAGATTGATATAGGAGGCCCAGAAAGAGACGAGCCCTTTGAGCCTGGTTGCTTAGAGCTGAGCTCCATGAGAAGGTAAATTCCGGAGGTGAAGGCAGAGACCTCCACAGAGATTGGCGGCCATCTTGCTTCATCATGTGGCAACAATGCCAGGATCAACAGTAGCTGACTCTGGTGAGAAAGCAACTCTTATGATGCCTTGCGTTGGACTTTTCATGACCTTGGAACTTTGAGCTTTTACCCCATATAAATATTCTTTATAAAACCCAACTCGTTTCTGGTACTTTGAATCAGTAGCCCTCTAGCAAATTAAAACACTTCCCTAGGTTTTCTTCTAGGGGTTTTCTAGCTCTGGCATTTGTATTTAGATCTTTGGTCCATTTTGAGTTGTATTTGTATATGGTGTGAGGTAGGGTCCATCTTCATTCTTTTACAAATGGAGATCCAGTTTTCCCAGCACATTTGTTGAAGAGACTACCCTTTCCCAGTTGAGTGGTCTTTGCCTCCTTGTAAAAAATCAGTTGGCCCTCAAGGTGAGGATTTATTTCTGAACTCTCAGTTAGATTCCATTAGTCTTAGCATCTGTCCTTGTGCTAGTACCATGATGTTTGATTACTGTGGCTGCGTAATAATTTTTAAAATCAGGAGGCTGAGTCCTACAACCTCATTCTTCTTTTTCAAGATGGTATTGGCTTTTTGGGTCCCCTTACCTTTCCATATATATTTGATAATTGGCTTTTCCAATTCTGCAAAGTAGTTTTATGGAATTTTGATTGTGTTAAATCTGCAAATTGCTTTGGGTAGAATTGACATCTTAACAATATTTAGTCCTCCAATCCATGAATATGGATTGATTTCTTTTAGTATTGTTTACTTTCCTGTGTACAAGTTTTACATCCTTGGTTAGATTTATTTCTAAATAGTTGAAACTTGTAGCTAGTTATTGCAAATGGAATTTTTCTTGATTTCCTCTTCTGATTGTTCATTGCTAATATATAAAAACACTACTCATTTTTGGGTGTTGATCTTGGGTCTTCCCACTTTGCTGACTTTATTTATTAGCTCTAGTAGTTTTGTTGTGAATTTGTCAGGATTTTCTGAATACAAGATCAGGTCATCTGCCAATGGGGAAAGTTTTACTTTTTCCTTTCTAATATGGTTGCCTTTTATTTCTTTTTCTTGACTAATTGCTCTGAAAGAACTTCCAGAAAAATGTTGAATAACCATGGTGACAGTGAGGCATTTTTGTCTTGTTCCTCATGTTAGAGGGAAAGCTTTCGGTCTTTCACAATTCAGTAGGATGTCACCTGTGGGTTTTTCATATATGTCCTAAATCATGTTGAGGACATTTCCTTCTACTCCTAGTTTAAGTGTTTTTATTATGATGCGGTGCTGGATTTCGTCAAATTTCTTTCTTCCTCATCAAATGAGATGACGATGTTTTTTCCCCTTTATTTTGTTAACAACATGCATTACATTAATTGATTTTTAAAATATTGAAACACCCTTGCATAGCTGGGATAAATCGCACTTCATCCTGGTGTATAATTCCATTAATGTGCTGTTGGATTCAGTTTGTTAGTATTTTGTTGAGGATTTTTGCATCTATATTCACAAAAGATATTGGTCTGAAATTTTCATTTTCTTGTGGTATCTGTATCCGGCTTTGTTATGAGGACCCTTTGTTATGTTGGCCACTTCAATGCTTTGGAGGAGTTTGAATAGGAGTGGTGTGATTTTCTATTTCTTCTTGAGTCAGTGTGGTTAATTTCTGTGTTTCTAGGAATTTCCTGATTTCCTTTAGGTTAACTAATTTGCTGGTCTATGGTTGAACATAATATTCTCTTATAATTCTTTTTATTTCAGGAGGGTTGGTAGAATGTCCCCCTTTTCATTTCTGAGTTTAGTTATTTGTGTACTCTCTATTTTTTTCTTTGTCAGTCTGGCTAAATGTTTGTCAATTTTATTGATTTTTTTCAAAGAACTAGCTTTCATTTTGTTAATTGTCTCTGTTGTTTTTTATTCTCTATTTATCTCTGCTCTAATTTTGTTATTTCCTTTCTTCTGCTCAATTTGGGTTTATTTTGCTCTTTTTCTAATTCTTCCAGTTTTGAGGTTAGTCTCTGATTTGAAATCTTTTTAATTAGCAAACTTTATTTCTTTTTTTTTTTTAAGATTTATTTTATTTTTATTTATTTCTCTCCCCTTCCCTCCCACCCCAGTTTTCTGTTCTCTGTGTCTATTTGCTGCGTCTTCTTTGTCCACTTCTGTTGTTGTCAGCGGCATGGGAATCTGTGTTTCTCTTTGCTGTGTCATCTCTCCATGTGGGCGGCGCCATTCCTGGGCAGGCTCTACTTTCTTTCGCGCTGGGCGGCTCTCCTTACGGGGCACACTCCTTATGTGTGGGGCTCCCCTACGCGGGGACACCCCTGTGTGTCAGGTCACTCCTTGTGCGCATCAGCACTGTGTATGGGCCAGCTCCACATTGGTCAAGGAGGCCCGGGGTTTGAACCGCAGACCTCCCATGTGGTAGACGGATGCCCTAACTGCTGGGCCAAGTCTGCTTCCCAGCAAACTTTATTTCAACATCAAAAAATAAAACAGGGGGAAACGGACTTTGGCCCAGTGGTTAGGGCGTCCGTCTACCACATGGGAGGCCCGTGGTTCAAGCCCCGGGCCTCCTTGACCCGTGTGGAGCTGGCCCATGCACAGTGCTGATGCGCGCAAGGAGTGCCGTGCCACACAGGGGTGTCCCCCGCGTAGGGGAGCCCCACACGCAAGGAGTGCACCCATAAGGAGAGCCGCCCAGTGCGAAGGAGGGAGCAGCCTGCCGAGGAATGGCGCCGCCCACACTTCCCGTGCCGCTGATGACAACAGAAGCGGACAAAGAAACAAGACGCAGCAAAAAGACACAGAAAACAGACAACCGGGGGAGGGGAGGGGAATTAAATAAATAAAAATAAATCTTTAAAAAAATAAAAAATAAAAAAATAAAACAGGAAAAAGGCAGCTTAACATATTATGCTTCCTTTTGGGGCAAAAAATTTCCCTCTCAGCACTGCCTTTGCTCTACCTATAAGTTTTGGTGTGTTGTATTTCATTTTAATTTACCTTAAGAGATTTCTTAATTTCCCTTGTGATTTCCTCTTTAACACATTGGCTGTTTAAGAGGACATTGTTTAATTTCCGTATAGTTGTAAAATTTCCATTTCTCCCTGTTATTGACTTCTAACCTCATTCCATTCTGGTTTTAGAAGATCCACTGTAATATTTCAATAATATTGAATTTATTGAGACTTGTTTTGTGATCTAAGATATGGTCTATCCTGGAGAATGTTCCATGAGCACTTGATAAAGAATGTGCATTCTCTTGTTGCTGGATGAACTGTTTTATATATATATCTGTTAGGTCTAGTTGGTTTAGGAAATTGTTCAAGTCTTTTATTTCTGTATTGATCTTCTGTCTAGATGTTCTATCAATGATTGAAAATGGTGTATTAAAGTCTCTTACCATTATTGTAGACTTATCTATTTCTTCCTTCAAATTTGTCAGTATTTGCTTCATATATTTTTGGGCTCTACTGTTAGGTGTATGTGTGTGTGTGTGTGTATGTGTGTGTGTGTGTGTGTATAATTGACGCACCTTCTTGTTGAATTCACCTCTTTATTAGTATACAATGACTCTCTTTTTACTGTACATAACAGTTTTTTACTTTAAGTCTATTTATCTATTAGTATAGCTACCCCAGATTTCTTTTGGTTTCCATTTGCATGCTATATATTTTTAGACCCTTTCACTTTCAGTCTACTTGTATTTGAATATAAGGCAAGTCTCTTATAAATAGCATATAGTTGGGTCATGCTTTTTATCCATTCTGTCAATCTCTGCCTTTTTACTGGAGACTGTAATGTAAAGTCACTACTGATTATGTAGTACTTTCTTCTGCTATTTTGCTAGTTTTTAAAAGTCACACATTTTTCCCCCTTCAATTCTTTCATTAATGCCTACTTTCATATATTTTGATTTTGTGTTGTTCCATATTGAGTTTCTTCTCAGTTCTATCTGGATATATTTTTCATATATTTTCTTTTTGGTTTTTGTGGGATTAAAATTTAACATCTTAAATACGCAACAATCATATTTGACTTGATACCAACTTAACTCCAATAGCACAGACATACACTATTCCTATACCATTCTGTCCTCCCACCTTTTCTTGTGCTTGTAACACATTATAGCTTTGTACACTGTATGAACAAAACTATAGATGTTCATTAATTCTTATGCATTTGTATTTTAGCACTGGTAGGGAGTAAGAAGTGGAGATACCTATAAAAATACAATACAATAGTGCTAGCATTTATACTTACTCAAATGGTTACCTTTACTGGAGGCTTTGTATTTCTTTATGCAGCTTTGAACCACTGTGTAGTGTCCTTTGCTTTCAGTCTGAAGAACTCCCTTTAGCATTGCTTGCAGGCCAGGTCTAGTGGATGAACTCCCTCACTTTTGTCTATCTGAGAATGTATTCATCTCTTCCTTTGGATGGTTAATAATTGTTTTCTCTCAGCACTTTAAGGGTTTCCATTCCCTGCCTCCTTGCCTCCATGGTTTCTTTTAAGAAATCAGCACTTAATCTAATTGGGACTTCATTTTTCATAAGTTGCTCTTCTCTTGCAGCTCTCAGAACTCTCTCCTTGTCCTTTGCATTTAACAGTTTGATCAGTATCTGACAGGGTATATTTTTCTTCAAGTTTTTCCTGTTTGGTGTTCTATGGGATTCTTGGATGCATATATTCATGTCTTTTAGTAAGCTTAGGAGGTTTTCTGACATTATTTCTTTAACTATTCCTTCTGTTCCATTCTTTCTTCTACTTCTGGGACTCCCATAATGCATAAATTGATGCATTTGAGTGTTTCCCAGAAGCCTCTTAAAAAAAGTATTATAAAAAGTGAAAATAACCTTTCTGTTTCTTGGCCTGATTCAATTGTCTGATCTTTGGGTTCACTGATTCTTTTGCCAGCACCCATCTGCTCTTTTTTTGGTCTTTATTTATTTATTTATTTTTGGTCTTTATTTGTTTTTTTTAAATATTACATTCAAAAAATATTAGGTCCCCATATACCCTCCACTCCTCCCCCCATAACAACAGTCTCCTCCATCATCATGAGACATTCATTGCATTTGGTGAATACATCTCAGAGCACTGCTGCACCTCATGGTCAATGGTCCACATCATAGTCCACACTCTACCACGTTCCACCCAGTGGGCCATGAGAGGACATACAATGTCTGGTAATGGTCCCGACAGCATCACCCAGGACAACTCCAAGTTCCAAAAATGCTTCCACATCTCATCGCTTTCTCCCATTCCCTACCCCCAGCAGCCACCATGGCCACACCAATGCCACATTTTCTTCAGTTACTAATCACAATAGTTCATGAAAAGATTATGAGTAAGTCCACTCTAATCCTACTCTATTCCTCTATCCTGTGGATCTTGGAATGGTTGTGTCCACTCCACATCTATATCAAGAGGGGGCTTAGATTCCACATAGATGCTGGATGCAATCCTCCTGCTTTCAGTTGTAGGCACTCTAGGCTCCATGGTGTGGTGGTTGACCTTCTTCAACTCAATGTCAGCTGAGTGGGGTAAGTCAGAACAAGGTCAGAGATCCACAAAGGGACTGTTTGCTGGCTCCAAACTGCCTTGGGAGAGGTCAGGAAGGATGCCAGGAGCTTCTTCCAGAGATCCTTAAAACTGGACTTTCTTGATTCAGCCCCTGCCCAGCCATGCAGCCCTTCAACAGTCCTCTGCAACTCCGGAGGCAGCATACCATCTTTAAGTTTCCTCTGCCACCTTTGTCTGGGGTGGGGTGATACAAAGTAGGTGACCAAAAGCAGTGATCAGCAACTGGCCCACACTCCCTGCTCCCTGGATCTTGAGGAAGTAGATTTTTACATGCTCTGTGTCAGGGGCTGTATTCCACGGCTGCCTGCTGCGAGAGCGGGGGCTGGGTGACGGTATCCACCAAGCAGACAGAGCAACTTATTGGTATTTACCAGCCTCTTCTTCCTGCTTTTCCCTGGATGCTGTATACTGTTCTTGGACTCTAGAGTTTCAAAATAGTTGATTCAGACCATTCCTGCCTGTTTAACAGTTGTTCTGGTACTGATTCCTGCAGCTTCCTACTCTGCCATTTTCCCTCAACTTCACTTTCCTATTTCTCATTAACAAGATGGTCATCGGTGAAATGTGAAATTCAGGATGATACAGTCTAGCCTAGCAGACCCACTTCCTAGTTATTCGTATGACACACTTATTAAATAATTAATTTAATAATTTTAGTTCTAGAAGTTGAACCACTTACAAAACTGAATAAGCCTTTTTTTTTTTTAAAAGTAAACATTATACCACTGCTGTCAATGGAAAACCCATACCACTTGCTATATACAGGAGGTCACTGAGAAATCAATGGTGTAGAAAGAAAACAATATAAGTTGGTCCACCTAAACCTACCTGGCCAGCTCCTTGGAGTATCTACTACACGTTCTACCCTTGAAATGGATTATATAAAAAGTATTTTAGGTTTACTTTTATCTGCCTGCTATCCTTCATCTCTCCCAAGACAATTAAATTTCCTTTTCTTCTTACTTTTATAAGGATAGGTCACCAACCTTCTTCTGAGGACTTCAAATATCCCACAGTGGTCCTCAAATCATATCTTGGGTTTTTTCCCTACTCGAGTGCTGTGGTTGTACCTTGATATCAACATCTACAGGGGACCCTTGGATGTTTCCCTTCCTATAATGCTTCTCTAAGATGCCCACCAGTCCTCTGAGGCTCTTGGGAAACTGATGATTTTGACTCAGTAGTTTTGGGGTGGAATCGGGGATTCTGCATCACTTATGAGCTTCCAGGTGATGCCACCACTGCTGGTCCAAGGACCACACTCTGAGTAGCCATGGTGTCCTGGATGAAAAACCAGAGTCTGAGGGAGGGGTGAGGTGGACTTGACTGCCTGTGGAGGTTTTCTCCATCCTTCTCTGCCCTGTAATTTCAAAAAGTGTTTTTCTAAGAGTGCCTGGGAGAGCAGCCTTTAGTTATTTTTATTTCCATTCAGTAATTGAGTCTTCTCCTAATCTCTAATTCTCTGCATCTGGGGGTTCTTACATAGGCCTCATGGTATATACTATATTAAAATACAGTGTACATGGACTTAAATTATAGAACTTCCAAATCAAAAGCAAAGGTATAAGCAATTGAGGTTACATGGAGAAGCAAAGTAGTGTTAACTAGTTTTAAGTTCTTACAGATTCATTTGTGGGATACATACATGCAAAAAATTATCATCAAACATTGAAAAAAAGGATCTCAAGGAACCAGAAATAAATAAATGCATAAATAATTTGTAAAGCCTTCATAACAATAGTTTTGTTGACTCTTGAATTTCTCCTTTTCCTTCTCTTTCTGGTCTATTTCTCTTTTTAGTCTCATAATAAAAAGCATTCCCTTCATATTTGTGACATACGACACAGTTCAAATTCACAGAATATCTGCCGATAGAAAATGAAGCAAAGATTCATCATGCTTAGTTCACTGCAAAAATACCACATCATTGCTTCCCCAGAGAATGGTTATTGGTTAATTAAAATTTAGGAAACATTGAACCAAACAGAAAATGGTCCTGCCTGCAAAGATTCCACTCAAACATTTTATATTGTTTGCTTCTCCTTTTTTATTCTGTGATAGAAACAGTTTTTATACTCTGATTAGGGTTCTGCTTATAAAATGTACAATATCAAAGTTCTAAATATATGTGTATAAATTAGAATTTAGGAATCTATCTCTATCTTTCTTTATCAACTGAGGAGGAAGTGAGAAAGAACAATTAAGCAAGAAAGCTTGGGCTCTGAATTCACACTGCATCTTTTCTACTTAGCAACGCAGTAACCACAATCTCTTCAAGCCACAGTTTATTCATCTGAAAAAGGAGATAATTCAAGTACCTATCTTATTATGGGAGAATGAAATGAGGTAGTAAGGCATACAAAGCACTTAACACAAAGCCTGGCTCATTTAGCTCAATCAAACTATTAGTACTCTCACGTCCCACGGGAACAGATGCTGTTGATCCTCCAATATGCTCTGGATCTTTCATCTAAGGAAAATTTGTGCCATTGTTTGTAGAATTATTAGAATTATTATGACTAAGGTGTGCTTTACAACTGAGTGTTTAAAGGTCAGTTGGTTTTTAAAATTTTCTTTTCTCAGTTTACACTAATTGTGCAACTTTGGGCAAATTATCTCCTTTTGACCCATTTTTTAAAAAACCAGGAAAGTGAAGGTATGATCTAAAATAAGAAATATATTTTGCATTGTGACTCCACATATACACATGCATAAACATGCTAGAAAACAATTTTTATGAAACAATATTTAACCTTTCTATGAGTGATATATTCTGATATTTTCTAGTCTATCATTTTTTTATTTTAAAAAGGCTGCATGTGACCCACTAAATTGATTTCTTGACCTAGGATTATCCACAATCCATAGTTTGAACATCCTGGACCAGATGATCTGTACGTTTCAGTTTCTGCCAGCAGGAACAATCTCCAAGGACTAAAGTCGCTTTCAACTCTAATATTCTCTAAACTGGGAAATTTAAACTTAGTATCAGCCTTACTGTCAGTTCAAAGAGCTCTTCTTAGGCTGCCACATAGCATACTGTTTACGGATTTGCAAACTGAGACTCAGGGAGCCTAAGTGTTATGTTCAAATGAGAAAATGTGACTGGAAATCGTTCCTTGCCTTGTCCTTCGCTCTTCTCAGAAAACAACGTGGATCTTGGCTGGTACTTTCCTCTCCAAGTATTTTTGAACGTATTTTTGAAACTTTGCATCTTGGGTTTCAACATGAACATGAATATTTATTTGGAAAAGGAATACAGAAAGCAACATATATCAGTAATTTTAAATTCACACAATGATAAATAAAATGTCATTTTCTTCCTTATACAAAAATATCTATAGTCTTGGACAACTAAAATTCGAATTAAACGTTATGTTTAAAATCGCTCTGTGGCTTGTACAAAGCATTAACAATTACTTTTAAATTATTGAAACTTTTAAAGTCAAACAGTACTAACTAACTGGGTCTCCCCTTCTTACCTAGTAAAGGAGGAAGCATGTGAAATGGATAATTTCTGAGGGCACTGCTGGCTCCATCTAAGAATATACTGTCTTAAAGACCAGCCTACAGTTAGCCAAGCCCTTTTGCTTCCCTGTTAGAGAAAACTTCACTGTCTGACGGCTTCTCTTATAAAAGAGAAGTCAAGGTGAAGTTGATGACCTTTGACGTGATGATTCTGGCAGCCGTGTTTACCAACATCATCATGTCCAACTGTTTTGGCCACGTTTCTATTTCCTGTTTGGCTCTGACCTGAGCAGGATGGAAATGTGTGTTTCTGTTGAGTTTTTGAGAGTGACCTTTTGGAAATCTAACTCTGGGACTGTGGCTGGCTTCTGTCCTGACACTTTCTGGACTTTAGGAACTGGCTGGGTGAAGGCAATGCTGTGGTTCTCAGCTTTCGATGAGCTGCGTCAGTAGGGAATTTAGAACCACGTGAAAGTCGAGGCTTTGCCCTTGTTTTTTTTTAAAGATTTATTTATTTCTCTCCCCTTCTCTCCCTACCCACCACAGTTGTCTGCTCTCTGTGTCCATTTGCTGTGCGTTCTTCTGCGTCCACTTGCATTCTTTTCAGTGGCACCGGGAATCTGTGCCTCTTTTTGTTGCACCATCTTGCTGTGTCAGCTTCCCATGTGTGCAGTGCCACTCCTGGGCTGGTTGCGCTTTTTTTCACGCAGGGTGGCTCTCCTTGCGGGGTGCACTCCTTGAGCGTGGGGCTCTCCTATGCAGAAACACCCCTGCGTGGCATGGCACTCCTTGCGTGCATCAGCACTGCGCGTGGGCCAGCTCAGCACATGGGTCAGGAGGCCCTGGGTTTGAACCCTGGACCTCCCATGTGGTAGGTGGACGCTCTATCAGTTGAGCCAAATCCACTTCCTGAGGCTGTGCCCTTGGACATTCTGATTCACAGGGTCCAGCAGTGCCTCCCTGCAGCCCTTGACGTTTGGAATATGTTCTCTCCAGGTGATTCTAATACACACCGAGACTGAATAACCAATGAGCCTAGACACACAATGGGCTTTGTACTCACCCTAAACTACCATATTACCAGATCCAAAATGCCCAGCGACTCTAAGAGAAGGGAGGAGTCTGGGAAATCCCCATACAGACTTCTGTTTCTGTTAATAAGCTCCTTCCTGTGCTCTTGTAGACAGCCTTCTGGGCTAACCACCGTCATACTTAGAGACTCCAGGCCAAATTTAACTGACTGTCTTAATAGTATACAACTTCACTGAGTGGCAATGTTATGGACAGAGTCTAAACGATTCCTCCCAATGTTGCCAATTATTGTATAATAATTGACATTCATGTTGTGCATTTAGCAGATGAATGAACTTTTGGGTAACTCATTTGAAAGCTCTCACCATCAGCTCTAAATATTCAATTATTCATTCATTCATTCATCCACCCTTCATTAAAGTGTGAATGCACTCATCAAATATTTACTAAGCAACTACAATAGTACAGTGGCCAATACAATTGTGCAGGGCTCAAAATCCCTGGTGTTCATGTCTGGGCTCCAATATTTCTTAACTTTTTGATCTTGAACGAAGTATCCAACTTTATAAATTTCAATTTCCTTGCCTGTGGACAGGAACGATAACAGAACCTGCGTCTTTGGTGTAGGCGTGATAAAATGAACTTTAAAACCCTTAGCATAGTGCCTAGGACAAAGGCCTGTTGGATAACTGCTAGCCTTTGGTATTATCAAAATGATGGGGTCAGTTCCTGAAGACAGAGAAATGGATCAGAGTAGCTAAGTTAAGACCGCAGAAGAGGGGCGGCCAACATCAATCTCGTAATTAATACATGGGGTAAGGGTGCAGGGGACCACCTGGTGGGTTCACTGTCCATGGTGAGCAGGAGGGAGAGGGGGTGGGATGTGTTTAGCAAAGCCTGAACGATATGATGCTGCAGTGACATTCTGAAGAAAGCTCAGGCAGGACCCACACTTTATAAAAAACCACTCTTACTCTTCTCTTGTAAGATTAAACACATACCATTTATAAAATTAAATGGGTACGTTCAAACAAAATAATCAACTTTTGGGGGGGAATAAGTTGTCTATTTTATGACTCTCCAAGGTCAAAGGGAAAGAAAAGGACTCACATACGTAACAGAAGCGGCGTCAGGAATGCTGCAGAGGGGATTCCTGCAGCAGGGTGCTTGGTGGGTCCAGAGCAGTGGAACAGTACCTTAACCCCTAAGGTTTATGGAACTTTCTGGAGACATCTGTCTCCGCTGGGGAGGGAAGGGAGTAACGGCCTCCAGTGGATAGAGGGCAAAGATGTACTAAATACCCTACATGCACAGGACTGCCCCCATACCACACGATGACCTGGTCAGAGGTCAAGAGCGTTGGTCTAGAGCCATGGTTCGCAAACTACAAAGTATGCACCATAATCACCCGAGGGGTTGAGTCAAGCGCTCATCGCTCCCTCTCTGGACTCTCTGATTCGGAAGATCAAGAATGTGCCTCACAAGCTCTCACCGGAGGCAGGTGCTGCTGGTAGGGGAACTTCACTTTGAGAACCACTGGTCTACAGAGCCTCCATATTGCTTTTCAAATGCAAAATCTGTGAGCCCTGCAAAATGTTTTTCATTTATATAAAATTTGAGGTGGAAAGTTATCAAGGTCATGTTTATGGTCATTGAAATAGGTTTAAAATGTGCTCTTCAGTGTGCTGCCCCATATTTCAGCTGCCAACTCCTGGCTGTCTTCTCCCTCAGTGCCTCTAAAATTCAGATTTTTTACAATAAGTCAGACTTTTGGCACCTACCAAATGATCAATTTCTCAATTAAGGGTTGATATCATCAATAGTGAATTAATTTAGCAATCTTTGTGCTATGGTATTTGCTTCATGCATGGATATATTTTTACTAAACTTATTTTCTTTCCAAAGAGTAGAAGCCTTGCTCTAGCCTTCTCATCTTAAGAGGGATTTGTGGATTTAAAGTGGTGCAAGGATCCATAGTGATGTTGGAAAACGGAAGATATGCAGAAAAATTAAAGGGACCGAATTTAAACAGAACAAACTAGAAAAGGCTCTTAATGCCTTGCAAGTATATATACTCATTCACTAACTAGTTCATTCTTTTTTTATTCAATCAAATATATGAAGTACATAAAAGCTATTATGGTGTCATGATCAGAACTGCAATAGGCATAAGCTACAGTGAAAAGAATCTGGTTAAGAAATGATAAATACTTTGTGCACTGTCAAAATTGAGAAGTCTTGACAAGATATAAAAATTCAAGCAGAGTTCATTCTCTCTGTGAAGTTTGGGAACATTTTTGCCAAAGGCAACAGGATGGAAGGTTTGGCCTTTAAAGCTCTCCTCAGCTACTTACAGGAAAAACCCCTTTTTTGCTTCTTGTATAGGTAAGTAATATCGTCATTTAAGTCACAAAATGGATGAGGTATTTTTCATTTGAAAAGAACCTAGGACTATGGAAAAGGGAGGGATGCTGTATGACCAACCTCAAAGTCACAACATTTGGGAAAACAAGTTTAAATAAATCATCAATCCACTGTATTGAAATTGTCATTTTACTTGTCTCTCATTCCTTCAAGATTTTTAACTTCTTCTAGGCAGGATCCTTGTAGCAAAGTGCAAGCTACCCAGCCCCTGGTATGGGAGGTACTCAGAAGTGCTCACTGAACGAATATGCACCCTCCATTCCTTATTCTTTCTACTTACAGTTTAATCTTCAACTTTCACAGAACATTATTCGATTAGTACCTTGATACCAAAACTGGAAAACTGGACATATTTATAATAAGAAAGGTGGGCATGTCCACTTGCCCAAGAGAAAAACATATTCCTAGTTGGGAAGAACATCTAGAAAGTTCCATAAGAGAGAGGAAGAAGAGAACCAAAAAAGAAGCTATAGATTCTCTAGTTCCAGCTCCGGCTATTCTCAGGAGCTCTCTCCCCCGCATTTGTGATGAGTTCTTGAGCTGCTTTTAGGTCAACTCAGAACTTTATATTTCATCCCTACATTGTCTTGTAAAACAATAATGAGAACATACTGAAAATGATGCTTCTTTTCACCTTTTCATTTTGCCCTTCTTTAAATATTTTTCAGGCTTTAAATATGTGAGGTTCTTAATCTGGGACGTCCCTCCCAAAGGGTATGGGGCCAAAATTTATTTTAGTATAACGATTTTCTTATGTAATCCTATGTATTTTACTTCATACATTTAAAGGCATTTTTCTGAGAAGGGGTCCACTGGCTTCACAGCCAGCCCCTGTGGGCCATGACACAAACATAGTTTAAAACGCCAGGTTTCCTGGACTGAAAGATGCTTATTTATTTTCCTTATAAGCCACCGAAGCAATTTCCCATGTCACACGCATCTTACTTTCTTCCCAGAACACTGAGCATCTACCTCTAATTGCCTGATTATTTTCCAGGTCTCAAATGGCATTCAAATGCCCCAAGGAAACAGTTTTTCTGTTATCATATAAATGATAGTTAAATTATAATTCACTCTTGATCTAGAGTAAAAGTAATTCTGCATTGCATTGACCCCTGAAGTTAGAAGCTTTTTAACCTTCTCATAGTCACCTTGAGAAGTATGCCTCTTCCCAGGCAGAAGCCTACATCAGCAATACAGAGTTTACTGATACCAACATGGTTTTTAGAAAGTAATAGTTCTCTAAAGATGGCATTATACTTTTACACTATTTTTCAGCTTGGTTCAAGAAGATGCCTGTAGATAAAAAGAAAAAAAAATTTCCAGATATGATCTTTTCCTTCACTGTGGAACCTTTGTCACCATCATTAGCTAAGAGGCAAAGGAGGAATTTTGTATGTGAAAGACTTAATGCATATGCTTTAATATTTCAGCCTCATCTATTAGCTTTCTCTCTTTGAAATATCTCAAAAATCGGCATCTGGATGAACGACTGAATTGTACGTAGATATGACTGAAGAATGTCAATCCATTCTTAGGTTGAAGGTATTCTGAGTTCAGTGCACTGCTCCAGCATCTCAATGTATTCTGTTAAAACCTAGACTGTTTCAAGGCTTAGTTCCATGATCTGACTGGAAGACACAGATTTTATATTGAAGAAAGTCTCCTCAGTGTGACACGTCCTGCTTCCAGTGAAAACACTCTTCCTTCCATGCGTCCCTGCTTTTATTAGACTAGTAAGCAAGCATGTTTCAATGCGGAATTGCAGGGCCAGCGTTCTCTCACCAACCACCATGGTGGGATGGTTTGGAGAACACCAAAGGGACTACAAGAATGGGAATTGAAAATGGCTCTTCTTTTTCTCAATTTCAGTGTCCTCTGGTAAATTAAGAAGTCGAAGCTCATGTTGGGCAGAAGGTGAAGCTGGGTAAACTGAGCTGAATAAAATTCCGCATTCAAGAGACGCAGATATTCGGGCATCTGTTGAAAGGCCCTGCAGTTTGTGGTAGAAATCCAGGCTCTTCTCGGGAGCTTCTGGAAGATCTAGAATAGCCTGTCTGTGCAATGTGGGGGGGTCTTACGCAGCCACCACAAGTTTCTTTTTCATAGTCTCTTCTTTGACACTGACCACCTCTGCTTGGCTTTCCCCAATGCCACGCTCTTGGTTTAACTCCCTGTCCTTTATTCAGATCACCAAAAAAGTGTTCACCATAAAAACTCCAGATTACGAGGGCTATGGGACTTATAAAATCCTTCCTCTGCATTCAGTCTGGACGGACTGAAAACAGAAAAAGCACTTAGAAGTTGGCCTTTATGTTTGCCCAAGTACTTTCACGTGTATTATCTTATTTGATCCCCACATATTGACAATGAATGCCAAGAGTGGTCTTTCCAGCCTAGAAAAGAGGAAGACATAATTTTTTCCCCTGAGACGGGAGGGAGCATCACCCTCAGGGGTCCTGAGACCCTGTCAAATGCTCTTCCTGAAACATTTAAGAGATGAGAGAAGTAACTTTCAATGGGAGGGGTGTCCTCTTTTCCTCTCCAATCTTCAAGAATGTCCGAGAATCTCTATCGTCAGCAAGTTCCCTTGATGGCCTTTTCGGTGTTTTTGTGGACGGTGTGGGGAGTAGGAAAGTATGAAGCCAAACACCTGCAGTGACCCCTTTTGAAGTTAAGCTGGACATTGCATCGTAAGAAAACAATGCAAATGTAGGCTCCAGATTGCATTGAGTCCAACTTCTGTTGGCATCTGATAAATTCTATCACACTTTGGCATGGGCTTAAAAGGAAACATCAGTTGCCAAAGGCCGGGGGAGAAATGAACAACATTTACTCATATAAATAATGAAAACTGCCCAACATGGATTTAATGTGCACTTGTCCTGGATTTTCTCTCCATTTCCACTGTTCACAAAAGCTGCAGCCCTGAAGCTGTCTGCATGGAAATCTGATTTGGTACATCAGTGCCTCGTGGTATCAGGAGCACCGATGTATGATTTCCTTCAGGTTTTAGGAGCCCCAAATCTTTTAGTTTGCCCCAAATCTAGAAAACAAGTGTTCACTCATAGTGGCCAGAGCAGAACACCCTGGGGCCTAAGGTAGAAAAAAGGAAAGCCGGGTGAAGGCCAAGAGATGGATGGAGAAAACAAGTGGCTGGAAGCCCAAAGAAGTTTCAGTTCTTGGTCTGAACAGGAGACCAAGGATGACTGGCCGTGTTAGAGCCAGGTTTTCCAGAACAACATCACAGTTCTTCTCCTCCATTGCCTGCATTTGAAACACTCACAGGCCAACCCTCTTTGGTCATTAGCTGCCAGTTCTAGCACTAGGTCCTGTAGGGTTGGATCTGCCTCCTGAGAGTGTGGCACCTCTCTTTTAACCCCTTGCTAGGTTTTAGCTGAGGCTTTCCTCCATTAGTAGACTTACTACTTGTTTATTTCCACGGCTATTTAAAAAAAATCATCCGAAGGCTTCTGAAGGATGTTTTCACCACATTCCTACCAAGGAAAAGTCCTGCCTTCTTCTGCTGATACAAGCAAGGCTGTGATTGACTGCCCAGACTTAAAATTCCTGGGCCTAATCAAGCAGTATTTTTCAAACTATGGGTCCCAGCCCACGGGTGGGTTGTGAAATCACTTTAGTGGCTAGCAAGCAGCCCGTTTTAGAGAATGAAACAGAATCGAGTGAAAAGCACCAGGGTTCATTGCATCGAAGGGTAGGAATTGTTGTGTAGGACTTTTGTGTGAGCTACAGACACACACCACTTGTAGTCTTGGTCGTTGCGTAAAATGAATTTCTTACCGTGGGCTGTGGTCAACCGTTGAAAGCCACGGCACCAAAGTCATGCCAGAAACGCTGAAAGAAGGGGCTTGCTTAAGGAAATAAAACTCTTCTGATTCCTGACCGTCTTCCAGGGTGCTAGCTAAGAAGAGGGAGGGGACGCGGAGGCCCACAAAAAATGGACGAGAGCCCAGTGTGGAGTTTCAAGCCAGAGGCTTCCTGGCCAAATGGGAGGGCTGGCAAGTGGACAGACGAGGACTTTATTAGCTGCACGAAGGCTAAGGAATTTTAAAAGAAATCCAGCACATAAGATTTAAAGCACCAACGAGCTCTCCAAGTACGCAACTTCACTTTGAGAAAGATGTTTCATAAACGACGTGGTCAACAGTTTGCACAAAGTTCTCAATGCTTGGTAAATACAAACCAAAGTTTAAGTGTGCTGGAGATGCATATTCCAGGAGGATGGAACACTAAACATGCCAAGCTTGGGCCATTTTAATCTACAAATTTAACTATTTCAGATGGTTATGCCTTCAAAGAAACTACAGTCCAATTTTTCTCCAAGTAAAATAGCCAATTTGTCAGTGTCTATCCATCCACCCATCTATCGATCCATCTAGCAATCTGGTTTTGGGTGGGGAGATGTAAGGATTAAAAGACAAGCTGCCTTTCAGAAAGGAAGCAAATTTAAAATTATAGTTTGGCTATTTATTACAGGTTCTACTGAAAGAAAACCCAATTGTCCTGAGGAGGTCATCTCTTGGTTGAAATCCCTCTAAAATATTTTAAATATCCTGAGACTGATGTCAGTCTCCTTATTTACTGACATGACTAAAAATTCTTTCTTCTAAAAATAAGTAAATAAATAAACAAAACCAAACTCAGCATATCGGGCTGTTCCCTCTACAACGACACTACATTGAAAATCTCTCCACTATACCCCTAAACCCCCCAGCCCTATCCCCAGCAAAAGCCCCTGAAGTCTTTTATAAATAACTTCCTTATTTTCAAAGGCAATGCTGAGCTCCTCCCTCTGGATTTTTTAACTGTGGCAGACAACATTTATACTCTCCTGGATAACATTTCCTTGTAGAAAAGAAACCAACCAGGTTGTGCTTCCTTCTTATTTCCTCAGCCGCCCAGAAATATATCTGAAAGGCAGTAACGTTTTCCAGACAGTCTGAGCTGGAAAAAAACGAGCCAAGAAAAACCCCAAAACACTGGCAGAAAGAAAAATATTTGGTGCCTAATGAAGGTTTCTCTTTAGATATGAAGGAGAGGGAAGAAATCTTCCAGAAAGCGTACTAAGTTACTTTAAACACAATTCATGGTCCTCTCTTCAGAGGCGGGGTGTGTCATGTAGGACAAATGATTATGACAGTCACTAGTCTGAGCCCTTCTCTGGGTCCTTCTAAAATGCCTGAATTGACACAAGAGGCATCATTGTAAACAACATGTCCTCTCAAGTTAGCAATATCCTAGGCATACTTGTGACAAACTTTAAAAACCATATTCAACCTTTTGAAACAGAAAGATGATGCATCCAAGTTTCCCTTAGATAATCCAAAGGATTTTAGTCACACAAGGTGTGATTTTTCTGACAACTGAACGATTAAATGGTTAAGTACTCTAATTAGCCAGACATTAGAAAAGAAAGTTCTTTCTGACAAGAGACTGACTCTCCTACCAATTGTTGGTCCTGGGCTGGTGCTCAAATCGCTACAGAAGCAGAATTGCATAGTAATGACTGACCTTGAAATCTTTTACTCAGAGGTCCCCGAGCCGTCCTCTAAGCCCTAGAAGCCAGTGTTTTTCTATGTGCAGCCAGGCATGGAAGAAAAGATCATAAAATGATTCTTAAAATTTTTCTGACTAATCTGGCTGCAGGGAGGTGGCATAAATTACCCAAGATATCCTGTTCCCACAAATTTCCACTCCAAAAAGGAGTGGTTCAGGCAGATTAGCTTGAAACCAAGCCTAGTCTCTAGGATTCAACATGACTGTATAAGGACAGTGTGATTAATTAAGCATGATACCGGTAAATTGCCCGCTTTCCTTAAATGTCACCGCTCACATCTTACCTCTCGAGCGTCTTACCTAACAGATCCAGAAAATAAGTTTCCTGTTATCCTTTTCCTCTCACCTGAGGAAAATATAACAGGAGATTAGAAGCCAATTTGTACATGAAACCAAAGTTCAAGGAAACAACCTAAATTCCTAAGGCAATACGGCAGTTAAAGACTTTAGAAGACTCTGAAAATCGGAGGCACTTTGACTATCTGGTTCTGCCACTTCCTTTTATTGACCCAGGGCTCTCCTTGGTCCTACCTCCAAGATGAAGTGCAAACTTCTGGCTTTCAGAATTCGATCGGTCACCTGAGGACCATGGGGGAAATCTTTAAGGCTATTTCATGCAAAAGAAAACTGTTGCTCTCTTGTATAATGTTAATGGGAGAGTAAATCAGTCCAATATTTGGCAATATCTGTCATATTTCCAAATGCATTTATCCTTGAGCCTACAATTCCACCCTTGGAATTTATTCCACAGATACATTCATTCATGAGATTTCTACACACATATACACACACAATGGCTTGTGTGAAATTACAAAAATCTGGAAACAACTTAAATGTCCATTAACAGAAACCCAAGTCAATAAATTATGGTACATCTAACCATCCAATGGACTAATACGTGGCTATTAAAAAACTTGGAGGTGTCCTGGGTGGTACTGTAGGGACAGTTACTGGACATTGTATGTCCTCCCATGACCCACTGGGTGGACTGGGGGAGAGTGTAAACTGTAATGTGGACCATTGACCATGTGGTGCAGCAGTGCTCAGAGATGTATTCACCAAGTGCAATGAATGTCCCATGATGATGGAGGAGGTTGCAGTTATGGGAGGAGTGGGGTGAGGGGGGTGGGGGTATATGGGGACCTCATATTTTTTTAATGTAACATTAAAATAAATTAATTAGTTAAAAAAAAAAACCACAATGAGGCAGAGTAACACAGAGTGAAATAAAGTTATGTAGAGAAGTATGGAACGGTGTTAAAGTTCTGCTATTTAAGAAAAAAACTAAGTTACAGCATAATATATGGGACATGATCCCAACTGTGTAAAATATATATACATGTATATGCACATGATATAAATGCTGGGTATACAAAACTCTAGGTAAAGTACATAGGAAAATGTTACTTGTGGTCATCTTTAGGGAATAGGGCTAGCAGGTAGAGAGGAGGCTTTTGTTTTTCATGTATATCCCTTTGAACTATTACAATTTTTTTTTAGCATATATCATTTTTATTAATATTTTAAGAGCTCCATGGTCATCGTAACTACAAAAATGACAGCTTTCAGCCCCTGGGGGAATCAAGGACACATCTAATTCTAAACACTTGTGTCTCTGGATGGAAGTGAGGCTCTGAACTGGGAGACAGATGCCGGCCTGCACCCTGCCTGGTACCCACCTCCCTGGTAGACGGTAAGCTCAGTGCTTGGTGACAGGTGCCATCTTGTCCCCATGAGTGAATTCCAGGTTCTCAGCACCTGGCAAATATCGGACACTCATAGACCTTGTTGAATAGAGAAGCGAGTGGCCTCATCTCAACTCCAGTTCTGATGGGATCCTTAAATGTCAGATTTTAAAAATCAATCAGGGAAGTAGGTAAGCTCCTTGCTTTGAAGCAATTTTTAAAAAGTGACAAACCATAAACTAAACACTCAGAATACAAGAGTAGGTTTCCAAGCATCTAGAGGTCCTTGACTCCACTCTTTGGAAGACTTCTAGTCTCTTGTTTTTGTCTTCATAATTCTCTAGTTATTAAAAGCCTTGCCTCTCTCTTGTGTTAAAAAAACCAACTGCTGGGAATGGATGTGGCTCAAGCAATTGAGGCCTGCCTCCCACATGAGAGGTCCTGGGTTCAATCTCCAGTGCCTCCCGAAAACAAACAATAAGCAAACAAATGAAAAAACCAACTCAGTGGAGCTGATGTGGCTCAGTGGTTGAGCGCCAGTTTCCCATATACAAAGTTCCAGGTTCAATCCTTGGCCCTGGTATCTTAAAAAAAAAAAGAAGAATGTCAACCACCACACCATGGAGCCAAGAGTGCCTACAACTGAAAGCAGGAGGATTGCATTCAGCATCCATGTGGAATCTAAGCGCCCTCTTGACATAGATGTGGAATGGACACAACCAATCCAAGGTCCACAGGATGGAGGAATAGAATATGGATTAGAGTGGACTTACTGATATTCTATTCATTAACTATTGTGATTAGTAATCGAAGAAAATGTGGCATTGGTGTGGAGAAAGTGGCCATGGTGGCTGCTGGGTGTGGGGAATGGGAGGAAGAGATGAGATGTGGAGGCGTTTTCAGGACTTGGAGTTGTCCTGGGTGGTGCTGCAGGGACAATTACCGGACATTGTAGGTCCTCCCATGGCCCACTGGATGGAACGTGGGAGAGTGTGGGCTATGATGTGGACCATTGACCATGAGGTGCAGCGGTGCTCAGAGATGTATTCACCAAATGCAATGAATGTGTCATGATGATGGAGGATAATGTTGCTATGGGGGGAGTAGTGGGGTGAGGGAGGTGGGGGGTATATGGGGACCTCACATTTTTTGAATGTAATATTAAAAAAATTAATTAAAATAAATAAAAAAAGATATTTATATATACACACACACACACACAAAGACAACTGCTCCAATGGCATGTGTTTCATTGGGATTTAAAATTGTGTTTGCTGGAATCCAACTGTTTCTTCAGAAATTCTGGAAAAAGAATTTTATAAAAATGTTCATTTAGATTGATTAAATTGTGTCTTTTGCAAGATCTGATGGGGTGGGAGAGGAATCAAGGGCATACGGTTAGTCAACGAAAGAACTTGACTGTGCTCATAGCTGAACGTCAGCAGAACGCCCTGGGAAATGGACGCCTGGCTTGTAGCTCCAACTTTTCCTTAACATCTGCGCCAACTAGGCCAGGACGAGGGGTTCTCCTTGAGTCCCATTTGAGAGGCACTATCTTATAGTGGCTTTGAAGTCAGACAATCGTAGGTTCACATACAATTTCACCTACTAGCTGTGCAACCTCCGACAATTTACCTAACCTCGTGTGACCTCGGTTTCCTTATCAGTAAAATGAGGTTCCTCATAGTCCCAGCTCAGAGAGAGGCTGTGAAGGTTAAATGAGAAACATACCTGTAAGGAGTTTCGAACAGTGCTCCAGTAACAGTAACAGGTGTTATGAGTGATTTTGTTTTGTAAATAATACCAGAAGTGCACCCCAGCAAGACAATCCCAGAATACTATAAACATGGGATTTTAGTTGAAAACCTGGACTTGTTCCTTCCTTTTTCCTGGCCCTCATCTGGATCATCTATGTCAAGGTTCTCTGACTCTGAAATACTGTAGCTTCACAAGCTACAGGAGAGATATTTCAATGTGGAAACGGAACTTAGGCCAAAGTTAAAATGTTATGTTTATTCCAAATTAAGCACATTTTACCTATTTTGTTTTAAAAAATACAGTTGGTAGAATTTCTTGGCTGTCAGGTTTTTTGTTTTTCATGTCTTTTTGAACCTGCTACCACTAGTCTGTCTCAGAATCGAGTATGAAATATTTTGGCCAAAATTAGGCCCGTTGCTTTTGCATCATGATTTTGTGGTGTTCTGAGAGAGTATCCCGATGTGCAGACACTCCAACCCACACATGAATTTGAAAATGTTGAGGCGTGTTGTTAGTGTCGCTACTGAGCCTCCCATAGTGTCCTGGTTTGAGCCTTTTGTGGACCCCAGAAAATTGTGTTCTTAAGCTAGCCCATTCCTCTGTGCGTAAGGTAGGTGGGGCCTTTTGATTAGATCACTTTGCTTAAGGGCCTTTGAACAGACGGCAGTATCAGGGTGGGTCCTAATCCTAACCCTGACTCTTATAGAAACAGAACTCACAGAGAAAGAGAGCTGCCCTTTCACCCTGCACGTGGGAAAGGCCTCCGGGACCCCCTACAGCTGCGGAAAGACAGAGAAACCCACAGAGGCTGAGAGAGAGGCTGGAGACTGGAATCAGCCGGGCAGCCCAAAGTGAGGAGAAAGACGAGAGGAGCCATGAGCCTGAGGGCTCACAGCTGAGCTCAGAGAGAAAGCTAACCTGGAGGGCGAGACCGGCCTCCATTTTGTCTCAGGAAGAAAGTGAACCTGGAGGGAGAGACCGGCCTCCATTTTGTCTTGAGGAGAAAGCTAACCCGGAGGGAGAGAATGGCCTCCATTTTGTCTCGGGGAGAAAGTGAACCTGAAGGGAGAGACCGGCCTCCATTTTGTCTCAAGGAGAAAGCTAACCCAGAGGGAGAGACTGGCCTCCATTTTGTCTTGGGGAGAAAGGGAACCTGGAGGGAGAGACCAGCCTCCATTTTGTCTCCTCACTTGCTAAGAGTCCATGTTTGCCCTCAGCTGCAGTCTAGTGAGACAGCACCTCTGACGGTGCCTTGATTTGGACATTTTCACAGCCTCGGAGCTGTAAGCTTTTCCCTTAATACATTTCTTAGTATAAAAAGCCATTACTGGCAGCGAACTTGGCCCAGTGGTTAGGGCGTCCGCCTACCATATGGGAGGTCCACGGTTCAAACCCCGGGCCTCCTTGACCCATGTGGAGCTGGCCCATGTGCAGTGCTGATGTGCACAAGAGAGTGCCCTGCCACGCAGGGGTGTCCCCGCATAGGGGAGCCCCACGCGCAAGGAGTGCGCCCCGTAAGGAGAGCTGCCCAGCGCAAAAGAAAGTGCAACCTGCCCAGGAAAGGTGCCGCACACATGGAGAGCTGACACAACAAGATGACGCAACAAAAAGAAACACAGATTCCCAGTGCCGCTGACAACAACAGAAGTGGACAAAGAAGACGACGCAGCAAAGAGATACAGAGAACAGACAACTGGGGTGGGGGAGGGAGGGGAGAGAAAATAAATAAATAAATAAATCTTTAAAAAAAGCCATTATTGGTATTTTGCTCCCAGTAGCTTTAGCAAACTAAAACAAGACAAGGGTGGCATCGCCCCCATCAGTGTCACGCAATCACAGGGCAGCGGCCTGCCCTCCTTGGCTGTGTCCTCGGAAAGAGAGAACTTTCAGCTCTACGGAACTGTCAGTCATAGAGAAAGCAATGCAAATAAATCAACCAGAAGTGCTCCTCTCCTTCTCACTAAGAAAATCCTAGCTCACTATGGTAGTCTTTAAAATTTGCCTTTAAAATTATACATTATGTTGAAATACGGAAATGCGTGTATAGAAAACTCAAGGGCATGACGCTTTGATTGATCAAATCTTAGCATTCTGCCACATCCCTGAGGTCAGTGTTTATCATCCCCATGCACATTTTTATTCTGTTTAGACTCTAAATGTATGGTAATCCATTCTTTTACCAACCCAATTTTAGAGAAAAAAAACCTGCCAGGCTGGTTCAGTTCTCTGAAATGGAATTCAGTATTCTGAGGTGGAATTCGGTATTCTGGCAATGCTTGCGCTGTGTTCCCAAAGGCCATGTGGGCCGAACTGACTTTGGCTGTGTCTGGTCTACAACCAGAGCAGCAAAGCAGACTGCATGTGGAAGCCACCCCGACTCTTTCCCACCACGCAGCTACCCCAATCTCTAGAGTCTGAAAATGCCGGAGATTTGCTTTCCCAGGGTGGCAGTTTACGTCCAAAAAATGACTGCGATCCTACATGTCCTTTGCAACGTGACTTTGCCACTCTTTTCATCAAGAGGTGGGGTCTATTTCCCTCTCCTTCTGCATCTGAGCTGACCCTGTGGCTTGCTTTGATCAACAGAACCCTGCGTGCTCCTGAGACGATACTTTAAATGGACTTGCAGCTTTCTCTTTCACCTCCACACCCTTTTGGAAGCCCGCCGCCAGGCAGGAGGTCAGACGACCTTGGGACAGCCATGATGTGAGGAAGTCCAAGCTAGCTACGTGGAGAGGCCAAATGAAGAAAGACGGATGCCTGGGATTCTGTCCATCCAAGTTGAGATGGAAGACATGAGTGAAGAAGCCATCTTAGATGTACCGTGGGGAGTGGAAATACCACCCAGCCGAATCCAGCCCAGACTGCAGAATCATGAGAAGTAACAAATTGCTATTGAAATCCATTAAGTTTTGGGGTGATTTATTAAGTATCCCTGGATAACTGAAACACCCAGCCTCCCTTCTTGCTAAGGTACAGGTATGTGGCCCAATTCTGGCCAATGAGATTATGAGGCAGTTTGCAAGAGGTAGGGAGGGGAAAGATTCTGGAAGAAGTTTCCCTTCCTGTGATGAAGCAACACATGAGGAGAAACCGCCTCCCTTCTAGCTCTGGAGACAGTTGTGTGAGGATATGAAGTCTGGAGATGTGACTCTGAGGCGACAAGCCTGGAAACAAAATGGGGAGAATGGCAGTGCCACCAAATTAACAAACGCTAAAACGAATTTCCACTCGAGTTGGTCCTTCGTGAGATAATACACCTTTCAGTCATTTTTGGTCGAGATTCCAAAATTTTCAATTAAAAGCCTCCTCTCTGAAACATACACATAAGCCAAACACTACTGATATGTGACTCCACTGAATGGAGAGGAAGCTTCCCCTAACACTAGCCGTAGGTAGTTTCTAATAACAGACTGGCTTTCAGCACAGCCATCCTCCGTGCTAAAAGAAACAGGATAGAGATGTCTTTACTGAAATGTAAGAAGATAAATTATCTGTGAATTCAATAAAATCCTTGTTAGCTTTCTGAAATACCATGTCCAAAAAATGTCCCTATAAATAGGACGCCAGCTCAAATTCCTCAAATACTCCTGTTTTAGACTCTGTCCCATGTCTGCAGACTTACCAGTGAGTGGTTTCAGGAACCCCAGTTTAAAGCTGTAAAGGAAGCTCATGTCTTCTAAGAGGTCAAACATAGGCACAACATTATCCCACTGAAGCCAGCTCAAGGCATAAGTATAAATAGTTTTGACCTCATCTAAGTATAAGAAAAACTGGAAAAGCCAAGGCATCCACATCAGTGGGCGATGACAGCCCTCACACAAGCATACATACTCAGAAGTGAATTTACACCAGCATATCCACTTGGAATTTAAGCTCAGACATGCCTCTATTGCCATTTCATCTAAAAGACACTAGCTTAGAGCTAGCTCAGAAGATGCAAACATATATTTTTCTTTCGGGACTATTTTATTAGAAACGAACACCTAATTACAACAGCAGGCAGATAAATAGCTCCAGGTGTGCATCGGAGGTTACCGATCGGCATTTTATTAAGTTGAGTGATTGAATGTTACTTTTTATGATACCATAGCTTATAATCTTTTGTCTTAAGCATAAGGTCAAGTTTTGTTCAGAAGTTAAGTTTCCCATTTAAGACAGTTAGGATGCCATGAATTTTTGACTTACAGATTTTATTTCAGTGAGGTAGTTTAATGTAGTAGCACTGAGCAGCTACTTTGCTCTTTTGAATTCAACTGCCACTCACTGGCTGTAGCAGTTGGGTATTGTTTATGAATTCCCAAAATAGATATTGGATTGTGTTTGTAAACTGGTCTGTTCCTCTGGGTATTTTAGATTGCATTATCTTCACAGGTTTCACTTTTATTTCATTAAATTATGATTAGGGCTTTAATTGGGCCACATCAGTAGGACGTTGAACAGAAGAGTTAGAGTTGGTTTTTGTTTTTTTTTTACCGCCTACCCTTGTTGTCTGTTCTCTGTGTCTATTTGCTGCGTCTTCTTTGTCCGCTTCTGTTGTTGTCAGCGGCACAGGAATCTGTGTTTCCCCTTGTTGCGTCATCTTGCTGCGTCAGCTCTCCGTGTGTGGCACCATTCCTGGGCAGACTGCACTTTCTTTCGTGCTGGGTGGCTCCCCTTATGGGGTGCACTCCTTGCGTGTGGGGCTCCCCTTCGAAGGGGACACCCCTGCGTGGTAGGGCACTCCTTGTGTGCATCAGCACTGCACATGAGCCAGCTCCACATGGGTCAAGGAGGCCCGGGGTTTGAACCGCGGACTTCCTATGTGGTAGACGGACACCCTAACCACTGGGCCAGATCCGCTTCCCAAGTTAGAGTTTTTTTTATCCTGGAGCCCAGGGAGTAATCACGCAGAGAAGCAGATATGTGAGAAAAGAGAGAAGGTGTCATTAGACAGGGCAGAGGCCCCGGGAAGAGAGAAATGAACCTTTGGCCTGACAATGGAGAAAGCAGAGTAGCTAAGCCCAGAGAAGAATGAGCCCTGGGAGAGAGATGAGACTTATCCCAGCCTACAGGTGATACTGGAAGAGCCTTAAGAGGAAGAGGATGCCTGAACCCTTGCAGACGTCAGCAGCCATCTTACTCCAACACATGGTAACAGCTTTTAGTGAGGGAGGTAACTTATGTTATGGCCTGGTAACTGCAAGCATCTACCCAAAATAAATACCCTTTACAAAAGCCAACAGATTTCTGGTATTTTGTATCAGCATCCTTTTGGCTGACTAAAACACTAGCTTTCCTCATTTCCTTTGGCATCCACAAACAAAAGACACAGTGAAAGTGGGCAACTCCCACAGCACACAGTGCTATGAAGCCAGCCTGGGATTTCTAAGATTTGGGTCCCAGGCATATGTCTACTGCATGTCCTTGGGTAAATCACTGGACTTTGCCAGCTCCCAGGTTCCCTGTTTGTAAAATGATGGGGTTTATGCAGTGCAGTCCAACAATGGCAACGTTCTGCATCTGCACCCATCCAATATGGTAGCCATTAGCCACATGGGGCTACTAAGCCCTTGAAATGTGGCAAGTGCTACCGAGGAACTGAATATTTAATTTTATTAAAGAACTACATGTGACAAGGAGCTGCCCTATTGGGCAGCACAGATAGATGATCTAGGTGTCCCTTCTCTCTAAATATTACTGTTGCTCCTAGCTCCAATTTGCACTTAGCTTTTTCTTTCCTACATGCACCTCTCCAACAATGCTCCACTTTTTACTATACTTAGAATTAAAGGTCACCTATGCCTCCATTGCCATTCCAGCTGAAAGTCAAGAGCTTAGAGTTAGCTTGAGCATTAACCCATTCTAGAAATGGATAAAAGGCCCAGGTCCGAAGAGCCTCTTTGATCTTCCATTAGGGTCCAGCTGGTGAGTTAGGAGTTATGCGTGTGGGATGAGAGCTGACGTTTATCGCGTCAAAAGGCAGCACTGATGTGACTTCCTGTTTGAGGATAATGTCAGCTTCAGTTAGAAGCTTTCCTGTCCAAATTAAAACCAGCCGGTTAATAAATATGACCACATTGTTAGGATGGGCAATTCATCTGCCAAACATTATCTCCTGCAGTTAGATGGTGCAATTTTTAGTATGTGCCAAGGCTGGGACTCAGTTCTGACGCTGGAATATTAGCACATTTCCCTCCACTTCTAGGAAGAGCCCAGGTCTAGCAGGGGAGGCAGGCCAGAGGATAAATAATTATACTGCAGGGTGATTCATCCTCTAATGGATATGGGGATAACATGCGGAAAGGATACAGAATGCAAATCTCTGTCCCCATGCCTGGTGCCTGGGGAAGGTTTCAGAAAGGAGGTGTCATGTGAAGGGGATCAGGAGTGTACAAATGTCAAGAACAGGGAGGAGGGGAAGATGTGGCTCAAGTACTTGGGTACCTGCCTACCACACAGGAGGTCTCGGGTTCAGTTCCTGGTGCCTCCTAAAGAAGACAAGCAAGACAGTGAGGTGACGCGACAGGCTGATGCAAGCTGACGCGACAAGGTGACAAAATGAGGAGACACAATGAGAGATGCAACAAGCAGGAAGCTGGTGGGGCTCAAGCAATCGGGCACCTCCCTCTCATATGGGAGGTCCCAGGTTCAATCTCCAGTGCCACCTAAAAAGAAGGTGAGCAGACACAGGGAGTACACAACAAACAGACAGCGAGCACAAACAACGAGGGGCTGGGAGGAATAAATAAAAAATAAATCTTTAAAAAAAAAAAGAACAGGGTATCTGTGGCAGAAGGCACGGCTTGTCCAAAGACACTGAGGCATCAATGAGCATGGGCCCTTCAGGGGTGTCAGTTAAATCAGCAGTCCACACACTTTATAGTTAAGGTTCAGAGAACAAAGCAATAAATTAGGGCTGACTTCACCACCTCTCCCTAAAGAACCCTTTAGACACACTATTTCTCAAACAGGTAAAACAATTCAATCTTTGGGTTCTAAATGTTTCCTTATTTCAAGTGGCTACTTCCACCTCCTCAATTACTATAAAGAGCCCTATCTCTTCCAATCTCATCCATCTCCACCTCTTGGAGACAGTGTAGGAAATTTATAAGGAGTATCTGATGGGAGACTATTTTGAAGGTACTGAGTGCAAGGCAGAACTCTTGGTTTCAAAAGAAGGCAAGTAAATAGAAGAAGCAAGTGTTGGATCATCATTTTTCAAATCAAAACAGAACTTTCATCATCTGAGTGACTGAATCGCGGAATATGTACCTTACCTCTGCGAGTCTAACGCTAACTTCTGTGGGACAGGGACAGTCTCCGAGAGTGGTTTATTTTCCTGTGTTTCCTCTTGCCCAAGTGAAGTCATTGGAGGAGATGAAATACCAAATGCCTCTATGCCAAGCTGTGGAAAGAGTGTTCTGCACTATCGGGATCAGGCATTGAACTGCAGCATTGAATTGCACATAGAAGGAGGTACCCAGCACTGCCTCTGCCATCTATAACTTCACAGGGTGATAAAAGGATGATGATCTAGACAGGATATTAGGACTTGAGAAACAAATACATGCTCATTATAGAAACACCCAAGAAATTTTTGTCTTACGTGGAAGCCACAGCCCCGGAAGCTGGTGGGGTGCTGGCGGATTTGGCTTAAGGCAGCTCAATGATACTAGAAGTCCCTCGCTGTTTTCACCTGCCGTGGATAAATACCTGTAAGTAAGAGCTTGCCACCAGCCTTCCCTGCTCTAGACAGTTGTTCATGAATATTGCTGCATGTTCAAATCACCTGGGGAGATTTTTAAAAAAAATCTGGATGCCCGCCTCACACCCCAGATCAATGAAATCAGAAACCCTGGGGGTGGAACCAGCCCCAATAAGTTTTAAACTCCTCAGGGGATTCCAAGTGCAGCAAAGCTTAAGAGTGTTTGCTTTCGACTTTGGAGCAGCGGTTTCTAATTTTGGAATTTAAAAAAATGCCACTTTCTGGGCCCGACCCCAGACTTATTGAACCTTTAGGAGGATGATTGTTTTGAGAAACTCTGCGCCCAGTCTGATGCCTACCCTTGCTGCAAATCCCCGTTCTAAAGCATTGATATTTCTCCTTCGATTTTGTGCGTGTGAGATGTGACGACGATTAAAATAAAAGAATGAAGTCCATTAAAGACTCTGCAGAGCACCTTTGCTTTCTGATGCATCTCTTTCCTTCTTCTCCTTTCAACTTTGTATAGACGTGTAACACACGTACAGACACATGCGCACATTTGAAGTGTACGTGTTGGTGAATGATTGCAAACTACATAAGCAGCACCCAGACCTCAAAAATCGGATTCCTACCATGCCCAGAAAAACCTGAATCTTACCGTGCCCAGAAGCCTTCTCTTCTGGTCACCACCCACGCCCAATGTGACCACAAATCTGCCTTCTAACCTCTTTTCTTTCTTTTCCGGTTTTCTAAGCTCCATTATCAAGTTGGCAGCGCACTTGGCCTATTTGGATACAAATGATCATTGAGAGGTACTTAAGAGGTCAATAGTATTTTGAGAACAAATGGCCTAATACCTCTTGTATTGTTCCTTTGTGGTTATTCCAAACAAGGAAGAAGAAAATGAGGCCAGAAAGAAATATTGTCCAGGATTTTTATATGCTGGTAGTCTCCTGGCTGCCATTTTCAAATGCTCTAATATTAACCCTAAGCCTTGCGACAACTCTGCCAAGATAAGATTTATCATCTTCTCCACTCAGATGAGGAAACGGAGTCAAGAAAAGGGACTTGCCGAGATCTGACCTCATGTCCCTCTGACTGTGAAGGTCTTTTCCCTCTGCCCAGCACACTCTCGCTCGTGTCTGTCACCAATTAAGAGTTTAATCCTCCCTAAATACCTGTTTGAAAAAGGGTCTCTGGGCATTGCCGGTATGAAATTCTGATTATGGGGTGTTACTAATCTGGCTCCCTCTTAACAAACGAGTTCCAAGAATACTTTGTGAATGGCAATTCTCAAATCTTTTAGATGAGTTTTTAAATATGATTATAGGATGGATACATGATAGAATAATATGAAAATATAGGAGGAAAAACTAAGACTCATGTGTTAATGCCCAAGAGTTCTTTAAAAATAAGAGAGACCTTCAAGAATCTGGGATGTGCGGGTCTCCAGCCTCTCCTGGAGGATGGAGAAGGAGTAACTTGATCTTTGAGTGCTTTCAAGAGATTTTATGTAAATAACATACTTCTACCTACCTACCTACCTATTATCCTCGTTGCTCCCCCAGACGGTTTTCTTGTCTGTCTACAGATTGTTTGCCCGTCTTCTCCAGGAGGCACCGGGAACTGAACCCAGGACCTCCTCCACGGGAGGTGTGCCCAATGGCTTGAGCCATATCCACTCCGCAGCATGTTTATAGGTATTCTGGAGGTGACACAGATCTGATGCTCCAACCCACATAGGATGCAAACAATTTCAAAGAACCATATCTGATTTCAGGTTTTTACAGATTTCTCTGCAATCTTTTAAAACAGATCCTATGATCAAAGAAACTCTCTTTCTCTCTCTTTTCACTTGTTGATAGCCTTGGCTGAGATTATGGTATTTAGAAATTCATCAGAAGCACATCTGAATTCTTCACAGAAATTCCAGGAAGCCACGAGGTTTCTGGGCAAGTGTGTCTTTTTAAAAGGCAAATGTACCAGAATTTAAATGCCTTTAAATGCACGTGGTTTTCTCTGGAAGAGGAAGCCGTGCACCTTGTTTCAGTCTTTCCATTGCTTAAAATATTCTGGGGGGTTACAGGAAGCAGGGGGAGGACATCTTTGAGCTGCATATCTCCAACACGGACTCTTAGTTTTTGGATAAATTGCACAGAAATTTCTCACTTACTCAGCAACAGCACTGTCCAAAGACACTGATGACATCTCTAGATCTGTCCACTCAAATCACAAAACAGTATTCTCGTCACCCCTAGGAAGGGCAGGATCAAAACCCTCACTGATTCTATACTTAGAGCATAATATACCTTCAGAACCGACAAGCTTAAGCCATCAGCAGGTACCACCTACTCATCTGAAGCTCAGGCTGGCTAGTTACAAGGGACTCTGCCCAGTTACACCAAGAATTAGGGGGCAAAACAGACACAATATTCCAGGCAACTCAAAACAAAGCCATCTTTTCTACTTGAGACCACAAACATGAATTCTGGCATGATCTACTGATCAATGTCCATCATAAATCCAGGTATTTGTCCTTCCATGTATTTCACAAATCTCTTATATATTTACGTATCGATGATTTAGATGTACCACAACATTTTTTTTTTTTTTTACTAACTATTCCCCAATTGCTGGACACTCACTTTGTTTCCAGTTTCTTCTTTCCCTCACCACAACAGCGATGTAATAAAATTCTTAAATACAGATTCTCACATACTGGTAGCTTTTATTTTCATGGGTTGGTTTCCCAGAAGCTGATTCATAATATATGATATGGATATTTTTATATTAATAGAGTATGCTAGATTGTTTTAAAAAATTCGTAAGTCCACAGAAATACAGGAAAATCTCCTTTCCTTCCATCTCTCCATCTACCACAGTGATGACGACTCTGAAAATTTCTACCGGTTTGATGGGAAAGAGAGTATCTCATCGTAATGAGTTGAATGGTGGCCCCCCAAAAGCTAGGTCCGTGTCTAATCCTTAGAACCTGTGAATGTGGCATTATTTGGAAAAATTATCTTTGTAGATGTTGTTAAGGATCTCAAAATGAGCTCACTCTAGATCATCCAGGTGGACCCTAAATGAAGCAACAAGTGTCCTTATAAGAAAAACACAGAGGAAAGCCTCAGGGAGAAGAGAAGGCCATGTGAAGATGGAAGCAGAGCTCAGAGGTCTACAGCCACAAGTCAACCACTATTTGGAGTCACCAGAAGCTACAGGAGGCAAAGGAGGATTCTTTCCTAGTAGCTTCAGAGGGAGCACGGCCTGCTGACAATTTACTCTTGGATTTCTTTCTCCAGAACTATGAGACAATAACATAACTTTCTGTTGTTTCAAGGCATGCAGTCTGTGGTAATTTGTTACTGCACTGCTAGGAAATTATTATATAGCAGTTATCACAGACTTGTACTTCCCTGGAAATGAATGATTGTGAGCATAGTTCCAAGCGGTTTTATTGAGCATTTGGATTTGATTTTCTGTGAATTGCCTACTGAACTCTTTCTCTCATTTTTCAGAAGTGTGTTTTTTTTCCCCTATCAATTCTTACGCTCTCTGTAACAATGCAAACATTAACACTTGGTCTGCCATGTGTTGTAAAACATCTTGCCGGGAAACGGACTTGGCCCAGTAGTTAGGGCGTCCGTCTACCACATGGGAGGTCCGCGGTTCAAACCCCGGGCCTCCTTGACCTGTGTGGAGCTGGCCCATGCGCAGTGCTGATGCGCGCAAGGAGTGCCCTGCCACGCAGGGGTGTCCCCCGCGTAGGGGAGCCCCACGCGCAAGGAGTGCCCCCATAAGGAGAGCCGCACAGCACGAAAGAAAGTGCAGCCTGCCCAGGAATGGCGCCGCCCACGCTTCCCGTGCCGCTGACAACAACAGAAGCGGACAAAGAAACAAGACGCAGCAAATAGACACAGAGAACAGACAACTGGGGGAGGGGGGAAAATTAAATAAATAAATAAATCTTTAAAAAAAAAAAACATCTTGCCTACATCTCATGCTATTTGCTTAAGCAACCTAAGATGCTAAAACACATGAAACGACATTCCCATCTTTTCTTTTATCCCTTAGAAGTTTCCTGTTGATCATAAACATTTTCCAGATGCCTGTGTTATAGAAATATTCTCCAAAATTTTCTCAAAAATGTTGTGGTAAGTACAAAGTTGGTCCCCAAGGAGTCCACACCCCTCAGCTCCAGACCTGTGACTGTGTTATTGCACATGGTAAAAGGGAATTTGCAAGGTGCAGATCTTGAGATGGGAGAGTACCCTGGATTATCCAGGTGGGCTCCATCTAATCACACCGGTCCTTGAAAGTGGAGAACCATTCCTGGCTGTGTTCAGAGGAACACGTGACTATAGACGAATGGTCAGAGAGATGCAACGTTGCTGGCTTTGAAGAGGAGGAATGGATCACAAGCCAAGGAAGACGGGCTACCTCTTGGGAATCACAAGGAAACAGATCCTGTCCTAGAGTCTCCAGAAAGGAACGCGTCCCTGTCAATACCCTGTTTTAACCCAATGAGATCCATGATGGACTTCTTACCCCCAGAACTGTGACGATTATAAATTTGTGTTGTTTAAGCCACCAGGTTTGTGGTCATTTGTTAAGATGACAATAGAAAACTAAAAGATATTTATGGTTATTGTTTAATTTTTAAAACATGTGTGACTTTATTCATCTATAATTTAGTTTTGAGGATGTACATGTGGAAGATTGAATTATGTACCCCAGGAAAGGTCAAGTTCTTCATCTTAATCCATGTTCCTGCGGGTATGAAACCATTTGTAAATCAGATCTTTGAAGATGTTAAGGTGAGTCAGGGTGTAGACTCACTTATGAGTAGGGTCTTCTAAAACCCTAGTTGGGTTTGGCTGAACTGAATCAGGGTGGGCCTTAATCTGTATCATTGGAGGCCGCATACAGAAAAGGTCACTGGAAGAAGCCAGAAATCAGAAGAAACCAGATGAGCCGATGTAAGGAGAGATCAACAGGTGATGGGAGGCAGGGATGCCAGCCAAGGAGCCCCAGAAGGCTACAGACGTCTGGGAGAAAGGGTGGACCTGCCAATGCCTTCTTTTTTTTTTTTTTTTTTTTTTCTCCGAGTTGAACCTTTTATTCAGGGTCATTTTCTTTTTTTTTTTTTTTTAATTTTTTTAAATTGACTTTGTAATAATATTACATTAAAAATATATATGTGAGGTCCCATTCAACCCCACCCCCCCACCCCACCTCTCCCCCCAATGCCTTCATTTTGAACCTGTAGCACCCAAATCTGTGAGACAATAAATGCCTGTTAAGCCTGGTTCTTGGAAAAGACTGATAAAATGTAACTATCTCGCAAGCACGATTAAGGAAAGAAGAGAGAGACAAAAAGATACAAGGTAGGATTGAGAAAGGAGATATGACTTAAAAATACATATAAAAAGATTAAAATAATTATAAAAAAGCAATACATGCAACCCTATCACAACAGATTTGAAAATCTAGAGGAAATGATTGCTTTCCTCTATTTTTTTCCAAATGATTTTAATAGGAATTAGCTGGCCCAAGAAGAAGCTGAAAAATTTAATAAAAAGAGATGAAAATAGTGACTAAATGTCTATCATTAAAAGGAGAAAAAGGGGGACCAGGATAAAACAGTTTCACATCTGGGGTCCATCGAACTTTTAAGGAATAGATGATCTCAATGTGATTTAAACTCTTCCAGACTATGGAAAAAAGATGAAAAACTCCTAAATTCATTTTATGAATTTTATAGATCAGCGGTTCTCAGAACATGTTTCATGGACCAGCATCATCAGTATTTTCTGGGAACCTGTTAGAAATGCAAATTCTCAGGCCTTACCCCAGACCTACAGAATCAGAAACTCTGGGGGGTGGGGACCCAGGAACCTAAGGTCCTACAGGTGGTTTGAATCACGCTAAAGTTCAAGACAACTGCTGGAGATGAAGCTGGCATACTTTTAATATTCAAAAGATCCTAAGTGTTCATTAGGAACATGTTTCTTAATTTTGCCTGCTTTCCTCTTTTTCTTAACATTACTATCCATCTTCCAGACATACTACATTAAACTTGTCCGTATAATCATTCTCTCACAAACTAGTTAATCTCTTCCATGTATAGAAAACCCACTTACTTCTCTGTTTGTCTGGAAAAATCATTACTGTGGAAGGCCAAACGTACTGAGGTAAGAATTAGCAGAGGGAATGTGGGTTGTATGTGACAGTGTGGGCTATATATGGTAACCCAGAAAGTGAATGGGGCATCAGCTCCCTGGTAGGGAGGTCTCAGTTGGCAAAACAAGTTGCTTGAGTGGAGCAATGTCAAGGCAGATGGTACTGATATTCATTTTAGTATCTGGCTCATGTTGATAGAGATCATTTGTGGTCATAGATCCAAAATTAAGAAAGACATGGCCGTTTGCACGTTGCTGCATTCAAGCTAATTACGAAAGGAGAAAAAATACAAACTGGTTCCAATGGAGTGGAAGCACTTGAAGACTAAGGTGAAGAGGTACGTAAAATGCACATTACAGGAGCCAGGCATTTCACGTCCATCATCGCATTTCCTCCTAGAGCCAATATGGAAAGCAGTTATTGTTAGTTCCATTTTTTTAGATGAAGAAAGAAAGACTCAGAAAAGTTCAGGAGCTTGCCCAAGGACATCGATTCCATGAGACTTGTTCTAATTCTACCTTGGCTCCTTCTACTAAATCTCCTAGAACTTCTTTTTTTTTTCCCCCTAAAACCAAATTGGCTATTTTCTATTTTCTCCTCCAAAGGTCTTTTCCAACAGATAATGTATTCCTCCCTTTCCCACCCCTTGTTAATTTAGACATGTTTCAAAGTTAAAGCCCTTCCATGATGTTTTTATTGCTTTGGCCCAGAGACGAGCCAATCGTTAGGCCTGCTAGATAAAAGAACCAATTCTAATAGCAACAGCCCTGCCGTTTGGGGATTGAGAGTTTGGGGTTTGCTTTGGCATGGAGGAGGACGCAGGATTATTTACCTGTAATTCTGGTTTTCGGGAGGCTCTTGGCTATAACAGATAACAGCTCCCAAATCTAAATTTCCTGGCACGGAAGAGGCCTGCTCTGGAAAGCTCAGATTTCCCTGCCTCCGACCACCCACAGGGAGGAGACATGAATCTGTCAACAGTGCGGCCTTCCCTCTAAAGCCGCCTTCCACAGACGGCTCTGGTTCCTCACGCCGAGAGGCAATCCGCAGGTCAAGATATTGGGTTGTCATAAATATAGACTCCCCGAGAGCAGAAATTACAAACGTGGCTGAGGAAGAGGGGGAAAACTCTCCCAGGGAAGAGGAGGCCAGGTTTTCTTTGCCTTGGCCTTCCTGGAGCTAACTCGGCCTCTGGAGAGGGAAGAAGTTGTACCACCAAGTTATCCAGGTGCTCAGGATAGCTGGCCTCGTTTTTCTGAGGCATAGCCAGTGGTTTGAGAGCTGGGGGGAGGAAATAAAGGAGGAGGCTAAAATCATCTGCTTCTAGCCCATCTTTCAAAGTTAATGAATAGGCACATTACTATCTTGTAGATCGTAATATATAACCTCATGACCTGTAATCATGATGAAACATCTAAAGAGAGACAAAAACTACCGGCAAGCATGTGGTTTTCTCTTCACTTCCCTACCATTAATGGACAAAATTTAGTAATTCATTACAAGACACATTATATATTATGAGCCAACTAATTACCCTATTTTGCCTGTTTTTTTTTTTAAAAAATCACATTTTAAAAGTAAACCACAATTACTGACCACACTCTTCAGTCTGGTATTAGAGAACGAAAGGTTCACAACAGAGTTCTCGGTTTTTAAAAAATACCACCACCAGGAAGTGGATTTCGCTCAATGGATAGAGTGTCTGCCTACCAGATGGGAGGTCCAGGGTTCAAACCGTGGGCCTCCTGACCCATGTGATGAGCTGGCCCACGCATAGTGCTGATGCGCACAAGGAGTGCCGTGCCACTCAGGGGTGTCTCCCATGTAGGGGAGCCCCACGCACAAGAAGTGCGCCCCATTAGGAGAGCCACCCCGTGTGAAAAAAAGTGCAGCCTGCCCAGGGTGGTGCTGCACACACGGAGAGCTGATGCAGCAAGATGACACACCAAAACGAGACACAGATTGCCAGTGCCGCTGACAAGAATGCAAGTGGACACAGAAGAACACACAGCGAATGGACACACAGAGCAGTCAAGGGGTGGGGTGGGGAAGGGGAGAGAAATAAATAAATAATTTAAATCTTAAAAAAAATACCACTGTCAATAAATTATAAAATATTAATGTTGCTTTATTTCTTGGCAATAGTTTGTGATGGAACAAGCCTATACTCACTGATGTTGACAAGCAAATTTTGATATCCTACACAGTGTCACATGTATGTTGAATACTATTTGAAATCATGAATTATTTTTGTATTCACTGGAGAGAAATAACATGGCAATGTCTGAGGTAAAGTTTGTTTGTTTAGAACATAAAAAGAATATACGTTCATTGTAGCAAAATTTAAGAATACAGAAAAGTGTAAAAAGGCTATTAATTCAACTATCCTGATCTTTCAACTGCTAGCTTATTTCCTTTCTAGTTTTACTATGCATCTGCTTTGCATATATTATTGAAATTATATCATAAATTACAATTTTTACCCTTTTCCACCTTTCAGTAAAACTACATCATTTCCCCTTGCTAAATCTCTTCCTAAACAGTACTTCCAATGACTTCGGTAGTATACCATATGGATATAACATTATAAATTTAACATCTCCTACTGAAAGATATTCGGTTGATTTTCAAATACAAATAACACTACAAATAATATTTCTTTTTTTTAAAATTTTATTTATTTATTTTTCATTTTTTAACAAATAATATTTCTGAGTCAAAATTTATTTCTGAATTCTGGATTATTTCTTTGGGAAGATTTTTTGAGAAGCATTCCAGAAGGTTCCAAAATTCCTGCTCCAAGGAATATGAACATTTGGTAGGCTCTTGATACCACTGCAGAATGCTGTCCCAAACGTTTGCTCTAAGGATTCCTCAAGAATTCCCTGTCACTTTGCTCTGTCCCTAGCCAGAGATCTTCGCTGGATTCCAGTTACCTTGAGCTAAAGTATCACATGGTGCCTCCAAGAGTCTCAAGACCATTTGCTAAAGGTCTTAGGTTGTATAGTTAAGACTACCAGGTATTTTGGTATCTACTGAAATAGCTTTAGTTGCCACTCCTGAAACTCTGTGAATTCTGCCCACCTGGCAAAGAAGGTGAGAGGGTGAGTTTTGAAGAAGTTGAAGTCTTTAAGCTGGCAGAAACATTGGGGGACGGACACTAGCTGGGATGATAAAAGGATCAGATGAACTTACAGAGATGGCAAGGAGGTAATGCTTCAAAATAATACCAATAAAACCAATAATAAATGGGTTATGAACAAGGCATAGCTAATAGAATACCAAAGTCCTGGCTTTTGAATATGGGGTTTCATGAAAAGACTGAGGAGCTTTAGGGTGCCCAGTTAGGGTGTTACACAGGTTGTAAGTCTTTTTGCAAAGATTAGTTTGAGATCCTAGAATGGGGAGTCTCTGGCGGGTAGGGGACATCCTACTCTTTTGAAATACAGCAAGGAGCAGGTAGCTAATTAAGCAGAAACCATTCTGGGGTGAATGAAATCTTTGTTACAAAGCTAAATAGACAAAATACAAATTGTAGGCATGTGGAATAGGCTTTATTAAAGAGGAAACCAGCCAGCTGTTCTGTAAATAGGAAAATTAGAATCTTTGGTCTTTGGTGTATATGTGTACCTACAACTCTACACGTGCATCTTAAAACCCTTGTTCATTTTGCAATTCACCATAAGGTAAAGCTTTGACCATTGTAAAAATTCAACAAATATTGGCTGAATTTTAATTAAAAATATATACTCTTTCTGTGAATTATGTGAATTGGGAATTTTCCATATCTTTCATGTGAAACCCATCTGTATTTAAGGAATAGATGCATCCCTCCCTTTCATTTTTGTGCTTCGTCCAAACAGAAGTTCTAGAATTTACCTCCTTAAGTGACCTGTCCATTTACTTTGCCATTTAGGTTGTCACCCCCTGTTATTCAGACCCTCAACAGAATCTCTGCACCTGCTAGTCCTCTTCATGAGAGGCACTCTCCTACTCTTTCTTGCTGGCTCTCTCTTCTAACAGGTCTAGCTGAAATGCTGTTTCATCAGAGGCCATCTCTGCCTGGTTCTGCTTCCCTGAATTGACATTTCTGGTATTATCTATCTCAGCCCCAGCTCTTTTTCATAGCACGCATTAAAAGTTGAAATCGTTTCATTTATTACAGTAATTTAAACATTTCAGTATATTTCAAACTTTATCAATTCATTATAAGAAATAGTTTACATTGATTTAAACCCTCACATACATATGTCACTGAAACAGATTCATGAAATAACACTTAAGAAGTGAAATAGGCCCCAATTTCTTTATTTTAATTTAACAATCATAAGAGCTGCTTGTCATCCGCTAAATGGATCTCATAACCCACTAACAGGTACAACCCAAAATCTGGAATAATGGCTTGTTTGTTTTCTGCATGTTTCTTGCCACACACAAAAAAATCTAAGTTCCACAAGGTCAGAGAATAAATATTTGTCCTGGTCACTAGCACACATAGTAGATGCTCAATAAATAATTTTTGAATGACATATACATGAAAAAAATGAATGAATGAACTATTTAATTTACTTTATTTTGGCATACTTGTGCTTTTAAGTAAAAAGAATGATTTAAATGGAGCATCATTTCCTTTTCCAATAAAATGATTTTCAAAGATAAGCATGCTGTGCAAATGGCCCTTGTATTGTTGCTATGGTTTTCCATCACTGACTCTTATGAACTGAATTGACTGAACATTTTTGCCTTCCTCCCCGCCCCCTCCCCACTTCCTCCTCCTTCTTTTCAAAATCACAGCTTTCGTGGATTTTCCCAGGCTATGACAAGTGACATTTTAGGTCATGGTTTCTCACGTGCATAAGACTTCTAAATGAAACCAATCTACTGTTCAGTATCTCATTAAGCATTTCATGGATGATAGCCACGTCACCAAATTGCTTAGCAACTGCAGAATTTGAAAATATTCTTGAAGAAAAGAAATGTTATCTGAATTTTCATCATTAGTAGGGTGCATTTAAAAAAGGCTGTTTCAGTAAATCGGGAAATTCCACTTCCCTGTTTAGTGCTGTTTTGGGAGAGAGAAAGAGGTAGGTAATCAAACAAATGAAAAAGGAAGAAAACAAAGGAAACGTTTCCTTTACACAGACATCTCACTTCGCTCCCCCAAAGCTGTTGAGTATGCAGCAGGCAAGCAGGCCCCTTTACTGAATGGAATCTGTGTAGCCCCACTGGGCGCGGCGTATTACATATCCTATCAGCGTGTAGAAAGTTCTTCAAGATGCTTATTTAAAATCTCTCTTTGTAAATCTGATACCCAATCAGAATACTGCTGTTTGATCTTTGTGAACTAAAGAAAAAATAGTTCTATTCAGAACCTTTTAAATTTTTGCCTATCAATGAGAATTTTCCACGATGGGAAACCGTGTATCAATAACCTTTTCTTTTCCAAAATAAAATGAAGTACTTTCATTTCCTTTCGCGAAAGGGAAGAGAAAAGGAAAGAGAGAAAACTTCCCATTTCAAAATCTTTCTTTATGTAAATAACTATTTCTCTTAAAACTTTGGTGACCGTTTATTTGCTCTAGAGTGGGTGTTCTTAAGAGGGGACCATGAGCTTGAGTTGAAATCCAGAAAAACATTATTCTTGGGGGACGTGTTAGTGCGGGTGTGATATCTTTATCAAATATACCAAGTATAGTGTGGACTTAGTAAGGGGTCCATGGTTTTCACCTGACTGGCAAAGGGGTCCTGTGAAACAAAAAGGTTAAAACCCCCTGCTCTAGAATGTTGGTTTTCAAACTTGAGCATGTGTCAGTATCACCTGGCGGGCTTGTTAAAACACAGCTTTGGTGGGTCCCCTTCCCAGAGTTACTTTTTCAGAGAGAATCTGCATTTATAACAAGTTTTCAACTGATGCTGTAGTTGGTAGTCTGAGCATGCTTTGAGAATCACGGCTCTAAAGCTAGGGTTCTTGGCTGGGAGGGGTTTTGCCTACCAGTGGACATCTGGTAGCAGTAATGCAGACATATTTGATTTTCAGGATTGGGGATGATGGTGGTGGAGGTTCTACCAGCACCTAGAAGGTAGAACCCAGGGATGTTGCTAAACATCTTACAAGGCACAGGACAGCTCCCACGACAAAAAGTTCTCTGGTCCAAAATGCCAATGAGAAGTGAGAAGTCCTGCTCTAAAGGATCTCTCTGTCCCTCTCGCTCATAGAAGCACATTGTTTAACCAGAGTTTAATTAACAAATGGCAAAACAAGAGCCAGTCATTTCAGAAGCCTTTACAGTGAATGATGTCACAGAAATTAAATTAATTGGGTGGTGTCTCAAGGAGATATCTACTGTCATCTTCTTTCTTTGTCTGTCTCTCCCACATTCACAGTCCATTAAGGTTATAAAGCACCATATAGTCCAGACACTTACTCATCCAAAATGTAAATGAGGAGCTGTGTATGGCTGAAGAGGGACGTGAAGGCAGTTGAGAGGACGAAACACGTTAATATTCCAAGGCGCTGCAACCACCTTGCCCAAAGCAGATAGGATTCTTGATATAACCTTGATGGGGGGAAATGCAAATACCAGGTACCACAGCGTAATGGAATTGGAAAGGACCTTAGCCATTACCTCAGGCTCAATCTTTCTCTTTAATGCTGCTTATTCATGGCAGAAGAATCTGCTTAGCATCTTGGCCAGGGTCTCAGCAAAATTAGGAGGGAGTCAATGATTCTCTTAGGTGCTCTCTGTTCTCGTCTTCCCGCATCTTTCCTTGGCTCTCTCATCCATCTATTTTCAGAATTCCCAGAGCCCATGCCACAAAGAAAACGTGCTCTCAGAAAAAAAGAAAAGTGCCTCACTATCAGGTATGACTTCTTCCCTCGTTCCCCCAAATCTCCTCTACCATTTAAGGTCTTATAGTCAATGTCACCCTGGAAGAGGTTGCACATGGTGGAAACTCATGAATGCTGCTCTCTTCTCCTCACCCCAACCTCATCCATCCATCTCCAAGTCTTGTGGATTCCCTTTTCCAAATCTCTCTTCTGAACTTCTCGCCTGCATTACAGAAAAGCCTTTCAATTGGTTTGCCAACCTCTGGACTTGCACCCTCTTTGCACTCACCCAGAGTGAGTTCACAAAAACACCCATTAGACCATATCACCCCACTGCTTGAAACCATTTGCTATGAAGACCTTAAGGTGGCTGCATTGGTTTCAGCCTTTTGTGGATCCCAGAAAATTATGTTCTGCAACTGAACCTATTGTGAACCTTTGATGAGGTTAGATCAGTTAAGGGCCATTTGATTAGATCGCTCCAGTGACCCAGCGTGGATCTTAATCCTCTTACTGGAGTCCCTTTATAAACTCAGGCAAAAAGGCACAGAGAGAGGAACAAGCCAGAGACAGAGAGAAGCCAGGGGAGATGAGCTGATCCACCATTATGCCCTGTCATGGGCCTGATCACCCAGAGCTGAGCTCGGGGAGAAGGTGAGCCTGGAGGAGAAGGCAGAGACCGGTAGAGCTACCATTGAGTTTTGCCACGTGGCAGGAGTCCAGGATCACCAGCATCTGATTTTCGGAGACAGAGTTTCACCTGATGCCTTGATTTGGACATTTTTCTCAGCCTCAGAACGATAAGTTTTTAACCTAATAAATACCATTGCAAAGGCCAGTGCATTTCTGGTATATTGCTCCCAGGAACTTTTAGCAAACCAAAGCAGTGGCTTATAAGGCTTTACAGACAGAGGCCACTGCTTACCTCTCACATGTTCTTTCCTCTCTCCCTCCCCCTGCCCTATCTTCCTACTATGTTGCAACCATCCTGAATGTTTTGGGGTTTCATGAAAATGCCATGCTCTCTCTTCATACCTTACCTTTGCAAGTACTGTTTCCTTCTGCTCCTCTCCCTACGATTCCAGGTATCAGCCAGCATATCACTTCCCCTGGGAAGCTTTCCTTGACTCCCAGTTTGGTGCCCCTCCCATGTTTTCTCATGTCACCTTGTAAAACTGCTCATTGTAATTATCTTCTGTTGTAATTGTCTGGGTTCCCCCATGGCCTGAGAGTGCTGAGGCTGTAGATCTCCATGTCTATTATTTTTCAAATTATCATAGTTCTTGCACCTACCACAGTACCTGGTAGACAGTAAAATATCTCACATATTTCTTGATGGGAATTTAATAAAATATATTATCCTGGAAAATAATTTAACAACGCTGTGGGGGAGATAAATTTTGAGCTACAAAAGGAAGCTCCCTGGGGATCCTTGAACTCAAACTACACTCTCTGTATTTCCTATTTATGTGCCTGCATTTGTGTGGCAGTATCATAAAAACAAGTTCTCCTGCTAATTTTGAGAACTGATGTCCTTATAGAGCCTTCAATAATGTTCACATTCACTTTCCTTGAGTGTACATCTAACTAGAACAAGGAATCATAAGAAACCATTTTGGCTTGAACATAGTGAGTTACGGGAAGAAGAATGGGGGTGAGGTGAGTGAGATGGACCACATCATGTAAGGTCTCGAAGATTAAGGTAAAGGTGAGGGTGAGAGTTTTATTTTTAACCTGGTGGGAAACTTTAAAGAGTTTAAATCAAGGGATTGGTTTCCTCACTCTGTTTGCTTATGGAAGATGGAAAGAGGGAGAGCAGTTGATAGTTGTTTGAAGCATTCAGAGATGTGATGGTGGCTTGACCAGGATGACAGCTATGGAGATGGTGGAGCTGTGCAGACCCAAGGAATATTTTGGATGTAGATTATGTGGGAGTTACCAAGAGTCTGGATTTGGGAGCGAAGGAAAGAGGAGTCAAGTCTTATTTTTGGGTTTTGGATCAAACCCCTGGATGAATGGTGCTGCCATTTACTGAGATGGGAAGAGAGTAACGTCTACTAATTTTCAAGGCCCAACTCAATTCTCACCTCCTCTACGAGGGCTGTCATCAACCCCAGCCCAGAGCCTTCTCTCTTTCCTCTTATCATCTTGGGAAATCATTGTCTGTGCCGCTCAGCTTTTCAGGAGTGTGCGCTAAACTCCCCCACCTGGCTTATGTTCCTTGAAGGTGAGGGATTCCCCCTTCACATCCAGCAATGCCTGAGAGAACCTTGGACGTAGTAGCTGCTCCACACAAATTTGCTTCTTGGTAAATTAAATATGATCCCCATGTAGCAATTACTCTGGAGCTGTTCCCTGGAGTTGTCACCTGCTAAGAATACCTTGCCACCCATGGAACTAAATGCTTATATCACTTAGTTCATAACCCAAAGGGACACTGCTAAGAGCCCATTACCAAAGCCTTTGAAAGCTATGTCCCTCTCTAGAATCTTAAAGACTGGCATTTAATTCTATTATAGACTCTATTATTACTTAGTATTATCCCTTTGCACCTGCTACAGTTACTTTTCTTTCCCTTATTAAGTATTACCTTAAAATGCAACCTCACTTTCTCTCCTATCAAGCAGAAATTCAGCATAAGTTTCTCCTCATTGAAAACACTTTGAATTATTTCAAGTACATTTCGTTTTCTACAATGCTCATTCAACTTTTGGTTTGAAAGTGTTTTTTTTTTTTAACTGAAAGATATCATAATATCACCTTTCAGAGCCTTTCAAAAGATTTTTCATATACAACTGGTGCATATTTGAAGTTAGACATTTAATCTAACTTCCCACACAAAGGTAGACTGCTGTCTATAATATTCTTAAGAGTATTAAAGGGAGCATAATTATGAAGAACTTCAGACAGGAATTAGACTTCATTGTTTTCCCTTTCAACTCATCACCTTTGAGAAATACTTTTAAAAAGTTATTTTGTTCATAGTCTACCGCTAGTACTAGGATAGGTGCTTTATGTACATTTTGTCAGTTAAGTATCCCAATCACCTTGTGGTACGTTTTCACCTTTGTTCTATGGTCGAGTGAATAAATGGATATTAGCAAGATTAAGTAATCTGTCTGAAGACATAGCTAAAAGCAGCACCACCTGACCAAATCCTCATCTCTGTGACCCCAAAGTCACAATATTTCCCCTACATCACAATTCATTCAGACACCCTAGTAATGGGGAATGAATCCTTAAGAAAAACCCAGTTACATTGCAGCACTTTCCAGACTATTTGAGAGTTCTTCCTTAGATCAAAACAAATGCTGTAGTAGCACCATCTAGAACAGGAATTCTTTACATGGACTTCACAGGATCCCATGAAATCCCTGAAATCACATGCCAAATTTTGCATTTATATAAATGCATTTTTCTGGGGAGATGATCTTTTTTTTAAAAAAATCACCTTCTCCAAAGGGTGTATGCCCTGCTCTCCTGACAAAGGATAAACCCCTTTTCCCAAGGGAACTCCAGATAACTATTTTCACTTCGTAGTTCAGTCCTTCACATATTTGAAAATAGCGGTCATCGCTCCAGCTGTCTGTTCTTCTCCAGATTGAACAGCCCCAGCTCTTTCCAACTTTCTTGTGTCAATGGGACATCACCAGACCCTCAGCCTCTTCGATGGAACCAGCCTGTAGTTTTCAGTGCCCCTCTAAGTACGCCACTTGGAACTGAATATAAGTTCCCGTTCATATATTTCTTCAATACGCTCAGAATATTTTCCTTTTACAAATCTCCTTAAATTTTCAAGTTTAGAAGACACAGCATTATAATCTACCTCCCTTTATTATCCTCCTTCCCCCATCAAAAATGGCTACACATCCAGGAATCATATTTTCTTTGCCTTGTCCTTGAACTCCAATTCAAGGTAAGTGAGAACTACTGGAAAAGTAGTTCTTGTTGTAATCCCACCCTTAGCAGGGATATGCTAAAATTTTAAGAGAAGGTGGCCAGTGGAAGCCCATGTCCTGAACATGGCCGGGCCTGACCTACACAATCATTATTAGGCATTCACACACTTACCCTGCTGTCCAGGGACCTGCTGAAATCTCCACACTCGCAGCATGAGCTCCTCCTCCTATCCTCCCAAGTCAGGTACAATGAAGACTTGCAAGCAATAAAGTGCTTGGAAGGCAAAGCCACGTGCTGCACTTATGTGGCTGAGCTCTCCCAATCGTGGACTCATGCAATATCTAGATAGATGCCTGGCTGGTGGTGTTGGGACTAGGTGGATTTTGCTACATAATTCACTGCCCAGCCAAAGAGCTCACCCTTGAAGGCCGCTCACTCGAGCTGAGGATTCCACGCCATGCCTCCCTGCCAGCTTCCAGAAGCCAGAATTGCAGCAGGAAGATGAGCGCAGCTCGTGGTAACTGAAACCTCTAGTGAAACGAGACTCCTCTAGCATCAGGAGCTGCCCGGGCAGCTAACACCTGACATGCCACCTTATCCGTGTCTACAGGCCTGCTTGCTCGGGGGACCTCTACTCCCCTCCCAACGTCATGTCATTTCTACCCATCCTGATGATAATTACCCAGAGAAATAGTTCACCCTGCTAATTATACTACTGGTACCTAGCAAGGAAGGTAGGAATAATTCCATCTGCAATGCTACTCACGATTCTCATATATTTGAAGGTTTTTTGGGGGGGTTGAAGTTTATCCAGCTTTGGGTCTGGACACTAAGGATGCATTTCAAATGAACATTTTTGAGAAATAAATTATTCTAAAATTTTCCATGTAGCAGGACTCGTTTGCTGCTGGGTCACCTAGTAACGAATTTAATTTGCCTTAAGGCATCCTTCAGATAACATGTTTCTGCCGGCGTGTAAAGTCCGCAAGTGGTCTGCATGCCAAGGCAATGCCTCCTACGTGAAGTTTTACATAAAACTGACCAATTTCCTTCAGAGAGAGGTGATCTCAGTGGGCTATTACAAAGCCGTGAAAACAACAGCTGGTGAACCACCAAAATAAAACGTGGCTGAGCAAATACTTCAAAAGGCCTGAAGTAGATGGGTATTTTGCCTGGAATGTTTGACCGCAAGAATTTTCTAAGGTTCCGGGGTATTTTCTTTCCTTTCCTTTTTCCATTCTTGCCCCCCTCTCTCCTGTCCTTCCCTCTTCTTCCCTCTCTCCCTTCCTTCCTTCCTGCAGAATTCTCACTTGCTTGCTCTCTCTCTTTCCCCTTCCCCTGCTCCCTCTTGCCCTCACCTCTTTCCCTACCATGTGCTATGGTGCGGAGTCTATTTTCCCTATAGCCCTCCTGACATTCGCAGCCTCCAGATATCTTGCAGTGTTAACAGTCATCCTCTCTTGCTTGGATTCCTGCCACTTTGCTCAGGTTGGCCTTTCCAGAAGATGGTTTATCATCTCTCCCCTCTACGTAAACCCACGGTGGCTTCCACTGAGTACCTTTTAGACTATGTACAAGACCTTCCAAGTCTGCCTCTGAAGGCCACCTGCTCACCAGGCTTCTCTCCTGCCATTGGCCACAGGACTCTTACCACCTTCTACCCCAACCACCCTTGATTTTTTAAATAAGCTTTGCCCCAGCACAGCTATGGGTCCTGTGCCTTTTATTTACTCCTGTACAAAAAAGGCTCGGCCGGCCTTTAGGGCCCAAGCCCTTCCCTTACTTGCTCAGGCAAAGTAAGTTACTTTCCTCCTCAGTTAATATTGGGTTGTAAACATTTACTTCTATCTGTTTCCGCTAATAGGCTAAGAGGTCCTAGGGCAAAGGTGTTCCTGACTCACCCACCCGGCCCGTGCTCAATAAATGTTTGCTGAATGAACTGGAGGGTAATTCATTTACCCAGGTGCTCTTTGAGTTTCTTCTGGATATTTCACAAGTAAAATTACATAGTGATTCTGTAGGAATATCTGGGTTCGAATCCCAGCTCTGTGATCCCAAGCTCGGTGCCTCAGTTTCCTCATCTGGAATATGGAAATAATAATATTGTTCAAGTTTAGGGTGGTTGTGAGGATTAACTGAGTTGTTACATGAAACACAGTTAGAATAATGCCTTGGAAATGCTATAAATGCTACATGAGTGTTTGCTAAGTAAAATGGAGATAATTTTAATATATCACATGGCTGCCTCTGCAGTGGAGAGAAGGCTTCTGGATGGCTTGGTTTAGATAAATTGATCCTTTGGTAGGAATGTAAGTGTCTGCCTTACTCTTCCAATCAAAAAGGACAGAATCTAACAAATATAAAACTCAAATCCATAAGACAACTGAAAGTGGGCCTTATGTTACATCCAGGGCTGTTGCTTGGGTTAGGGAGCAGGGTCTAAAAGACATAAAAGAAAAAGCCTTCTTAAGAAAACATAGGGAAGCTGCTGTGGCTCAATCAGTTGGGCTCCCGTCTACCATATGGGAGGCCCTGGGTTCACGTCCTGGGCCTCCTTGAGAAGGCAGGCTCACCTGCATGCTGTGGAGAGCTACCTGGCCCACAAGTGCCACAGAGAGCTGCCCAACCCACAAATGCCATTGAGCGCCAACTCAGAAAAGGTGACGCAACAACAACAAAAAAAGGAGACGAGCAAAAACGCAGAAGAATGCGCAGCATATGGACACAGAGAGAAGACAAGCAAGCAAGCCACAAGGGGGGAGGGGAAATAAACAAACAAACAAACAAACAAACAAATAAATAAATAAAACATAGTTCTCAGGCTATCAGATATGGGAAATTAAATAGTGGTTCTAAAACGGCTTAATAGAAGATACGCTTGTATCCAGATAAGAAGTTAGAAAGAAGTGCAACAGCATGGAATTTAACATCAAAAATGAGAAGTTAAGACTCAGTATTCAGAGACAATAGCCAAAAAGGTAGTCATGACTCCTTTTGCTTGGAGGTAAAACAAGAAGGAGAGTCTTTAAGCTGAAATTCTACAAAATATATTTTCACCTAAGAACAGCCTTCATGATCTGGCCCTGCATACATTACTTTGTGGCCTAACTCTTGCCAGTCTTCTCCTGTGCCCTGTACTCAAGCTGTCCTGGAAATCTTTGGAAACCCCACTGAGAGGCTCACTTCCATGCCTTTGCTTCTGCAGCTCCCTGGCTTACAGTGCCCTCCCTCTTCTTCCTCTAAGAGCCACTCCAGTTATCACTTCTTCTGGGAAGTCTTTCCTTGCTCCCTCCAAGCATCTTTGCTCTGGGACTCAAAGCCTCTAAACATATACATTTCTCAAAGTACTCATTATTCGGTATCATAAGTACATATTCACTTTTCTATCTTCCTCACTAAACTATGAGGTTTTGGAGAGAGAGAGACTATGCTGAGTTCCCTGTTGCTTCCTCAAACCCCAGATAGGACCTGGAACAAAGATGGTACTGAATAAATGCTCAAGGTATAATTACTGAAGAGACAGGCTGCACTGTATCTATGGGGGCAAACTAATTGCCAGGCGCCTATGGTCACAATGCAGGGTCTCTCTTCGGCCCCATTCATGGGATTCGTACCTGGAGATACCACACCAGGGGTGGAGCTGAGCAATCTTCACATCTGACAAAGCTGGAATTGTTGTACAATTAGGCACCACATCTCTCAGAAAGGAGAAATAATCAGAATTCTTTAAAAAGGCTAGTAACTATTGCATGCATAGCAGCCTGAGCCAAGAATTTAAAAGTTTCTTGGCAAAACTTAAGCAATTTTTATGATTTGCTTATTTTAGTTGTAATGATCACTAGGAAAACACACATTAAAGTCATACCAGGATACTACCACATACCCATCAGAAGGGCTAAAATTAAAAAGACTGATATCACCAAGTATTGGAGAGAATATGGAGCAACTGGAACTCTCAGACACTGCTGTGACAATGTAAGTACAACCAGTTTAGAAAGCTTTTTGGAATTTTCTATTAAAGTTAAACCTATACTTATCCTATGATCTAGCAATTCTATTCCCAGGTATAGATCCAAGAGAGATGTCCATCAAAGGGAACCCCAAACTGGAAACAACACCAAGGTCTATCAATGGGAGAATGAATTGTGGTATGGTCATATAACCAATACTACTCTGCAATAAAAACAAAGAAAATGCTGACACATGCAACAACATGGATGACTATAACAGATGTTATACTGAGCAAAAGTGCAACATACAGTTGAAGAAGTTATGGAAAATAGGAACATTCATTCATTGCTGGTGGCAATGTAAAATGGTACAGCTACTGTGGGAACTGTGGAAAACAGACAGCAGTTCCTCAGAAGGTTAAGTATAGAATTACCATATGATCCAACAATTCTACTTCTAGATATATAGCCAAAAGATTTGAAAGCTGGGACTCAAACAGATATTTACACACAGATGTTCACAGCAGCATTTTTTCACAATTGCCAAAATATGGAAGCAACCCTAGTGTCCATCAATCGATGAACGGATAAACAAAATGTAGTATATACATACAATGGAATATATATTGTATTCTGATATATGTGACAACACGGATGAACCTTGAAGACAAGTAGAGCAAAATAAGCCAGACACAAAAGGACAAATATTGTATGATATTACTTGTAGCAGTTTGATACGGTTATGAGTTTCAAAAATATATATTGGATTATGTTTGTAATCTGGTCTGTACTTGGGCATGATTAAGTTATGATTAAGGCTTTGATTGGTCCACGTCACTAGTCCACCCCAAGGGGTGGGACTCACAGATAAAAAGCATGGCAAAGGACAGAATAGCAGGGGTTTCTGATGTTGGGAGTTTTGATGTTGGAGTTTGATGCTGAAGTCTGAAGCTGGAGCCCCAGGAAGTCAGCATGCAGAGGAAACAGAAGCAAGCCCCAGGAAGAGAGGACCTGAGCCAAGAGAATAACACAGAGGAACAGAGATGGCTCTTTAAACAAGGCAGAAACCCCAGGGAGAGAGACAGAGCCATTCACCTGATAGTGTACAGCTGACTTTGTGGAGAGAGGCAAAGTCTAGAGAGCCTCATAGTCTACAGTGGGCCTTGTGGAGAAAACAGAGTAGCTAAGGTCAGAGGAACCCAGGAAGCCTGAACCCTTACAGATGTCGGCAGCCATCTTGCTCTAACATATGAAAATAGACTTTGGTGAGGGAAGTAACTTATGCTTTACGGCCTGGTATCTGTAAGCTCCTACCCCAAATAAATACCCTTTATAAAAACCAACCATTTTCTGGTATTTTTGCATCAGCATCCCTTTGGCTGACTAATGCATTACTAATATGAAAGAATTAGTGTAAACAAACTCATAGAATCAGAATTTTCATATAGATGATATTTTAAAATTTTAAACCAGAACATCAATCCAAAAGTCAACGTTTAAGTATAATTGTGAGACTGGTGATGGAATCACAGCAGCTTGGGCTTAATCTACCCCAGGATAAGATCCAAGATGGGCTTCAAAGGAGTTCATCAATCCCCTGAAATTTCATGTAGGATTTCACGCTAATGTGAATTTTCCTGGAAGTGTAAGTCCAGAGTCGTCATCAGGTTCATAAACTGAGATGTGTTGTAAATGTAAAAAAACCAGTCAACAACTTAGCGTGAAAAAGAGACTGTACAATATCTCAATAACTTTTATACTAATTGTATGTTGAAATGACATTTTGGATGTCGAGTTATATAAAATGTATCATTAAAATAAATTTCCCCTGTTTTTTTCTTTTTCAATGTGGTTACCAGAAAATTTAAAATTACATATGTAGCTTGCATTTGTGGCTCACATATTTCTGGTGGACAGTGCTGGGTTAAAGTCAAGGCCAAGAGAAATAAAACAGTCTCAGAAGTCCACGAGAAATTACAACTATGTAAATATTTTAAAGCATATTTATAAAGTAAGTAACTAGAGATGAATCTGGGAAAAAATGAACTTCTGTAAAATACTGATTTAGAGACAGGGAAAAAATAGAAATTTCACTTTGTCCCCCTTAGTCATTTAGCCAGGCAAAGAAACCAGTATTAGAAGTTTAAACCATTTTATCTTTTCAAATCAAAACTGTAGCTTCCACAGGTTCAGACAAAGGCAGAGATCAAAAAATTTTTAAGTTCATGGGAAAACTAGGTAAATGGGTTATTATTTTGTTTGTTAAACTAATCTACATCTGCCATATAACAAAGAGCTTATTATATTTGTCTTGGGCCAGACCCAGCTCTCACCTCTATTTTATGACCCCTCATTGGGGTAATTAAAGTGTAGAAAGTCTTTTGGAGCAACTCTTGGTGCTCTTTTCTCTGCCTGCAACTCTAGGAAGGCAGCTGCAGGTTTTGGAGATTAGCTTTTTGCTTAGCTTTCCCCTGTAATCCTAAGGCTGGTTGCTTCAGGAACAGTTGCCCAGGTGTCAAGTTAACTGGGATATATTGCGACTTTTTCCCCTCCTCCATTTTTATTGTTGAGGTTCTGACTCATCTAGAATATTCTATTGGAAGCCATTTCTTATAGGAGCTTGTACCTTCTGTGGGTGAACATGGTGGCTATCGTCTCACATTTGTTTTATTGCAGAGGCCTGCATCTAATCTATTACAGAAAAGATCAAAGTCTTTAGCTTCATCTCCTCTCCCTAATATCCTGATAACCTTTTGCAATGTAAGCAAAGTCTATTTAATGGATCAGTCCCAAGTTGCTTCAGACACAGAATTCATGAGTAAACTTAGTCATAAGCATATTTTTCTCCTGAGCACTGCATTCATGTCTACTGTCTCCCATTCACTCCTATCTGTGAAAAAAAACTTTAAAGAGTAAGCCTACTGGTTGTTCAGGGTTTCCATAAAATGATGACATTCAGATGAGCTTGAGCTGGCCCACAAATAAAGTTACCATTATGGTTTTTTTTCAATCAACGAGTTGACTTGTTCTAGCAAACTCAGGCCTCAGGCAACCAGGGTTCCTAAGTATATTCTTTTGTTTTCTGGGTACAGTATTTCTATCCTTGGATGTGGCAACTGCTCCCCAAGACAAGACAGGAGCTGTGATCAGCTTTGCTCCGTTTCTGACTGTACTTTCGGGCGGCAGCAACTGCAACCACCTTGCCAGCCAGCTCAAGTGGGGCTGCAGGGGCAATGAGTCCGGACTCAGGGCTTCTCCAGCTTGTGCCCGAGAACCACCTGGGGATTGTGTGAAAGTGCAGATTTTGATGTACTAGACCTGAGGTGGGGCCTGCGATTCTGCATTTCTAACAGTGGGAAACAAAAAAAGTCACAGACAATTCCTTCAACTGTTTTTCAATTCCAAGGAAGTATGCCTATTGCCATGTCTCTGAGGCCGATATTCACTTCCATGATGGTAGAGGCAAATTCTAAAAAGAAAAAAAAAAATGATACGAGGAAACCAAGTGGAAGCCAAAATTCATCTTAGAGATCATGTATTTTTTCTATACAATTTTTCCCTCTGTTGACTGCAGGCAGATGATTTAGTCTTTAGCACCACAGGACTGGAGGGCTGTGTGCATATAATGCCCCAGATACTGTGCCACAGGCTGCAGTGAGGACAAAGATGAACGATGCCCCAGCTGGGTTCCCACTCTCAGTGGGGGAGACGGGCACCTGACTTGGTATTTACCAAGTGCTGGGACTATCACAGACACCTGCAAACTGGGATGTAGCCCCGATGCAGGACTGGGTCACTACTGGACAGGACTGGGTAGAAGGTTTGGCTTCCCAGTTCTAAAGAAATGCTCCCTTACACGGTTTAAAATTTTAGGGGAGAAAATAAGCCTGCATGTCGCGATAACTTTTCAGCAACTTGTGGAACGGACAGCAAAGGCAGAAGGGAGTGAATGGGTTTCTGTGCCAGGAAACATGCTTGACACATCTTAGCAAGGTCAAGGTCACGGGGGTGGGACGTCAAAGTCCAAGCACTCACTGCTGCAATGGATTGATTCTTTAGAAATTCTCAACTCTTCCTAGGATTCGTTTCTTTATTTCCAAGAAAATAATGATCATAGCAGCAGCAGCTGCATCTAACACTTACATAGCTCTTTTGTGTGCCAGGTACTCACTGGCGGAAGCATTTTACAAATGTTAACTCATTTTATAATCTTCGTAGCAACTCGACAAGGTACCGTCTCCATTTTATGGCTGAGAGAACGCATGCTCACGTGTAGATTCTGTGGCAACGCTAGTATAGGAACCTGGGAAATCTGGCCATGGGGCCATTTTGTCACTCAAAGTTTGGTCTATTGGCCAGCATCAGGGGCTTCACCCAGTATCTTGTTAGGAATACTGACTCTCAGGCCCACCCTAGACCCCTTGATTCGGAATCAGCATTTTAAACAGGATTCCCAGGTGATTTCTATGCTCCTAAGAGCCTGAGAAGCACCGTTCTCAACCACCACAGTGGGCAACCTCTGTTGAGTAAGGATCTCCCACCTCCTATCTTGGTCTGAACTCCCATTCCAAGGCCTCCAACATCCCAGAGCATTCTGAAGCATTTCTGCCATTCCCCAGCTACCTTCCTTTTTGTCCACGGAGACACCAAGTCTGTGGGCCCATGACCTGCTTCGGTTTCATCCCACGTTGACTCAAGTCAAGGGTGGGCCCTGTCCAGATCTACGAGCATCAAACCTTTTAACTTCTTCACTGAGGATCTGAGGGGTCCTGGATAGGAGTCACTCCACTCACTCTAGAGCCTTCCGTCATCACTTTGGCACTCTGTCCACTATCATCCATCCATCCACTCATCCATCCATTCATTTCTATTCATTTTCAGTTCTCTCTCTGGGTCTTTTTTTTTTGACTCTCCCTCCCCCTCCTCCCTCTTTGCAGTAATGGCCAAACCTCCTCTTGTCTCCAGCAGAACATTTCCACTCTCATCCAGCTCTCTTGCAGATTTATTTTTTATCTCTAAGCGCTTCAGTCCAGGCATCTTCCCAAACAAATGCAGTTTCCTTCCTTAGAGGAATTCTGGTGCTAGTTATTATTAGATATCATTTGCCCATCTTATTACAACTGCTTCTGTTTTAGCCTCTTTTTATTCTGAATATAATACACATACAGAAACGCATATATGCATAGCTTTTTACCTTCAACTTTTCCTCTTTGAATTATTTTTTACTTTTTTTCTTTCTTTTTTTAATATTACATTCAAAAAATATGAGGTCCCTATATACCCCCACCCCCTCACCCAACTCTTCCCCCCATAACCACAATCTCCTCCATCATCATGAGACATTCATCAGATGTATTCATCCTCTTTGAATGTTAACAGAGAAAACAGTTGTTTTCCATTCGCAGCATATTAAATAAAAATATAAGCCACGTTATTTAGCAAAATAACCATAGTAGTAAATATTAATAGTAGTCTACAGGCCCAAGATATACCTGAACTGAGGCCAAGCTTAAACCAGAAAGCTGAAAGTCTATGCTATCTGTTGGATGCCACATGGAATATGCTAAACTGTCTGTCCCTTACTCGTGATTGCCAGAAAATGAAGGAGGCAAGTGCTCTAACAAATAAGAACATTCCAGTGCTATGTCTACATTGCTGCAAAATATGTAGGACACTAGTTCAGATTAAATGGAAAATGCAAAATACGCAGGATAGTACTTTGATGAAACGGTAACAGCCAGATAAGATGAACGAAATGAATGACTGCAACGGGCTCCTGTGTAATCAGGATCTGATTCTTCAGACTGTGGAACGCTCCTGGTTCCTGCTGCATGCTGTCTAGCTCTGATCCTTTTTCAGAAAAAGGAAAAGAATCAGTAGAAGAGAAAGAAGTCAAATCAAATGTGTAGTCTAGCTAATGAATTCTGTAGTTCCTTAATCACTCTCATAAAAGACTTGCTGGAGGAAAAGGTAGAGCTCTTTATTATACGGCGGTCTCTGGATTATGTGAGATTAAGCAGCATGTCCTGCTCCCTCTGGCCCTGCCAACACTGGTAACTCAGGGTTGACGTGACACCTGCCCCGCTAAACGCCTCCTCCCAAAGAAGAAAAACAGACGGAAAGAAAGCGACCCTCCACCCTCCATTAATTGCAAATGGGTTCACAAGTGCAGGGAGCCTGTTTGCTGCTGCCTTTTGGGAATCCATCCAAATACAACCACCCCTGCTAGGTTTTCCTCATTGATTAATTTTTTTTTTTACACATTGCTAATTTTTTTAAAAAATTGTTTTTTCTTTTTTTAAGGATACATACATCACAAAGAATGTTACATTAAAAAATAGACTCAGTAATTAATTTTAACTCTAAAGCTATGTTAGTGTCTCAAAGGTTTAAAGTAGAAATTTAAAAATGTCCAGGCATGCACTAAATTCTAATATAGCAACAAACCAGGAATGAACACTACCATCAATGAAAATGTAAAAACAACAACTCCTAAATGTCGGAAATTGGTTATAGGATGTTCAGCCCTGCCTCCCCCTTTCTTCTATAAAAGCAAAATTCTGCTTATCCTATTGGACCTGGTCCAAATCCCCTTCAGCAAAGTTTCACAGGTCCCAGCCCACCATCATCTCTTCCTTTTTTTAAACATCTTGAATATGCAGTACCTGTCCCATTCATTTGGGTTTGCCAAAACATAAATAATGATGAATAACTAAAAGGATTGTTTACCTCTTCCTATACATGTGCCTAGATTCCCCAATTAAATTTAAGTTTCTTCAGGGAAGAATAATTGTATTGTACTTTCTGCACCTTCCATTGGCATAGTGTGGTGTTTTGCACGAAGAAAAGCTTAATAAATATTTTTATAATGTATTTGTCCAAAGGAAGCTGGAAAGTAGCTGTTGGATGTATTATTTATGAGAACCACAATCCCAAACACCTTGGTATGGTCTCCTCACATTTCCAGAAGACGCCTTCCATTGATGTGGTCATTTCAAATGGCTATCACAGAGGGTGTTCATGAAATAAGTCAAGGCGGCACAGCAATCAACGATTGCAAAAACCTTTGCTTAAGGTTTACCAAAGAGATTAACATTTTTGATACATAATTTTATCCCTCATTTCCCTACCCATAATGGGTCTATTTAGAAATGGAGAAATTTGAATTTTGCTTTAATTCACCCAAAGACTTGCTATAAAACTTGGCAAGTCCTAATGGCAAGGATATGAATTCATCATTGGACAATGAAACAGACTAGACAGGCTCTAATCAGACACTATTGTATGAATTTAATATAGAATTTTAGAAAGGTAGGCTTAAAAAATGATGGAGGGATGAAACAGTTTAAAAATGAGAGCAATTGATAATTTGGAGGAGAATACAGTTAGAACATCATCTCATTCTATACACTGAAATGAATGGCAGATGGTTAAAGAAACTTAAAAAACTCTCAAGGAAATGCAGCTGAATATTAAATTGACAAGTAAATGGGGGAAATATTTAAGTGTGAAAACACTGGAAGAAATCACAAAGGAAAGACAGAGTTATATGAATTAATTGTTAAACTCTAGGACAATAGATACAAATATAAAAGTAACTAACATTTATTTCTTGCACCCCTAAATAGTACAAAGATCCCTATGTTCCTGATACCAAGGATCTTACATTCTAGAGGATAGGGAATGATAGTTGAAATAAATTATAGAGTATGTGAAAAATACAATGGGAAAAAGAAAAGTAGAGCAACTGAGGCTTGTGCTGATTGGGAGGGTGAAGTATTAAATGCAGCAGTCAGGGTTGACCTCAAAGAGACGGTAAGATTTGAACAAAGACTTGAAGGAGATGAGGGCATGCTCTCACTGGGCTATGGGAGACAGTGTTCCTGGTGGAAGCAATAGCTGCCTATTGCTAGAACAAAGGCATCACAGCTACTGCAAAGACAAATGGCAAATTTGAAAAAAAAACTGCAGTACATGAGATGGAAAAAGAGATAATATCCTTAATAGAGAGAATCAGGAAGGAAAACATTAATACCCTAAGAATCAGGAAGGAAAACATTAATACCCTATAGAAAGCAGATAATCCCTGCATAAAGGTCAGCAAAAAGTGAACTATGTCCAGCCTTACAAATAATCAGGAAAGTAAATATTAAAGCAAACTCACTATGGGGATACCCAGTTTGTAAATATTAAATAATTTGGTGAAGCGGTAGTGAGATAGACACTCTTCTAAATAGTTAATGGAAGTATAAAACGACACAATCTTTGCTAAAATAATTTGGCCTTCTGTATCAATAGCCTTTATTCTATGGAAACAAGCCAAAAACCAAGGCAAAATTGATGTATATTTATTGCAGCATGCTTAACACCTGAATAGCACTCCAACTGAAGTCTCTAGCCCAGGCTATAGCTGTGAACATTAGGTGCTTTTATATGAATGCCCTATAAACATTTCAAACTCCAAATGTCCAAAATTCATCTTCCCCTGCCCTACCCCAGCCTGTAAATCTCCTTCTCCTCATCTTAGTTTAGTGAATGGCACCAACACGTGCCCAACTGTTTAAGACCTGAACTTGAATGTCATTTGGTGACTTCTCTGTAGTTTCCTGAGTTCTATCAGTCTCCATGATCCCTCATCATTTCACATCCAGGCTTACTGCTTACCTGGCCCAGGTGCTCTTGTACCTCCAATTCACCTGTCTCATAGATGCCACAGAACCAATTGAAGCTCTCTAGACAGATTTCCGTGATGACTCCTGCTCTTCTGTATTCTTGTCCTGTCCACCTGCACTCTTTACTCCAGCCCTAACAATCCACTTACAAATTAAAGATCAGGGCTCTGTGTCTTTGTATATGCTAGTTCCACTGCCTCCCCTTTCTATGCCTACTGGTCTCCCAAATAACTTCTCTTCACCTTTCCAGGCTCAACTGTGATATTATATCTTCTAGGAAGCCTTGCCTGAACTCTGACCCCTCTGGTCTGGGGATCCCATTTGTCTTTCAAAGAACATGGTATATATGTATATCATGGCATATTTTCCCAGGACTACTATGCCTGAGCTGTTTATGTTCTGCAATATTCCAGTGGGCACCATTTACACAGGGTCCAACCTGTGCAATCGTACATGGCAGTCCGGCCTTCTTCCCACCAGATTGTAGTTTCATAAGGACAGAGACCATCCTTTACATCTCTGTGCTGAATACCTGACATAGTTCAATGCTGGAATAGATAATCACATAGCAAACACGTGTTTAGTGACTGAGAAAGTGAGCAGCCAACCAAACTCTACTTTCCTTGATGAAGGATTCCATTAGACCAGTGGTCCTTGGACAAGGGCATCCATATCAACTTGTGAACATGTTGAAATGCTGATTTTCAGGCCCCACCCCAGACCTCCTGAATGAGAAACTCAGGGGGTAAAACCCAGGAAACTATGTTTTAATAAACCTTCTGGGTGATTCTGAGGCACACTTAACTTTGAAAAACACTAACTTAGACTAATTAAAACTAAAAGCCAAAGATCTCCTTTCAAGGGCTCAAATACATTTACCTATCTTAAGAGCATTTGCTTTTCTTTAAATTATGAAGTATTTCATATATCCAACGTGCATATTAAACTGTATTGCAGACGGCCATGTGGCCGCTATTCAGATTTGGTCTATTTGCTTTACCTCTATAAGAAATAAAACACTAAAGACCTATCTCCCTGTCTTTTTTCCTCTCCCTTCTTCCCTCTCTTGCCAAGCTAACCACTATTTTATAGTTGGTGAGTTTTTCCCATGCATGTTTTTATACTTTTATTACGTAGGTGTATAGGTATTTACTTTTTAATGAGGGACTTTGTCCAGGATGTTAAAGTAGAAATTAAAACACTGCCTTGGCAGGCTGCATGAGAAGATGCCTAAGTATCAGGCAACCAGTGCCAACCAAACCTGCCCCTCACTAATACTTGGTAGGGGAAAATGGGCTTACTTTAGCTTTCTGAAATGCAATCAGTGGAGTTTAAAATCTGAAAATCAAACTATGCTTACTCAACTGTAGCTGATTTTAAAAGTTAACATAGTTTTGAATTGTATGCCTAACTAATGGACACATTCTCCAAGATCCATTCATTCTTTACAAACTATCACATTCATCTCTTATCGTCTGTCTTTGATGCCAACTTGCTAATACAAAGCTTATTAAAACAAGCTGGAGTCCTTGAATCAACCTTCTATTGTTCCCTTCTTATCTACTGTGCATTTAGCTATAAGATCAGTTCCTCTAAAACATCACCCTGATCATTTTCTTCCATAATTGAAGGGCCTCTGATAGCCACCTAACTGTGACCAGATCTGTTAGGATCCCCCCTCCCTCACCCTCATATCCCTTTTAACCAAATCCCAATTTATTTTGAGTACCAAGGTACATTTCCTAGCCTGCTTTGCAAATAGGAGTTGGCAGGTGAGTTTGTAGGTAGAAGCTGTAAGAGGGAATTCTGGTAAGGCCTCTGTTTTAGTTTCCTAGCTGCTAAAACAAACACCATACCAGGGCTCGGCTTAACGATAGGAATTTATTAACTCATGGTATCAGAGGCTAGAAGGTGTGCTTCCTCCTGGGATTGGTAGTGTTTTGGCGGGCCAGCAGTCTTTGGGGTTCCTTGTTTTTTTTTTTCATCACATGGCAATGCACACGGCAGTGGCCCTTCTCCTTTCTCTTCCAGATTCTGTTGGCTTGCAGCTTCCTGCTTCAGCTGTGGCTTCTCTCTGGGGCCTTCTTTATAAGACCTCCAGTCTTAGGATTAAGACTCACCTTGATTCAGATGGCCACAGCTTAACTAAAAATAGCCCCATCTAAAGGTCCTATTTACAACGGGTTCATACCCACAGGTGTGAAGGTTGAGAATACGTTTTCCTGGGGCTCCAGAATTCAATCTCTGTTGGAAATTGAACCATGTTCCCCACAAAAAAAAAAGCATGTTCAGGTCCCAGCCCCTGGTACTGTGAGTGTGAACCCATTTGTAAATTAGACCTTTGAGATTATTAGTTATTAGTTAAGGTGTGCCCAAACTGAATGGGGTGGGGGGGCTTAATCCAATATGGCCAAAGTCCTTATAAGCAGAGGAAATTGGACAGAGAAGCAAAGCCATGGGAAGAGCAAGAAACTGGAAGTCAATGGAACCTAGAAAAGAAAGGAGAAGATAGCGCCATATGCATTGCCAGGTGAAAGAAAAGCCAAGGACCAAAGACTGGCAGCAGCCAACCCTAGACTTTGGGCAGAAAGCATCACCTTGCTTTAGGACTCCTCCTAGCCTGGAAACCATGAGCCAAAAAATCCCTGTTGCTTAAGCCAAATCCATTGTACGGTATTTGTTTTAGCAACGAGGGAACTGACATGGGGTTCCTTACCGGAATTCCCACCCAACAACTTCTACTACCATCTTGCCTGTCAACTCCATCCTAAAACAATCCTGAACACTCCCTAAGGAGGGGAGACACTTCTGGCAATGGATGCTTTTTGCCCTCCTTCCTCGCCCCTCCCCCACATTTTTGCCCCCTTGAATGTATGTAACAGGCATTAGAGTTCCAGCAGCCCCCTGGGACCAGGAGTTTATCTTGAGGATAAGGTCATGTGCTAGGCAGACAGATAGAGGGTGCTGAGTACCTGGTGATCATAGAAGCATCCCATTTGCTCTGGAGAGAAACAGGAGCCTCCTTGTGCTTAAGCCACTGGTATTTATGGGTTTTTGTTATGGGCAGTCAGATCTAATACAAATAAATATGTTTAAGGATAATTCTTAGAAAGTTAAGACCAAATTCCTTAGCCTGGAAGTTGAGGGCTTCCATAATCAGGCTCTAACCATCTTGCTCTTCTCCCTAACCAGACTTGAACTCTTTTAGATCGCTCTGCTCATGTTTTTAATGGGGAAAATAATTGGGGAAAGGAAAAAAGCACTAAAACTCAAATCAGGATATTTTCCCCATTTGTTAACAGTCCTTACAGACAGTTTAGTAGCTCAAAAAATTCAGGTTAACTGAATTTTAAAAAGTCAACAGAAATAAAAAAGTCAATGGACTGGACTTAAATTATTTACATTTTACCTTCACTCTCATTCTCATGAATAATTAAGTCTTACTACACACATATTGCATTTTCCTAAGACCATTTGATAGATTGATAGATGAATACATACATATAAATACATAATTTTCAAGAATATTGGCCCCACGAGAATCATTTGCCCAAAGTCACTGGAATGGAGAACACATAGACTTTCTATCTTGGTTATTTCCACTTGGATAAGATGAATTTTAATGACTTGAAGAAACAGTTTTTGTCAAATGGGCATAGATATGCAAAGAAGAAAATTCTGCTTAAACTCTTCCATTGTATAATTTCATTTCTGCTCTCATACGCATTGAACTAAGCTGGCTGGATAAAAATCTTCTGCTAAATTAAATCTGATTTGATTAGGAAATTAGTGTGCATGCCCAGCCAAAGCACAGTACGTGTGGGTTAAAAAAAAAATTTGTCCTGGTTATTTTTATTTTGATGGATGACTCCATGCCTCATTGGTGAACTAAAGTTTTGTTAATGTTTATCTGTGTTGTCAAATACACAGGCCTTGGCCCTCTGTTGGGAAATCTTTTAAGTAGTAGACAGCCTGTCTTTTCCGAAGAAAACTAATACAGCCTCAAAGCCGGACGATTCAAGCATCTTCAAATGCTTCCTGCTCCAATGCCACGTGGCGCCCTCTTGCCACTTCCTAACATTGTCATCGTTCAAGCATTTCCCTTGCTCTCCCCTGTCCCAGTTTTCCCACCAGACTCTAACTGGCAGACTTGGCCAGTGGATCTTGGCTGCTCTGGTCTATGTCCTTAGCTGCATTTCACCTTCCTGCCTGACTTCTAAAACACACAAATAGAAATATTTAAATAGGGTTCGATCAAAGAGTTTTAGGGGAGGAAAGTGCTTTTTAGAGTCAAAATGCATTATTACAAGGTTTTAGTTACAAAGCTCATCATCTGATAGGAACTGACACATACCCAAATCAAAAAGATTGAATCTGGGAAGCAGATTTGGCTCAACGGATAGAGCATCTGCCTACCGTATAGGAGGTCCAGGGTTCAAACCCAGGGCCTCCTGACCTGTGTGGTGAGCTGGCCCACGTGCAGTGCTGCCACATGCAAGGAGTGTCATGACATGTCGGGCAGTCCCCCATGTAGGGGAGCCCCACGCTCAAGGATACACCCCGTAAGGAGAGCCATCCCACACGATGAAAACACAGCCTGCCCAGGAGTGGTGCTGCACACACAGAGAGCTGACGGAGCAACATGACACAACAAAGAGAGACACAGATTCCGGTGTCACTGACAAGAATGCAAGCGGACACAGAAGAGCACACAGCAAATGTCCATAGACAACTGGAGGGGGGAGGGGAGAGAAATAAATAAAAAATAAACCTTTAAAAAAAGACCGAATCCACGAGCAGCCTGTTTGACAGAAGTCACCTAAAGCCTGTCTTCTAATCCATCACCAGATGTCCTACTGAGCTAAGACAGAGGAGAAGGAATCTTTTATTTCATACACTAGTGAGAAAACATTCGGAAGAGTAGGAGCAAAAGATTTAAAAATGGTGGAAAATTCCCCAACATGATTAATGGCACATATTAAAATAATGCACGACAAAAAATGAGGTTGGCATCTGAGAAACAGAGATAATGCCACAATATGAAATCCCAAATTAAAGAACTGTCTTCCGAGAGGCTTGCAGGATGGGGACTCACCAAGGCACCTTGTTCTTTCAGGAAGGATCAACACAGCATCGGGTGGAGAGCTGCATCCAGCTCTTGATTTACCCACAATGACCACGTTTATGTACAGTACCCCCAGAGGACCCCAAGCTTGCTTTGATCTTCCCTTTCTCGCACCATGTTCTTGATTAGGTCAAATTCAGGAAAGGGGGCTCAGGAGGCCCCTCTGTCGGGGATGCGGGTTGAAGCTAAGACCACCAATAACTATCAGGCTGAGTCTAGGTCAATGTAAGCCTGCAGACCAGGGGTCCTTAACCTTTTCTGTTCCACGGACCCTTTGCCAGTCGGGTGAAAACCACGGACCCCTTACTAAGTCCACACTACCCTGTGTATTATTTAATAAATAGATCACACTCACCACCAACGCGTCCCCACCAGAAGAATGTTTTTTTGAATTTCAATTCAAGCTCACGGACCGCTTGTTAAGAACTCCTGCTGTAGAACCACTTTGATTGTGCCCGACATGGGCTCATACCTGCCTTGCAAAATCTGGAGCTAAAATCCCAGTGTGCTCGTATGTGGAGCATTCCAAGTCATCTGGCTGATTTAAGTAAATAAATAATATGTACCAGCATGTATGCACGTTACATATAATGTTCACCACACTTTTTTTTTCCTCACGTGGAATCTGTGAAATTCCACATACATGGAATTTGATACAGGAGCTCAATATTTAAGCAGATAAAAGTCAAGCTCAAGGCCTAGAGCAGCATTGTGCCTGGGAATTTCCTCCTGTCAGCCTTCATGTTACTCAAATGTGGCCAGTCTCGAAGCCAAACTCAGCATGTAAATGCAATGCCTTCCCCCCAGCGTGGGACATGACACCCGGAGATGAGCCTCCCTGGCACCGAGGGACCACTATCAACTACCAACTGATGATGCAACTGGAAAATGACCTCATACGGAAGGTTCAACGCGGATCAGCGGAATATCCCTGTCTACATAAAATAACATGACTTTAAAATGCTGTTTGACCTAATGTAAGGGGGAAATGGAAAGGAGAAATGAGTTTATATGGCTACGAGTCTCTAAAAAAGAGTCTGGAGGCTGTCAGAAGGATTGCCCTTATGCACAACTGAGCAGAGTCTGAGAGACAGATAAAGCAGATACAACCCCCAGATATCGGTTCCTTCGAGGGCTAAAGAGACCCATGGGAGTTATGGTCATGGCTGATGGGGTTAACTACCAGGTCAGATGGCCCCTCTTTGGAACTGGTGTTTATGTGTGATGAATCTGGACTCAGATGGGATCTCTCTTCATAAGACTTTCATGCTAATGTGCTGGAGGTGCAGTTAGTGTCGGGGTTTAAGATATATTTAGGGGATTTGAATCTCTGGACTGACAGTGTGATAGCCAGGTCCTGAGCCTCAACAGACTCCAGCACCTACAATCTGACTTATTGGGCTCACCACACTCAGCTAAGATGGAGTTGAAGAAGGACAACCACCACACCATGGAGCCTAGAGTGATTACAACTGAAAGTGGGAGGATTGCATCCAGCATCCATGTGGAATCTGAGCCTCCTCTTGACATAGAGGTGCAATGGACACAACCAATCCAATGTCCACATAGAAAAGGTGGCATTGGATTGAGAAAAGTGGACATGATGGCTGATGGGTATGGGGAAAGGCAGGAAGAGATGAGAGGTGGAGGCGTCTTTGGGACATGGAGCTGCCCTGGATGGTGCTTCAGGGGCAATCACCGGACATTGTAAATCCTCACAGGGCCCACTGGATGAATGGGGGAGAGTGTGGGCCATGGTGTGGACCGTTGACCATGGGGTGCGGGGGTGCCCAGAGATGTACTTGCCAAATGCAATGGATGTGTCATGATGATGGGAGGGAGTGTTGCTGGGGGGGGGGGGGAGAAGTGGGGCGGGGGTGGTAGGGTTCAATGGGACCTCATATATATATTTTTTTAATGTAATATTATTACAAAGTCAATTAAAAAAAAAAAGTCAAGCTGCATCTTGGTTGGGTACCCCAGATTCTTCCCACCCACCAGATACTCCTTCAGTAGAGGCTTTTAAGGGGGCTGCTCAGAACCTCCAAAGCTCAGGGGGCTCTATCTGGTAAAGGCTTCATCTTTCAGGCTTCTCGCATTCTATCTGCCTCACAGTAAGAGGGCATTAATTCTCGGTTTCTGTGGTCAGGGGAACCAAGTATTGTATTGGTGTCTCCCCTCCCAGTATTTCCAGGGTACTCATCTCAGCCACTTCATAGGCTGACATGTAATGGTACCACTTGCCAGACTTCTCTGATAATTTTTTTTTCTTCTGGTTTTGGTGAGTATTGAACAAAGAAAGTGCTGAAAAGAAGCATGGTCTCGTATTTTCTGAAAACTTTGCGTAATGACCTTGGAATCAACTCTATAAATACTCCACAGAGCTTTAAGAAAGATGATAAAACTTCCAACTCTGACCTTAGTGTTTTCATCCACCAAATGCCCTATTTATTTTTGTTTATTTTCCCTCTTGGTGTAGGTTTTTAAACTGCGGTGTAATTTACATAGAGTAAAAAGCAGAGATGAGTTTTGACAAATGCATGCATCAGTGTAACCTACACGTCTATAGAGATATAGAACATTCTAGAAAGTTCCCTTGTGGCCTTTCCAAGTCAATCCTCTCTTCTCCCTGAGGTAATCACCGTTGTGATTTCTGATACCGTAGATGAGTGTTGCTTTTTCTGGAACTATATATACGTGGATTAATAGGGTGTATGCTCTTTTGAGGCCAACATCTCGTTTTTTGAGCATCTATAAAAATCTCCTCTCAGTTTCCTTATGTGTAAATTGAGGGCTTGTACTGAAGAACAGTGCAAGTATTCTAAGGCAACTTCTGGTAGGGGCCTCAGAAGTCCCCTCAATTGGGCACAGGGTGGCAAAGAGGCTGAGGTGTGGGATTTGTGGCTACCCTTTTCACCTCAAACAAAACAGCTCTACTTCAGCAATTCCTACAAACTGGGGTTCACATAAGATTTCATTTGGGAAAAGGGGGGTCCTTTATAAACAATGTTAGTGCAGCCCATGTCTAGATGATTCTTCATGCTCCTTCTCTCTGGAGTGTTCTATAAATTACCAGCAGTGTTTTCTGATTTGAGAGCTGGGGTTGGTCTCCCCAGGGGAAGGCTGGGGGACAGAGAAGGCCAGACTGGGGCCCCCCAGCGAGGGCCCGGCATTGAACGCTGTAATATAAGTCCCAGCTCCAATCAGATAGCACCACCCAATCTGAGGTGTCTGCACAATAGGCCAGAGGCCTTGGGAAGGGGAGGCACAAAGACATAATTCAAAACCCGACTCCCGCGGCCAGCGAGCCTTTCACATGGACTCCACCAAACCCTGGAGAAGCCTGAAAGTCACGTTACAGCCAGAAAGACTTTTTTTTTTCATGGTTAACTTTTAAACTGCTAAAAATAATAAACACAGAGAGGAAAGTGCTGACACAACCTTAACGGCAGAGACAAGCTGAAACTGTGTTGTTATAAGAACGCAAACAAACTGGGTTCCAAACAGGCTGCCGGACATCCCCAGCCCCTTGGGTCTACAGGGAGAATTAGAAGGCTTCTCAGTAAGGAACGTGGAGCTTCTCTGCCTCAGGTGCTTCTACCCCATCTGACTTGCTGAATTACCTAATTTTTATGCCTTTTATAGGACTCAAGGAAAAAGACTGGTGAGGCCTGCTGAATTTCCACCCAGCACAATTTTCCTTCACGACAAGTGAAAAACTGGGCTTCTTTCTTTCACTGTCCCATTATTGCTCTTATTCCCCTAAGTGAATTTTTCCTCTCTGTTGTGTTTTTAGCCCATGTAATGTTCTGTTTCTCCTGAACCCTATAACGATCAAAACCATGCTTAAAAAAAAATAGCACCACCACAAATTAGAAATGACTCCAGTAATACCAAAAAAAAAAAAAAAAGACAACTAGTGGCAAAGATCATGAGTCCGCAAACAGTAAAGTCAAGCTTGACATCTGACCTTCGTATCCATTAAATCATGTGTGACTCTTGGCACCCACACAGGATGGCCACTGGGAGGGAAACTGCAGATCTGGAAAAAAGGAAACACAAGAAGATAAGTATTTTTGTTGTGTTTTTTTTTTTAAAGTTCCCCAACACTTGATTAATCTGCAACTGCTTTTCTTTCTGTTTAAATGGGGTCTGGTTTCAGAGTTTTCTCTGATTTTAAATAAATGCAATTAGACTCAGATGACACCTCGCTCTAAGGGGGAGATGGTTTCATAGAAGGGGACGTGAACACCCGCCTGCGGTGACACTTTACAGGCACAAGGACAACTGGTGTGGAGCCTAAAGACCTGCTTTTCTGCGGCATCTCAGAAATAGGGCCTTGGAGTTTGGGATCCCAAGCCTGGGAAGATGACTAAAAGGCAAACGTAGTCTTAATTCCTCTCCACATTTTGTGCTAAGGAGGGTTCAGCTGTTTTCCAAGGGCAATACCTTGGAAAGGGCATAACAACTAGAAGTTGCATGTGTGCCATGGAAGGGTCATTACCATCGGATGCCCCAACAGGCTGTTCGTCAGGGATGTATCTGAGCATGAAGCTCTGGAGCTGTCTATTAATAGATAGTCTCGAGTGCGATTATATCAGGAACACTTCTCGCAGGTATAAGTAAAACAAAAGAGGTAGCCAAGCAGACGGTGGCACCGACTCCTGCAGCAGATGAGGTCTCTGCACAGAGAGAGCCAGAAACTGCTTTTCTGTTCACTGTGGTCCCACAATTTTTGTTGTTGTTGTCGTGGGGAACTCAGAATCATAGAAAAATAGAGGTACATCAAAGATATATTTGGGTTCCTGCTATGTTAACATTTTTGCCATATCTGACCTGTCTTTTGAAAAAAATATTTCTATTTAAGAAAAGAAAAAAAGCATTGGTACAACCCGCTGGACAACCTCAACCAAGCCCAGACCACGAATTTGGTTTGTATCTTTCCAGTCCACTTAAAAAAAAAATTATATACATACATATCCATGCCAATAAAGTGTTTGTGCAATTCTATTGCATCCTTAGAATATGAACCTATGTGTGTCTACTAGACATTAGATACTTTTTTGACTCAACATGATTGTCAGATCTTATCATGTTGATCTAGACCAGCTCATTCCCTTGAACTGCCGCATTGAATAAATATACTCTGTCACTGCTTTTTTGCACAACACCCAATGCTTACGGCACCATATTATTAAAGGGACTGTTGGTATGTATGGGTGTGCATATATATATATGTGTGTATGTGCATTTTTTCTGCTACTGGACCCTGAACTTTCTGAGTGTGCCTCCACGTCTTTGCTTTCATAGCAGCCCTTCTATCTTAACGATGCCACATAGGATGGGCACTAAACATGTTGAAAAACAAAACATACTTGTTAGCAATTGCCCTGCTTATTAATTTTCCTCCCTTTTTTTTTTTTTTTTGGCTTTTAACTCAGTCTTTTTTTTTTTTAATTGATTTTGTAAAAATATTACATTAAAAAAAAATATATGAGGACCCATTCAACCCCACCACCCCCACCCCACCACTCCCCGCCCAGCAACACTCACTCCCATCATCATGACACATCCATTGCATTTGGTAAGTACATCTCTGGGTATCTCTGCATCTCATGGTCATTGGTCCACATCATGGCCCACACTCTCCCCCTTTCCTCCCTTTTTAAACAACATTAAGGAAGACTCTGGAGTTCTGTTTATTCTTCAAAGTCCCCTTCCACTGCTCTTGTCATAAATATTCAAACCCCAAGTGTCAATAATACCTCACTGCTAACTAGGCAATCAGGAACTCCGATAGTAGGAGGCTAAAGACCAAGACATATAAGAAGCATTTTCTAAAACTGTTCTCAAGGATTAAATTGACAAGGACAGGGTGATGCTTGCATTTGTTACTGTTGTTATCATTTAATGGTGATTATGACTCAATATACAGCACTAGCCCTCACACTCATATTTAAAAATCAAACAGGGAAGCAGATTTGGCCTAATGGATAGGGTGTCCACCTACCACATGGGAGGTCAGGGTTCAAACCCAGGGCCTCTTGACCCATGTGATGAGCTGGCCCACATGCAGTGCTGGTGCATGCAAGGAGTGCCGTGCCATGCAGGGGTGTCCCCCACATAGGGGAGCCCCATGCGCAAGGAGTGTGCCACGTAAGGAGAGCAGCCCAGAGCGAGAAAAAGTGCAGCCTGCCCACACACAGAGAGCTGATGCAGTAAGATGACACACACAAAAAAAGAGACACAGATTCTGGGTGCTGCTGACAAGAATACAGGCATACATAGAACACACAGCAAATGGACACAGAGTGCAGACAATTGGGGCGGGGTGGGGAAGCGGAGAGAAATAAATAAAAAATAAATCTTAAAAAAAATAAAATAAAATAAAGACAGTACCTTACATACAAAAACAACATTGGATTTTGATATATTTTTGAAGGTGTCATTCTGATTTAAACTTTGAAGAATATATATGAACTTAACTCAGTGGTAATAACCTAAAATTTCTCCAGTAATGGTTAATAATAATCAGTACTATATAAAACATTTATTAGGCATCCTTTATGGTCTGGGTTGTGCTAATTTCACTAACACAGTCCTCACAACAATCACAAAATAGATATTTTTCATAACCCCTTTTTCCAGATGAGGAATAGACAAATAGAGAAAGGTTAAGAATTTTGCCCAAAATCACACAGTGAAGAAGAGGCGAGCCAGGAATTTCATTCAGGTGGTCTAATGTCACAGGCCTTGTTCTGAATTACTGAGAACAGGTTCAGATTCTAGAGCAAAAAGTGGTGTCACTTATGTGGCTTCCAAGTTTGGTAAAATACAAACACATGACATCCCTTTCAAGGAATGATTCATACCCAGAACAAAGCAAATTAGAATTCTCCAGGTAGACAAACTCAACGTGAAATCCCAGGGATGAAAAAAGTTTAAAGAACTAAGCTCCAGGCCCTTCCAACTTCCACATACCCATTTTCAATTCTTCTTCTCTTTAGAAAACAGGGAGCTGTGAATTTGCTCATCACTCAAAGGAGACGCCCAATGGTGTTTACACAAGAGTCAAAGCAAAAATGAGAATCAGTCCCTGGGACAACTTTAACCCAGAATATGTGTTCTTTACACATTTTTAATGGGGCACAAATATATTAGTGTGGTTATTTTGTAGTTTCAGAAGAATTTGTTTTGTAACTGATTCATATTTATATTTGGAATACATTTATTTCTGGGCATGAAACAGTTCATTTTGTTAAGTCATATGACCTGAGGTGAGATTGGCAAAATTTCCCATGACTGCTTCCAATTAATGCAAATTGAGGGTTAAAGGATAAAAAAAAAGTCCCTTTAACTTGGTTTACTAATATGTTATTTATAAATGGCTCCATACTTGATTTTTTTTTTAAACGGTAACTATGTACAAGTAAAACTGTTCGGAACAAACCAGCAAACACATAATGTGTATTTAATAGCAATGATTTAATTATCATAGGGTAAGTTTACGGTAAAAAAATTAATGCTGTTTATTTATATATTTATGATTTTTTAAAGTCTCTGGTCTCTTGTCAAGTGTTATGGAGCCTAAGAGAAACTAATTGCATTGCATTAATGGTCTACTTTCTTCACCCCTCCCTGTATCCATCAGTTTGTCGTGAGAATTGGAAGTCCCTCTCCCTAAAGAGGGTGAGTCTATTTTCCTGCCCTTTGATTCTGGCTCTGGCCATGTGACTTGCTTTGGCCAATGGAATGTTAGCAGACATGCTGCACAAAGAGGTCTAAAAAATTTCTTATGTTGATGCTCTTTTTTTAAAAAAAAACTTCTCCTCTGGAAATGCCTTGAGAACATGCCTACACTAGCCTGTCAGGGGTGGGAAACATGGAGTAGAGCTGACTCACACAAGCTGTCTCCACCAGGCGACCACAGACTGGTCCAGACTAGCCTAGCCCTCTATGTATGAGCGAGCCCAGTCAAGACGAGCAGAACCACTGAGTAACCTACCCCGACCACAGCTACGTGAGGGAGCCCAGTGGATACTGGAAGAACCACCTGGCCAACCTGCCTCATGCACCGATAAATGATAATTGCTTTCAATTATTGAGTTTTTTCATCCCCCAGTGACCCCAAGTAATATCACTGCCCCTAATTCACTCATTTTAAAAAGAGATGCCCACACAGACGTTGTTTTAAAATTCGTAATAAAATTCGTTAAATAGCCACCAAATGCCAGCTGTATCATTCAAAGTTCAACCAGGAAAACATAAGACAGCCTAAATATTTAAACAGAGGGACTTTAATGCAGGAAATTGATTACACAGGTGAAGGAAAAGATGTGATGCCAAAGAAAGGGGAGCTCAAAACAGCAGAAACCCCTAAGTTATAAGGACAAAGAAAAGAGATGTCAACACTGGAAGCTCAATGGGCCTCTCCAGTAGAAGATGAAACCATCCAGAAGACATGGTTGCTATCAGAGATACTGTGTGAGGCACAGAGAGTGGGAAGAAATATCATGGCTTCTCTTTTCCTTCACTCCTTCGATTTCCTTCCAGGACTTTCCCATGGCTGAACCCCGGTGGAGGCTAATTTACTCAAAACGTAGGTAGTACAACCTTCAGGCGGCAACCTCCAGTGATATAAGGCAGGTCAGCGGAAGGGTAAAAATACATCTGAGGGCAACAGGGAAACACACCAACATGATACAAGGTGTTACTAAGCACCGAGTGCCACATCCATAAAGTAACTGGGAATTAGAATAGACACTGGGCTTGCCGGCTGGAAAGGCACCAAATAGGTGAGACAGAGGGAGAAGACGTTCAGGCAGCATCAGCTGTGGGAGCAGAGAGACACGAGGCTGCTGTAAATATGGGGGAATAGAAGTCTTCTGGTTTGGCTTAGAGAGCTGTGTATCTGAGAAGGGGGTGGGGGTTGGACAGTGGATGCCAGAAAGGCAGGGAATACAGCCAGAGATTGAAAGATTTTGGATCCCAGTCCAGACAAATTAGACTGTGTTCTGAAGGCAATGGGAAATTAAAAGGTTCGGAGCAGAGAGTAATGTGATCCAAACGTGCTCTAGGAATATTACTCTGATAGAAATTTGAGGACTGGGTTGGAGGAACCAGATCATGGATTATTAATTAAGTGTTCATCTCAGGGAATTTATAACCCTTCTGAAATAATCTGCAGAAATTTCAATTTTCTGAGAGATGATGCAGAGCTTTCATATGCTTTTCAATGGAGTCTATGACTTCTCACCTCACCTTAAGTTTTAAGCACTAGAAGCAGGGAAGCTAGCTAGAAAGCAACTATAATAACTCTTTTAATGAGGATCAGAAACTTAACAGTGGGGTTATGGAAAGACGTGAAGAGATAGGCATTTATAAGGAAATATACAAATGATCTAGATGAACAGGAACAAGAAATAAAACAAGAGCAAGAGATACTGAAAGTTTTAACTGTGGGCAATACTCATCTGCAAGTCCCTTCCCGTTACCTGCAAAATGGAGGAAGCAACTCATGTTTCCAAGATCATATAGATTGGCTGAAGTAAACACTTCCAAGGTAAATACTGGCATTTAAATTACCACTGTCCGCCTCCCATGTTCATCACAGATATCAATACTCAGACACAACATTTTTTGATTGCGAAGTCCAAATGCAACCTTGAAATCCTTCTCAAAGAGCACCTGGGGCAGCCATTGCCAGTCCATTCAAGATGAAACCTACGTACCATCTCTGCTCTAAGAGTTTTTCTAGAGCTACTATTTGTATTGATTGTACTGGCTGTTCTTTAGTTTCATGAAGTTACCAATGATGAATGGGTTTATTTTGTGGAATGTGTTATATATTAATATGACATGTATATGTGCATTTATATGCATATGTATCACATCAGGGAGACTTATTTATGTACATCTGGGTCACCAGCTAGATCTTATACAAGTTCTTGAATCCATAATAAGTCAACATAATTAATACTATTTTGATTTTAGCTGAATTGAGAAAACTATGCATAAATAAACATTTAATCTACTGTCAAATTACTATGTAAAGCTTGTAAATCATCATGACATCAAAAGAAGTACTAGCAGATTGATTGTTTGGTAAATTCTTCTTAACTCCAATCACAGGTAAGTAGGTACCACTATATTTTCCCTTCAATGCATGATTCTTGAATTTTCATTTGAATGTCATTATGTTAGTTTACTAACTTTGGGAAGTTCTCCAGCTGGCGTTAAGGAAAGAGGTGTAATTAGCATTACTTTTCATATATGACAGTAATGAAGACAGATTCAGATAAACCAAATTTTCTTTTATTTGGATTTTGATCAGCATGAAAATAATTACTGTCTATATCCACGTCACAACCTTCTGCTCATCTCAACCCAAATTGCAAAGTTTGATCTACTCAACATTTTGGAAAATGGTCTATATAGAAAAACAACCCATGAAAATGGAATAAAAACCTCTACTCCAGCAGTAATTATTTGACCGTGACCCAACATACAAAGTATAGCAAAGCACATATATATGTATTGGTGTGTGTATGTATATTCAACTAAAACAAAAGTTACACAAAATAATATCCTTATTTATGTGATGAACTTGGACATTTTCTATTCTATTCTACTATATTCTAGTCAATTTTTCATACTTAAAATTTATTAATGACCTGATAAATTGATTTCATGACCCACTAACAGGGCTCAGTACATAATCTGAAAACACTACTGTAGCAAATGACCAAAGTATTCCGATTTTATTTGCCTATGTAAATGTTTCCACAAATGACCAATCCTGAGCAACTTAGGAAAAAAAAAATCTCTTGGCTCACTCCCTAGTATCCTGGACGAAGCCAAGGTTTGCTGAGCCAACTTTTGTAGTTTGTGGTTGACAATGCCCGAAAACTGAAAGGCAGAGATCAAATCCTCACTTTCCCTCTTAACACATCTCTTCCGCTGGGTAATTTATACCGTGCAAGTATCAAGCTATTCAACCTTGCTGTCATTTACTGTTCTTTCTCCAACAGCAATGGAAACACCGGATTGGTTTACTGTTTTCTCTCTTTGGTAGAATTAGATGATTCTCCGCCCTACCCCTTAAAACAAGGATGGCATTCAGCACTCCGGAGCATCCTGCTGGAGAAGCCCCACACAAAGCGTGGCAGGGAAACTGTTACCCATGAAGGAGCAATAGCAGAATCTGGTATTGAGGTTTTAAGTCAAGATTATAAACCAGTGCCAGCTTTGTAATGATAGTTTTGATTAAGTGAATACAATTGGAATTGGAGAAACATAATTAAAGAAAAAAAAAATACAAACACATGGAAGACTCTATACCCCCAAATTCTGTGGTATCTTTTGAAACAAAGTTACTTAATTTTTAAAAAATTATATTTTCTCTTTGTAAAAGGAAATAAAAAAAGGCACCACAGAATCATCATACCGGAGACCCCCTTGAAGGCTTTCTTGTCAGTACTCTAGTATTGGAATATTTTTTCATGTGGCTACTTTGACATCTGTTCCTCCAACCATTCATCTGCTTACTGTGCACCTGTCTACCCATCTCTACCCATCAAACAAGTAGGCAACTGTTAAGAGCATCCAGTGTTTCATGTTCTCTAATTCAACATTTTTACTTCTCGAAGTTTACCTGAAATAAACCACCATGGCTATATACAAAGATTTAGGGAGGAGGATGTTCACTGTGGTGCTATTTGTAAAGGCAAAAGGCTAGAAAGGGATACAATTGAGTACTAAGAGTGGTGATCTTTGGGTGGCTGGATTATTAGTATGTAAATTTTATTCTGTATACTTATATATATTTCCCAAAATTTTAAAAATAAAAATAACGTAGCAAGATTGAAAACAATGCATCCTGAGCACATAAAGTGCCAGGCACTATGCTCAGTGCTAAGACACTAGCTATTCTCCAGGTGGTAGATGTGCAAGGCCAAAGGATGCACATCTAGGACCATGTTCTGAGTCATGCTTTGATGAGCCTCAGTGCCCTTCTCAGGATGTGGAGTACAGCTAACCACTCTTTGCCTCCAGTTCCTTAATAATAACATGGGGATAATAACAATACCACATTCAGAGACGTGGTATTAGAATTACATTAAATCAATTAAATATTAACCTGTATTAAGTGTTTAGAACACATCTAAGCATGGTAACGTTAGCTGTTACTGTTATTGAAACCCTGGCACAGGCAATTGGAAGATATTTGTCTGGTTCTGTCCTAAACCCAAGGAAAAGTCCCAGAGAAAGACAGGTTCATTCTAAGTGACCCCTAAAGTCCTCGTCCCCTCCTGAAAACAGGTGAACCAATACTTTGAAATGTGTTTTTGGTTGTGAATAGGAAGCTTTGATATGAAAAACATTTCTTAAAAGTCTGATGAAGTTTGATCATTTTCCAGCAAAATAAAAACATGGATTGTTTTTAAAAACCTCCAGAGGATAATTTCACATCACAGAATTCCAGTTTGGACTGTAGAGGAAGGAATTAACCATACATACAACAGGAAGGAATTAACCATACATACAACAGCCCTCATCAAAGTCTGAAACTCATCTTTCAAATAGTTCAATCACTGATTAATAAAGTCATCTATGCCTACTCTAACTGAAAAACTGAATCATATCTGGAAGAAAATAATATGAACCATACATTAAAATAGCACTAAATAATTTTCATAGGCCAATGTTTAATAAAATATTACTGGGCACTTCAGGAAGCATACTAAGTAATCAAAAACCAAGATAAAAACAGAATAGGAAGAGACATGTAAATTATCCAGATAGTAGAGTTATTATATAAGGACTTAAAATTAGTGATTAATATGTACAAGAAAATAAATGAAAAATCGGAAAACCTCACCAAAAAAATGGAATGAAATGAAAATGAAAATGAAAAATACAATAACTAATATTAATAATTCAAATGTGTTTCTAGTAGAAGATAAGACACAGAAGAAGAGAGAATCTATGAAGTGGAAAATACGTCAATACAAAATATAAGAATTAAAGTACAGAGAGAAAAAATGATGGGAATAGAAAAAGGTTACAAGAAGCAAATTAGAAAGAGTAAAATATCTAATATACACAATTAGACGTCAGTATGGATAAGATTAAGCAAATGAGACTGAGGCAATATCTGAAGAGATATTAACAATAAATGGTCCAAAATTAATGAAAGGAGTCAAGCCACGTATCCTAGAATTTTACCATGGCACATCATAGTTAAACTGTTAAAAACCAAAGTCAAAGAGAAAATCTTAAAAGCAGCCAGAGGAAAAGACACATTACCTTCAAAAGGGCAACAAAGACTGAATGTTGATTTTTTTCAATAACAGCAATGAGTCAGAAGACATGAAATGACAAAAGCTGACAACCTAGATTTCTATATCCAGTTAAAATATCCATCAAAAATGAAGGTGATCTAGAATTTTGCTTCTAGTCAAAATAGAATAATGGGGACAGGATTTATCCTCCTATTTGAAACAACTGAAAAACTGGACAAAATATATGACACAGTGTTTCTCAGGACAATGGGGACCAGAAAATAAAGGATAGTAATACTTGAAAGAAGGGAAATCCACACATTAAGCCTTGTGACTGTCAGAACTTACTGCCTGGAGATAGTTTCTAGGTGGTAGGGCAGGGACAGGGAACACTGGAAGACTCCAGTGGGCTCTCTGCATTGAGAAAACAGCACTGGGTGTCTAGGATACCCCACAAACTAGAGTTCACAGGGTATACTACTAGAATGAAGAGAACTGCACAGAGATAGAACTTCAGAGGATCCTCTTCTAGAATGCAGTTGAGTACTGTGGTAGTTTGAGATAGTATGTACCCAAGAAAATCATGTTCTTAAAGCTCATCCAGTCCTGCGGATGCAAACCTGTTGTTGAGTAGGGTCTTTTGATTAGATCATTTCAGGTAAGAGCTTTTGGATTAGGTTACTTCAATTAAAGCATGGCCCCAAATGGGTCTTAATCTTCTTACTGGAGTCCTTCATAAATGGGATGAATATGGAGAGGGGAACAAAAGCCAGAAGCAAGAAGCTGAAGCAATGAAACCCAGAGATTAGGAAGAGCCCAGGAGACACTGCCATGTGCCTTGCCTTGTGAGAGAGGAATCTAGGATCACCAGCAGCCAGTCTTGGGGGAGAGACATTGCCTGATGATGCCTTGATCTGGACATCTTTCTCAGCCTTGGAGCTGTAAGCCTTGGAAACTGTAAGTTTGCAAGCCAATAAATTCCACTTGTAGAAACCAACCCCCTTTTGGTATATTGTATTTCAGCAGCCTCATAGACTAAAATAAGTATGTACAGCACATACATGTGAGGAAACTATCTGAGGTGTGGAAAGAACCACCCCAAAAGAATATGGAAAGACCTTTTAAAATGAAATAATAGAAAATAACCCAATTTTAAAAATTGGGTAAAAGATTTATGGATGACAAATAAATACATGAAAAGATGTTCAAAATCATTGATCATTTAAAAATGCAAATTAAAACCACTGAAATGCCACTATACACTCACTCAAATGGCTAAAATAAACAAGACTAACCATACCAAGTATTGGTGAAGAAGGGAGAATAACTGGGATTCTCATACAGGCTGGTATGAATGAATGTAAGATGGTACAACCACTTTGGAAAAGTATGCACATTTCTTAAAAAGTTACACATGCAACCATCGTATCACACTGCCATTCTACTCCTAGGTATTTATCCAGGAGAAATGAAAGCATACATCCATAGAAAGACTTGTACACAGCTATTCATAGCAGCTTTATTTGTAATAATTGAAAATAGTCACAGCCCAAATGTCCATCAATAAGTAAATGGATAAAGAAATTTATCCATACATTGGAGTAAAAGTCAGCAACAAAAAGAATAATCTATTGATACATTCAACACTAATGAATATGAGAATAATCATACTGAGTGAAGCCAGACAAAAAATGAGTTATGTATGATTTCACTTATATAGCATTCTAGATAATGCAAAGTAATTATGGTGACAGAAAGTAGATCAGTGGTTGCCTGCGAATGGGGAGGGAATGTAGAGGTGGAAAGAAAGGATTATTAAAGGGGCAAGAAGAAACTTTTGGGGGTGAAAAATTGTTTATTTTATTGACTGGGGGGATGGTTTAACATTGCATATATATTTCAAAATATACAAACTATATACTTTAAATATATGTGGTTTATTGCATGTCATTTAGACTTTAATAAAGCAGATAAAGATGAAATAAAAGTTTTTTCAGCCAAGAAACCCAGAGAGAATTTGTCACCAGCAGAATATTGAAGGTGTGTGCTTCAGACATAAAGAAGTAGTTCACAGATGGAAGGTTGTAAATTTGGGAAGGAATAATGAGTAATATAATAGGAAAATATGTGGTAAATTTAAATGAATATTAACTTTTAAAATAATTTTAATATAGAATTTAAAACATAAAATTGAAATATAAGACAATAATTACAAAGAGGTAGAGGAAAAATGGAATTAAAATATTCTAAGTCCTTCATATTTTCTGGAAAGTGGTAAAAGTCAAAATTTATATTATACACTAATAATTTATTAATTTGTAATTTCTAGGGTAACCACTAAAGGAGTAAAATAATATGTGACTAGCAAGCCAATAGATACAAAATATTTTATTAATCCAAAATAAGGTAAGAAAGGAGAAAAGAAGGAACATGAAACACTGGGACAAATAAAAAAATATTAATATGATAGATTATAACTCCCAATAGATTAGTTACTGCATTAAATACAAATGAACTAAACACTTCAAGTTAAAAACACATACTAAACTTATTTTGAACAGTTATATGCTGCATAAATGAGACATATTTTTTAGATAAGGTTATAAGCATTGGAAGTAAAAGGATTGGATAATATATGTAAATTATATTAATATCAGACAAAGTAGAGTCAATGACAAGAGATATTATAAGAGACAAAGGGGATAGTTCATAATTATAAAAGAATCAATTTTATAACAATATAACAATTCTAAATATGTATGTATCTAATAACCAAGTCTTAAAATATATGAAATGAATATTCTCAGAACTAAAGAAAGAAGAAAATCCACAGTAAGTATGGGACATTATAATGTGCCCCTTTAAAAGTTAAAAAATGAGTAAGGATATATATCCAAACAACATGATTAATAAGTTTGACCTAGCTGACCTATTTAGAACATTTTAGTCAACATTTACAGACTACACAGAATGCATGTGGAACATTTACCAAAACTTACTACATGCTGGGTAATAAGTAAGTCTGAACAAATTTCAAATATCAAAATTACATAGAATATATTCTCTAACCATGGTGTAATTAAGCTAGTGAACAAATAATAAAATGGTAATGAAAATAATACACGTTTAGAGAATTAAGCAATATACTTGTAAATAATCCATGGGTCAAAATCTAAACACAATGGAAATTAGACAATATGAGAAACTGAATGATGAAGAAAATATTAAATATCAAAATGTATGAGATATAGCATGAGTGTGATTGCAGAGAAGTTAATATACTTAAATGCATCTACTAGAAAAGAAATACTGAAAACCAAGGATTTAAATATCCATCTCAAGAAGTCACTGAAAGAATAGCAAAATAAAGCCAAAGAAAGTACAAAGAAGAGAAAATGATAAAGGGCAGAAATTAATGAATTAGAAAACACAAGTGTGAAAGAGAAAATCAACAAAACCAAAATTTCTTTCCTCAAAAATATCAATAAAATTGATAAGCCTGTAGTCAGTATAATCAAGGGAAAAAGAGAGGCAAAATTATAAATACAGACTGCAAAAGGTAAATTACTATAGATTCTACACACATTGAAAAGATAGAGGATACTTCATGGCAATACATTTGAAAATGCCAATGAAATGGACAAATTCCTAAAAGAAATAATTGCCAAAACAAAAGAAATAAAAATCAAAATGGGCCTATATCACACTAGGATTCAAGAAATAGAAGTTTTATGTAAAATTTTACTCACAACATATTCTCCAGTCCTAGAATGCCTTGTTGGTGAATTCTACCAACATTTAAGGAAAAAAAACACCACCAATCTTATGCAGTTTATCCAGAATATAGAAAAAGAGGGATCATATTTCAACTAATTTTAAAGACCAGAGTATATTTGATACCATAACTGAATAAAGATATTGCAAAAAAAGAAAGGAGAAGAAAATCACAGACTAATATTCCTCACAAATTTAGATGAAAACATTAAACAAAATATTAGCAAACTGAATCTTGAGATATTTTAAAAAAGAATAATATATTATGTGCAAGAGGGATTTATTCCAGAAATACAAGGTTGGTTTAACACTGGAATATCAATGTAAAACATTTTATTTACAGAAAAGTGGAGAAAAACTATCACTGCAATAGAAACAGGAAAAGAATTAGATATAATTCAAATCTCTTGATGAAAAAACTCTCAGCAAACTAAGATTAGAAGGAAACTTTTTCAATGTGATAAAAATAAGATAAAATCCTATAGCAAACCTCCTACTTAATGATGAATCTTAAAAGATTCCCCCTCAGATGAGGAACAATTCAAAGATACTCTATTCAATATTATAATAAAGGTCCTAGTCAAATGCAAGAAGGAGTAAAAATGACTGAGAAAAGGAAGAAATAAAACTGTGTTTATCCACTGACAACATAATTGTGTCTGAGGAAAACCCAAAAGAATCTACAGACAAATTATTAAAACAAATAAGTGTTTTTAGCCAGGTTTTCCAATGTAAGATCAATATGCAAAATTCAACTGATTTCTATATACTAACAATAAACAATTAGAAAATAAAATATATTATACTATTTATATTAGCATAAATACCTAGAAAGTCAATCTGGAGGAAAAAACATGCAATATTATTAGTAGAAAACTATAAAACATTACTGAGAGAGAAAGTAAAAAGGAAGGAAGGAATACATGATCATAGACTGGAAACTCAATAAAGATGTCAATTCTCCCCAATTTAGTATATAGAGTCAACACAATTCCTATCAAAATCCCATATGTTTTTTTGGGGAAAGTTAGTCAACTAATTCTAGGATTTATGTGGCTGTATTAGTCCGCCAAAGGGGAGCTAACAAAGTACCAGAAATCCATTGGTTTTTATAAAGGGTGTTTATTTGGGGTAAAAGTTTACAGTTACAAGGTCCTAAGGAGTCCTTGTTTTCTCACCAAAATCTATTGCCATGTGTTGAAGCAAGATGGCGGGCATCGCTGTGTGTCCTCCTTCCTTCTTCCTCCTAAGGCTCTGTGGGCCCAGCTTTTTCTGATGTCAGCTGTAGGCTGGCATAGGGCTTGTCTCTCTTCCTGGGGCTTTAGCTGTTTGAGCCTCTTCCTTTCTGTGTATCTTCTTGAGTGAATGTTTGTTTCTATCAGCCCACCAAGGGGGTGGGGACTCAACCCTGAGGCATGCCCTACTGATGGTCGAATAAAGCCCCCTAATCTTGATTTAATCAACTAAACATAAAACCTCTAAATTTAACACAGTCCAAGGGTATCACGCCCAGAGGAACAGACCAGTTTACAAACATAACCAATATCTTTTTTTTGGAATTCATAAATAATATCAAATTACTACAGTGGCCAAGCATTGGGCCAAGAACAATCAAGGCAACACTGAAGAAGAATAAAGTTAGAGGACTTACACTAACAGTCAAAGAACTATAAATCTACATTGCCAGTATGCTCTTGACACAAGGACAGACAAATAGATCAAAGGAACCCAAAGAGAGTCTAGAAACACACTCACACATAGACTATCATTTAACTTGTGACAAAGGTGACACTGGATTGTTGTGAGGAAAGGGTGGTGATGTGAATAAATGGTGACCCGTCAACTGGATATCCATATATATTTTTAAAAATAAGACCTTAATTAACATCATAGGGAAAAATCATTTCCAGATGCATTTTTGAGTTAAATAAAAAGGTAAAATACTAAAGCTTTAAAAAGATAACATAGTTGAATATATTCATGATTATAGGGTCAATAATGTTTTTTTAAACAGGACCCAAAGAGCATTAAGAATAAAGAAAAAAAATTAAAAACTAGATTACATTAAAATTAGGAAAGTCTATTCACCAAGTGACACTATTATGAGTGAAAAGTAGGAAATAATAATTACAATGTATACTCCAAGGAATCATATCTAGAATATACTCCAGAATATCCAACAAAGCAATAAGAAAGTGACAGTCAGTGCTATAGAAAAATGACGAGGAGACTTGGCTATCCTCACAAAAAAGGATACCCAGATGCCAACAAGCACACAAAAAAGTGCTCAACCTCATTATTCATCAGGGAGTGCAAATTAGAAGAACAATGAAATATCTCTACACACCCACCAGAATGACCAAAATAAAAAATACCACCAATACCTAGTGTTGGAGAAGATATGGAGAAACTGGCACTCTCATAAACCGCTGGAGTAATTGTAACTATTTTGGAAAACTGTTCTACAATATCTACTAAAACTGGATATACACATACGTTATGTACCAGCAGTTCTACCCCTAAACCCAACAGAAATGTGTACATGTTACAAACCCCCAGACAAAAATGTACATAGCTGCACTTTTCATAATAGACAAAAGGTGGAAGCAATTCAAATGTTCATCATCAACAGAAAGGACAACAAGTTGTAATTTATGCATCCCATAATGATGGATAGTCTCACAAACATAACATTGAGCCAAATAAGCTAGCTGCAAGAAAAGCACACTCTAAGTAAGACCATTACATAAATTTCAAAGAGAAGGAATATTAATCCACAGTTTTAGAAATCAGGAGAGTGGCTACCTCGGGGGCATGAGGGGAATTTTCCTGTGAACTTTCCATTTTATGATACAGTTGGTGGTTACATGGGTATATTTACTTTTTGAAGATCTATCAAGCTGTACTGATAATTTATATAATTCTCTGTACATATGTTTGCATTCAATAAGTAAGTTATTTAAGAAATAGCACATGTGTTTCTTAGATAGTAATCTTAAGGACATAGACACACATGGTAAGGAATTGTGACAAGCATACCTCAGGGTGAATTTCAGACATCTTACAGAATATAGGGGGATGCTGTCACCCTGCATGGGGCGGGAGGGGGGAAGAGGCTAAAAGAAACAGTCTTAACCTGCCAATATCCTCTATGAAGAGGTTGTTTAGTATGCTATTCATGTTTCCTCTTTGTGAAGAAGAGCAGAAATTCTCTTCTTGCTTACACCAAGAATTGTGCAATGAATCAGTTTCCCTTCGTCTCGTTGACTTCTAACAGTCCTAAATTGGTATATATCCTCTGGCCAGAGGTTTTCAAACTTTCTTTACCATGGCCACAGTAAGAAAGACATTTTATATCCTGACCCAGTGCACAAACACATACATAAATTTGAAGCATACATTTTATGAAATAACCTTGCTTCCTGCAACGTTCTATGATAGTTTCGATTCTATTCTGTTCTAGCCTTCATATCCATTAAAAATAGTGACCACTCACTAAGACGGCTTCATGGACTACTAATGTGTTTGGGAAAACATTGTCTTCCAGGCAATGAATCTAGCACATATTAGGCCCTCAGTAAAAACTTATTGAATGAATGATGGTTTGCATTTTTGACATGAGCCTAATCCCCAGGTCACTGTTAAAGTCTACTCTTGTTCCTTTTCCTTCTCACTTTTTTTCCCCTAATTTATGTTGAATGACTATAGTATACATATCTTTGTAAGTTGCCTTAATCTTTTCCAAAGCAAGTCCTTAAAAAACACTTTCAAAATCACAGGGCTGAGCGGGGAGGGAAGAGCTCATCCCAGACACTGGCTTGTGCTTCTCGAAGAACAGGTAGCTCCATACCGTAAGGGACACTTCCTGTCCCACCTCCGTCACAACGTCTGCAGCACCAGTGCCCGCGGAAGCAGGTGGCAACTGTGCCTAAGTAACTGGAACTCACCTCTCACCTAGCCGGGAGCCATCTCTACCCCTGCTTTCCATGAAGTTCTGCGTTTCCGACAGATGGGAGAGAGCGAGCCAGCTCATTCTGAGAAACTCAAAGACACTTTCTGCAAAGGGAACAAAGAGTTCTGCAACTGACAATAAAGAATGGTGTGAGTGTCTGTGTGTGTGGCTGTGATAAAGGAAATTCAAGACCATGAACTCCTTTATCTCTCTTTTCAGGGTGTCAGGTCTTTCTCAGTCCATTGAAATGTTTGTCTGCAGAAAAGCTAGCAAACATGTTGGAAGGAACTGGTTCAGGCATGTGAGAGTAAACCTTATCTTTCTATTAGAGGAACAATTTCACCTTCATATAACTTTTATTATAAAATTTCCCATCTGGTCCCATCGAACAAAACTTTCCTTACAAAAGATTCTGTGATCACTTTGGGGCAAGATGCCATCCTGGCTTCTCTTCAACACCCAAAGGCATGGTTTGGGCCATGCACTCTGGTCCAGTTTGGCAATGTTGTCCTTGGGAGGACAGAGCTGTTGGCTAAAGAAGGGATGTGAACATACCTGGTCAGTCCTTTAGCAAAAAGGGATCAAAATGGCAGGAACTTAACAGGGCTAAAAAGGATCACCCCTTCCTCAGGAAATGGATCCTAGGATTTGTTCCTGTTTTAGCTTCATGAGAGCACGGATGCTCCCAAGGAAATAACTTAAGATTGCAGGCCAAAATTTACCTGTAGAGCTGTCCACTGGTATGAAATCAAAACTGGGGACATATTTTTAAAAGAAATGATTGTGTAGCCATTAAAACTATTACACACAAATTAGTAAATTAAGTAACCACAATAAAAAGCAGGGTGAAAAACGACATAAACAAAATATACATTTAACCATGTTTATCATATTTTTAAAAATTTTATTATGGTAACATATATATAACATAAAATTTGCCACTTTAAACATTTTTAAGTGTACAGCTCAGGGGCACTGATTATACTTATATTGTGTTACCACTACCACTATCCAGTATCAAAACTTTTTCATTACCCCAGAGACTCTGTTTCCATTAGACAATAATTCCCATTCTCCCCTCTACCCAGTCCTTGTAACCTCTACTCTAATTTCTGTCTCTATGAGTTTGCTTACTGTAGACATTTCATATAAGTGGAATCATACAATATTTGTCCTTTTATGTCTGACTTGTTTCACTTAGCATAATGTTTTCAAGGTTCATCTACACTGTATATATCAGAACTTCATTCCTTTTTATGACTGAATAATATTCCATTGTAAGTAAACACCACAATTTGTGGAGCCATTCATTTGGCAATGGGCCCCTGGTTGCTTCCACCTTTTAGCTATTGTGAATGATGCTTCAATGAACACTGCTGTACAAGTATCTGTTTGAGTCCCTGTTTTCAATTCTTTTGTGTATATTCTTAAGAGAGGGAATAACTGTTTTTTAAAGCATATATATGTGTGTTACATAAGCATAGAAAAAGATTTGGAAGAAACACTCCAAAATGTTAGAGGAGCTGTAAACATTGGATAGTGAAATTATGAGGGGATATTAAATTTCTTCTTTACTCTTTTCTTTATTTCTCAAAATTTCCACTCTTGTGAAGAGACTGCTTTTATGACTAAATAAAAGCTATTTTAAAAACCACAATGTATTCCTTATAAACTCTAGCTTGTTCATTCACTGATTCATAATTTTCTAGAAAAAACTTGGTACATTATCTCTGTAATGTCAACTTCAGAATCTAAATTTCCAACTCATTATGGTGAATGGGAAGACTGGATACATCAGAGAATCCTACGCAAAGCAAAAGTGAAACTGGACATACTTGCATGAAGAAAAACCAGTTTTGAAAAAAAAAAACCAACAAAACTCATACCAACAACCCTCTTTTTATTATATATTTTTTTCATGTGGGGTATATGGACTAATTAAAACCCATCATTAATAAAATAACATTAAAGACTTACGGATCCCAGCTGAAAGCTCACAATGGCCATGGAAATGTCAAACCCCCCAATGAATTCCCTTAGCATAGCTGCCCTGTCCTATAGCAGGTAGAGTCACCCAGCTGGCCATAGGCAAAAGTGAGCAACAGAATAAATGCTATAGATGTTTGAAAAGGCAATCAAGGAAGTTACAGAAAAATGAGGCTGCTACCAAGCTAGGGCCACACACTATTCGCAGTGACTTTGGCAGGTGTCATGAAGCATCTTCATTTTTCGTGTGTTCTCTAGTTACTCTGGCACTTGGGAGAGCCATGCCAGTAAGAACAGTATATCACCAAAGGCTCCGTGCTGCACTGGCAGATGCAGAGAAGAAAAAGACAGGGTCTTCTATTTTATCATTCATTTCTCTGACTTTATGTGTTTGATAGATAAATCCATAGGGTTCAAAAAAAAAAAAAGAAAATTAAAACTCCTATAAAATCTTATTAACAAGTGACTTACTCATTCAAAAGATTTGCTTTTCGCCTCTTCTTTGAAGACAAAACAAAGCAAAATCTAATGAAATGCATCCACGTAGGAAATGTTAAATACCGAGAGTCCAGCAACAAAGTCTTCTTAATCCATTGCTAAACTGCTGAAAATTTTTAGCGATTTTTCAGTAAGCTGGATGGTAGTGTCAGGGCTTAATCTAAACAAAAGCTTTCTAAGTAAGGTTTTTAAAGGAACTTCAAGTGCTATCACAAATTGGACAGAGACATGTTTTGTTAAAATGCAGATTCTGACTCAGTAGGTCTGGAGTGAGGCCTGAGACACGGCATTTTTAACAAGGCAAATATGACCTGCCTCCTTGGCAGGAAACATGTTTAATTTGGTGGGGGAAAAAACCCCACGAGGCATAAAGATCCACTAGGACCTACCCTTTGGGCTCTCTTGTCTATAATAGGAAGGCAAACTTGCATCATTTTTAAATAGCGTCTGGTCCTTAGGCTAAGATATTGGCTGCTGGATTTTGGAACTGGCATTTGAGCCAATGAGTGTGCTCCTTAGAGAACAGAGAAGGGAGCCTTACTGGAAGCCCACTGGGGATGGAAGTTGTGTTCTGTCTGTACATCTGCTCTCCGAGAAATGATTACTCACATCTATGAAAGTGTCAACCCATCAGTAAAAGTGAAGAAGGTCAAGATGCCAGGTTAAAAGAAGACCTTGGTTTGGCAACAACATTAAGAATCCTCTACAGCTGTGAAGACTTTCCTGTGTATTGACCCTTCCACATCCCCATCCCCAGGCAACTTCCAGCCTATTACATGGAGGCTTCGGATGGTTCTCAGTGATTCCGGAAGGAGATGATCACAGAAGTCTCAAAACCTAAGGGCGAAGGGCTCCCCCATAAGTACAGATTGACATAATAAATACATAGGGGAGAAAGGAAAACTCTTTCTCAGAGAAGAATGCCTACTAAACAATATAGAAGGAGTGACGGAGGTAGAAAATCATCAACAGATGTTAAAATTAGGGGGTGAAAATTGGAGGAGGAAAAAGATATTTGCAGTTTCAAAGCATTTTCCCCCAAATAGCATAATAATTACAAAGAAGAAAACAGTCAATGGAAAAGCCTGGTGGATAGCACCTTAAGTAAGTGATCAAAGCTAATATCACCAGTTGTGGGACAAACTGATATTATGCACTTCCTGATATGATGCACTGAGAAGGACACAACATCACTACTGTGGTATTCCCACCAAAAATGCATCACCTGAGTCTAATCATGGGGAAACATCACAAGTCCATACTGAGACACATTCTACAATACAATTCGCCTGCACCCTTCACAATGTCAAGGTAAAAGCTGAAGAAATGTTTCACTTAAAGAGATAGCAATTGAATGCAACATGTAATCCCGGATTGGAAAAAATGCTATAAAGGTCGTAATGGGACAAGTGAAAGGATCTGAAATCAGAATTAAATAATCACATCATATCAATGTTGAATATTCTAGTTTTGATAACTGTACTGTGTTATTTAAGAGACTGTCTAGGTTCTTAGGAACTATGGGGAAAAAATTCTGCAAGTATGGGTGACAGAGACATGATGGCACGGAAACACCATTTTCTCCACCCTGAATTCCTCCTAAGCTCTACTAGAGAGTGACGCCAACTAGTGGGTGAGGCTCAGTACAACTATTTGAGGGGAGAAAGGATGTGCACAGGGTATACAGGTGCACACACGGCACGGACAGCTGAGAAGGTTAGGGGAGTTTCTACCATCTCCTCAGCAGCCAAGCAGAAACATGTCAAACTCCTCACCCAGAAGATCGGCTCTGATGGCCAAAATCTTGAAAAGCTTCTTCTTGGCAGATGGGTATAGGAAGGGAAGATGTCTTTGTTTCCTGGATGCTATGACAAATACCACTCGATGGTTGGCTGGAAGGAAAGGAACTGAGTATCTCACAGCTTCAGAGGCTGGAAGGCTTGTTTCCTCTAGGGGGTAGGAGTATTGTGGTGGGCTGGCAATCTCTGGGGTCCTCTGGCTTTCCTGTCACAGACCCATGCCCTCTCCTTTCTCTTCTGGGTTGCCGCTGACCTCCAGCCTCTGGCTCCTCCACATGGCTTTCTCCTTATTAGGACTCAAACGATAGGGTTAAGACCCTCCTGCTTCATATGGCCATGCCTTAACTAAAAATAGCACTGTCAAAAGGTCCTATTTACAATGGTGTCACTCCCAGAAGAATGGAATTAAGATGATTTGTTTTGTCCCGCCCCCCGAGGTACATAACCCAATCGACCATAAAGAAGTTGAGTAAATTTTCCTTTGGACATATGGAGAGAATTGTACTTTTTTTCTCAGCACTTAGCCCTTATTCTCAGTAATCTGTTGCTCTTTATTTAAGGGCACTTATCTTAAAATTCAAAATCAAAGAAAATGGGGTGGTAGCCCCAACTCAATTCTGTACACTTGCCCTCTTCTAGTTGGTTTTATGTATTTTCATCATAGCAGAAAATAACTTACAAAAGAATATCCATGTTTTAGGCTCAAAATCTACAAGCTGGAAAGAATATTTAGAGATAATCTAGTTCAATTCCTCTTTTCACAGTTGGGGAAAAGGAAGTGTGGAAAGGTGAAGTAACTTTTTTAGCTTTAAACTTCAAGTCGTTGCTTGTGCCTGGACTAGAATCCCTGTCTCTTTTGAAAAGTATTATTTTAAGACAGAAATAAAACAGAAATGGTTTAAAAAATTCTAAAAGCTCCTAAGAGCATACCATGTAGAGTGGGATTCCTAGACTTGATTACCATTAACCAAGAAAACCTTAATTAGCATAGGTATATATCATAGAAGAGGGTTCAAATTATAAACCTACCCTATTTGTTTTACCTGGCTCTTAATTTGAATTCTTTGTATCAATAAACACATTTACTGCCTTCTTTAAATGGGTTATGTAGTAGTCCACTGTACTTATTCCATTTTACAAGTTATGGAGACATTCTCATAATGATGTACTTCTAGGTTGGTTGTGGTTCTTTGATATTACCAGCAGTACAGTACTGTTTGGATGTATTGAACCATGTGCATCTTTTCATATAGTTCTGTCACTTGTTTATTTTTCTGAAAACATGTTACATTATCAACTGCGCTACAACTTCATTCATTCCCTTGTCCCGCTTTAATTGTCTTCACAGTACTTATGACCACCTGAAATGGATGTATTTGCTTGTTTATTTTTGGTTGCTTATATCTGCCCACTAGATCAGAAGCTGCATAGAATCAGGAACTCTGTTATTTTTTCTGTATCCTTAGTATAGAGAACAATGCCTGGCTCCTAGTAGGTGCTCAATAAATATTCAATGAATATATGCTTTGCCTATTTTACGATTGGATTATTGATCTTTTCCTTATTGATGTGTAAAAGTTCTTTAAATGTGTCTTCATTTGTCATTTATGCCAACAGTATATTTTCCAATGTGGTGTTTTTCATTTGACTTTGTTGGTGGTATTTTCTTTTGCCATGAAGAAATGTTTAATTATTATATGATCAAACACAGCTGTCCTTTATAGCTTTTGGATTTCGTGTCTTGCCCAGAACACTCCATATTTATCTTTAGCTGACACATTAACAGTTAATTTTTATGTTGAAATCTTTGATTGATTTGTAATTTATTTAGACATATGTAGTGGCTTTGTATTCAGTTATTTTTTACCAAATAACCAATTGATCCAACATTATTTCAAGAACAATCCATCGTTCCCTCACTATTCTGACTGCCATCTTTACCACACACTGAAGTTTCATCAATATTTAAGTCTACCGTGTGGAGCTGGCTCATGCGCAGTGCTGATGCGCGCAAGGAGTGCCCTGCCACGCAGGGGTGTCCCCCGCGTAGGGGAGCCCCACGCGCAAGGAGTGCGCCCCATAAGGAGAGCCACCCAGCGTGAAAGAAAGTGCAGCCTGCCCAGGAATGGCGCTGCCCACACTTCCTGTGCCGCTGATGACAACAGAAGCGGACAAAGAAACAAGACGCAGCAAAATAGACACAGAGAACAGATAACTGGGGGAGGGGGGGAGTTAAGTAAATAAATAAATCTTAAAAAAAAAATTTAAGTCTATATCTGGCCCCTTTTGTTCTGCTAATTTACCTCTCTTTTCCTGTGTCAGTACTAGTTTATTTTAATTCCCTTTGCTTTATAATGTATTTTAGCATCTGGATAAGACTGGGCCCTCCTCTTTACTCCCTTTTCACCATAATTTTTCTATCAATTCTCACAGGATTATTTTTCCATAAGAATATCAGAAGGCCCTGAATTAATCATCCCGGTCTCCAAAACCTTCTCTTACTCGTCTATTGATTATTTTATAGATAAATTTAGGAAATAATGACAGTATGAGAACCTAGCTCTCTTAACTCCTGGATGTTCTTTGTGCTTCCCCAACTTGACATAAACAGATAAGATTTAACTTTCTTCATTGGGAAGAATTAAGACAATTCATATATCAAAATAAAACCAAGGGGAAGCAGTTGTGGCTCAGTCAGTTGGGCTCCCGTCTACCATATGGGAGGTCCTGGGTTCGAGTCCTGGGGCCTCCTTGTGAAGGCAGACTGGCCCACTCGTGGCGGAGAGCTGACGGCCTGCGCGCTGAGGGGAGCTGAGGCGGCAAGATGACGCAATGAAGGGAGACACACAGACACAAAAAATGTGCAGCGAATGGACACAGAGAACAGCAAAACAAGCTGCAAGGAAAGGGAGGAATAAATAAATTAATAAAATAAATCTTTAAAAAAATAAAAAATAAAAAAATAAAGCCAAGCCTCTGGTCCAAGTATCTGGAACAGTTACCTGAAACAAACCATCCCAAAACTTAGCGGCTTAAAACAACAGCCGCTGAGTTACATTTCATGATTCTGTGGGCCAAGAATTCAAGCAGGGCATGAGCAGGTGATTCTTTAGCTTTCAAGTAGCTTTCGGTGAGGACACTCAGGGGTATTCGGCTGGTGGCTGAGCTGGAGGCACACGACAGCTCGTCTCCCATGTCTGGCAACCTGGCACGATGACAGGAAGGCTGAGCTCAGCCAGGAGCATCTCCTGGAGTTGGGTGGATGAGACCTCTTTAGCATGGCAGCCTCCGAGTAGGAAGAATTCTTACAGGGTGGCTCCAGCCCCAAGAGCAAGGGCTCTAGGGACCCAAGCGGGGAGCTGTGTGGCCTTTCATAACCCAATCTCAGAGGTCACAGGGGTTCTTCTGATGCGCTACTCTCTTCAAAGTGCTCACAAGCCCGCCCAAATTCCAGAGAGAGGACATATACCCCACCTCCCTAAGGGAGAGCATCAGCGCATTTGTGGTCATGTTTTAAAACCACCCTGCCTTCTCTAAGGAGAAAACTAGGCTATTTTCTCACCAGTCTAGTAGCGCGTGACTTTTTGACAATCTTCCCTCCCCCTCCCCAATTCCTGCTGCTGGAAACATTTTTGTGGTGCAGAAGGAGAATGCAGTTCAATTTTAAAAAAGAAATTTCCAGGCAAGAGTAATTTTTTGCTTGTGGACGAAAGGGGGCAGCCACTGTCCTCAGCCTTGTCCTGGCCACTCATGCTGCCACCTCTACCGGGACACTTCACATCGTGCTTTTGGGTCCTGCAGAGTGTGGCAGAGGCAGAGAATGTAAACTCTCAATTTCTTAATTAAAAATTTTTTCCCTGTTATTTAGCAGTCGTTCTTGCCTAAAGGCGGAAAGGAAATTAAAACTAAAAGTGCATGTTTTGAAGATTAACTGTGAAACTCAACCACACATTTCAAGATCATCTAGAGTTGGCTGCTCTATTGATCTACGGCCTTATTTTAAAAACTCCTAGTGACATGCCCCAATAGCTCCCTCGGGAACCTTCTCTTCTCAATTCCAGTGATAACCATGGCATCTATTGACTATCTACTGTGGTAGGTAACAGATACATGTTTAGAATTGCATTTAATCCCAACAGGAACTGTTTTAAGGCTGAGAAAACTGATGTGCAGAGAGAGTAACTGAACTGTTCATCGAGTTAGAATGTTGTAGCCCTAATTCTCTACTCCTTGCAGTACCAGGGTGGTTGGTAAACCAGCAGCACAGGGTGCTTGTTAGAAATGCTCCCCCCCTAGACCCAGGAACCAGAATCTGCATTTTGACAAGATTCCCAGGTGATGCACATGCACGGGAAAGTTTGGGAAGTACTGCTCTATGTCAATGACTCTCAGATTTCCTCTGCAGAGGTTTTCAAAAATTACTGATGCCCAAAGGCCTTCCTCACCCTTCCCAATTCTAATTTAATTGATTTTTTCAAAGCCCCCCAGGTGCTTCCAAGATGCAGCAAACTCTAAGAACCACAGCTCTGTATTGCTCATTTGATACTAAGCATCTCTTATTAGGTCTGGTTATTTATCATCATCTGTATGCATGGCCTATGTCCCCAGTAGGATTATATTTTATATGCCAACTCTATTTTCAGGGTAGTTTCTTGCAAAGAAAAAACAAACACACACACACTCAGTATACATTTGTGGCTATTCCTATTGTTGAAAATAGTGATTTAATTGGGCTGCTGTGGGACTTGGGCATCAGGATTTATAAAACCCAATTTAGGTGATCCTGTTGTGCAGTCAAGATTGAGAAATGTTGGGTTGGCTCCTACAGATGCAGATGATTGTTGCTATGGAGAAATCTGGGTGGAGGAGTGCCAAATATTCGGGTTTTTGAAGAAGAACCTTAAACGGGGAATTTTTATAAAAATGTTGACAAGAAATCCAGATTTTTGGGAAAACTCTGCAAGCAAAATAAACCACATCAGCAGGCTGCCGGTGCATGTGTATGTGTGTTAAGAGAAATGGGAAGCTCAGGCTTCCCATTAAGGTCATGTGCTTTGGGTCAGTGACCCTGTCAAGCCCGCCCAATCCTGCTGCCTCTGGAAAAAACATGTTATAATGACTGAATAATCAAGCTGGCTCTAAGATGAGTCACTGTATCATTTCCATCAATGTACATACTACAGAGCCAAAACCAGGGATTGGGAAACTAGGGGGAATAATAATCCGTGCCTTATTTTGTGTTCAGCACGAGGCATAGATGTGCCGACAGAACCAGGCGAGGTGTAACGAAGGAGGGGGTAGGAGGCATGTGGAGGTTCTGGGAAGAGAGGTACTGCGTGAGAGCAGGCATTATTGCCACGATTTCCACCCACAACCAAAGCACCACCCGGTGACCAAGCAAAACCAAGGAAAAGAGACCCAAGAAGGAGAGCTGGCACCGGATGTAACTGGAGGCAAAAGAAATATGCCCAGAATAAATGTTGCCCTCGGGCTCCTGCAAAGCCAGCGGCTCCTTAAGTCTGGACGGCTCCTTAAGTCTGGACGTGTTTTGCCTGGTCTCTAATGAGGCTGTAGCAGGGGCCCTGTGGCTAGAACCCGTAGCCCAGGATGTTTCCAACTAAATGCCCCCAGGGGCTGAATTTGTTGTCACCAACACCTCCTGCTGGTTTATCTTGGGTGCAAGATGATAAAGAGCCTCCAATCGAATACCAGCAGTCCCATCCTCACATTTGTCCCATGGTGACTGAGGAGCCAGAGCAGGATCACAATCAAAAGAAATCATCATAATAATAATGAGGGAAGCAGATGTGGCTCAAGCGATAGGGCCTCCGCCTACCAGATGGGAGGACCCGGGTTCAACCCCTGGGGCCTCCTGGTGAAAAAGAAGAAGAGAAACCGTGCCCACGTGGTGAGCGAGTGCCTGCGTGGTGAGCCAAGTGCCCACGTGGGTGCCCGTGTGGTGATCCAACTGCCCACATGGTGAGCCGAGTGCCCACGTGGTGAGCTGAGCCCCGTGTGAGTGCCCGCGTGGCGAGCCCGTGTCCGTGTGCTGGGCCGAGTGCCCGCGTGGTGAGCCAGTGACAAGTGAGTCTCACAGCAAGATGATGATGCAACAAAAGAGAGACGAAGGGGAGGGTCAAGTGAAGCGCAGCAGAGACCAGGAACTGAGGTGGCGCAATTGACTTAGAACCTCCCTCCACATCAGAGGTGCCCAGGATCAAATCCCGGTGAATCTTAGAGAAGAAAAGACAAAAAAGAGAAATAGATAGAAGATCACATAGCAAATGGACACAGACAGTAAGAACAGGGCGGGGGAGGGGGAAGGGAAGGAAAATAAAAAGAATGTAATAATGATCCATAGCACCACCCATGGTGACAGCAGGTATCAATTACCAGATGCTTACCATGGGCCATGCACTATCCTAAACACCCTATGTGCTTATTCTCAACACAAAGGCTATACCGATTCTGTGACAATGGAGTCGTATCCTCGCTCTCCTCTCCTCAAAACCCCTTGGTGGCTGTCATTTTACTCAGCCTAAGAGGCAATGTCCCTTCCACAGCCTACCACGTCCGGTGTCTACCAACTGACCACATGCCCCGCCTACCCATTTCCTCCCTAACCGCACCTCCTCCTCTCTCCTCACTCACGATCTGTCCCATCCAGCCTCATGAACCTTCAGTTACTCCTCAAACAAGAGGGCTTTGCACCAGCTACTCCCTCAGTAAGAAACACGCTTCTCCCAAAGACGCCCAAGTCTCATTTCTCAGTGAGACGTCCCTGACCACCCTGGTTCAAACCATCTCCCCATCCCCACAGCCTCCTTCTTTCCTTTATTCCATCAAGAGCACTTACCACATCTTAACATCCCATACTGTAGTAACCATTTCAACCACTCTCAAGTGTACAATTCACTAGTATAATCAATATTTGTGCTAATATTGTGTTAAATTACCAGAATGTAATTACCATTCACATACTGTGCTGCCATAATCTACATCCATTACTCCAACTTCTTCATCACCTCCAACAGAAACTCTGTAGGGATTAAGCAATAATTCTCTTTTCCCTCTACCCCAAAACCCAACCCCTAACCCCAGCCCCTATTACCTACCATCAGTGTCCATGAAATTTGCTTTTTCTAGGTATTTCATATAAGTGAGATCATTTATGATTTGACTTTTTGTGTCTGGCTTATTTCACTCAAACATGATGTCCTCAAGATTCATCCATGTTGTAGCATGTATCAGAAACTCATTCCTTTTTGTGGATGAATAACATTTCATTGTATGTGTATGCCACCTTTTGTTTATCCATTCATCTGTTGATGCACATTTCCACCTTTTGGCAATTGGGAATAACGCTGCTATTGGGGTATAAATACCAGTTCAAATCCCTGCTTTCAGTTCTTTTGGGTATATACCTAGAAGAGGGATTGCCGGGTTATACAGTAATTTGACTTTCAACTTTCTGAGAAAGCACCAAACTGATTTCCACCATAACATCCAATGTTTTGCTTATTTATTTTTATATCCACTAAACTGAAAGCTTCATGAGGGCAGGGGTTTTCTTCTGCTCTGTCCCTTGCTGTATCCCAGTAGATGGAACAATGCCTGTCACAAAGCTAGTACTTGATAAATACTTTCAGAAAGAAAAAATGAAAGAATTTAACTTCACAACCACACTAAAAGATAGATACTATAGTTATCCTTTTACTATATGGTGGTTATAAAGTTTATAGAGGTTAAATTTACGTAAGATCACAGAACAATAATTACTAGAGAAGAAATGTCAAGCTAAGGCTATCTGACTTCAAGCTTGCAACAATTCATGGCACACTCCTGTTATTTTTAACACTTCTGGGGCTTTCTTGGAAAAAAAACACAACAATTAGAATTTGGAAGTGGTGCTATATTGGGGGGGGGGGGGGGACATGGGGGGAGCATTGGGAAAAACACCTGGAAGCCTGTAAGAAAATGAAGGAAAAACTCCCAAGTCAGCTATTTTTTGTTTCCTATGTCTAGCGTAACTTTTAGTTTCCAGGGGAATTGATACCATCTCTTGGATGATCATTTGTTGACATGAACCTTCTGAAGAATTGACGATGATGGGATATAAATTAAGCAAGTCATATTTCCTTGGGAGCAGCTAAGTCAAGGGCCAATTTGGACCTTACGTTGTTTAATAATTTTACCAAATGACAGCCAGACACAGGAAATTAAGAGTCCAAAGACAGTGTAGGAAATTACCACTCCAAAGGGCTTTTGAAGGCTTTCTGAGAGAATTCATTAACTTAGTTTTTAAAGACCACTCCAACATTCTGTCATCTAAAAATAAATCAGATAGAATTCAACTCCTGCCAAGTGCAGGTGCCTGAGCTGGCTAACTGTGTCTAACACATCAGGGGTACTTGGTAAACATTTAAGCAAGCTACATGAACCTGGACTTTTAGGGGTCAAAGTACTTCATACAGAAGGCATTCACTGGTGTGGCATTTGGCCAAATCAAAAAGTGAAATTCAAGGAAGAGAAGATTAAAACATTTTCCATGGATACCAAAAAAAAAAAAGGTTTTCAAACATCTTTTGAAAGATGCCTGGGAAAAAAGAGCATGAAACATCTCTTGGCAACTAAGTGATGTGCTTGATGGATGAGATGTTTTTAAGGCTCTTAATACAATTTAAAGACAAGAAATAAACTAGTGGCCTGGCATTTGAGCTAATTAACTTCAAAGTAATAAATTTTGAATTTCCTGAAAAATCACTTATGTTTATTTGGCTAATGGCAAAGTTTGAACTTCTACGTTAAGAACAAAGAAATTAGGAATATGGGGCATCATTCTGCCTTCTACTATCCCAAAATACCATTTGAAATTTTGAGATTATTTCCATTTCTTATATATGTCCCTAATTGTATACTTTATTACTAAGGATGGATGAATCCAGGGAAGGAACTCAAGATTTATTCCATAAACAGAGTATGACTGTCTAGAATTGCAAACATTAAAATTCCATTTATGTCCTATTGACACTCAACAGATCATGAGTTCAATTATAAAAACCTTGCCATTCTTCATGTAAATTTTTATATATTTAGGGCTACTTGGAAAACCAATATTTGAAAGTATATGGCAATAGGGAAAAAAAAAACAGAAGAGGGAAGGTCACTTTGGAAGTGGTAACAGAGGAGTATGAAAAAATGTAAACAGACATGAAAGAGAGATCAGTTACAATAGAATATTCCCATTACTATCTTCAATGATGTGATGTATTATTAGAGTGATAATTGAATTTTGCCAACCTTGGCAAGATAATGTAGTGATTCCAGATGAAGGAAATCACTTTTTCTAAAGACCAACTATGTGTCAGATACTTCATATTTTAATAGCTAATATCTAATAAGTGCCTACAATATAAAAAGAACTTCATACAAAGCATTTCTAATTCTTACAATAATCCCATGAAAAAATGTCATCCTCATTTCACAGGTAAAAAGACTGAGATCTGAAAGGTTTAAATGACTTGTTCCATATCACTTCGTTAGTAAGCAAATCAGAATTCAAACCTAGTTTTGATTGTGGATGCTTCTGCTTTATCACTTGCCTGAAAGAAAGAAATAATAACTTGATATGACCTATACTGCTCTCTAGGGAAGGTGATACTAACAGTGCTTCATATGGAAAATTACAAAGATAAAAAAGTAAATAAAAGAAATCAGTCTATACTGGTTATACCTTTTATGCAAAACAAATTCAGAAAAGTAGGTCTTGAAAAACTCTTAATGGAATATCTTAACATTTTTTAAAAATTGAATTTTGTTTTAAAGAAATAAAAATAAGCAAATTACATCCTTCTGCAGTGAAAAATAGCTCATCGATATGATATATCTATGTACAAAAGTCTAGATTTTCCATATCAGAATGCCAATTTTTCCTAATCTTACTTTAACACCTTAACTCCAGATATGTATGGTATATACCAAAAGTGAAGGATTCCTTAACCCCTGCATGTTAAACTGCCTCATTTTAAAAACGTATCCTTAAGCCTTGTGTTTATAAGAAAAAATCATTTACCTACTACATTCATTAGCACTATGTTTGAATCTGGAATCATTTGAAAGAGTGCTCCAGTCCAGTAAGGGCCAAGTACACCTCCAAATTTACAAGTGCTCAGGAATGAGGAGTAACAGGCAGAGGACAGAGCAGGTACTCCCTCTGCCCACATCTGAAAGCCAGCAGATGGCAGAGAGGAAACAGTCAATGCCACAGAGCCTTGAGCCAACCTGGTGTCACTGGACTTGATTAAAAAACAAAGCTTCTCGATCAACTAGAAAGACTTAACTCTAATAACATAGCTACTTTGTAAGGGCCTGGGCGGTTTAATCTTTGGAAGCTTGGGCTGTAGATAAGATAGAGGTAACTGGTAAGGAGTAAATCCATTAACAGCTCATGTAAACTATGGAAATCACAAAGAAATATTGTGCCTGTAAACAAGACGGTCAATTGTCATATGGGAAGTTTTTACCAGCTGGAAAAATTGATTTGGCTCACTCATAAACCTTAATTTTTAAAGGTTGGAAGTTTAAAAGTCGCCTGGTACAATTACTTTGTGGCAGTCTCATAAAATAACACCTTGTATTTATTATGCCTTATATTCTTAGTGCTTACTTACTCTACATGTCTTCTAGATGCTAATGAGAAATACTAACTCATTTTGTGTATACCTTTCTCCCTATCAATAATCTCAATGCATTGGCAAAGCCATATAAAAGAAACTTCATGTAGCTTTTGTCACATTTTACAAACTTAAAAAAGAAGGAAATGTGAAGTTCTAAACAAGGGTATTTTGACCTAAACCACATTTGTTGTCTAAAAATCTGTGTAACGCATTTGGAGGGCTAAAATTAATTAGCTATATTGGTGTACTTGGCTACCTCCAATATTAATCTGTTGGTCTAGTACCCCAAGCTAAAAAACGAATGTGTTGTCAAGTATAGGCACACTTAAACTACAATGGGATGAAATGTTTGAAGTTGGAACTGTCTTTGGAAAACCAGATCATGTAATTATTATACCCAGAGTCTCACTCTTGCCAGATGTGTTATTCAACATAGAAATTATCCCCTAAAAAACAACCCTACCCAGTTGCAGTTTTTGGCAGTGAGGTATGTACACGATATGCCAATGGTACTTAACAGCTTTCAACCATAGTAGAGTCAGAGCTGACCCATTCCACGTAAAACAAGCCTCCTCCCATTGTCCTAAATGTCGCCATTGCTTGTTGATGACTTGAACAGAAGTGCCAATTCTAGGCTAGGGATGCGTGAGTCCAGGGCAAGCCACAGCTCCTCTTCCACATCACCTTTCTCCTATTGTCAAGGGCAGGGCCAGGTGACAGTAATGGGCAGGAGGGAGAGGCCAAGTCTGAACGCTGCCACTTGCTGTCTTCACCCACGTCTGCCCACTAACCTGGTCTCCCTACTTCCTGTAAGCATGTGCACTCTGATAGGTTTAAGTGCCCAGAAGGTAAGTTATTTATACTGCTATCTATTGGGTCTTTTGGTTTCATCTCCATTTTCTGTGACTATAACCACAGCTGTCCCTTGTAAAAGCATGCTAACCAACATTTGCAGAACTGACGACCCATTTATAATTCATTCAAAAACTGTGTACTGAGCACCAGTTGTGCGGCAGGGACTGATCTGGCTGAGCTGCTCGAGGGCACTGACGGTAGAGTCTTCACCCTTGAAACGCTTCCAACTTATTGGGAGTAAAAATGTGGAACCCTTCCATATCAATTAGAAGAAGCAAGGACAGAGATCAGTGAAGATGCCAAAGAGGAAGTGAGCAACCGTACAAGAGAGAGATGAAGGAAGCCTTCAAACTCAGAGTGTGATTAAACACTTTGGTCAATGCGGAGAAAAGAATGTTAACACATTTTCATTTATTAAGCAAAGATTAACTGCTCTTTCGGTTGGAAACTGCAGCCAGAGAAGTTGCAGTTTCAACCACACGGGGATTTACAGGGACAGGAAATAGCACTCCCTTGGGCTTATTTCCTGAGCACACATTAACACTCAGGCTTTAGGTAGCAGGTTACCCCAACAAAGATAGAGCAGGCTAGCCCTGGGGTTCATGGCTCAGCTGACTGGGGTACTGCTGTGCCTCTCAGAGCTGCGAGGCTGGGTCAAGTTCACTGACTTCATGCTTTCTAACTGCACTCTCGGACACTAGGGCACAGGACATGTTTTGAAGATTTCTACATTTGTCAGTGTGATAGTCCAGATCATCTGAAGCAATATAACTAGATGACAACAAGCAAAACTTTCAAAGTACTGCTGGGCTCATAGGAAATCTCGAAGGGGTACAGTGAACCAAAACAAGAAGAGTAAATGGAAAGCAAATGGGTAAACCATGATGGCTGTGGAGACAAATACTGAATTAGCCCTGGGCTCAGGACTGTTAAACCTGGGCTCAAAACAAGGTGGTGGAGTTAAACATGGGACTCCAACATGAAGCCAAAATCCTTAAAGGGACTAGAATTGCCCCAGGTTAGCACACAAACAGGTGCAGAGCCAGAGCTGGTCAGGAGGCCATAGTATTATCTTACCATATAAGATAGTAACAGAGATCCGCATACTTTATGGTTTATGAAATCTTTCCTATATATTATCTAATTTGACCTTTATACAACTGAGATATAAGTAAAAGAATAGACTTTAGCCTGTCTGATAGAGTGTACCACTAATAAGATGTGAGAAAATTTAATGGTAGGTATATAAGCCAACAGAAATTAGACACAATGCTACCACTTCATAGACAAGATAAGAAGGTTGAGGAAAAATTGGCAATGTTATTTTGGGTGCCAGTACTAGCATCAACGGAACCATCCACAAAGAAGGAAATAAACTCTTTCGGCTTAATTGTTCCCTATTTCCTTCCTTCCATGTATGCGTGTCCTTCACAGCAGAAACCAGTAAGAGCTGTGATTCCACACACTGCTGACAGCAGCCCTGAGTACACGGTTTCCCTGGCAATGGCCAAGAAGAAAAGAAAGAAAATTCACGTACACCTAAACTCACCATGTACAAGCACACCCTCTTCCCACTTTGTGTGTGCAGTAATGATTTCACTTCATCAGGGCAGGATTTACAGAGCATTTAAGATCTGGACGGTAGCTCAGAAATTCCCTAACTTAACCTTTCCATTCACAGTGGAGTCAAAAGAGGACCAAAGTGGAGTGGCCAGATTATAAAGGGATCATGCCTTAGTTACTGAATATATAAAGCACTGTAAATGTCAAGAAGCTAATACTTCAACCAGCCAGAATTCTATAATGGTAAAAGCAATGGCAGGTACAAATAATGCCAACGCTGGAAAGAGAAAGGTGGAAAGGGAAATTAATGTCATCTCTGCCACGTGAGACACTGTGGTGGCACTTTCCACGCACCACCAGCATTGGGCACTCCAGCAACGGGCCAGGTGGTAAGCTCTGAAAAGAAGAAACCGGCAGAGCTGAGATTTCTATTTAGGTCAGTAATGGCTCCAAAGCTTTGACTGCACACTCTGCTTCGAGAACAGGGAGGTCTGAACTCGGAAACAGCTGAAGAATGGGAGGATGAGTAGGAAACAGTAGTCAACCTCCCTGTTAAGACCTCAGAAGACAGAACCTAACATTGGAGCAGTATTTTACCCCCAGAGGTTGGGTCATTTTTTAACAGTCTCCTCCCCTATACAAAAAGTATTTTTTCCTCAACAATCATAATATAAAACAAATGTCTCACGTCTAACTAAAATTTGTAAAATTTGTAACAAATGTCTCACAACAACGCAAGGTGTTGGTGGTAGGGCAATATATGGGAGCCCTGCATGACGTTAGGCATGTTTATTTTGTAAGTTCACAACTTTTACTATATACTTATTGTTTATGTATGCTCATGTATGAATGATATACTTCAATTTAAAAAAAAGAAAAAAATTTGAATTTATCAAACAAAAATATCTCATCTTACCATTCACACAGTGTTTCCACTATAGTAAATTTAAAGCACAAATAAAAATTCCAAGGGTCCTATGGTATGGCAGATCTGAAGTAACTCAAGATCAGCATCTTTGCCTGTACAAGCACTGAGCTATCATTGTTTATTTTGAATCTACTTAAATGCCAAATAAGTAGTGGACACAAACGGAACCTAATGCACTGAAAACCATCCCAATCTCTGGGAACCAAATCTCGAAACCAGAGTATGCAGATGAGTTCATGTAAGCTGGGGCAGACTGGGAGAATTCCTCAAGAACTTTCATGAGGAATATGATGTTTATTAAAAAGATAAGTAATAAATTGTGCTAATTTGAAGCTAAAATACATATTATTACAACTCAACAGTAATTGCAGGTATTGTTTGGAACTCAGATCAACAAAATACTTTTTCCAGGGAGGTGTATTTTATTACGACGACTGTTTAGAATGGATAATGATAATAAAAAGCCAACTGGATATTAACTGGTTTTATTATTGTTTTCAAATTCTATACAATGTGTACCCTAATGATCTGAACTGCTTGGAACAGACCATTCCTATCACTCCGCCCTTGACATATGACTGCCCTGGAATCTTTGACTTAAAAAAATAATGATGGGGGACTCTTCTTCCTACCATGTTCATTACTTCACAACACCCCAGGGTGCTCTGACTCCCACTGCAACTGGCTTTATTGAGGAGGTGTGTCAAGATGAAGAATATACACAATAAGGATTTTGTATAATACTATCTTATTAATAATAGTCATTTGTCTGTATAGTCTGTATACTGATTTGCGTGGGTGTTTCCTTCTAGATTTGATCTGAAAGCCCTTGTAGAAATTCCCAGCAGTGGTATGTTCACCCAGGCTCACGCTTCCATCCAGGTCCTAGCATGCTTGAGTGCTGCCCAATGGTCACAGACTGCCCAGCTGTCATCACCTTCATTGAGAAGACGTCCAGCCCCAACTCCACACCTGCATTGTGTCACAGGAGTAACAGGAGAAGCATCCCAAGGCTGGAATCAGGGCACTTGGCAAATCTGTGCTCATCAGAATCCTTTCAGTAACCAGTGATCCCATACCTTTGGAAACACCAAAGACATTTTCCTATATAGGCTATAATTCAATTTAAAGATTGGCTCTAAAATATGTTTCAGGGTAGTTCAACCTATAACTGATATGGCTTAATATCATTTGTATAGTATAAAAAGTGTATAGTTTTGTGTTTGTAAGATCTGGTATGAGTAAAACCATTCTATCTGTTTCTTGAAGGAAAGAAGCTCCATTCATGCTCATTGTGCTATTTCTCTCTCCTTCCTTCCCATAAACACTGGAAATGACAATGTTCCAACTTTCACAGGCATTTGTTTTGGTTTTCAAAGGTCTTTCACTTCCATTTGGACTTCCATGGCAAATATGCAGGGCAAGCAGAGGAGGTACTGTCTAGCACACTTAATAGATGAGAAAATTGAGGTTTAAAATGTTTAGCACTAGATCGACGATTGCTGGTAAAAGAGTTATCCAAAAAAAAAAAACAAAAAAAGCTCCAATTTGTAACGTTTGCTGATTTCCAGATGTGAATAATCCCATGACAACCGATTTCAAGCTACCAACATGATGTGACAAAACGGAGAAGTGGGAAGAGATATGCAAAATTGACTCTCGTGAGCCAGTGCAAGCTAGGACCAACATGCCACTGGATCTGTCAGCTCCTAATCCATTTCTCTTTATATGCTAGCAAATTAAGCATCTGCGGACTTAATTTAAAACAGGTGTCTAGGCCGATGTACTGAAGAGGAAGTCTTAAGATGCTTAGTATGTGCGATACATAGCGTTTCCTCCGGATGAAATCTGCCATAGCTATTTCTTCTGCATACATGGACATGCTCCTGTTTTTGATGCCCCTACCCTGGTTACACCTCAAAGGAGCTGGCCCTGGGGAGATCCAGGGATGTTCCTTTATACTGGGATACTTTAGACACCAATCCCACTGACATGGTATCTTTTAACCAAAGAGTCCCAGGCATTTTCCATGCTTGTCTGACACCCCAATTTACAGATAGGAAATTAATTAAACCACATGCCTAAAATTACATAAATTCACTAGAATTGTACTAGAGATGACATAAGTCGTGGCTGGGGTCCTTTGCTACTGTGCCAGGATGCCTCTTCCATCACTTCTGCAAGAGGACAGAAAAGTCAGGATATGCACGGAGAACAACGTGGGATACCAACCTGGGAATGTTGAAGGCCAGTAGGTATCTTACAAAATCTGTCTTTGCTGTGGTTTTCCCACAGTTCTCCATGGAGCCTGAGCGGACTTTAGGGGACTTCTCCAGACATAGAGGGAAAGAGGCCCAAAGGGGTAAGACTGTACCCCCATTTAACTGTGAATTCAAGTACCTGGGCATTCACCTGTCTTCTCTATTAGGTATCAGAGTAAGATTTCTTTGGAATAAAGCATTCTACATCTAAAAAAAAAAAAAAAAACTGGTTGGAAAAACCTCAGCAAAGACCAAAGTCTAGACTGTTAATTTTCAAACAAGGCTCCTTGGTGTGAGCTCTTGGCTCTTTTAAACTGAAGGGAGCCTTGTGACTGCTCTTTTCTCACGATCTGGTGAGATAATGTATGTGCAAACACACCGAGAAGGATAAACGTGCCTGTAAAATGCAGTCAAGACTGATCCCCCTTAACCCTAGGCTGATCCCTTCGGAAAACAAGCGGGTATTTGAGTGCTGCGTATGGCCACCTCACTGGTGATTTTTCTATCCTATGACCTCCCCGACCACCAGGCAGGGCAGGTTCTCAGCTGTCACCTTGGAGGCCAGCCACACTTCCCAGGTGCCTCAAAAAGCACACAAGGTAACCGCTCTTCCCGCACACTCTTCTCCCAAGCTCCCCCACCAGATGAGGGTTTTAGGATTACCCACAAACACCAGGTTTTCAGCCTACAAACCATGCAGTCCCTTGACAACGGATTTCAGATCCAAACCTAAAGAAGAAAGAGGAACGACTTCTTAATCAGCCAAAAAGTAATTACACTATTTCAAGTGGAAAAGACACAAAGGAAAAACGGAATCAAATGGTGCAGATTTAATTTGCACTGCACTAGGCTAGCTTACGGTCTGTGCAGAACAAATATTAAACGCTAAGTATTTTGACACTGTGTCCACAGCCAAAGTAGCAAAGTAGACCTGTACTCAAGCACATACTTTTCAAGCAACTTTACATCTTGAACCTATAATGGGAAATTACTTAAAAGACTACCTAAGTATTTTGTGTTCTTGCTATATTTTAAAGCATTTAAGTATGTGTATGTACTTATAAAGTATTTAAGGATATTAGTGTTTACGTTTGTATTTAGAATGTCCGTTTTAAGACTACTTAAATGTTGTATCATGTCTTGCTGGAATAAAAAGACTTGAAGTTTGAAACTAGTATTTAAAAAGTAAATAATTATAAAATTATGGTGCGGATTAAGTAGATTTAATCTAATCAATTACATGAATTGATTTAATGAATTAAACTGATTTGTGGAACCAAGGTCATAATACCGATATGTATTAGGATAAGGATTCTTACATATTTTATATTTCTATATATTTTAATGAAGTTATAAAATGAACACAAACAGTTGAAAAGAAAAGTGAGGCTAAAATGAACTTTTAGTTTATTGAGGCCTCCGTTTCCCTTTTTCTAACATTACATGCACTAATAGAAAAATAATTGAATCATGTTGGTTGTAAATGAATGTAAACCATTTACGGTATGTGTTAGTCTTACTAAAAATTCAGAACACAGACAGCAATGGATAATATTCCTTTCTATTACTCTCAGTGTTTAAATCTTGCCATACCTTACCAGGCATATAAAAAGTTAATAATTAGCAAAGCTAAGGTGCTTAAAATAGTCTATTGTTCTCAATAAGCTATAAACCCAGCTCATAAAACTTCTAAACACTAGAGATACAAAATCCAAAAACACTAATTTTTTGGAACACTTTTTTCCTCCGCATTACTTTTCTTTTATGACTGAGGGATTAAGGAGAAAATAAAATAAAAGAAATGCAAACTTCTATAAGGCAAAGCCAAGTAGCACACTATGCATTTCTTTTAAATAATTATTTAGGATTTTATTGTTTTGTCATACTGAAGCACTTCATGTATAGGCATTTATTATTATTATTAGATTTAACTGTAGAAAGAAAGCAACTTTAGGGACCATGTTCAAGTGCCACTTAAACCTAAATCCATCTGTTCTTCCAAACTACTACTGATAGAAAATAACGAGATTCTGGAAAGTTTTCTCTACATTATCAAAACAATTTTATACTATTTTACATATAATCTCAAGCCCAGGAATGTTGCGGTCTGCTGGAATTTGAACCCAGATCTTCTGACATCAAGTCCATTTCTCTTCCCATTACTCCAAAGCTGTTTTAATATATAACAATATCCCCATTTAAAAGACAAAAAATAAGATATTTAAATATTAGACTTTCAGGAAACAGATAAATTAGAAAATGATTAGTTTTTCATAAAGTATCCATCCCAGATTAAATTACTAGCTCCCATAACTCATTTTAAAGGGGCTAAATTTGTCCTCAGTATTTTAGGAAACTTTCTGTGAATATGAAATAGCCCTAATACAGGGAGTCAAACTTAGTGAGTGGTCAAATCTATCTGTGTTTCATCTGCAATATCACAAAAAAGGTTTTAAGTCTGGCCTTGGCAGAGTAAGGTACATAAATAACTATGAACTTGGACAAAATATCTGAAGCAAAAGTTTCAAGCAATGGACAATAGACAGTGCATGGCTATGATCCACGACAGAAGGGAGGCACAGAAGACGATCACTGCACTCACCTTGGCTTTCTGCCTAGAGCCACTCTCACTGTAGCCTATGGAAGTGGCGCCCAGAGAGCAGGTGGATAGAGGAAACTGAGGTCAGATTTGGAGGTGGCAGATATGGTTGGAATTTGTGGGGTAGCATTCTTGGAGAAGTAGCTGTACAGAGAGAGCACTCCAGAAATCTGTATGGAGTCTCCCTGAACCTTTAGCTTGATACTAGGCAGTGTATATACAAAGCAAGACACCACAAGGCCTGCAAAAATACTCTTCCATAAGCAGAAGAGCATTCCTGAAGGTTCCACAATGCCAAGAGATGTTGGAGCTCCAACTAGCCAGAGAAAACGGACCTTGCTGAACACTCCCAAGATGCAAGTGAGATCTCCAAAAGATAATGCCTAGAAAGGAGTATTCTAATCCTAGAGTAAGGACTACTCTAGATTTTCCCTAACAAAGCCTCCAGTAGCTCTAGCTGATCTGCTAGAAAATTGTATGCCTGCAGGACAAAACTCAATCCTCTTTAAAGGTAGACAACAATATCAAGGCCTTAATATCATCACATACACAATGCCCAGCATAAAATAAAAATTACTATACATTTGGTATGGTTGAGATCTGAGGGAGACAGTTGCTGCTTCTGCCTGCCCAATATACCTTTCTCCTATTTCTAATAACACACAGTTAGAGCAAAAGAATTTCTCTTTCCCATGGGGAACACATACCATGTGCTTCAGCCCAGGTTTTCCATTCTCACTAGTGGCTGGGAGAGACAGAATGACCTACTTCCTAAACAATGGGAAGAGCACATGACCAAGATGAGCCAATGAGAATTCTCTTTGGAATGTGTTCCCTAGAAATACTATCATTCAAACAGAGTGGGGGGTTCTGATGGCATCAGCCTGCCATGTGAAGCGAGCCTGTTCAAGAGATGCGAAAGAAATGAGGCAGCTATGATAACATTATTTGTGCCCTTAGATTTAGTCATACCAAAAGGACTTTTAAACTTTTGGTATGGTGGGAGCCAGAAGTATTCTAGTGGTAGGTTATTAAGCAATAACAGATCTGCTCAAGTAGAATGTGTGCTGGACTGTGACTCTGAATGTAACTTCCTAGTGAGGGAACCAATATTTAATAGCCGAAAATTGATAGTCCTGGCTCCATCATTAAAGAACTGTTTTATCTTGGGCAAATCTCCTACCTTTTTTTCTGTAATCTGAGAAGGGAGACCTCCCAGGGCTCTTTCTAGCTACAAAATTCCATTAGTCTGTGAAGTAAGGGACTTTCCAAAGATAGTTGGATAACAGGCAAATGCTAATTTATAAAAGTGACCTGTTCAAGCCAACAAAGAAATGGTGTAAGATGAGAAATACAGGAATCTAGTGAATAAGCTTGAAGAAAAAATTCATTTGGCCTCCCAAGTGTGCCAATTTTCTGATTCTGAAACCCATTTCATTAAAGCCATGGCAGGAAGGTAAGCCTTGTGTTCAGGGCTGATCTTGTGGCAGTGGTTTGCAGGATATCAAAAAAGGAAGAACTGATAGAATTTTCCCCTCCCCTTACCATTTCCCCATCCCTACGTATTCGAGGGTCTATTATCTGAATCAGGTGCAAAGATGGGAGAATGAAAGGTGGGTCCAAATTCTCCTTCCAGAAAGACTGAGATAATGGTAGTGACAGTGATTAAAAAGGAGAGGGGTGTGGAATTTTAGGAAACGTGCTTTAAGGAGGACAAGAACAAGTTGGCTGTGGACATGCTGAGTTGCAGGGATCAGTGAGGTTCCAAATTGATTCATCACTCACAGAGTTGTATCATCGACACTTTGGAGTTAGAGCTTACATTTATAAAGCATTCTTTGAATATGCTCAGCTCATGGGGGTAGTGTGGGGATGTCTTAGTCTACTTGCTGAATTGTGGTCACAGGATTTAAGATTTGATCACAACCTATGTCTACATTTGTCTCCTCCTTTTTTCCATGACCCTGCTGTCGCAATGAAATTATGATGCTCTGTGCTCTCTAAACACGAGGCATACTCCATCCACCCTATACCTCTTCATCACAGACGCCCTATTCCTCCTTTCAGTCCATTTCACTTTATACACCAGCTCTAAATGAATAACCGTACTTTCCTATGAGCATGTATTCTACAATTTTAGTGCTTATAAGACATCCTGTTTTTCACTTTTGTCTCTGAGCATTCCAACTAGACAAATAGTAGTAAAAATACTTTACATCTATAAAGAACTTAACAAAGCACCTTCTAATTTATTATCTGATTTGATCGTATACCAGACAGGGTAGCAATTCTTTTTTCTTGTTTTACAGATAAGAAAATTGGGTACAAAAAGGCTAAAACACATAACCAAGATCACACCGCCAAAATGAATATAATATGATAGTACTAGACTCCAGGTCTAATTCCTGACCAAGGAATGAAAATACAATTTGCCCTCATTGCCATGAATTAAAAGGAATTAATAAATCCAGGTCAGTATTTTGCAAGGAAGATGGTAAAACTAGGATATAAAATTCCCTATCACCAAATGACATGAATAAAAATTCCAAACAATAAACACAACGTGTCAACATAACAACAAAGGAAGAGATACAAGTCTAGTAAAATAATATTTGAAAGACCGTGATCAGGAAAAGAGAGCTATAATAATATAGGGATATGAGAGTAATTTCTCTCTAAATCCAAGGCAGTTCTAGAAGAGGAAAGCGTTTCCAGGAGAACTGGACAGATTTGGGGAAATAGCCCACAATCTAGAGGGGAGCATTCTGAAGGGCCAGTAGGCAGGGCAGACTGGAAAATTTTTTGCAGAGTGAGCCCCTAGAGTTGAGGTCCTGACCCCCACCTCTACGCTGGCTCAGGAAGGAGAATGTGACTCCTGGGAAGGGCAAGCTGTGGCAGGGGAAGCAAGCGCACAGGGCTATCTTCTCTCTCAAAAGCAAAAGCTTCCAAACTCTCCAAATTACAGCATGATCGAAAACCCAAGGATTCCCACTCATATGCCTGGAATATTCCTCTGCCTTGAAATAATGAAGCACAGAATGAAATGGTAAACAAAACTGCAAAAAAAAAAGAGAACAGAGCCCGAATGCACCGACTATGATTACCCACAACCACAGCGGATCCCCCACCCACCCGCTCTCAATTAAAATCCCAGTAAGACCCAAATCCTCACACTTAAGCTGTTAGAGAAGATAAACAAGTTTCAGAGGTGATAACCAGATATGATTCACCAATACAATATTTGGGAATATGGATTATACAGCGAGCACCTCCCACATTACAAATGAGAAAGATAAAAGCGAATGGCAGAGCAACTGCAAAACAACACAGAGAAAAGAAAGGAGAGACAGGAGGGACAGGTAGTGTGCAGACTGATGAAAAATATATTCTTGAAAAAAATACACCTCAGAAAAACAAGAAAAAGACACAAAAAATATTTTACACAATAAAAAATACTGAAAAGGATGAGCTTCATTAAATAATAAAGCAAAGATGAGGTTGAAAAGATAGTAGAATGAACGAGACAGACTGTAGGGGTCAGGATGCAAAATGAAGACCCAAATAGAACTCCTAGAGAGATAATAAATAAATTACAAGGAAAGAGCCACGGTTGATAAGTTTTATCAAAAGCTTTTTTTGCTATTTTGGATCTACATACCCAAAAATCCTTAATAAACAAAAATCTTTTATAAATAAAAAAAAGCTCAACAAATGAATGGGAAAGAGAGACTTCAGAGCACAGGATTAAAAAAATGAAGACCAAAATAGAAATTCCAGAGAAATAATAAATTATGAGAAAAGAGCCATGGTTGGTAAATTTTGTCAAATGCTTTTCTTTTTGGTATCTATGGCATCTACATACCAAAAATCCTTAATAAACAATAGTCTTTTACCAATAAAGAAAAAGCTCAACAAGCAGATGGAAGCAGTTTACAAAACAGCTAGTCACAACAATTTAAAATGGCTAATTATACAAACATGCATGCATGTGCTCACTCAAACATTTTAAAAAAAGACAAATCATAAAAAGATTTAGTACCAATCAGACTGGTAAAAAAAATTTACAAACTTCCTTATGGATGGCATGGGGAATGAAATGATCTCATAAATTATTGATAATGGTGTAAATTACTGCAACCTTATTTTGTGGCAATTTGACATCCATCAAATATTAAGGGTAGCAATATTGCAACCCAGCAATTACACTGATGGGAATTTATCACACAGATATTTTGCACAAATCTGCAAAGGTACAGTAAAAGTATGCTAATCGTAACAAAACTACCCTTCCCCCAAATATACAACAAAGAGCAGAAGCCACCTCAGTATGCCTCATGAATAAGGTACAGGTTAAAAGAACGGTGGCATATTTGTATCTGAAATACAATGCCTTCATTAAAAAGACATTATTAAAATGGGGAAAATATACTATATAAGTATTTTTATAGGAGGTTCCAGAAATTGAACCCAGGACCTCATGCATGGGAAGCAGGCGCTAAGCCACTGAGCTACATCTGCTCCCCAATGAGCTGGTTTTTTCATTTGTTTGTTTATTTTTTTGTTTTTAGGAGGTACCGGGGATCAAACCTGGGACCTTGTACATGGGAAGCAGGAGTTAAACTGCTTGAGCTACATACGCTCCCCCAAAATATATTATTAAGAAAGAAAAGCAAAGAACAGAACAAAAGTGTAGGCTAATTCCATGAGGGAGGGAGGAAGGGAGGGAAGAAAGGAGGGAAGGAGGGAGGGGAAATGAAAGGAAAAGGAAGGAAAGGAAAGGGAAAGGAGACAATTCGGTTGCATCCTTCTTCCTTACCATCTGTATCTAATCCCTCACTTAATCACACAGGCTTTATATGTCCCAAAACTGGCAAGTCATCCATTTTTCTTCAATGGCATGTGCTTTTTGTTTTTTTAAAATTATTTTTTATTTATTTTTAAAGGATACACAGATCACACAAAACATTACATTAAAAAAATACAGGAGTTCTCATATGCCCCACACCCCACACCCCCCACTCTTCTCACATGAACAACTACTTTCATTAGTGTGACACATTCATTGCAACTGAGGAATACATTTTGGAGCACTGCTACACAGCATGGATTAGAGTTTACATTGTAGTTTACGCTCTCCCCCAGTCCATTCAGTAGATTATGGCAGGATGTATAATATCCTGCATCTGTCCCTGCAATATCAAGACAACTTCAAGTCCTGAAAATGCCCCCATATTATTCCTCTTTTTCCTTCTCCCTGCCTTTAGCAACTCCAGTGGCATGTAAGTCCAAGAGCCTTATGCTAGTCCAAGCTACTTTCACCCCTGCCCTTGAACTTCTGCAGTGGCTTCCTAATTGGATTCCAGCCTGACATTCCTCCCCCATTTGCTCACTCTTCACTCTAGCCACTCAGAATCCAGTTCCTTGAACAAACTATAGGCCTCCTGGCATAGTCTCTCCTTTTTGTTTGTTGTTCTTTTGCACATCTGAAATATAATGCATTCATTAAAAAGACATACTTTTGCCTTTGACAGGAACATTCCCCTCCAAGCCAACTCCGTTTTCCATTCTTCTTTCAAATTTCAACACACTCATCACTCCGCAGAGAAATTCACACACTCTTTTTATATTGCACTTAATTTACAAGTGAACATATGTGTGGGATTAATACATAGTTTCCTCTGCTGGACTATAAATCTCCATGAAAGTTGGTAATGTGTGTTTGCTCACCATTGAGTCCCAGTAAAGAATTACTCAGAGACCTAATAAGTAAAAATGGATTTCACCTTATCTCTCTCTGTTTGCAAACCTGCCAGTCTATCCATGTATCCCGTAGTTTTATTTAAATTATCTAAAAGCAACGATCACCTGTGGTTAAAGCTCCAGAGCCCAGGACCTTCATACCAACACAATTCTCTTTTTTGGCCAACTCAGTGCAGTTCTATTTCAAGTATAGAGCAAATAGATCTTCTCACGAGCATTCTTATGCATGTTTGTATACTCAAACACACATTTTTTTTCCATTAAAGGTGTTAGAAAATTCCCCCAGGAAATTCAGTCATATTTTCCTTTTCACAGAAAGGAACAAAGTCTAGGAAACTGATTCTCTTTACTGACTAATGCACAAAGGCTCCTCGTTAAACTTATTCACCTTAGAGCATCTTCCATTTATGGAACTACTAGTTCCTGCAGAACTTGGAGGAGGCAAACTCTCAACAACTAGGAAGGATTTTTAAAAAATGGACAACCAAGGAGACCCTTCTTGGTCCCTATTTATACTTAACGGACTGGCTGGTCCTAATTGGATGTCTTTTTATTCTGGAGAGTTCTCTCAGCAGCAGCAAAAAGAGCAAGACCAAGTCTTGTCCCCTTTATTATTCCTTTCATTAATCAGATACAATTGAAGAAATGAGCCTCACACTTCTACTTCTGGTGTTTTTTTTGTTTTTTTTTAAGATTTTATTTATTTATTTATCTCCCTTCCCTCCATTGTCTGCTCTTGGCATCCATTTGCTGTGTGTTCTTCTGTGTCTGCTTGTATTCTCATTAGGCGGCTCCGGAAACTGATCTTGGGACCTTCTGGAGTGGGAGAGAGGTGATCGTTCTCTTGCGCCACCTCAGCTTCCTGGTCTGCTGCGTCTCTTATTGTCTCTCCTCTGTGTCTCTTTTTGTTGCGTCACCTTGCTGTGCCAGCTCTCTGCATGGGTCAGCTCACCACACGGGCCAGCCTGTCCTCACCAGGAAGCCCTGGGCATCAAACCCTGGACCTCCCATATGGTAGATGGGAGCCCAACTGCTTGAGCCACATCTGCTTCCCTACTTCTGGTTTTTAAATGTGGGCAAGTCTGGCTTAGAATGCAACCTTAGAACAGCCCCATAGATCAGAAGGAAAATGGCCTCTTCGTGCAGTTTTCAGGTTTCCTGAATTCTTAAATAAGGGTGATGATCTTGTTAGTCTATTTATCAAATTCTATATGCTTATGTGCTGGATACTATCACGACTCCAAGAACTCCTGGAGTTGGAGACAAGCCATGTAGTATTATAAGATATTATATATACTTATAATACATAGTCTAAAGAAATCTGATTCAGATAATACCCACTTGAATACATAGCGGTGAGGAAATAGTGAGGGGAGGGGAAATTTAGTGGAGATTTCACTCTGCTGAAAAATGGTGAATATCTATGACCTCTTTTACAGGACGGAAATCCATAAAATCACTTGCTCAGTCTAATTTCCACACTTGGTATAATTCACCTTTAGGACAATGAGATTGTACAAGGTTTTGCTGCAAAACGTCTAGGGATCAGTCACTTGAATAGGAAGTGTCCAAGTGACCTCTGGAAAGAAATAAGAGTACTTCCGAGTTATTCAGTCCACGCCAATAAATACCCTTCAGAATGTATTGCTGTGAAAATATGGCACTTAAAACACATGCACCCCTGCCCAATGGCTGAGCAGTCAGAAAGGGCTACCACTGGGGAGCGCTATGGGCTGTGAGAGGCTACGAGAGTGGAAAACTTCTGGGTGCTGGAAATGTCCTATCACTTGATCTGGCGGGTGGCTCCTCAGGAAGAGACACGTGTAAAAATTAGTTAAGCCAAATAATAGGGTGGGTTGGGGGAAAAACACACCAAATGAAAGATAAGGACTATGACTAGTAGTGAGATTTTAACAATGTTCTTTCATAATTTGTAACAAAGGTCTCATGACAATGCAAGGTGTTGGTGGAGGGTTGATGTATGGGACCCCTGTATGACATTATGCATGTTTGCTTTGTAAGTTCACAACTTTTACTATACACTTAATTGTTTATGTATGTTCATATATAAGTGATATAAAGATAATAATAATAGGGTTGGTTGGGGGAAAAATACTTTGGTTAGTAGTAATATTTTGACAATGCCCTTTAATCATTAGTTTAAAATGTTTAACAACAATTCAAGTTATAGGTGGTAGGGTGAGTTATGAGAGTCCTGTATGATGTTATATATGCTTGTTTTGTAAGTTCACAAGTATTATTATTGACTTATTGTTTATGTATATGTATGAGTGATATACTTCAATTAATTTTAAAAATTCATTAAGCCATTCATTTATGATATGTGCATGGCATGAATATAATACACTGATTAAAACAGAATTTAAATAAATGTGCAATTTTTTTTTCTGAAAAGGTAGAAGAGCCTGCCTTAGGGAGACTTCTTTTTAATAAGAAAAAGAGGACAACCTGAGTGTGTTCCTAAGGTACAATAAGAGATCTACAGTATAATTAGAATTCTCTTACAAACGACATTATTCAGATGTCCTAAAGATGGAGAATGAGAACGCAACTTGAAATGCTGAATTTGTATGATCAGAAAAAGACAACTGGCCATAAGTCTGCTACTTGAGAGAACAAATTATTTTGAAAATTTCTGCAACAGAAATTTCTTTCTAACCTTGCCTTTGAAATTTTTCCTTTGTCTCTAGAGGAGCACCCAAATTATTAAATCAGAAAAATATCATTCTGGTTACACACACACACACACACACACACACAAGGCATTTGTGTGTGCTGTGGAAGGCAGGGAGGGGCTGGGTGTATTGTTATGCTTTAAACATTGGTAGAATCCATCTCCACCTCTTCACCCATCATAATTTGTCTTTAAATCCTCAGTATTTCAAACTAGATGTTGTAAACATGGATCCTGCAATTATAATGTCATTAAAATCAAAGTAGTAACCTACATTTACTCAAAAAATGTCTGAACCAAATTACATCAGATGATGTTTTAACAAAAAAATGTATACCCTGAGCAGACAACAAACAATTGGAATAATTGGAACTACCTAAGCTCACCGCCAATCAATGGGAAGGCAGGGCCATGTTCCCCTATGGAATTGGCCTACTGAGCTTCTAGAAAATTTCAAGATTAATCATCATTTGTTAATCCTGCCCTTTTCCTGAAACTTCCACCAATCCTAAATATTAATTCTTTTTTTTATTAAATATATTTTTTATTTTTTTAGAAGATAGATTTACATAAAATGTTAAATAAAAAATTTAAGGGATTCCCATATGCCCCACTCCCCACACCTCACATTTTCCCCACACTAACAACTTCTTTCATTAGAGTGGTACATTCACTGCAGTTGATGAACACTTTTGGAGCACTGCCACAGAGCATGGATCATAGTTCACATTATAGTTTACACTCTCTCCCACTCCATTCTGTAGGTGACGGCAGGATATATAATGACCTGTATCTGTTGCTGCAACGTCATTTAGGACAATTCCAAATCCCAAAAATGCCCCCATATTACAACTCTTTTTCCCTCTCCCTACCTTCAGCACCTCCAGGGGCCACTGTCTCTACGTCAATAATATAATTTCTTCCACTGCCAGAATCACAATAAGTCCATAGTAGAATATCAGTAAGTCCTCTCTAGTCCATGTTTTACTCCCCAATCCTGAGGATTCTGGGATGGTGCTGCCCACTCCACCTCTAATTGAGAGGGGGCTTCAGTCCCATAAGGCTGATGGATGGGACTCGTGTGCCCACAGCTGTAGGCTCTCTCGGTTCCTTGGTGTGGTGATTGACCATCCTCACCTCCTTGTTAGTTGTCCTGGGCGAGTCCAATGAACTGGAGAGCAGGTGTTGCCACTCCGCTGAGGCTCAGGATCGAGCTGACACATGGAAAGCCCAAAGATAGAAGTCTCTTGGATATACACCTACCAACTCCAGCACAAAGTGTAGTTCAAATAGAAGGGACAGAAGAGGCTTGTGTAGAGAAGTCACATCTGAATACAACTATGTCACACTCAGGAGCACGAACTCCAAAAAAGGGCCCACTGGCAAGACACCAAACTCTGGAGCTATCTGCCATGACCTTAGGACCTGGGTGTCTCCAGAGCCCTCACGAACCCCACTATTTGGGGTAGTATCTACTTTGGCTGTCTATGAGATCCTGCTGAGACATGCATAAGCGTTACCTCTCTGATGACCTCCCGACTCACTTTGAAGTCTCTTAGCCTAATTCTTATTCTAAATTGAGAGTCCACATGCCTCTCTTCACAGTCTATGAGAAAACTATTTTTTACAGTTTGACAATATGGCCATGTAGCAGTTTATTTCTTATTAAACAGTCGTACAGTGTATAACATGACATTTAAAAAATCCTCCTCCTTTACTCTCTCTTTAAATGAAGACTTTCAGACTTCTCAGCCTAAATGTTCTTTCTTCAATAGCCTCAACTCCATTCCACCCCTTCCAAACCCCAGCATTCATCAAAATCCCCATATAGGATGTTCCCAAGTCTTCTCTTCTAGACAGAACCTCTCTCCTGAGGTTCAAACCTCCAATTGCAGAGTGAAATTGACCTCATTTTCTTTCTGCCTGTCAGTTTTATCTTGTGAATATCACAAACTCAAAACCTGAGCCCATGCAATGGCCAAATCCTGTCTTTTACAATTCCAATACATCTTTCTTCCATCTCTTTCTACTTGCCCTCTCCTTGTCCAGCTCACCAAATGTCCAGACAACATACAGGTGCTCCCTCATCTCTGTTCCCAGTCTCTCCATTTGTCTGTCCATCTTTCACAGTCAGGGTTGCTGTTTCAAGATAGATCTTAATACTTCTTTGCTCACAACCATGGCTCCATATTTCACATGGAATAAAATCCCTATCTCCTCAGCTTGTCATGTAAGGCCATCTACAAGAAGATTCCAGCCAAGTTTTTCCAATTAATCTTTAAACCAGATTCCCACTCCTGTACCTTCTATTTTGGTCATAGCTCCTGTATTTCATCCAAACTCCAAATAGCACCCTAACTCTGCAAAAAAAAAGTTCCTTCAGTCAGAATGCTCCCCACTCCCATATTCTTTCAAGATCAAGTTCAAGTTAGAGTTTTGTGGTAAAACACCAGACACTGGCTTCAGACAACCTGGGTTCAAATTTCACCTCCGCCATTTCCTTGTCATAACCCTTGGGGAAATTGCTCAGCCTTTCTGAGTGCCTCAGTTTCCTCATCTCTACGCAAAGGGATGATAACAGTACTTGTATCAAAGGGTGTGGTGAAAACTAGTTAAAGCAAAGAGAGCACTTAACTCAGTCCTTAGCACTCAACAAATAGCATAATAGCTATTAGCATTTATTTTATCATCATTACCTACTTCAAGAGCATCCTTTCCCATCAACTGGAATTGATATCTTCTCCCCTGTCCTACAGTACCCTGTCTGTGGCTGTAATTATAATAGCCATCAAAATCTGACATATACAGTAGCTATTAATGACTATCTGCCTTACCTCACAGGGAGGAAAAAATCTCTCCAACAGTTACTACACACTAAACCGCACCTTAGTCACCAGCAGTGTGTACTCAGGGCTTTACGTTTATCTCTTCAGTTATCTGATCATTCATCCACATCTTCTCAATCCACAGCCACTTAACTATGCAACTTACACAAACATGTTGAGAGTCCTTGCTCCCTCCACTCTGTTTTTTTTTTTTTAGATACAGGGCGCCGGGGATTGAACCCAGGAACTTGTATGTGGGCAGCTGGTGCTCAACCACCAAGCCACATTGGCTTCCCTGAGTTGGGTTTTTTTCATTTGTTTGGCTTATTTGCTTTTGTTTTTTCAGGAGATACCGGGAACTGAACCTGGGACCTCTCACACAGGAGGCAGATGCTCAACTGCTTAAGCCAAATTTGCTCCCCTGACTCTTGACATGTACTATTATGCACTGAGTCTTGGGCAGACTCTACCTCGTGAATACATTTTTTTTTTTTAAGATTTATTTTTTATTTATTTCTCTCCCCTCTCCCTGGCCCCCACCATTGTCTGCTCTCTGTGTCCATTTGCTGTGTGCTCTTCTGCATCCACTTGCATTCTTGTCAGTGGCACCAGGAATCTGTGTCTCTTTTTGTTGTGTCATCTTGCTCCATCAGCTCTCTGTGTGTGCGGTGCCACTCCTGGGCCAGCTGCGCTTTTTTTGGCGCGGGGTGGCTCTCCTTGCGGGGGTGCACTCCTTGTGCACGGGGCTCCCTTACGTGGGGGACACCCCTGTGTGGCACGGCACTCGTTGCACACATCAGCACTGCGCATGGATCAGCTCCACATGGGTCAGGACCTGTGTGACCCCTGGACCTCCCATAAGGTAGGCAGATGCTCTATCAGTTGAGCCAAATCTGCTTCCCTTGTTAACACATTTTATAACCTAATCCTCTCTGGCCCAGCAGGCACTGCTTTACTTTGCTTCAGACATGCACCCTTTTTCACCAAATTTGTTACAATAGTTTCTAACTAGAGGCCTTTAGTACAAGACTTCATTTGTGCCCACCCCTATGAGAGCACTGACTACACTGTCCACACTAGAACTGTCTGCTCATGTATCTCTATTACCAACTAAATAGGAAGCTTCTTGCACACAGGAAACATGTTGTGTTCCAAGTGAGCTGCTCAGTGTAGGCTATCAAAATGCACATGCTGCTAGAATGAGTCACTCCATTCCACCTCCATGTACTTAGATTGAACCTTTATCCTTACAAATGCCCCAAATGTAGATTCTAGGTCACACTCATAAGCTCTGAGCTTGGGTCAAGGGGCTAAGAATTCCTCAAGGGATTTAGGAATTCCGTTCCAAGAGCTTCTGCGGGAGGCATACAGGCCAACAAGGAACAGGCAAGCAGACAGGCACAGAGAAAGGATGGGGCTGGGGAAACAATCAATGTGAGAACAGCGGTCTTCTCAAATTCATGGTATCAGACCAGTTCAGATGTCTGGGACAACAGAGTCTAGCAGCAAACCCAGGGAAATCCACCTCCCACTGTGATGGATGCTGTGATGCAATGAAGCCAGGAAGGACTGATTCCCAGCTGCCAGGAGAGCTGCTGGCCTCCAATGGGGGTTTCACTGGCTGCAGAGAAGGGCATCACCCAAAGCCATTCCCCTTCTCAAGGCAGCCCACATTCCATGTCTGGTCCAGGCAGGGGTATAAAGGTCTGGCCCCTTGCCCAAGTTGGGATAACTCTAAAAGGCCATTCCAGTTCCAGTACTCCCTAAGGGGTGGCTGAGAACACTACTGAGCCTGTATCCCAGCTCAACTTCTCCCTCTATTCAAACCTACTTCTTTCCTCAGGTGTTGGCCTCAAGGACTCACCCCAATAAACCTCTTGAAGGCCAAACTCTGTTTGAGAATCTGCTTCACATGGAACTCAAACTCAAGAATGACGATGGGCAGGAATTTTATGACAACACATGCTATAAAATGTTGAGGGAAAGAACAACTGGAAAGCCCATATGCCAAGGCTGGCCCCTACCAACCATTGTTTTGTACCAATTGTTTTGTGTGGGCCTCACAGAGGTTGAAAATTGTGAATGAGTTGTCATCATTAAAAAAATGTTTTAAAAAAAGCCGAAGCCTGAGCAAAAATGGGCCAGCTTTTGCACATGGCACCAAGAGCTGGAGTTGAGGGATGGTGTCCACCCACCCACCCCACTTTCAAGTGGCGCCCACCCACTCAACTTTATCACAGTTCTTATCACTGTCCATCCATTTCCTTTCCATGCCAGCCCACTGAGGGGCTATGACTGATCCCAGGATTCCAGTTTCTAACCTCACGGCAAAGTTCTTCCTTCATCGGCCTGTTTCTCTCAATAACTTTTCTCTCTCGTCTGACTTTTCCCACAAACTGTAAACCTCCGGCAGGCCGGTTCTGTGCAGTAGTCCTCTCAGTAGCTCCCTCCCCAAAGATGGCCAGGTTGGTGAAATTCTAAGCATGCTTATTAAGCAAATAACATTAAAACAGAAGACTTGTGTTGCCACTTTGTGATAACCATAAGCAGAGCCTGCTCTCCTAGAATAGCCTAAGGAGGACTCCGCCTGACCGACTGGATGGATGAAGATGTTTTCCTGACACAGAGAAAGAAGCTGGGCTCCCCTTTTCAGAAGACAAGACCGTGAGCAGTTTTAAGGAGGAATACGGCTTCAGGTTCCTGCAGCGGTTTAAAACCCAGAGGCTGTAAGAAGCCCGAATCCCAGAACTCATCTGTCTGGCTGAAGTTACCCAGAGCAAATACCTGGGGATCTCGGCAATGCAGAGGCGGCTCTGGCTGCACTGGTGCACTGCACCCACGTGCAGGTAAACACCTGAAGTATTTGCTGTCCTTGCGCTGTCAATCAAAATGCTGGATTGAGACTATAAAAGGGCACAGGATCCCACAGAGGAAAAATTATCAAGCATTGTTAGACAGAATAATAGGTGACTGCTGACATTTCACCTTTTATTATTTTAGCAAAGCTTTAAGAAAGAAGTGTAGTTAAGGTTGTCAGAATTTCATTTGAACCCCCTCTTTGAGGCTGTTCAAAATTCACTCCTGCTGAAACTTGCCTTTCAGGTTCTCAGCCAGATTTGGGCTTTGTTTTCAATCTGTTGTTCTCTAATGGAATGTAAAATGTCACGCGGGAAAGGGCCCGTCCCAGGATCCTTCTGCAAACCGATTCTTGCCTCAATTCCCTTTTCCTCTTCATCCTGCTCACTGCCAGAGGTTAACAACAAAATCAACCCAGAAGATATATTCAACTGAGAGAGGATCAGCGGCTTTTGGCAGTGTGCGTAAGGACAGCTTTGGCAATAAGCAATGCTCAACAAGTAGGAATCTGCTCGGTAGCATTCACTAAGGGGAATCATAATCCTGGAATGCTGTAATCTCCATAAGTGAGGCAGTAGAACCAACAGGTATTTCTGGAGCACTCACTGCATAAAAGGTAGCCAATGGCAGTTCAAGAATTTCTTCATAGGCGCAGACTTGACAATGCGGAGGGAAGGAAGAACCATAGAAATTGCCCTAAGGCTACATTTGCACAGCTAAACCCACTGATTTTATTTAGACGGTGTGCTCTTGGTACCCGAAGGTCCCCATTCCCCCCATGCCATGCCCCCCAGTAGCAATATGCTAGGGAAAAGGGAAAGAAGGAGTTATTGAACATGGCAGGCTGAATTGTGCGTTTTGGGGGTGGGGGGGTGGAGAGCATATGTTCTTAATCTTAATCCATTCCTGTGCACTCGTTGGTAAATAGGATCTTTTGAAGATATTTTTAGCTAAGGGGAGGCCCAGCTGCGAGGGACTGGGCCTTGATCCTATGACTGCAGGCTTGTTGAAGGTAAAGCCACATGGAGGGACAGAAGCTGGACACCAGTAGATCTTGGAAGGAAAAGGAGAGGCTACTGCCATGTGACTGAAAGGCCAGGGAATTCCAGGGATTGCCAGGCACCTGAACACTGACCCAGAGGAAGCAAGCCTTCTAGACCCTGAAACCAGCAGCCAAGAAACTACTGTTGTTAAACCAACCCCCTGGGTGCTATTTGTCATAGCAGCAAGAGACTAAGACATGCTGCATGTCAGGTAGAGTTCTAGGCATAGCTACCTGTGCACAAATGGTTTTAGAGCACTCGCATGTTTGCTTATCTAAAACCAGAACAGCCATCCGCCTAGACTTATTAGGTTGATTGGCACATGAGATGTCACCGTCTGCACTACAGTACTTATTTTTGTAGACATCCTTTCAGCTTGTTGATAAACATGTTAGATCTTGCATGGACTGTCTGTCCCATTACAGTAGTCCCAGAACCTGGGAAAGTGCTATAATTAGACTTTTATTATTACAAGCATTACTGCAATACTTTCGACTTGCAAACTACCAACAAGCCCCTCTACTCTGTACGTCAAACAAGAAATCAGATAACTCAACCCTTGTTAGCTCTGTTTTATGGCCCTGAATTCTCACGCCCAAGGTTCCAGGAAATCAAGTGCCTGCCTGAAGTTTTGCAAACAGCTCAGGCTGAAAAGCAACCCAAATTGCTCTGTTTTGATTCAGCCTCTCAGCCTGGATGCCCAGCTGCTTTAACCTTCCTTTTCCTGAATATATATATATTTTATTTTTAAACTCTCAGAATTAAGAAAATTACAGCAAGACTACTGGTCCCAACTCTCCATTTATAGCATGAACAACTCACAGCCTGGGCTTTTGCCAAGTATTGCTGGAACAATTTTGGCAGATCTGAGATGGCCCTGCAGACTCTTCCCCTCAGCTCCTGGAGAAGTAAAGATGAATCTCTTTAGGAGCTATTTTGCCCAGTCTGAGCGTGTGGCAGCCAAGAGAGAAGGGACGTTCCAGGCAGAGTTCAGGGTCGTTGTCCAGCTGGGCAGAAGCAACAGTGAAGCTGGTGGGGTAGGGTGGGGTGTGGAGAGCGGGATGGTCTCTGGAAGCTTCTATGGAGGGCAACAGGACTGAGTAGGGATATGTAGCACAACCATAAAAAGATTAAGCACAGGTAATTCTAGCTTCCCAGTATGGACTATTTAGCCATTAAATCTTAGGAAATGGGTGGCAAAATATGGTCAAAGGCATGAAGAATAACTAGAGTTCAGATTTGGAAAAGGTCTTGTGGAGAGCAGTCCCCTTCTCCTTGGAGTATGGCTGCTTTGTCTGCCATTCTTGAATAACGCCGTCACTCCATATTTACAGCAATAAAACTTTTTATTATTCTACACCATCATTTCGTAATCACTATGATGCTCACTGTTAAATTCAGAGACAGTGACTCCTTGTTAAACTTTGCTTTAAACTAATACTTCCACGGCTCCATGGTACATGTGCAATGCTTGCTCATATTTTACTTCTAAACTGTTAAATGCCCCTGATAGTATTTCTACTAGTACCAATCTGGTTCAAAGCCATGATCTTTACCATCATACTATCCTGCTCCTCAAGTTACTGTGATGAGTTTACTGCCATTTCCAAAGAACATTTATGTGTATCTCTGCATTTGATTCTTACAACCAAAGACATACATAAGATTTTATTTAAACTGGAATTCCTCATTTTATTTCTTCTACATCTAGGTGAAAATATTTAACATTTTATTATTGTTGAACTTAGTGTGGATTTGGTTGTTTTTTTTTTCCAGAAGAAAATTTGAGATTTAACTGAGAATTAATTCTAGATTTAATCTAAAGTAACATTATAGACTATTGCAACTAAAAACTTGTACTCAACTGTAGATTGTCCTCTAGTTACCACGCATAGCTTTTTTCCCCAATTATAAAGCAAAGTCTACTTTTGTCAAGGGGATAATGCTGAACTCAAGCAGAAACAAGGAACATATTTAAACATGTCTTGTTAAAACTGCACTTCAAAATCAAATAATTTTGGCTTTATATAGTTATGAGTAATAGTTGTACTTAAACGTATACATTTATACACACCAGGACAAATTTCAGAAAGGATTTTCAGAGATTTGGAATATATACTGCTGGAATTTATTTATACTTCTATTCTCGGCTCTTGACATAGAGAATAAGCAGTTTATTCTTCTTTTAATTTTATCTACTTACAGCCACAAAGTTTTTTAAAAGGACATCTATGATAATTTAGCCTAATGAAAATAAACGCTCACTTCATAATTTGTGTTTCTCTTCATGCTTATTCATTTGTAGCTCTCAAATTTGTAATTCTCAATTTTTGACACATCCTCATGAAAAAAGTTTGAGTGGTTGTTGTGTTTTGTGTGTGTTCGTGTGTGGAAAAAAATTTGAATTTAATCCCATAGGAATACAAATAATTCAAATGCTACTACTTGAGTTTATACCTTGTCTTTGGAATAAAGGCCTCCCATGCCTGTTCTTTTATTGATGTTTAGAACATTACACAGTTTCGGCTTTGTGGGCCATAAATATCTGCACAAATAAGTTCTAGGTCAATGCACAGACCAAGTTCGCAATACATTCCACCGCTTACCCTAATCAAATGGCATAGGTCAAGAGAGGTTTCCAAAGATGGGCACTTGCATTTAATCTTTATATCAGAAGACCAAAGAAAATAAATGCCCGCTGTTTCAAACAGCTGGGTAGCTTGCTGGAATGCTGACGGATCCCCAAAGTCATGGCAGTAGCAATATTTTTCTTAATGTGGCAGGAAGACCCACAAGGTGAGATCCTAATACCTGCCAAGGAAAGAGAGCTTTCAGACTGTGGAGGAACAGGATGATAGAGGAGTGGGAGCCGATGTGTCCATCCTACATCCAACTTCCATTTTTGTAACATTATTTGGATTCAAGGTCAATACATGAATTTTGCAACTGAGGACCATCCTATCCCAGGCAAGGAAAGGGAAAGAAAATTAAAATATACTGACCTCCCAACTTGGGCCAGGGATTTGATATTTGTTATTCCAGTTTTTTAAACAACGTCCTTCAAAAGATATTTCATATTCCCATAACAAAGAAGGGGGAGATGAGGCTCAAAGTTCAATCATTCACTGAAAATCACCCAGATTATGTGGTAGAGCCAGGATTGGGACCCAGAGCTGTAAAATTCTAGGCCTGCTTTCCTTGCTGCCTCCTTGGGATAAATGGACATCTGTCTAAGGGATTTATAGGAAGTGAAATCCCCAAAGCACATACAATCCCCAAACGTATGCTACCCAAAGCAGACATTTAAGTATTCTCCTTAAGCTTGGCAATATAGAAAGACACTTGCCATGCAGGCTCCCTTCCCAGACAAGCACGTAAAGGCTTGTCTGTGGAAGAAGAAAATGCCTGTACAAGAATCAGCACTTTCAGAACTAGAGAGGGAAGGAACCTGACTTATTTCCTAATGTGCTCTGAGCTTGGTGACTTAACTGATGGTTTCCCTACCTTGTGGTGGAAATGTTCTGAATCCACCTGCTACCTCCAGTCCCTTTGGGACACAGCACCCATTTTCTTTGAATCACATTTCATTTAAGGACCTTTTGGATGGAGGGTTAATCTGTTGTTTTTTTAAAGGTTTATTTATTTATTTTTCCCCCTTCCTTTCCTCCCACCCTGCTGTTTTTGCTGTCTGTATTTTTTTCTCTTTCCATTTTCTTTCCTCTTGGATTCATCAGGACTCCATCCTGGAGACCTCGGATGGGAGAGAGTTCCCTGTCAACTGCACAACCTCATTTCCTGGTCTCTGCTGCGCTTCTCTGCTTGACTCTCTCCTTGTCTCTCTTTTGATAAGCCATCATCTTGCTGCGTGACTCACTTGCGCGGGCACTGGCTCACCGTATGGGCACATTTTCTCTACTTCTTTTTCACCAGGAGGCCCCAGGGAGCAAATCCAGATCCTCCCATTTGGTAGGTAGAAGCTCTATCACTTGAGCCACATCTGCTTCCCTTAAGCTTTTTATTTAAGCATCTACAGAGAAGATGATGACATAAACTTTCCAGAAGTCATTTCCAACTCACAGTTTTTAGGAAGAAATCTTCTTTTACACAAACACACAAGAACTTTGTGCAACGAGGCATCACCAAAGACTGTCACACCATTCATCTAGGTATCCCTGACTGAGAGACCTCACACTGTAGTTTAAGTGGGTTTGTGAGGATCAGTGTAGAAAAGTGAATTCTATTCCTGTGGAAGTCTTCAGTGATTGGTATTACTCGTCACTTAATTCCCACGTGCCCCCTTGTAGACCTAAGTTTATTTAACAAAGTCTTTGTAAGGACAGTCTCTAGTAAGTCCCAGATGTGTGTGTTTACACTTTTCATCAGTGCATGGGTTCCCTGGGGGAGAGTAGAAAGAAGTGGAACTCTCTGGCAATTTGTTTTTGCCCCATTAAGTCCACCAAACAGTTGGTTTTCAGCAAGATATTCACTAACCAATGGTGAGGAGACTATCAAAAAACAAGCAAAGGTCATTCTAGGATATTGAAGAGCAAAAGAATTATGTTGGATCCCTTCCTCACATCATACACAGAAATGAACTCAAAATGGATCACAGACTTAAATGTAAGAGCTGAAATGATAAAACTCCTAGGAGAAAATATAGGAGAAATTTTCATGTCCTTGGATTAGGCAAACTCTTAAGTGACACCAAAAGCATAAGCAACAACAAAAAAAAGAGATAAATTGGATTCCATCAAAATTAAAAATTTTGTGTTTCAATAGACATCTTCGAGAAAGTGAAGACAACCCAAAGAATGGAAATAAATACCTGCATATCTTTATTTTTTTACCTGCATATCTAATATCTTACATCTAGAACATATAAAGAATTCTCACAACTCAATAATAAAGAGCAAATGACCTGATTTAAAAATTAGGCAAATGATACACTTAGACATTTCTTCAAAGATGATTTACAAATGGACAATAAGCAAATGAAAAGGTGGTTAACATTATTAGCCGTCAAGAAAATGTAAATCAAAACTCCAGTGGGATACCACTTTACGCCCACTAGGGTGGCTATACTAAAATGGACAGAGAACAGCTAGTGTTAGCAATAATGTGGATAGACTGGGACCCACATCCATTGCTCATGGGAATGGAAACAGTAAAACCACTTTGGAAAACAGCCTGGCAGTTCTTCCAAAAGTTAAATATGAAGTTAGCACTTGCTCTAGCCATCCCACTCTTAGGTATGTACCCCAAAGAAATGAAAACATACATCCACACAAAAACTTGTCCACAAATGTTCATAGCAGCATTACTTATAATAGCCCCAAAGTAAAACAACCCAAACATTCATCAACTGGTGAAATGATCTACAAATTGTGGCAGAGCCCACAATGGAAAATTATTTGGCAATAAAAAGGAATGAAGTTCTGATACATAGTGCAGCATGGATGAGCCCTGAAAAGATTATGCTACGTAAAAGAAGACAGTCACAAAAAGTCACATATTGTATCATTCCATTTACGTGAAATGTCCAGCAGAAGCAAATCTATAGAGACAGAAAGGAGATTTAGTGGTTTCTAGGGCTGTGCTATTAGGGGAAATAGAGAGTAACTGCTAATGGATACATTTTGGGGGATTGTCAATGAAATGTCCTAAAATTGATTGTGGTGATTTTTGCACAACTCTGTGAATATACTAAAAACCACTGAATTGCATACTTTATATGGGTGAATAGTAGGGCATATGAGTTACATCTCAATGAAGCTGTTGCATTAAGAATTCACTCTAGAAAGTGATTCTTAACCTTGGATACACCTCAAAATTACCTGGGGAACCCTCAAATTCCAATTCCTGGTCCACACCCTATACCAATTATGTCAGAAACTCTGTGGGTGGGACTCAGGCATCAACATTTTTTGCTTTCTTTTACCTGGGTAGTACCAATGTTCAGCCATGGGTACAAACACTGAAGTTTTCTGTTTTCTTGATTTTTTTGTTTTTCATGGATGTTTCTGCCTAGTGCCCACTGGATGGTACTGTGAACGGAGCTGTTATCTTGGACCTTTGCCAAAAGTCGCCACCATGATGCTGAATGACACCCAAGGGTCATTCCACAGGGGAGAACAACACTTATGAGAAGGCACAATGTGCCTGTCCCCATCTACTGGAGGCCACTGAGGAGGGACACTGGGCACCACTGGGTCGACACCAAAAAATTGAACCTCTGATTTCCTCTTTCCTCAGGTAAACTGAGTGTTCAAACTTCTATTGTCCTTACATTGTAATCTTTGTAAAGGAGTATTCAAAAGGTGGTCTGAAGGGAAGCAGACTTGGCCCAATGGATAGGGCATCTGCCTACCATATAGGAGGTCCGCGGTTCAAACCCTGGACCTCTTTGACCTGTGTGGAACTGGCCCATGTGCAGTGCTGATGTGTGCGAGGAGTTCCCTGCCACGCAGGAGTGTCCCCTGCGTAGGGGAGCCCCACGTGCAAGGAGCGCGCCCCGTAAGGAGAGCTGCCCAGCGCAAAAGAAAATGCAGCCTGCCCAGGAGTGGCGCCGCACACACGGAGAGCTGACACAACAAGATGATGCAACAAAAAGAAACACAGATTCCCAGTGCCGCTGATAAGGATAGAAGCAGTCACAGAAGAACACACAGCAAATGGACACAGAGAGCAGGGTTCCCTGGGGGAAGAGGATGGGAGAGAAATAAATAAAAAATAAATATTTTTTAAAAAAAGGTATTCTGAAACAAAATACATGGAATCGAACCATTTACCAAATTACTTGAAGAGTTCTACTTTGCCTCTATTCATCTGAAATGTCACAGTTAACCACTATTAATTTATTGTTGGAACAATTCAATGCATCTGATACAAGGAATCCATCGGATACAAAAACCAAGTTATGACTACTGCTTCACTGGTTATCAATACCAAGCATAAAACTTGGTTGAAGGACCAATTGCCTCCCCTTTTAAAATTTAACTCTTTCCTTTCCTATTCTTAAAGGAAATTGTAAATCAAAACACAAGTTTATCTGATATAAAAAATACAATTAAAAATGATGTGTTTACCAAGGAGCCAAGGCAGCAATTAGAAATCAACATAGAGATTGTCACCAAAATTTAATTTTACGGAGAAATATAACTAGCTTAATATTTAAAAGCATTCAGAGGCCATTAATATGAGTAAAAGTGAACAACTATCTATTTTTAAGTAAATGGAATAAAGCTTTATCAACTTAGGGCAAAATGACAGCATTTTGGAAGTCAGGAACACTGGATGTGTTTGAGTCTTGGTCTGGCATTTTCAATGCTCTCAAAATAGATACCCTGGAGTGGCCCATCAGAACAATTTAGTGTCACATGCACTATGTAATTTGGCTACTCGTTTGCTTAAAGATTTGCTTCAAGTTTCTGAAATCAGACTTGGAGCATAAAACCCCATCCAGCCGTCAGTGGGGCCATAGCAACACTTGATCTCTTTCGCTCTTTTGTCCATCGGCATGCAGTAATGAACAACAGAAGAAAGCATATGTTCCTTTGCAAACACAGAGTAAACGTTATCAGTGTTAGCACACACAATCAAGCCGGCCCTCGCGCTTACGAGCATTTTGGCGCATGCAGCAAGTCTCTTTTTATACAGTTTATCCCTCACCATCCCGGATGGCCCTTCTGCACCCAAATGACAAGGTACTCCTTGGGTGAGGACAAACCAGCTGCTGATGGAAAACAGCCCACATTGTCTACAGAGGAAGAGCCCCCCTACTGGTGGCAAAAAAACAAAGAATTCTCCTCCCTAGCTGTCACGCTGTTGCAATTGTAGCTTCTTTAGAAAAATAAAAATGCACAAAATGTGATCATGCAAAACCAAAATACTTTCTGTGTTGTACTATAACTGACGAGCAATGGAGAGAATGATGTAGGGGAAGAGACTGCAAATACTCGGTGGTGAAATCAGGAATGAGGTCTCAAAATTTAAAATAAAGTGTGGACTTACTGATATTCTATTCATGAACTATTGAGATTAGTAATCGAAGAAAATGTGGCATTGGTGTGGAGAAAGTGGCCATGGTGGCTGCTGGGGGTAGGGAGTGGGAGGAAGAGATATGATGTGGGGGTGTTTTTGGGACTTGGAGTTGTCCTGGGTGGTGCTGCAGGGACAGTTACCAGACATTGTGTGTCCTCCCATGGCCCACTGGGTGGACTGTGGGAGAGTGTGGGCTATGATGTGGACCATTGACCATGAGGTGCAGCGGTGCTCAGAGATGTATTCACCAAATGCAATGAATGTGTCATGATGATGGAGAAGATTTGTTATGGGGGGAGGAGTGGGGTGAGGGGGGAGGAGTGAGGTGAGGGGGGTGGGGGGCATATGGGGACCTCATATTTTTTAATGTAACATTAAAAAAATAAATAAAGACAAAAAAAAAAGAGGATGGCGGTGGGGCATGGAAGCAAAGAAGAAAGAAAATGGAGCAACCAAGAATTCAGATAATTGAAAACAGTGGAAACATCCACATTTACATTTTTGCCAAAACTGTGCCTCTCGTAATCTACCCAAAAGTGGTAAAAGTGAGCAATTCAAGGTGAGTACCCCTTTTCTCTACTGGAAGACACACTGGTAAGGGACACGCTACCAGAAGGCAGGGCGGGCTATGTGATCTGCCTGGACCAGAGCAAAATGAAAACGCAGAATCCATACTTAAAAATTATTAAGAAATCCGGGTTGGTGACATCAGGGCATTGAACCAAGTACAGAAGCCCTTCTGAGCACTGAGAGCCCCATGTGACCACACCAACTGCACGGCAAGGAGATAAGAAACAAAACGTAAAAGGTAGGAAATACAAGAAGGCAAGGGGCTGCCGAACCCACACACTGATTTGTGGTCTGCTAAGTTTAGCTTCTCTTGGCAGAAAGCACACATTTACAGGATCTGTCGGCCGAAAAACATCTTAGGAATTACCTTGTCTCAGTTTCTCATTTATAGAATGCATCGTGCAGAGACATTAATGGCCTGCCCAAGGTCAAAGGTGCGCGGCATTGCCAGAACTAAACCCCGGGCTGCCCCACCTACATTCTTTCCCCCAAACCACCCCGCCTGGCCTCCAGTTTAAATGCAGGGCGTCAGGAAATAGTAACGACCAAAAAAAGGGGAGCGTGGGAACATTACCTCATCAGAACTTCCTTTTGAAGTCGTCTGCTGCAGAGAATAAAATAGTTGAAAGATCTGTTTTCAAATGCCTTTTCGGAGGCAACGCTTCCAACTCGGAGGGTAAAAACATCATATGACAGCGACAAACACCGAAGGGGACGGCCTCTGCCAAGGGCCGCCTGGGGCCCGTGGAGTTAACGACTGCAGACCCAGGAGGCTATCCGCGGCTGGTTATGAGGCAACACGGTAGTAAATTCAGATATTTAAAATAATTCCGAGATAATGTGATCTTCAACACTGAGCGAGCCGAACGCGCCTGTCAACTGAACCCAAGGTTCTAACCAGTCACTGCCTTTTGGGTGTCCTTCAATGCCAGGGACAGTTTTAGAAAGATTAGCACTTGAGTGGAAACAAAGACTGACATTTTTACCATCAGCACGAGGCCCAGGCTTCTTCGCTAATAAACAGAATGCATGTATCTTCCTCCCTTGGCTGTGGAAATGTAGTATATCAAAATAGCTCCAGCAAGGACACAGCCATTGAAAGCTACCAGACCAATTAAATGAAGCTTTAAAAGCTTACACAGAACCCACTACCAGATAAGGAAAGAGTCCAAGGCAGGCAGGCAAGAGCCTGATGCGTTGAAGAAATCTAGTACCAGAGAAACAGTATACAGGCACCAGAGCCCTTCAATAAGACACGGGACAGACACATCTCTAGCTCCGATCCCAGCTCCATCTGATTTCCCTTCTGTGAGCCTCAGCTAATTCATCAGTAAAATGGGGTTGATACTGAAGTCAAACGCCTGGATCACATGCCTTCTAGATGTCTCTCTGAGCTCTAAAATCTATGATTCGTATACCTCTAATTTCACCTTATTGGGTTGCCCCCCCCAATATTTTCACTGGAGATTTAAAATGAGCTTTGCAAGTCTAATGCCCTCCAGAGCTTTATGTTCTGTAGGTAGCAACAAGAAAATAAATAAATAAATAAAGGCATTCTCTGGTTCAGATAAATTTTGGCATAATTACAGGTCTAATGTTTGGAAAACAAGGGCTGGTTAAAAATCGTGCAGGAGACACCAAGTAACCCAAAGTGTCTGAAGCTCCAGCATTTATATCTCATTAATCGCCAATTACTGTATTCATCATTTAACACAAAAAGGAAAAACATAAAGGTTTTTTCTGAAGTCCCTTTTATCTAGACTGCAGTTTACACTTGACCTCTAAAAGTGGGAATAATGCAATACGTTGAGCAAGGCACTAGTTTGATTGAGCAATAAAAACAGTTTTGATACCATGTTAGGCTATAAAAATGGTTTGGCAGAATCTATTAGCCAAAGATAAATAACACCCTGCAGGAGGAAAAGAAACAGACTTTTCTAGATCATAGGGCCTGGTATGTTTTTAAAGTATCCATTTAAAAAGATATTTTTTGAAATTCATGATTTCAAGACATTTTTGCATTCAAAATCCTATCCTGTTCTGGCAAGATCCTGTTCTGACATTTAGTTTTACCAAAACAGGGGAAGAAAAATAGTCCTTAGCTACTTATTTTTATTCCATTATCAAACTTACTATTATTATTTACACTAATTTTACTATTGCTATTCTTATCATTAGCACTACTGTGAGTAGCCTTGTTTCTAACTACTGCCTCCATCTAACAACAACTTCCTATAGACCCAGCAACCTACCAAGGAGACAGTCTTCAGTTTAGGGCTTTCTGGCCCCAAAGACCCTCTGCTCAGCGTCTTGCATCCCTGGCTGGCTCTTTCCAGTAGTCTGACCTGCTCTACGTCAGTGCTGCTAAAAGTAAGAGCCAGCATGGACCAGCAGGAACAAAATGCAAATTCCTGCGCCCACCCCAGACCTACTGCATCCAAAACTCTGCGAGTGGGGAGCGCAGGAATATATCTTTTATTATGCTCACACCAAGATTCTGACACCCAAATCTGAAAAGTGTTGCTTGACAGCAGGAGCAAACCCAGGTCCAGAGAAGGGAGAAAGGAGGGATGGGGCAGAATGGAGGACGAACACTTGGGGCCACCACCTGCAGGCTCTACCTTGCAGGCTGCCAGAGCCGAGGAGAAAAGCAACACTGAGACAGCTCAAAGCCGAGGAAAAGAAAGTCAAGTCTGCGCCAGTTTTTCAGGAAAGAGAAGTTTTGTCCCTATCCCAAGATGTGGTTACAGAGACTCCCAATCTCAGCTTGAGGCCACCAGGAGGGGATGGATGTAGGAACATTCTCAGGCAGGGCTTCTGTCTTGCCCACTGAATACTGAAAATTACAAGACTCCTCACTCTTCACTAATGCAGGCAGATCTGATTATAGGAATTACAGCTTTCAAATTAGTATTTTTTCATGTGTGAAGGGGCCCACTAAACCCCAGGCCAAACATCTCTGGGGGTTGCAACGAAAGCTCTCAACAAGTATCTCAAGGGACTTCTCTGCCCAATTTTAATTTGGGAAAGGCTGTTCTCCTTTTCTGACATTTAGTTTGAAATGAGATTTCAAAGTATATGCTTCCTACTTAAAAATTTTTTAAAGAATATATTGCTTCTTATAACAAAAGTATAAGATGAAGAAAAACACAAAGAATATATAATCTCCATCTACTCCTATCACCCATTTTAATATATTACATAAAAATAAACTATCATTTAAATAAAATTAGAATATATGACTCTATAATAGTCCATGCAAAGCCCTAATTTATTGAACCAAGCACTTTTCATTAAACATTTAAAAGCTGGAGTCTAGGTTTTCAAGTTTTGTTAAAGGCAAAATATTTCATAATATATAAAATAAACAATTTTGTATAAAAGCCTTTGCACTCATTTCAGACAATCAAACGATCTTTATGGACAACTCTTAGAGTTGTAATTACTGGTTGAAAAATTATTCCTTCTTTTGAAGATTTCATGCATACTGCCAAGCTGCCCCCAGAAAAAGAGTACCAACTACCAACCATACTAGGTCGTAAGCTAGTAATGCTATGTTGGAGACAAGTTGGCAATACAGATTTGTAAAGCTGACTGCACACTTTTAGACCTGGAAATTCCTCATTATGGTACCCAGAGTGACCTCTGTTTAAGGGAATATTCATAATAGTAAATCGTTGGAATCAATCTATATATCCAGCAATATAGGATGAAGAGATAAATATCACGCAGTAGTTAACTGTACAGATACATCTCAAGAATATGCCATATTGTTGAATGAAAAATATTGGTAAAAGGATAGATACAGAAGAGACTTATTTATGTAAACTAAAAAACAGGAAAAAATACTATTTGGGGTGAAGCAGATTTGGCTCAACTGAGAGAGTGTCCATCTATCACATGGGAGGTCCAGGGTTCAAACTCAGGGCCTCCTGACCCATGTGAAGAGCTGGCCCATGCTCAGTGCTGATGCGTGCAAGGAGTACCCTGCCACACAGGGGTGTCCCCCACATAGGGGAGCCCCACGGGCAAGGAGTGTGCTCTCCAAGGAGAGCTGCCCCATGCGAAAAAGCGCAGCCTGCCCAGGAGTGGTGCCATATACACAGAGCTGACGCAGCAAGATGACGCAATTAAAATTTTAAAAAAGAGACACAGATTCCCAGTGCCACTGAACAAGAATGCAAGCAGACACAGAAGAACACATAATGAATGGACACAGAGAGCAGACAATGGGGGGTGGTGAGAAATAAATAAAAAATAAATCTTAAAAAAATACTATTTGGGGTATTTACATACATAAAGAAACTATAAAAGCAGGTAGAGAAAAGATATACTTACTTCAATATAGTGGTTATCTGTGGACAAGGACCCTGGGGTGAGGTGTAGAGGATTTTAGCTGGGTCCATAATATTTATTTTGTTATGAAGAAACAAGAAATGCATCTGTGGACCCGTCGGAGACCCCAAGACCCCTGCAGGCCAGAATAATTTTCATAATAATTCTAAGACATTATTTGTCTTTGTCCCTGTGTTGACATTTGCTTCATTGGTATGAAAACAATAATGGATCAAACTCTGTCACCTCAGCGTGCATCAGGCAGTGGCACCAAGATATGCATATTGTTATTCTCCACTAAAGCACATTAATGAAAAGCCAGTTTCATTTAAGAATGTCCTTGATGAAGACGTTAAAATGACTTGATTAAATCTCAACCCTGAGTACTTAAAAAAAAAAAAATCTCAGTGACAAAATGGCAGATACGCACAAGCACTTCTGTTCCACATTAAGGTATGATGGTTGTCTTGAGAAAAAGCACTTGTGGGATTGAGTTGTGAGTAGAACTACCCGCTTCCTTATAGAACATTATTTTTTTTTCTTGAAAGAATACCTGAGAGACAAGCTATGGTTATTCAGACTTGGATATTTGGCTGACTTTTTCTCAAAACTGACTGAAGAGTCTGTCACTTCAAAGAAACGAACTGGCAGTATTTGTTGCCAATGATAAAATTTTCAAATGAAAATTAAAATTTTGGAAACTTTATATCCACCACTGTAACTCTGACAGATTCCCAAGAGTTATGTTTTTTGGATTTCAGTGGAGACTTAATAAATAGAACTTTGAATATTGTATAATGAAATGTGTCTACATCTGAAAGATCTGCATTACTCAATGAACCAATATTTTTCAAATGGTCAATGCATGATGTTACAAAATCATGCAGAGGTAAACTATCCATTCAGAACGCAAGATAATAAATGGATTTTAATGCAACATAGTATGAAAAGTTCATTGTATTCAGATTCCACACTACAACTGTCCTTTGAGAAACTGCCACTTGTTGAGCTTTGGGGTAATATCAAAGCAAAATTTCCACTTTTCTGAAAAAGCTAAAAAAGTACTCTTCCCTTTTACAACTACATAACTGGATTTTCTTTATATGCATCAATAAAAAAATATACAACCACAGGAATTCTGGGAAGATGGCATTGGTTTAGGCAAGCAGGGTTCAACTCTCTCACACACACACAAATGGAGAAAGAGCCAAAAGCTGTCCAAGAGACCAGGTTTGGGGGTCAGCAGACCAGAACAGTGCTACACAACTCCCAAGAGGGTGAGGTACAGAGACAAAGAACCCCAAACAACAAACATGAGTTACCAAGCCCCCATGACCACAGGGAAGGACTCCCTTCCCTCAAGATACAAAGCTGGGGTAAAACCCCCGGCTCACTGCAGCTGACTGAGAGGGGAAATGATATTTTCCTCCCTGTCAGCTGTTACCAGGAAAAGTGGGGAGACACACACACACACACACACACACACACACACACACAGAGCTTTTCTTCAGTGATTTCCACCAGAAGAGCCTGCTTTGAATCTCAACTTTGGCCAGACCAAAACACTAGAAACTAGGAAACTAGAGATTGAAACACCTGCATGGAAAGATGGGCTGATGAGTGCCACCTGCTGGTGGGTCTGGAAATTACATAGACAAAAAACTCCTTTTGGTTCGATCTATACCCTAACTCCTGGGTGAATATCTGTACCCCATTAGTGAATCCCTGGACTCATTTTGATAACTTAAGCTGGGAAATTTTATGCAAGGAATGTTCTCTTTTTTTTTCTTTACAGGAAGCTAAATTTATTTAATGGGTATTTTATAAACTAAGGGAGATTACACCCAAGCTAAATAAAATTGAAACCATTATAATTTATAAGCTGGGAACTTTTAAAGACTTACAGTAAATTGAACAAAATATCAAAGAAGAGCTGTGAAAGAAAAAATGAAAACAATAGATGAGCGAGAAATTGGCCATCAGAGGAAACTCGCCAACATATTCAGATGCCTAGACATCAGCAAAACACAAGCCATACTAGGAAACAGGAAGACATGGCCCAACCAAAGGAAAAACCAAGTATTATGAAGAAGACAACTGATCAATGATAATCACTCAAGTTATAATCTAAATAATAATCTCCTAAATCATATTCAAAGAATTGAAAGAAAATATGACTAAAAAGATAAAGGATATTAAGAAGACACTGGGTGAATATAAAGAACAATTTGAAAGCCTGCAAAGAAAAGTAACAGACCTTATGGGAATGAAAGACACAATGGAAGAGATTAAAATTACATTAGAGGCACATAAGAGCAGATTTGAATTGCTCAAAAACAAAATTAGTGATTTCAAAGACAGACCATCTGAACTAGAAAGGGCAGGAGAACAGAAAGAAAAGAGAATAGAAAAAATGGAACAGTCTCAGGGAAATGAATGCAACATGAAATTCAGAGATACATGCAATATCAGCGTCCCAGAAGAAGTGACTGGAAAAGGGGCAGAAGGAATATCTGAGGAAATAATGACCAAAAACTTCCCAACTCTTATGAAAGACATAAATACCAATAGCCGAGAAGGACAATATACCCCAAATAGAAAAAATCTGAATAGAGTTACCCTAAGAGACCTACTATTCAGATTGACAAATATCAGAGATAAAGAGAGGATTCTGGAAGTAGCAAGAGAAAAGCAAAGCATCACATACAAGGGAACCTTGATAAGATTAAGTGCAGACCGCTCATTAGAAACCATAAGGTTGAGAAGAAAGTTATATGATGTATCTAAGGTAAAGAAAGAGAAAAAGTGCCAGCAAAGAATTCTGTATCTGGGAAAACTGTCCTTCAAAAATGAGGGTGAATTCAAAGCTTCACAGACAAACAAAAACTGATAGAATATGTTATCAAAAGACCACAATTACAAGAGATATTGAAGGGAATGCTGCAGCCTGGGAGGAAAAAAACAAGGGCAAGAGACTTGGAGAAGTGATAGAAATGAAGATTATTAGGAAGGGTAAATTAAAGGGTAAAAAGACAGACAAGAGTACAATATGACAACAGAAAGCCAAAGGACAAAATGGATGAAGTAAGTAATGCCTTCACGGTATTTACACTGCATGTTAATGGCTTGAACTCCCCAATCAAAAGACAGAAAGAATAAAAAAAAATATAAGCCATCTATATGTTGTCTACAAGAGACTCACCTCAGATGTAAAGATACAACCAGGTGAGAAGTAGAAGGTTGGAAAAAAGATATTCCATATAAATGGTAATTTAAAAAGAGCTGGAGTAGCAACATTAATATTGGACAAAATTGATTTTAAATGCAAAACTGTTATAAGGGATGAAGAAGGTATTATAAATTAATAAAAGGGACAATTCACCAAGAAGAAATAACTATACAAAATATTTATGCACTTAATCTGAGTGCCCAAGATACATGAGGCACACACTGGCAAAGATGAAGGGAGAAATAGATGTCTCTACAGTAGCAGTTGGAGACTTCAATACCACTTTCAGTAGTGTATAGTAGGTAAAGAAACAGAGAGCTTGAATAATAGGACGTTGAATATAGACTTGCCATGTGACCCAACAATACCATTACAAGGTATATACCCAGAAGAACTGAGAGCGGTGGCATGAACAGACATCTGCACACCAATGTTCATAGCGCCATTACCAAAGTTGGAAACAACCCAGGAGTCCATTAATTGATGAATGGATAAACAAATTGTGGTATATACACACAGCAGAATATTATGCAGCTGTAAGAAGAAATGAAGGCATGAAGCATATGACAACATGGATTAACCTGAAGGACAATAAGTTGAGTGTAGCAAGCCAGACAAAAAAAGGCAAATGCTGTATGACTGCACCATTACGAATTAAATATCTTATGTAAATTCATGAAATTAATCATTAGAATATTGGTCACCAGAAAAGAGAATGAGGGTAGAGAATGGAAAGCTGAATAGGTTAAAAGGCTGTTTGTAAATCTTTGGATATAATGGAAATGGTGAGAGCACATCATGGTGTTTGTGACTTGCAGAGCTATTACATGGGTATGACAGTGATCTAAGGAGATGTGTATTATTAAAAGGAAAGCTAAAAAATACAACATCGGACTGTATAACATGGTGAAACCTCATTAAAACATGAATATGGGTGACATTGCATACATAAGACTGTTTTTACAAAATATAAATACAAATAAATTACTGAGAAGGAAATAAAATATCAGCCAAATAAGGCAGGGGAAGCACAGAGAGATTGAGAGGTGATGAGTTTTGTTTGGTTGGTTTTTGTTTACTATTATTATTATTACTGGAATATTGAAAATGGTCTACAAATGACTGACATGAAGAATGCCCAACTATGTGATTATACCAAATACCATTGATTGTACACTTTGAATAGATTTCTGCTTTATTTATATCGATAAAACCGCTTATACTAGAGTGATTACAACTGAAAATGGGAGGATTGCATCCAGCATCCAGGTGGAATCTGAGCCTCCTCTTGACATAAAGGTGCAATGGACACAACCAATCCAGTGTCCACATAGAAGAGGTGGCATTGGATTGGGAAAAGTGGACATAATGGACAAAGGGTATGGGGAAAGGCAGGAAGAGATGAGAGGTGGAGGCGTCTTCGGGACATGGAGCTGCCCTGGATGGTGCTTCAGAGGTAATCACCGGACATTGTAAATCCTCACAGGGCCTACATGATGGAATAGAGGAGAGTATGGGCCATGATGTGAACCAATGTATATGAGGTGCAGAGGTGCCCAAAGATGTACTTACCAAATCCAATGGATGTGTCATGATGATGGGAACGAGTGTTGTTGGGGGGGCGGAGAGGGGGGGTGGGGGGGGTGGGGTTGAATGGGACCTCACATATATATTTTTAATGTAATATTATTACAAAGTCAATAAAAAATAAAAAAATTAATAAAAAAAAAAAAAACCGCTTATATATATATACACATATGTCACCACAGATTGTGAAATCAGATATGAGAACCCAGTTCACCTCTATTATGCCTGACAATAAAATGACTGGCAAAATTGTAAAATAATGCCACTTATCTCAATAATTTGTTCATTGGTTATGGAAAATGCTATTTTCATTAAAAATGTTATTTATTGCTGTTTTTAAATGAAGTAACAAATACTTTATATATTCCTCATGGCTGTTTGATATTATTTATGAAATCCCATAAAAAGATATTTGATTATGTTTGTAAACTGGTCTGTTCCTCTGGGCATGATACCTTCTGATTAAATTTTAGAGATTAGGGCAACTCAGTTTGAGTCCCCGCCCCCTTTGTGGGCTATATAAATGGACACTCAACCAAGGAGACACAGAAGTAGGCACACAGAATAAGATACACAGAGGAAGCGAATTCCACAGACACAGAGGAGGAACCCGTGGCAGCTGAAGAGAAAAGAGCAGCTGAGCCCTATGACAGCCTCCAACTGAGATCGGAAGAAGCTGGGCCCATGGAGCTTTAAGTGGGAAGAGAAAGGCTGAACCCTCACAGAGGTCGGCAGCCATCTTGCTTCAACACGTGGCAACAGATGTCCTAAGGAAGTAACCTTGAGTTGAACTCTTTAGGGCCTTGTAACTGAAAGCTTTTACCCCAAATAAATACCCTTTATAAAAGCCAACAGATTTCTGGTACTTTGCCTCAGCACCCCTTTGGCTGACTAATACAGTCCTCTTTTAATTTCTAATATGGCAAAGTTTAGAAATACAAGTAAACAAAATCTCTTTGGAATTCTCAATTATTTTTAAGAGACAAAAATTTGAGAATTGTTGATCTAGGGAGTGGATATACCGATTCTCATAGTATTTTCTATACTTTTCACTGTGCACATAATTAGAAATAAGAGTAAAAAACCATTCCTACCAGCAATATATATCCATGGGCATGTATCTCTACCAAACTCAAGAATGATTATGCTCATTAAAGAAAAAGAGTAAACAAACCTTTATGAATCTGAGAGTAAAAGAATGTTATACCTCTTTTCATTATGTAAATTTGAATTTTAATCCATGGACCAAATTCAGCCCACTGATTTTGTAAATAAAGCTTTATTGGAACAAAGTTATGCCTTTCGCTTATGCATTGCCTACGTCTGCTTTTGCACTACAAGGGCAGGGTTGATTAGTTGCAGCAGAGACTGTGGGGATCGTAAAGTCTTCATTTTGCTCATGATTTTCCCTTGTAAAGAGTTTTGTATTTTCTGCAGCAACTTGACCAAATCTTTTGTTTTAATAGAATTGCTCTTACAATTGTTCTTAAAGTTCATTGATCCTTTTAATAATTCATTGGCTACTTTTTGGCTTTTTATTTTTTGCATGCAAATGTTTTATTTTGTCACATTACTCAGAGAATCCCTAGATGATTCTGATTTCAGTTGTAATAAATATTTGGATTTCTTAGGAAAAGAATTTACATTTCTAAAATATTGCTTTTTTGGGGGTCAATGAACACAGAATATCTTCCTGTTAAATATCATCTTCTCCCAAATTTTTAAAATATTTTTTTCAAGGTGGTATTACACATATCTTCTTATGTTTATTTCTACTTATTTCTCCTTTAGGACTGCTATTGTGATATGCTTATTTTCTAGTTGACTAAAGCCAGTAAGTACATTTTATTTTTGTATATTTATTTTTATAAGTAGATCTCTCAACAGTTCTTGTAGTTTTTTTTTTTCAGTTGACTCTCGAATTTTATGTATAGACAAATGCAGGTTTCTTCACTTGTGCTTTCAAATCCCTTTACCTTATTTTTTTCCTTGTCATTATATTCACTGGAGTTTTGAAAAATGTAATCAATACATCTGCCATTCTCTTCTTGTTTCTTTTAATGGAACTATATATAGAATTTTACAACTAAGCTTGGTATTTAATCTTTATTTCAGATAATCTTTACCATTAAAGATTTAGCTTTTCATTAAGAGATTTTATCAGCAATGTAGTTAAATCAATTACTAATTTTGGGCAATCTCTTCTCATTTATTTCTACTTCTCATTCAGCTTACTGACAAGATGAATTATAAAACGACATTTTCCTAATACTAAAATCCCTTATGTTCTTAAAATCAAATACTATTATCATGGCTTGTTACTATTTTTAAGGTTTACTAGACTGAATTTGCTGTCATTTTACTTGGGATTTTTCCACCTTTGATGTTGAGTTAGAGGAATTCCATGTTGTTTTTATTATGATTGTCCTGTACTGTAAAAGAGAGAAAAAAAAAGGAAACTTCACATCTCTTTTCCATCCCTAGAATAATTTATATCTCTTAAGATTATAAATTTATACCAATTATAAGTCACAAAGGGGGCTCTAAAATTAAGGTAATGAGGATGAGATAAATACATAATTTCACCCACTATATATTCTAGAGATATACCACAATGCTGCAGATAAAAACACAGCAGCAATCCCAACAGGGTCATGTTTAGATTTTAATCTCTTGGTAAATGAGGGCAACAGTGAGGTGCTCCCATACTGCCAAATAATTTGTAGCTAAAGGAACAGGATTCTCCCCAAGCACTGAACCAATCAACACCTCTCCTTTGTCTGTGGGAAGAGCCAATGGACAGAGATCAGCTATGAAGCTTAATCTATTATATTAATGCAACCAAAGAAAGAAAAGGTTCACACCCTGGAGCTTGGCCACTTTAGGTAAACTGAGCTCAGAAAAAAAAATTTTTGGCAGCAAGTGTCAACAAAAAGGAGGCAGAGAATCCACATACAAGAAATGCATTCTCTAGTGGTGGAGGAGGTATTTCCCCAGGGCTTGACATGCCTGGAGAAGGGTCCCACAAGACTACTGCCCTTTGTTGACTCCATATGCCCCATCAACTGTCTGCTCATGAGCTTAGAAATCTCTGCTGATCTGGAAAAAGAGTGCAGGAGGTGCCTGGATCCACTGTTCCTACTGAGGCATCTCAAGGGCATTTCCAAAGGACTTAAATGCAATGCCAGTCTCACCAGCTGAGACTCAGTTTGTGTCTGATTTGAAATGCTACTGAGTATAGAATTCTTAGAAAGATAATGTCAAATACACTTCAATTTACAAAAGAAGGAAATAAGTTGCTAACTTCAGTACACTAGTGATAGAAACAAATCATGCACAACATACCTCCCTGCTCATAGCAACCTCTACATGTATGTCTGGCCCTTCTTCCTGGGTAGCTGAGAACTATTTTGCTAGATAGTTCCAATGGCTTTTCCATTCCGTAAGTCTATAGGCTATTCCATCTAACTGTAAATCCTATAACTTTCTAACATGCTATAGAAGGATTTCTTAAAAGTGTTATCATTTGGCCACCATTTACTTTTCTCTGGGATTACCTTTTGTCCATTAGTTAAAGGTATCACTTTAAAAGAATTCTCGGGAAGCAGACATGGCTCAACTGATAAGGCATCTCTCCACCATATGGAGGGTCCAGACTTTGATCCCCAGGGCCTCCTGACCCGTGTGGTGAGCTGGCCCATGCACAGAGCTGCAGCACACAAGGAGTGCCACACATAGGGGCACTCCCGCATAGGGGTGCCCCATGCACAAGTTGTGTGCCCCACAAGGAGAGCCTCCCTACATGAAAAAAAAAAAGCACAACCTGCCCAGCCGTGGTGCTGCACACACAGAGAGCTGATGCAGCAAGATGAGGCAACGAAAAAGAGATGCAGTTTCCCAGTGCCACTGGATAATGAAAGTGGACACAGAAGAACACACAGTGAATAGACACAGAGAGCAGATAACGGGGGGGAGGGGGAGAGAAATAAATAAAATAAATCGTTTAAAAAAATAAAAAATAAAAATAAATTAAAAAAAATAATTCTCTTTAAAAGAGTTCTCATTTTTGGTGGAATTTGCTAGAAATGAATTATTCTACCCGTGGCCCTCAAAAAGCAATTAATAGGCAAAAATATATTGACAGTATTTGACCCATAAGCAAATTGTTTGAACCAGTAAGGCCCATCTTTAAAGTTATGCCTTTTTAATATAATTTTTAAATGTCAGCTTTCTAAAAACACAGGTACAAATGAAATATAAAAGGAGAAATGAAACTACCGAAAGTATTACTCTGTTAGACTAAACCATGTGAATTTTCTGATTCTATTTTTGATGAGTGATAGGTATATTTTGACCTACAGGATAGAAACTGTCAACAGTCAGCAATTTTACCTAACACATTTCAACCACTAAAAGTTCATCAGCCTATTTTCTTTTATAGGAAAACAGAATTGTACCCATCAATTTTCCATTGGCAAGAAAGTTACACTGAAACAAATTGGTCGTATTTTCCCTCGATTTTTCAGTCCTAATGTTTCTGAGAGGGGAATGACATTCGTTTTATGATTTGCTGTCATTTGGCTTCTCTTCCCGCATCACATTGAATGAAATAATATTGGACTCTTTAGCTGTTGTGATCATACCAAATTTCAACATATGCTGATGCTTTGGCTCTGAGAGCACAGTGTCATCAGGCGCACACTGGAGCCATGCTTGAGTGTGTAAGAGCACATGCGTGAGTGTGTGTGTGAGCTGTGTGTAACCACATGTGGGCATTTGTTGTCTGTTAGCAGAAACCCAAGCCTATGCTCAAGACCAAGCTTCCATTTCTGTCAAACGTTTTCTGTGATTGTACGCGTCAAGAAATACAAGGATATTAAGAATTAGGAAGGTGCGTGATCTATGTATCTCTGAAAAATAAATAAAAAATATATTTAAAAAAATGCATTCGGAAGGTTGTGCATCTGAACACATCAACTGTGGTGATGGCAAAGACTTTTACATCAACTAAAACGTGGCTGCAAGCACCATAATCCACCCAATAAGACACAATTTAATTCACTTTATAGCACAGTTCAAATCATTAGAGAAGAAAAAAGCCTTTTCCAATAAAAAAAAAAAGATGGTGAAATAACACAGGCCTTATTTGAACATTAAACTAATCCTCTATAAAAACGTCATCCTAACCGGATTATTTCCATCAATGCTGCAAAAATGGAGTCGGCAAATGAGACTTTGATGGCGGCAGTTGAAAAGAAATTTTTTTTTTTTTGGTGCTTCATTCTTGTGGTTTATGAGGTTCCTAAAACCATCAATATAATTGTGGCTTGACACTTTCTATCATTTTTTAATTTATAGTCTCTCTAAAGGAAGTGGTGGAAATTGCATTCTTTAAGACATCACAGAAAAAATGTCAAGCATTCAAAACGTCACAGGGAGTGAAATGCAATGGCTCAAACATGCACAGATCTCTAGTTACAAATTTAAGACCCATGAAGATTATTAGAGACAAAGGCCCAGCACCGGGTTAAATAAGTGTGGACAGGATAATAATCTAGTAGGGATTTAGGCTTGGTGGTTATGGAAGATATTTGGGTATCATTTTGATTTGTTTTCAATCAAGGGTGATACAAAAACAAGATCACACTATAATTTTTGAAATTTAAAAATTCAGGCCTTTGGGATGATAACTTCTTGGGAGATAGTCCAGGATAATGGATAAGCATATGGGCTCTGTATTTAGGCACACCTAATTCAAGATTTGGCTTTGCCAAGTGTTAGATGTATGGCTTTCAGCCACTACTTACCTTTCATTGAAGCTTCCTCAGCTGAGGAAATATCAGTGAAGATAATAGTGTCTAGTGTATGTTACAGGGCTACAGTAAAAAATTAGATGAAATAATCCATGAGAGCACTCAGCACTGTTCCGGACAAATAAAGCACACAGAAGTGCTTGGTAAATATTGAATTCTTAGAAAGAGAAGAACACTGCACATTTTGAAACAAGAGATTCTGAACACAGCACTAATGTAACACTGAGACAACTGGGAAAACCTGGTACCCATGCAGCTGCAACAGTGGAAGCCAATAATAAAAAAAACCAAACAGGATTCCAGATGCTCCTGAACTCACTGATTAAGCAGCAGTCCTGGAGACATCTGTAGACGTGCTTGCATTCAAGGTTCAATTTGTTTGCCTTGTTAGTGTTATTCATTTGGGCCTCACTGTGTTTAGCAGACCTTTGATGAGGTTAGGTAAATATCAATTTCTAAAACCTCTCTTCTCCATAGGCTCCTCAGGTTGACTGCATCTCGACGAAGGCATTTTGAGTACAAGTGCCTGAAACTGAACATCTGTTCATCATCAGAATATACCACCAACATTGTTGAACGTTCCTGTGGCTTTCTTGGTAAGCCAGAGGGAGAATTCAGCCTGCACCGAGGAAGGAAATCCATTATGTAGTTGATACTGAGCTCCAGAATAAGACCTACTGGGAGAAGGTAGCCTGGGATTGGATGAGTATGATCAGAATTCAAAAATCAGAGGAGAATGGTGAGAACAAATATGTCTTGATGCTGCAACTGAGTCCATCAACCAAACTGCCGTAGCTTTACCTGCATCCATTCAATTCTACGGAGGCATTTTAACAGGGCGATGTAGATATCTCAAAGACAGAAAAGAGTCCAAACTTTGGAATAAAGAACAGATGCAGAAAACCATGTTTCCAGGTGGTTACATTTTATACAAAGCATAAATTAGTATTAAGGAAATTGGTCCCAGGGATCCTTGTTAATTCATCTTTGCCAATTCAAAGCCATCTTAAATACTGCTACAATTTGATCCCAATTTCAGCCCTTATTAATAAAACTTTTCCCATTCCAATGAAGAAAACGGCCTGATTTAGCCACTATATTTATGTAGTGGCAGGCAAATTTATAATGATCATCCCTCTAAGTGAACTCTTAGAAAATAATTTCATGGACAGATATAATGTACTTCCTTGAAGTCTATGGTCAAAATTCAAAAACAAAAATAAAGATTGTTTAAATACTTTAAAAAATTCAGCTCCTGCACTCATTAATTAAAAAAAAAAATTAGAATAAATAGTCTTTGCCCTAATTCTCTGCATTGGCTCTAAAGGCAGCTCTGCATCAGAAAGTACTCTTCCTTTTTGTTTCCCATTGAAGTGGTTTAAGAATATACCAGAATGTCTCCTCAGTATCAGAGAGCCGCTACCTTTGCTTGTCCAAGCTGGATGGTCCTAGTACTGCTGAGTACTGTTCTCATCGTCCTTTTGGCCACTGCCTGGGAGTGGTGGTGGGGTTAGCAGTTCAGTCTGCTGCTATGACATTGGGCTTCTTCTCTATGAAGCTAACTGCAACTGCAACATTGGCCCCATTACCATCTGGTAAAACCCCTCTGTGCTAAGTGGCTCACTCATCAATAGTTATACATTAAAACCAAAGGCAAGATGAGTCAAAGAATTGTGTATTTAGAGTTTGGACCATTTCCTATATATCGAAAAAAGTCATACTACAATTCGGGTCAATTTCATCTACATGTATCAATATGGCTATCAGATTGACGATTTTTTTTGAATTTACCATCAACAGAGGCTACATGAGGAAGAATGAATCATAAAAGCTGCAGTGTTCTATTCTGAGGAGTGATAAAGCCATTCTTACTGTGGTCAAGCTTAAATGTCATAGCTAAACAGAATGCCCTGCGGTTGATTATTTTCAAGTTCAATCACAGTGGACTATTATGCAATTAATTGGATTGCTCTAGATTTAACTGGTTGTATTACTAAGATTTTTAAAAAAAATTTTTAATGAGTAAACATTAAAATACCTAAGTTTATTCCGCTGCATGCTGTCTGACTAGCTTGAGCTAAATTGGTGATTCTCAATGGGAGCAATTTGCCTGGCAGGGGACATTTGGCAATTTCTAGAGACATTTCTGATGGTCAGAGCTGGGTGGTGGGGTGGGGGTTCAGTTGGAGTGGGGCATCTATTATCCTACAATGTATAAGACACAAAAACCATCCAGTTCACAATGTCGAAGGTGCAATGGCTGAGAAACTTTGATCTAAGTAACCAAATCACCAAATGAGAATACAGGGATCTGATCATGTGAATAGCGTTTGGTCATTTCTGTGGATGAAGGGAAAAAAACAAACAAAACTAGTTTGTTGAACAATTATTTATCAAACAGTTTTAAAGTTTCAAGGCCATTTCTAAATACAATACATCATCTGGCAATGGGTTTGGTGAAAGGTAAAGAGTAGGAGAGGTGAAAATTGAAGTATTATATGTATAGAGTACATTCCATCAGAATGAGTCTTTTAAAAAAAGATTAGCCATATTTTTTTAACAACATAAGTTAATATAAATTACTGGATAGATCATTGACATGTTAGACACATTGTATAATATACAGTGACAGCGCTGTATTTATTAAGCAAAAGGCTTCTCTGATTTAGAGACAAACGATAACTTCACGACCTGATTTGCCTATATACGAAAACATAATTAAATCTCTGATATTGGCCTAAAATAGACTCATGAAAAGAATATCAACCCAAAAAGAAGAGAAATCCAAACAGACCCAAGTTTATATAAGTATTTTATAAATTTAAAAGAAGAAGGTATTACAAAGTCAGTAGTAAAGAGATTATTCAATAAAAATGATTTTGAGATATTTGTTTCAAAAAAACTTAGTTTTGATCTCGACCTCTCTCTGACATCAAAGTAAAAGTACAAATGGATTAGTTACAAAAAAATTTTGTAAGGGCCCTAGATGAATGGTCATCTGATCTCTGAATGTGGGACCATGCTAAAATGAAATGCAGGAGGAGACATACAAAAGAACCTGTCAATAGACCTTCCCTATTTTAAATTTTTTTTCACTTTCATTTGTCAAAACCCTAAATTATCAAAATTCAAAAGTAAACCACAAATGCAGAAAAACATTTGTAGTGAATATTTAAAAGTATGGTTATTTTTTATTATATAAAGCTCAAATAAGATCGTTTTATTTAAAAAGCATAATCCAATAGATAGTTGGGCAGAAGATAGAGTTTTTAAAAGGAAAAATATTCTGATTTTTACAAAATAATGGAAAGACATCTTATTTCAACAGTGTGTGAACAGAAATTAAAATAGATATTGGTTTTCATTTATGTAATTACCAGAGAGGTTTTACTCTTAAGTAAGTAGGAGTAAAGAGTCTTCCTTATATTACGTTGTAGCTGTTTGATATGGGTTATGAATTCCAAAAATAGATAGTGGATTATGTTTGCAATCTGATCTGTACCTGGGATGACTGAGTTAGATTAGGGCATTGAGTCCCCACCCACCAAGGGGTGGGGACTCACAGATAAAAGGCATGGCAAAGAACAGAGTTGAGGGTTTCTAATGTTGGAGTTTTGATGTTGTAGTTTGGTGCTAAAGACTTAGGCTGGAGCGCCAGGAAGTCAGCATGCAGAGGAAAGAGAAGCCAGCCCCAGGAAGAAAGGAACCTTGAAACCAGAGAAAAACAAACCCCAGAAATGAAGGAACCCAGGAAGCCTGAACCGTCACAGATGTCGGCAGCCACCTTGCTACACATAGACTTTGGTGAAGGAAGTAACTTATGCTTTATGGCATGGTATTTGTCAGCTCCTACCCCAAATAAATACCTTTTATAAAAACCAACCAATTTCTGGTATTTTGCACCAGCACCCCTTTGGCTGACTAATACATATGTGAACATGTTCTATTAAGGTACATCTTTTCTGGGAGATACATATCAAAGAACTGTAGACCCATAGCTTTGGCTCTCTGAACTCACTTCTGAAAAATTAAAGGGGTAGGGAGGATCTCAAAATAGGGAAAATGCAGCCTTTACGCAAAGGTATTTGCTGCGATATTATTTTAAATAGAAAATTTCCCCCCTATTCCTTAAATGTCCAATCATAGTGAAAGCAGATAGTTACTTGGGATGCATCTGTCGATGGATGTGGCAAACCTTATGTGATCATTTTAAAAGATAATTACAAGATCTTTAATAAAATGGATGCACGATTGTGTTACAAAATGAGGTTAAAAAGTTGCTTATGGAGGCTGTAGTGGGCTGAACAGTGGGCCCCAAGATGTATGGCCACATCTTAATCCCTCAAATCTGTGAATATTGCCTTATATGGTAAACTATGCAATTAAGGATCGCGAGAGGAGAGTGGACTGTAAATGCAACCACATGTATCTTTATAAGAGCGACACAGGGGAGATGTAGACACAAACTCACAGAAGAAGAGGAGGTAAGTGAAGATGAAGGTAGAGATTGGAGTGATGTGGTCTCAAGTCAAGGAACCCAGCAGCCATCAGAAGCTCAAGTCAAGGAACCCAGCAGCCATCAGAAGCTCAAGTCAAGGAACCCAGCAGCCATCAGAAGCTTGAAGAGGCCAGAAGCCTCTTCTCGTCTAGAGCCTCTGGAGAGAGCGTGGCTCTGTCAGCACCTCTATTTTGGATTTCTGACCTCCAAAACTGGAAGGGATTACATTTCTGTTGTTTCAAGCCACCAATATGTAGCTATAATGGCAGTTCTAGGCAACACATATGGCAGGTGTGCGTTCAAACTTTTAAGAAACTACCAGTTTTCCAAAGTGGTTGCACCATTTTGCGTTCTCACCAGCAGCATGGAAGTGCTTCAGTTCAGTTCAGTTCAGTTTTAGTTTACACTTTGCTAATGACTAATAATGTTGAACATCTTTCCCTGTGCTTATATGCCATGTGCATATATTCTCTGATGGAGTCATATGAAAATCTTTTGCATAGTTTTATTTGGGTTGTTTTTTTCTTACTATTGAGTTTTCAGAGTTCTTTATGTATTCTGGATATACCCATCATGATACCCAGCCTCTCCACTCCTAGGTATTTACTCAAGAGAATTGAGAGTATAAAGATTTGTACACTAATGGTCATAGCAGCTTTATTTGTAAAGGTTAAACACGGAGAAAAATTCAAACGTTCCTCAACAGGCAAATGTATAAACAAATTTTAGTATCTATACAATGGACTACTACTGAGCAATAAAAATTAATGATTATTATTGCTAATAAAAAATCAATGTTGATACATGCAACATATATGAATCTCAAGGTAATTATGTTGACTGAAAGGTGGCAGACAACAAAAAAAAGTACACACTGTATGATTCAATTTACATAAGATTCTAGAAAGTGCAAATTAATTTATAGTGACAGAGCAAATCTATGGTTGCCTAGGTACGGGAGGAGGTGGGGAGAAGGCTGGGTATAAGTTATTACAAAGGAACAAGAGAAAAACTCTGGGGTGACAATTGTGTTCATCATCTTAACTATGGTGATAATTTAGGGATATACATATGCCAAACTTATGAAATTGTATACTTTAATTGTGTGCAGTTTACTATATGCCTATTATCCCTCGACAAAGCTGTATTAAAAAGATGCTTAATCTTTCTGTGCCTCAGTTTCTCATCTATATAAACAGCTAACAATAGGTCTTACCTTATAGGGTTGTTGTGAGGTCTAGATTGGGCTAATAGTTGCAAGGCATTCTGTTGAGTCTTGCATACAACATGCACTCAAAAATGCTACCAATATTTTTCTAAGGACCGAATACAAATTTTTCATACTGAGTGAGAGCCCATGTTAAAAGACGCATAGAGGGGAAGTGGACTTGGCCCAGTGGTTAGGGCGTCCGTCTACCACATGGGAGGTCCGTGGTTCAAACCCCGGGCCTCCTTGACCCTTGTGGAGCTGGTCCATGTGCAGTGCTGATGCGCACAAGGAGTGCCATGCCCCACAGGGGTGTCCCCTGCGCAGGGGAGCCCCACATGCAGGGAGTGCGCCCCATAAGGAGAGCCACCCAGAGTGAAAGAAAGTGCAGCCTGCCCAGGAATGGTGCCGCACACATGGAGAGATGACACAACAAGATGCAACAAAAAGAAACACAGATTCCCAGTGCCTCTGATAAGGATAGAAGCAGTCACAGAAGAACACACAGAGAATGGACACAGAGAGCAGACAACGGGGGTGAGGGGTGGGAGAGAAATAAATAAAAAATAAATCTTTAAAAAATATTTGCATAGACAAAAAGACTAGAAATTAATTTTTCAAAATTATGAAAAGCTGTTTTATTTGAGTTGTAGACTTTGGGGTGATATTTTTTTCTTTTTTGACAATGAGTATATATTGGTTTTATCCAGAAAAAATAGTTTAAGAAATGATTCTGGGAAGCAGATGTGGCTCAAGCAGTTGAGCTTCCCACCTACCATATGGGAGGTCCATGGTTCAGTTCCCAATGCCTCCTAAAGAAGACAGCAAGCCTGCATGATGGGCAGGCGCAGCAAGCTGATGCAGCAAGAGACACAAGAAGGAAAACATAATGAGAGACACAACAAAGCAGGGAGCAGAGGTTCCCAATGCCCCCTAAAAGAAGATGAGCAAGACAGTGAGCTGATATGACAGACAGGCACTGCAAGCTGACACAACAAGATGACCCAACTAGAGACACAAGAAGAAAAAACATAATGAGAGACCCAACAAAGCAGGGAATGGAGGTAGCTCAAGCGATTAGGAGCCTCCCTCCCACAACAGAGGTCCTAGGTTCAGTTCCCAGTGCCTCCTAAAGAAACAAAGAGGATGAACAGACACCGCAAGTACAAACAAAGAGGAGATGGGGATAAATAAATAAATCTTAAAAAAAAAATACTACTAATCCCGTAACAAAACAAAGCTCTGCTGAGAAAATCAAATGACATGAAAGATAATTGTTCATTGCCTGTTTTTACACCTTGGCACCCCCGTGAGCTTCCAAGCGATGGAGCCTCACTTGGAGGGAACAACAGCAGGATGATGACATAGTGAGATGATGACATGCTCCTGAGTTGGATTCTAGTTCTAAATTAAGAGAAGCGCAGCAAGAAGAGACAAAGAAGGGGTGGAGGGAGAAAAGGCACAGGAAGGGCTAAGGTGGCAATCCTGCTGGGAAGCAGCTTGTCTTGTCTCGATCTCCTCTTTACGGGCAGGAAGGAGCACCCATCATCACAGTTCTCACCACCATCATCTCTTGTTTGCCTGACTTCTGTAGCACCTAACTGGTTTCCCTGCTTCCACCCACACCCCTCTCCATTCTGCAGCCAGTATTCATAAACACAACATGAATGTATTTGTCTCTTGTCTACTCAAAAGCCTTCAATGGCTCCCCATTAGCCTCTGGATAAAATTCCTACCCTCAACAAGGCCCTGGGTGCCCTGGCTCCAGCCTCATCTTGTGCCACTCTTTACCTCTCTCTGGGCTCCTGCCCCATTGGCCTTTCAGCAACTCCCATGTTTCCTTGATCACTCCCATCATGGTGACATCCCATCTGCCTTAGCCTCTTAACAACAAATCATCCAATCCTGCTGCTTTTTTCCGTATCAATTTCCTTTTTGTTGAAGGCTCTCTTATAGGGAAGTCTTCCCAGGAGTTCCCTTGCTATCCTCTTCCATAACAATTTCTGATAAGATTCAGTTAATCGTCCAGCAGGTCTTCCCAGGGGGTCAGCAACCCTAGAGGAGAACCACGTCGATGACGTCCAATGGAGTAGCTCCTAAGTACAGCAGAGCTGTGGGCACTTATGGCTGGTGACTGAGAAAGGGCTGCTCCAGCTCTTCCGACAACGTAGGCAGGTGTCCTGGAGCAGCAGAAGGAACATCCAATCACTAGGACAGCTGTTTGCCACTGGGTGGCCTTTGGCAACTCATTCAAGTGGTGGTTTATCCATTTGTAAGTGGCCCTAAATTATCTCCTATGCCTCAGCTAGAGCTAAAATGATAAATTTGGGTGAGATTGAGGTAATGTCCCAAGAAGTTATGTTTTCTTGAGCATGTAAGTGCCCCCATAGTGTCTTATGTGCAACAGGCAAATAATAACTGTTAGCATAGAAAATTAGAACAAGTATCACCAACAATTTGTCACTTACTGCCTAGAACCTAAAACACAGAAATGATAGATTTCAGTTATCAGTCCCTCATGAAGTCTTGTACGCCTTACAAATGTCCTACCTCTTGGCCCACATCATTCAACTTCAGACGGCCTAAATGCATGGGTGATCCTTGTTTGGGCCATTCTTGAACTGACTATGCACACTCCCTCAGCAGAGAGTGAAGCAGGGAGAAAGAAGATAGAAAGAGGGATGTTTTGACCATGCCTTGGGTCAATCCAGGGGCAGGAAGATGTTACCATCTGGTGGTGGTTTTTTTTAGTTTTTGTTTGTTTTTTAATCTCAGTGGCTTACAAACTTCCTTTAAAAAATATCCCATGCCCAGGTAGGAGAAACACAGGAGATTACACTTGCCCTAGACCCCACAGTGAGTTCGCTTTTTCGGTTGTAAATGTACTTGTACATATGGATCACCATACAAAGCAAAGGGAAACGTTGGATTTCGCCAACCCCACCCTGATGACAGTGACATACAGTACGAAGAGGGAATTTTGTAAAGATAAGCATAATTGACGCACAATATGCAGATGTGAAAATGCATCTTCAAAGAAAGAAAATTCTGTATTTTCAGAAACAAAAACCTGATGGTTGACTGCAAATCATTTATTCAAGAGACAGTAAACAACCACTCACTGGATTATGCCAATTTATTTTGACGGAGTCAATTCAACAGGAATCCCAAAGTCAATGTTCAGAATTTTATTGACTTGGGCTCCTTCTTCCTTTGTCTTTCCATGCATACTAGATAAACAGCACACATCTGTCTTAGAAGCTCTGTAGCACAGCCAAAGAAAAATAGGTTTGGACAAGTGTTTGGTAATTTAGACCAAGAAATAAAGTAAATAAATAAAACTTTTCCCTTGGCTATCCAGCCAAAGCCAAATTAACTGATAGTAAAAAATAAACATGTGGGAGCAGATGTGGCTCAAGCAGTTGAGCACCTGCCTCCCACATGGGAAGTCCCAGGTTTGGTTCCTGGTGCCTCCTGGGAAAAAAAAAAACAACAACAAACAAACCAAACAAAAAACAACTCAGGGAAGCTGATGTGGCTCAGCAGTTGAGCGCCGGCTTCCCACTTACTATCCCCAGTACCTAAAAGAAACAAACAAACAAGCAAAAAAAAAAAAAAAAACAAGCAAGCAAAACACATTTCTGCTTCAGGGTGTGCTTAGTTGTTCCCAAATAATTTAGTTTTGAATTTTGCCTTGGAGAATAACTAAACATGTAGCAGCTGTATATTCTCTGATATTAAATTATTAGTAAAGGGAGTAAATAAGGAACAGTCATCTTTTCGGCTATATTCTGGGTATGGATGCAGTCTATTGGGAGTAAATAAATAAAAACCAAGAGTTCTGTGAGCATTGTATTTTAATGGCCTTTATCAAAGGTACCCATTTTTGATAGAGAGATTTCCTATGGAGCTATGATGGAACAAGCATGTCAAAATTGAAATGGCACCCACTGAAGAAATCCATCCCTGAAAGGCTCAAACAAACGTGTTCAAGAGCAAAATATATTCCATGTAATTGCTGGGAAACAGTTATCCAGAAGCCTTGAGTTTTTGCACATTTTGTGAGCAAAGGCATTTACTGCTTTTGTTCCAGACAAGATTTTCAAGGACATTTATAAAGTGAACAGCCTTGGAGGATAGAGGCAGCACCTCTCTCTGCAGAAAAGAGCAGGCATGCTTCCAGGCCCCTGTAAAATATCTGGATTCCCCAAGTTCAGGCTCTCTGTGGTAACACAACTCACTGCATGCACAGGTGTCACCTCACTCTTTTTGTGTAATCCTATGTGAAGCAGCCCTCAGGAGATCCACATGAGAAAATGCTGAATCTCAGGCTACCTTTATTGCCATGAGTAACAAATGCTCCTTTAACTCTGACCCAAGAGTATTGTGTCTTCTTCCAGTATCCATGAAACAGTAGTAGGCAAACCACAAGTTTGCAAGTGGGAAAAAAGCACAAGCCCTTTACAGTTCTTAGCAGGCATGAGTCATGGAAGGGATCTATTCTGTTTTTGTTTTAATTCATTAATTCTAAATTACTTTAAAGGTTTTTAATCAAGTTTCTGCCTAGTGTACCCTGCCTCCCCCTCAAAAAAAACTGAAGTACCCTGTTAATAAGCACACTTTCTAGAGCTGTTTAAGGAATGAATTCATTAAGCACTTATCATTGTATTTATATGCAAGTAGGCCTAATTTTTTTAAAGATTTATTTTACTTCATTTATCCACACTCCCCCATTTGCACTCTCTGCCTGCTGTCAGCTCTCCACAGCGGTGTGAGCCATCAGCTGTCCGCGGTGACACAGGCCAGCTTGCCTTCACCAGGAGGCTCCAGGAATCAAACCCGGTGCCTCCCACATGGTAGACAGGAGCCCAATTACCTGAGCCACATCTGTCTCCCAAGTATGCCTATTAGAACACACTAGGAAGTAAAAAATAAATAAGGAAGAAGAGAATGTCAGCACCACAAAGCGTTGCACTGTCTGGCCTCTGATTCTGGAACTCCTGGAAATGGTATTAAGTCCCCTAACTTCATGACTTGAAAAGATAGTTGACGATAAGGAGCTCATGGGAACATCTCCACCACTGGATTGGGTTGGATTTGTGAAGTACAATACCAGGAATTTATCCATATCCCTCTCTAAAACAAAGATGTTCATTCCTCCCCCACATGGATCTGCCATAATTAGGCTAAAATCCAGAAGCCTGGGCTGGCTAACTCACCAAGAACCAAATTGCCCACTGTCCATATGTATGGTTGAATGTTAGGAGATTAACCTGCTGGTTCTTATTTATCTCTCAGTTGCTTGTAGTCTACACAAGTGAAAACACTCTTCCTTTTGCCTGACATGCCTTCCCTACATGGAGTCTGTTTGGAAAACTCCAATTCATCCTTCAAAACCAAAGTCAGATTTCCTCTCTTCAGTAAAGTTTCCTTACCCCCTGTTTTTGGAGATGTAGTTAGTTGTCCCTTCTATGTTCTCATGACATCTGGTCCATGCCCAAAAGCTTGAGAGCAACTAAAGCAACTATGAGCTGATACCTAAGGATGGGCTCAGCTCAGAACACTTTTCTTAAATCAATTAATTGATTAATTAAAGGTGCACTTTGGAAACATTTGATTTTAGGGAAATAAAAATGGCTCCTCCTTAGAGAGGATTCTGGACTCCAGGTTCATTTTAGTGGCTGGTGATATCTGTTACAGAAACCCCTTGCCCTTCTGATAAGATTTCTTCAGGTATGAGCAATTGAGACTTGGTGAATTTAACACAGGCCTTCACAGGAAAACAAGTCCACATTAAAATAGCAATATCGATTAGCTACACCTTAAAAGAGGAAGTCATTGTAACTTTGACCTCTCTCCAATAAATGCTAATATTTGCATGCTCATTGTACCCCAGCACTTCGGACATGTTTTCCTTGCTAACTCTCACTTTCCCTTGTGCCACATGTTGAGGTGACTCTAAAATTATTCAGTTCCACAAATGAGGAATCAGGGATCTAGAAGGATTAAGTAATTTACCCATAATCACACAACTGGTTAAGTGGCAGAGTCAGATTCAAAGACACATTGACTGACTCAAAGCCCATGTCCTGTTACCAATATGGTCCTGCTCCTGTGTGACAGTCTGAGCTGGGGTACTTTTCTAGAGGACTCAAACATTTTTTCCTACTCTTCCCCTATAGCTTCCTGCTCCCACCCACACCAACTGATTGTTGTCTAATTAAATTCCAAGAGCTGGCCATTGCTCAAAGTAGATTCAACACTTTTGTTGTAGTCTTCTGCAAACTTGCTTCCCTTTCATGGCTTGCACATTTGTGCAGACACACATACACACACACACACACCCTTCAATGATATGGAAATGAAAAAATAAAGACCATATTTCTGTGGCCCCCACCTTACCTGGTTGCATAAACTGCAACTACGAGATATTTTTTTTTGAAGACCTTTTATTTGCCCTCAAGTTTCATTTCTCTAAATTCCCCATACTTTTCTTTTCAATGAATAGCTAGTTAATATTGAATAATTTCTTTAATGAAACTTTGCATTCCGTGACCCTCTAATGAATTGCAGCACCATTTACAGAGTGACTTCTTAGTTGAAATTATGATATTAAATTAAAATATTGGTGATTTGGGAAGTGGATGTGGATCAATCAATTGGGCTCCCTTCTACCATATGGGAGGCCCTGGGTTTGCATCCTAGGGCCTCCTTGTGAAGGCAAGCTGACCTGTACCCGTGGAGAGATAACAGCCCGCGCCTGTGGAGAGCTGACAGCCCATGCCAACAGAGAGCTGGCGCAGCAAGATGATGCAACAACGGGAGACAAGCAGACACAGAAGAATGCGCAGCGAATGGACACAGAGAGCAGACAGCAAGCAAGTGGCAAGGGGGTGGGGAATAAATAAATAAAAATAAATATTAAAAAAATATATAAGTATCGATGATTTTTAAAATGTAGCTTTTCTTACCCAATCTTATAAATCAGTTGTTTCCCAAAGTCAACATAGGCATACACACACACATATACTATTGACTGAAAGTACTTGCTACAGTGCAGATTCCTGGGTCTCACCTTCCAAAGATATTGATTTACTAAGTCTGGGATGGGGTTCAGGGAACTACTATTTAAACACACTCACTAGGAGATACTGATGCAAATATTTTGTGAACCATACTCTAAGAAATATTTATTAAAAAATCAAGAGAGGTTCTGAAACCGCCATTTACCAACCCTCTTGAAACTGCCACTTACTAACCTACTTTTCAGAGTAGCCTCCCTTGCCAGTTTGTAGAAGTTTCTAGAAGTTTCTACTTCCCTTTTTTCAAATGCCCACCTTCTCATATTTATTCATAAGTTACTGTTCCTCCTCGCTCTTGCAGTGTCTGATAAAGCCAGCTCCAACTGGTTTTAGTCGTTGGGCCATCTTAGGCTTCCATTTTAAGGCAAAGCATAACTTACAATTGAGCATGATCTGGTTAACGCTTTCCCAAATGGGATTGACCCATGTCCTCCTTAACCGTGCCACTCACCTGCCTTTCCCAAACTGGATTGGCTGTCATCTGACCCCATCCTTAGCTACTCCCTGAAGCCCACATCCCCAGATGGAATAAAACCCCAGCACCCGTTTTGTTCATAGAGGCTGATCTGAGGCTTGCCTCTGGTCTCCTTGCTGGTCAACCATGCAATAAGCTCTTTCTTTTCTCAAAATCCTGGTAATTCAGCACTGGCTTCTGGGCACATTGGGTAAATGGGCCCTCTTGGTGGTATCAATTCCAAATTTTTCACTTATATAGACCAATGCCCTAAATTCTCCAGAATCTTCTTAACCAATTTCCAGGATTACATTTTCCTCATATGTACAAATTCAGTGCTGATAGCAATGACTGTTCAGTTATCTTAATAAATATTTCTAGAAATCTGACCTTGAGCTAGGGATGGCAAATCTCTAATAGGTGGGCAATGAATCATGCATCACTCCCATGAATGCAGTGACCATGACAGATGTCATTTTCAATTACAGCACTGTTATTTGAACACACATGCATGAATAAATAGGAAACCCCTCCCAATCAATCCTTCAGCAAAAGCTAGGGAGGGCATGGCCATCGGTTCTTGGCAACAGGGAACTGAAACAGAGAGAGAGGACTGTGGAAAGATGGCAATGAAGAAATCTCCAGGAATCAGTCCCTACACCAAAACAACTATTGACCTAGAAGGTATGGCCTGAAATAACTATTTTGAAACTAGAGTCTAGTGGAACACTCACTGTTCAGCATCCAGGGAAGACCTGGAGAAAGAGACAGGTAAACTGCAATAAGTGCCAATGACCTTCACCCTCTGTGCTGCAGCTACTGTCTCCCGTTCCCAGCCCCAAGGCGGGCAGCAGTGGGGTGTGCAGCACCAACCCCTGATGCAGCTTGCTGGTGCCAGGGTGGGATATAAAGACCGAGTTCTGCAAAATCCAGGGGAATTTGATCTGGTCTCTGCTCACTGCTTCTGATCAGCTACTTCAGATTGCATGGGGCTGCTCTGAGCAAGGTCATTGTTCCAACCCCCCTCAGGCAAAAGCAGCAAGATGTCTTAAAGACAGAATCCTTCCTCAGAACTACAGGAAACAGCTAAGGGGATGCAGGACCTGGGTGAGAGCAGAACCAAGAAAATGCACTTTTAAAGTGATAGGTGAGCCTCCTGATATCCTTGCTGACCCTACATATCCCCTCCCAGTGCAGTGTGGAGCCAGCTTGGCTCCTGTTGCGGGTGCCTGGCACTGTTGCAGAGGGAGCAAAGTAATCCCTGTGGGCATACTAGAGTGCCTGTATGTCAGTGCCAATCGATCAGGAGGCAACAGGAAAGACTGAACCAGGAAACACTTTGCAGGCATGCCCTCCCAGATAGGCAGAAGCAGCTTGCAGATAGCTAAAGCAGTGTAAGAAACAACTAAGTGAAAGCATCCTAAAGCAATGATCTGCTTTAAGTAACAAAATAGAGACCAGGGAGAAGGAGAAAGTAATAGTAGGAGACTTCAAAATGTGACTTTTGATAATTGATAAAACATCTGGACAGAGATTGATAATGAAATAGAAGACTTGAGTGATGCTATTTTTCAAAAAAACCTAGATCTAACAACACATATAGAACACTTCCACCTGACAGCAGCAGAAAACATTATCTTCTCTAGTGCATGTGGGACACTCTCCAGAATGGAACCTATCTTAGGTTCCAAATCAAGTCTCAATAAATTGAAAAATATAAAAATCATATAATATATCTTCTCTGACCACAATGGAATGATGTTAGACATCAATCACAGAAGGAGAAGAGGAAAGTCAACAAATATGTGGAAATTAAACAATCCACTCTTAAACAACTAGTAGGTCAAAGGCGAAATCACAAGGGAAATTAGGATATACTGAAGTGAACAAAAATGAAAACACAACACACCAAAGTTTATGGGATCAGCAAAGGCAGTGCTGAGAGGGAAATTTATCACTGTAAATGCTTACATTAAAAGGTAGAAAGATCTCAAATCAGAAACCTAACCTCACAACTGGAGGATCAAGAAAAAGAAGAGCAAACTAAACCCAAATCAAGGAGATGGAAGGAAATAACAAAGATTAGAACTGAAATAAATGAAATAGAAAATTAAAAACAATAGAATAAACAAAACCAAAAGATTATTTAAATTATCAAACCCATAGCTGGAATGACTAAGAATAGAAGAGAAAGGACACCAATAACTAAAATCAGAAATGAGAAACATTATTACTTATTCAACAGAAATAAGAAAGATTATAAGATGATACTATGAACAACTGTACGCCAACAAATTAAGCAACCTAGATGAAATGAACAAATTTCTAGAAACACAAAAACCACCTACACTGACTCAAGAAGAAATAGAAGATCTCAACAGACCAACAGACCAATAACAAGTAAACAGATTGAGTCAGTCATCAAAAACCTCCTAATAAAGGAAAGCTCAGGAGCAAAAGGCTTCACTGGCGAATTTTACTATATATTCCAAGAAGAGGTAACACCAATACTGCTCAAACTCTTCCAAAAAAAAAAATTAAAGAGGGAACACTCCCTAAGTCAATTCTGTGGGGCCAACATCACCCTAATCTCAAAGTCAGACAAATATAACACAAGAATAGAAAATTACAGACCAATACCCCTTTTGAATATAAATGCAAAAATCCTCACCAAAATACTAACAAAACAAACCCAGCAGCATATTACATCAAGTGGGATTTATCAAAGGCATGCAAGGATTGTTCAACATTAGAAAATCAATTAAGGTAATATACTACATTAATAGAATGAAAAGAAAAAATCTATGTGATCAACTCAACTGAGGCAGAAATGGCATTTGAAAAATCTAGCACACCATTTTGATAAAAATAATTAGAAAACTAGGAATAGAAGGAAACATCTTCCACAGAAAAAAGGGCATATATGAAAAACCCACAGCTAACATCATACTCAATGGTGATAGACTGAAAGATATCCCTCTAAAACTGGGACAAAGTTAAGCATGCCCACTCTCACTACTGTTATTCAGCATTTTACTGGAAGTTCTAGACAGAACAATTAAGGTAAGAAAAGGAAATAAAAGGCATCCAATTTTGAAAGGAAGAAGTAAAACTTTCCCTATTCACAAATAACATAATCCAGTATATAGAAAATCCCCCCAAAAATCTAAAACAAAGCTATCAGAAATCATAAATGAATTTGGCAATGTGACAGGGTACATGATGAACATACAAAAAACAGTAGTGTGTATAAATACTAGCAATGAATAATTTGAAGAAGAAATTAAGAAAAAATAACATTTACAATAGCAACTAGAAGAACCAAATAACCAGGAATAAATTTAACCAATGATGTAAATCACTTATACATGGAAAATTACAAAACACTGCTAAAAGAAATCAATGAAGACCTAAATAAATGCAAAGACATTCCATGTTCATGGTTTAGAAGACTAAACACAGTCAATTTACAGATTCAAAGCGATTCACAGATTCAGTGCAATACCAATCAAAATGCCAACAGTCTTCCTTACAGAAAGGCAAAAGCCAATTGGTAAATTTATATGGAAGGGTAAGGGGCCCTGAATAGACAAAACATTTTTAAAAAGAACAAAGTTGGAGAGCTCCCACTTCCTGATTTTAAAATAAAACAAAGTTACAGTGGACAAAACAGCATGGTACTGGTGTAAGGAAAGAATTATAGACCAATGGAATTGAATTGAGAATTCAAAAATCAACCTTCATATTTATAGCCAACTGATTTTTAACAAGTGTGCCAAGCACACTCAATTGGAAAAGAATATTCACCTCAACAAATTGTGAAAGTAAATCTGGATATCCACATGCAAAAGGTAGGTGGGCCCCTACCTCCCATCATATTCAAAAATTAACTAAAAATGGATCATAGGCCTAAATATAAGAAATCAAGACTATAAAACTCCTGGAAGAAAACATAGGGAAGGATCTTCGGGGCCTTGTGTTAGGTAACATTTTCTTTAACTTTACACCAAAAGCATGAAGAAGAGAAAAAATAGGTAAATCAAAATTAACAACTTTTGTGCATCAAAGGACTTCACTATAAAAGTAAAAAGACAACCTACAAAATGGGTGAAAATAGTTGGAAACCACACATGTGATGTGTTTAATATCCAGAATAAAGAAATCCTACAACTCAACAAAAAGACAAACAAACCAATGAAAAATGGGTAAAACGGCTGAATAAACATTTTTTCAAAGATTTACAAATGCCAAAAAGCTCATGAAAAGGTCCTCAACATCATTAGCTGTTAGAGAAACGCCTATCAAAACCACAGTGAGATATTGTTTCAGACCAACTAGAATGGCTACTACTTAAAAAAAGAGTTGGAGAGTATGGGAAGAAATAGGAACACGCATTCATTGTTTGCGGGAATGGAAAATGCTGCAGCCACTGCGGAAAACAGTTTGGTGGTTCCTCAAAAAGTTGAGTATAAAATTGCCACAAGGCCCAGCAATTCCACTGCTAAGTATATACCCAAAAGAACTGAAAGCAGGGAATCAAGCAGATAGCTGCACAGCAAAGCTCATAGTGGCATTATTCCCAATAGCCAAAAGATGGAAGCAACCCAGATGTCCATCAACAGATGACTGGATAAACAAAATATGGTATATTCATACAATGGAATACTACTCATCTCTGAAAAGGAACAAAGATCTCAAACAAGCAACAACGTCGATGAATCCTAGAGACATCTTGTTGAGTGAAGTAAGCCAGACCCAAAAGACAAATATTTTATGATTGCACTGAAATGAAATAATTCAAATAAGCAAATTCATAGTGTTTTAGTGTTATAAATTAGAATACAGTTGACCAGTAGCCAGAGTAGGGGTAGAGAATGGGAAGTTAATGCTTAATTTGTGATGAATTTCTGTTTGGGATGATGGAAAAATTTTAATAATGGATGGCAGTGATGGAATTATATATCTGAATGTGATTAAAAGGGAATATTCTAGATTTGATACACGTTACTATAATAAAAACTTAAAACAGTCTGGAAGGATTCTTTAGAATAACTGGCCTGTTCTTTAGTGTGTTAAGGTCTTGAATGCAAAGAATAATGGAAGAACTGTTACAGCTTATGGGAGACTAAAAAGACACAACGAAATGTGATGATGATACTAGATTAGTTTTTGAATCAGAAAAAGAATGTTAGTGGGAAAACTGCCAAACTTTGAATAAAGACTGTATATCATAAATTTTTTTTTTTTAAACAACAGCAATGGGATTGTACAACAGAAACTGTCAACCTTAATGTGAACTATGGACTACTGTTAACAGTACTATTATAATATTCTCTCATCACCTGAAACAGAGGTACCGGACTAATAGAAAATGTCAATAATGGGGAGGGGATATATGGGAACTCTATCTTCTGCATGCTGTTTCTATAAACCTACAACTTCTCTAAAAATTTTTCTTAAAAAAGAAAGAGAAAACAAAAGAGTTAGTGATTGAATTAAAAAAAAGAGTTAGTGATTGGGAAATGTTGGCCTTATTTAGAGGTCCCTGCCACCCTTTTCCCTTCTGAACAAGTATACTGTGCTGCCTCTTGTTCTGGCGGGAATCTCACTTCTCTTCCAGGCCAGTACCTCCAGTCCCAAGCCAAGACAGGGGAGAGAGCCAGCCCATCAACGGAGGTCCTTCCCTTTTTCTTTTCCTCTCATCCCGTTCTTTAAAGTCTCTTCTAAATGGGAAGCTCATTGGGGGTTTCCTGTCCCGAATTCCTGTAGATTGGAATCTGCTCAGGGTTCTAATTATGATGAGATCTTTTTACCAGACCTGGCTGATTCTTCTCTCTCAACTCACAGTTGGGACTCTAAGAGGTCAAATGACTTACCCAAGGTTATTTAAAGTCAATACTGGAATTCAGATCTCCGGACTCCTACTTTACTGTTCTTTTTAAATCTAAGAACCCTGAAGCAATTACCTTACAAAAAATAACACTGCGCAGTCCTCTGTCCAGCAATTCTAATAGCATATCTTGATCACATTTACATAGAGGCTGTGATAATTTTGAGGAAATTTCATTAGGCCAGGCTCAGATCGTGCGTAAGTTTTGTAGACAGCAGCTCCACATTATTATAAATGGTATATCTTCAATAATATTTAATCTATTTCTGCAAAGGTAGAAATCACTCCATAATAATAAACCCATGAGGAGGGGGCATTTTTTATCTTGCTCATGAATTAGACTATAGGAGCTAAAAGAGTAAGCCAGGCACACAGAGCCTTGAATCTCAGCTCCACCTCTTCCCAGATGTGTAACCTTGTGCAAATTACTTAACCTCTCTGATAATGTTTCTTTATTTACAAAATGATGAATCTATTCACCTCATATGGTTGTTCTGGAGATGAAATCAGTTACTGGGTGCAAAACTGACATAAATACACGCTTGGCAAATAATAATTGGTACTCAACAACGTTAGCTTTCTCTCTGTTTGCCTTTGCCTGACATGAACTACCTTGTAGAAGGAAGACAGGTTATTCTCTTTCATCCTCTCTTGCACTGTGCCTGCCAGGACCAGCGACATAGTTTGTAAAAGCCAGTGTAAAATGAAAATGTGGAACTCCAACTAAAAATTCTTAAGAATTTCAAGATGGTGCTAGCAGAGCGGGCGGTACACGAAGCTTGGGGCACTGGCTACAAGTTCATCTGTGGTGAACCTTTGCCCATCTCTTTGGTTTTGTTTAGCTATTGCTGCAGGTTCATGATGAACAGGGGAATAACATCACTGGCTCTGGACTTTGGATTCAAACCCCTGTTCCACCACTTGCTCACCATGAACCTTTGTCAAGCCAAAAGTCTCTCCAAGCCTTGGTTTCTTCTGCTGTAAATCAGTCTACTGACAGCACCCTCCTCACAGGAGCCAGGTGCAGGGTGAGCTTAAGCAGGAAAAGGAAGTGGCCCAGCACCTAGAAATGAGGACTCAAATGTCCACTGGTGCGCTAACGTCTATTTTCCTAGCACTTCTCCCAAACCTTCCAGGCTTCACCGATCCACTATCTTCATACCCATGAGAGTCTCCACAGGAAGTGCTGCTCAGGGCAGTGCCCCGGCCAGCCTTGCCAGGGAGCGAAAAGGCTACGAGGTGGCAGAATCTCCATTCTCACTTACTTTAACGGACAATTCCGATCTAAGCAAAGTGGACCGCCCTGTTTACAACACAAAATGGTGACGATGCTATTACCAAAATTAACAGGAGCAAAACGTCTGACGTTTGTCAAGGTGATTTGTTTTCTAATACTTTTACATCTATCACGTCACTCGATGCCCCCTTCTCCTAAAGCTCCCTGACTATGTAGCACGTGCTGCCATCTCCCTTATACCGACGAAGAAACTGTACCAGGGCACTCAGTGATTTGCCCAGTCTCACACTTACCTGCTTCCCAGTCCAATATTCCTTCTATCCCAATCAACAAAAATACGGTTAAAGTAGCCTCTGGGCCTGGTGCTTCTACCGTTCTTGAGTATAGATGCCTCATTACATTCATTGCCAGTGAAAAATTTAAAGTGGTTTCCATTAAAAGGGGAAACAGAACAAGGGAGTAAATAAATCATTTTACATTCTTGTAGCTTTAAGGAGCTTGGCAAATGTTATAAAGCTTGAAATTCTAACTATAATTGTTCACAAAACCTCTATGCAATGCTAACACTGTTTCCATAAAAAAAAAAAAAAAGACATTTAGAAAACTTGGTGGCTTGGATAGAGAATCACCCAGAGCAAAAGACTCATTAGCGAGGAATTGGTGATCATCTGAATTGGGGACAGGATGTGTGTTTTTGTCTATGCGATAATTATAGATGACTTTCTATTTACCAATCTTGTTTTGGAAGTGGCGTAGTGAGGTGGAAGGAGCCTTACCAGCTCTGCCCTGCCTGCTTCAGGACTTTACATGAGATACAAATAAACTTCTTTTAATTCACTGTTATTTTCGGTTTCTGATACAAGCAGCAGAATCCAATCCTGATACAGCTACTTTCTCCAATTTCCCCCCAAAGCTAGACTTCTGGCTTTTTAATGACAAATCGGTAGACAAGAGAAGAATGTACATGAATTCACCATTCTTTTCGCTGCTACTGAAGGTTTTACATCTCTTTGACCTCTATTTTAGATGTGAGTATATACTTTGTGTCATAATTTGAAGAGTTGGGACTTTACATCTCATCCCCCTCCAGAATCCAACAGCAAAGGAGAAATCTAGAAAACTGTCTCCAAAGATAGATACCATCCATTCATCCTTCCCTATATACACAAGCCACTCCCCCATAGAGAGGTCAAGTCCATTTCTTCTCCCTTTGGATCTAGGATAGCCTTGTAAGCTGCTTTGACCAAAGGAAGGTGGAAGAAGTGATGTTCAGGGTTTGGGGATTTCTTAGTCCAAGGCTTAAGAGAACTGACAGCCTCTGCTTCTTTCTTCTTGGAAGCCAGTTTCCTTGTGAGAACTCCAACTACCCTCAAGCAACCCTGCTATGAGGAAGCTCAAACCTGTGACATATTAAGCACCAAGACACCAGATATTTGAATAAAGCCTTCTAGTACCTTCTGAGCTGGCTCAGCCACCAGCTGAATAAGGCAGCGGAGGTGCTCAATCACTACCCCACAGAGCAGAAGGACTGCTCAGCCAACCTTTCCTGAAATCCTGATCCACGGAGCCATGGGAAATGATAAATCACTTCTGTGTGAAGCCACTACATTTTGGGATGTTCATTATGGGATCACTCATGGTTCAACAAGAAACTCAAATAGCTGGGGAGAGGTGATCAACAGAAGGAAGCATTCTTAAGAACTAAAGCAAGAGGATTGATGAGCCAAGCCTCCTCTGCTGCCAGGTCCTCCTGGCTCCCACTGCCACAACCTGGGTTTTGTTTTTGTTTTTTTAAGGGGACTTCACCATTTCCGAGAATTAGCCTACAAGGCACATTTGGAACACAACTTGTTCAAAGGTTGGCAACTTATTCAGTGCACCACAGCACTCATTCCTGACCTACGTGAGACATAAATACAAATGTTCACCTATGTGTCAGACTAATGCTTCAGTGTGCTATAAGTAAACATGAAACAAGGGTTAGTCCTAAAATGGCAATTATAGGAAGGTACCTTATTGTGCTATATAATCACATGTGCACTTCATTTAGTGTACTGTATCTTAGCATGATTGTGGGTAATTTGATGTCAATCCATGATTTTTTGTTTGGTAATTTGCTTCTTAAATTTGATTGCATCCCAAAAGAAACAAATGAATACTCTGGTATATATGACCTATGCAAAGACTACCTGCTTCATGATAAAAGTGGAGATGTTTCAGAGGAAACATTCTCTCCTCCAACCCAGGGGAAGAGAAGATATTCAAATCATAAGCATTTTAAAAAGTGTTTTCTAGGGACATATTAAGCGTGTCAGAGGAGAAACATTTTACAAAAACTATGTGCTTGGTTACTAAACATCTTCAAAGAATTTCTAGTTCTGTTGGCTTAAGACAGATGGGTTCAGCTTTTTAATTTAAGGACATTAATACAGTATTGAAGTAGTGGTTTGAAAGTGTGCTGCAGTGCAGCCCTTTTCAGCCCTGCCAGACCACGGGAAGAACTTGTGGGGCAGGGTAGTACAGGCAATGAAGGAAGGTGGCTGGGACCCTGCGGACAACAAGGCCATGAGACCCCACCCAGAAGCCTCCTGAGAGGTAGGCTGCTACCAAGGAACAAAGCTGGAAAGACCCTACTGAGACCCTCCCCAGGAGCTCCCATTTGGAATTAAGGGGAAGCCCCAGATAACTCCAAGCAGGCCTCCCATTGGTCCCCTGAAAGCTAACAGGTGGGAACTGTAAGGCAACCAATCAGCCCAGCAAAGAGCTGGGGCCTCCCCAACTTTAGGAAAGGGGATGGGGGAAGGCTTTAAGAAGGCCTGATCCTGGGTCCCGAGCATGACTCACCCTGTAACACATCCCCATCCATGTGTCACAGTAAAAATGCAAAGCACAAAGAAGAGAATAAAAATCAACCACAATACTGCTTTGAAATAATATATACATCTTGCTATAAAGTGGCTTTTTACCAAAAATAATCATGTTGTACATTGTTTTATAACCTTATTAACTTGCTTTTTTACGAAACACATCTTTTACATCTTATTTTATTAAATATTTTACACTTCATAAATTCAAAATCACATTGTATTCCATAATATGGATATGCCATAATGTATTTAATAAAACCCTCAGTTTTTGTTTCAAATAATTTTTTATATAAATAACACTTCTATCCATTATTTAAAAATAAACAACTTGGTCCACATCTATGATGCCATTCTTAGGAATCATTCCCTAGGTGTGGTTTTGCTGGATCAAAGTATATCCACTGCTTAAGGCTGTTGATACATACTGACAAATTGTCCTCTAAAAAGTCTGCACCCTTGCCAATGGATGAGAGTGCCATTTCCCTTACATCATAGTCAGTGCTTAATTTTTTCAATTTAAAACCCGGATGGGTTCATATTGTTCTTCTTTAATGAGTTTAAATCTTTTTGGCATTGTTGTTATTGTATATAGGTCATTCATACTTATTCTTTAGTTTCATCCTTTGTACATGTATTGAAAAATATAGGATGCACCTTTCTAATTGATTTATGAAAGCTGTTTATATATTATGGATTCCTTCTACCAATATTTGGAGGCAGAAAATATATACAGTAAAAACTCAGTGGAGTAGAATCAGAATTGGTTAATTTCAATTTCTTGTTAATTGAGAAAAAACAATATATAATTTGGTCAGAATCCACTATTACAAATCTTATTTAAAAATCAGTATGTTTCTCTTTTCTAGGGCTATACTAAACAATATTTAGTCTTTCTCTGGCAATTGAGGATTTGTGGTATGTCTGAGTGATTGTTCTTAATTTTCTGTTATTCAAAGAGAACGAGTTCAGAAAATTTGAGTAGCAGACCTATAGCATACCAGCTATATTACCTAGACTGAGGCAAGCAATTTAGCCTCTCAGTATCCTAGTTTCCACATCTCTAAAATATAAATAATAAAAATAACCTCTACCTCATATGGTTGCTCTGAGAGACAATATAGCATATAGCACACAAATTTCAGAATTTATCTGTATTTGAATCCCTACTCTATCATCTAATAGCTGCATAAATGGGCAAGTTCTTAATCCCTCTGGGCCTCAGTTTCCTTATATGTAAAATGAAAATAATAATAGAGCCTACCTATTAGAATGGATGTAAAGATTAAATGAATGAAAAAATATATAAAGCATTTAAACAGACCTATATGCTATCACAATTATCATTATAATTAAAGTGCTCTCTTAACTACATGCCCATACAAATGACAGTGGGAGGGTAGGGGCGGTGCCTACTACTGCCATAGAGGCCACCACAGCTTTGGCAGGTGTACGAAATTAGACTGAATCTCTACCAACGCCAGGACAAGCTCTGGAAATGAGTTTCTGAATAAGTCTCTGCAATCAGCTTGCTTTTGGATGATTCACTTCTTTCTACTAAATGTAGAATGCAAGAAAACAGATCTGTTTTTTTGTTGGCTGGGTTCTGTCAAAGCTAACCATGTCGATCGATCACTCGCTTCCACCATAAGATCTCACCTTCAGCAGACAAGTCATCAAAGCGTTGCACCAAAGGTGCTCCACGAGAGCTTTGTGCCAGCTTCCTCTCACAAAGCAGAACACTGCATTGATTTTTAGATCCATCCTCTACACCCTGATTTGTACTCTGTACCAGCTAACAGGAAAATTGGAGGTCTGAAACCCTCATATGAATCACAATTAATACAGAAGGCGATTAAAAGAACCTCTCAGAATTTCGGGCACTTGATAAGATGGAACTCCCACTTCTGTCTCCCTGATTTACACTGTATAAAAAGAAAATACACCCATATGGAAGACGCTTGTGAATCAAACACAAAGCCAATGCCCAAAATACAAATCAAAAACACTGCCTAGAACAACAGGCCTCAACTAATGAATTAAAATGATTGCTGGTTTCTTTAAAATATTAAGCCCATCAATGCTTGGCAAGAACCCCTTGGCTAGATGAGAGATTCCAACCGCATTGTTCAGCTGAAGATTGAAATCCTTCCATTCATCATTGACATAGGAGAGACAAGACAAGGTTTGGACAAAAGGGGATGAGGCACCAGATGGTTTCCATCTGGATCTCCGTCGACCATACAATGAAAACCCACCTCCCCTAATCGGAAGGCTGTGCGATCCGTGGAAAATGAATACCCAGTGTTTTTAAAGAAGCATAATCGCCCCTTCCCAACCATAGATGTATAAATATTAATGAACACAATCTGGTTCTAAGCAAATTTAGCATGAACTTTTAGCAACCCTCCCTTGACAACTTCCTCCCTTTTTAACTGAATTAAGCTTCTAAGTTCTATGGTTAAAAATAGCAAACCCTGCACTGAAACTGGATTTGTGGCTGAGGAAAACCTTTTCCTTCCAGCCAGTAACCAGTTAATATAGTTCATGTCATTGCATGCTCTTAATAACCTAAAAAGGAACTTAATTTGAATGGATATTTAGCATGTGTGAATAGGAAGACATAGAAACAACACAAATAAGCAAGGGCTTGGTTATTAATCTATCATTTATGCCATACCTTCTTCTAAAAAGACTTGTGTAAACTTAGGTATTATTATATGCAATACCAGCAGGGAATTGTTAAACCAGCACTTTCTGCAAAGCCCTGTCCTACATCATATATTGACCCATAAGAAAAAGTAAAGGATTCTTCTAAGAACCATATATTTTTTAAAATTTCAACTCCCCTACAAATTTAATGCAGAGTATTAAGAGAGATTTAATTACTATTCGAGAGAAAGTATTAGACACCTTTCTTGGATGCTTGAATTTGAATCATTAGTAGTACAATATCTCTTGTCTTCTTCCTTGCCTCACTCCCAGAGGTTTTTCTCAAAAGTATCAAGATACTCAGATGTGAAAATCTCCATTGATTCCTTCCTGGCTTCCTTTCTTTTTCATTCAAACAAGGAAGGTTTCCATACTTGCTCTAGTCTATGCATGCATCTTTAACCTATTGAAGTAAGAAACCATTTCCAAGAAGCATATTTCATATTTTCACCACTAACGATTCCCTATGGATCAAAGTGGTCTGAATCTTAAAGCAAAAAATCAAATCAGTCCAAAGGTAATACGAAATACTAAATCCAAAGATTCAAATTGAGTCCCTCATGTGAATGGAAAGAATTAATTTTCTTTTTCCCTCTCTCCCAGTATGTAATGTTCTCATTCTGTCAATGAACAAATTTCTATCAAGTCCCTACTATGTGCCTGGCATTGGGCTATGCACTGAACGTCAACAGGGGAGGAAGACTGCTATTCTCAGCACAGCTGCTATTTCAGAGCCATTCTTCAGACATTGGGTAAATCAGGCTCTTTGCCTTATGATAGCAGCATCGTGTACAGAGCCCATGCGTGTTTGTTTCTACCGGGAATGATCAAGTCCATCGCCTAACCCCCAATTCCCTTTTGGGAATAAGCCCTCAGCGGGATTATTCACCAGTGTCAAAAGTCATGTCAGGGTTTGCTGAAGGTTCAGGTTCCCCAGGTCTTGACAAATTGTCTTCAAATATCCTACCCCAATTTGGATTTCAGCAGCATGCTCAAATGTCAGGCTAAAACCATAAAACTGGAGCAAAGGATGAGCTGAAACGTGCTAAGAAACCACTGAGGGGACCAGAAAAAATTTTTGGTTATGTTTATGGCAAGAACAGGAAGAGCCAGCCCAGGGCTTGAAGCAGATGGTGCAATGCGCGCACACGACAAAGAGGAAGGAAAACGACTCCCTGTCGCTTTTGTAGTTTTCATCAAGAAGAATGATCTTCAAACTGCAAAGAGAAGACCCTAAATGGTGAATTTTAGCAGTAAACTGAAAAAATGAGAAGTTTCCAAGTGAGCACCCAGGTCCTTTAAATGTACTTAAATCCCTAGGCGCAGGCACATTCTATCTTCAGAAGTAATGGGGGAAATAAACAGGAAAGCAACAAATGAACATTTTTTTAAATGTGAGAAAAGTAAATTTTGTCCTGATTATCAAAGAGGGGGCTAGGGCAGTGGGGAAGAAGGCAGGTATGGGAAGCTTCATACCATAAAGACAACAATTCCAGATATTACATTTAAATGCATGTTTTATGAGTTCTAATAAAAGAAATTGGCGAGGTAATCAATCAGGGATGGCCTGAGGTTTGTGAGTAAACATAAACAAATATATGATATAGGATATGTGATATTTGACACATGATATAACATATACTAAATATTCAATTATATATACATATATACCAAGGTATACCAATAGCATTATATGCCTTTTGCAGCAAGGTGCTTGGCAGTCTTGCAATATATTCCTGTGGGTAAGATGGTACATTACGATCTGAATGACGAAGAATGCAGGGTTGGATTGAACACCTGTTAATCAATCAATGTCAGCTGAGAAGACGGTATTTAGAAGTATGCTATTGAGCTTTCTTTATCAGAAACCATATCGATTTGAATGAAAACAGAGGATGATTACCATGACAGTTGAAAGTGGGTGGATAGTTGAGATAATATGATGATGTTTCAAAACTAATCTGAACAAATGGGTTCAATGACTCACAAGAAATTTAGAGAGAAAAATATAAGGTATTGTTTCTAAGATAAAAATTCTTAATTAGGAAGTGCAGGGTGGGGGAGAACTCGAGGGTAGTAATTTAGAAGTGAAAAATTGATTGAACAGAGCACTATGGTAACAAGTCTGAAAACGTAGTGAGATCTTAGAGAAAAGGGAAACAGAACAGAGTCTTTGTCCCCTTCATTGCCATTACCCAAGGTCATCCTGGTGGTGGCGGTGGATTTGGAAGATACCACCCTGGCATTGCATGAGGAGAGGTAATCACCATGAGTAAGAGACAGCACAGTTAGTTTTGTTCCTGACCCACTGGGAAGACTTCTGTGATGTTCTTAAAGAACTGGCTAGCCTTAGACCTAAGTAAACTATGGAATGATAGAACAAGGGTCCTTAGAGGAAGGCAGAAAAGTGGAAACTGAAAGAGAGCAAGAGAAGGGAACATGTGGTACTGATACAGAATAGACAAATTGTCCAATGGAATAGAATAGAAAGATCAAAAGCAGTCTCACATTTATGAAAACGTTACTTACGAGAGGGCTGGCATTGAATATCAAAGGGGAAATCATGGGCTATTCGACAAATTATGCTAGTGCAATTATATTTCATATGGAAAAAATACATTTGGATTGCTAACTTATGCCATATAAAAAAAAATCCATTCCAGATGAATTGGAGACTTAAGTGTAAAGACAAATTTTTAGAACTTTTAGGGACAATATAGAATAGGGAGAAAATGATTTATTAAACAAAATACAAAAAACACTAACAAAAAAAGAGATAAATCTGACTACACTAAAAGTAAAAACTTCCATTTTTTAAAAGGTACTACAAAGAAAGTGAAATGGCAAGCTACAAATCAGGATATCTTCGTAACACCTAAAACTGACTAAGAATAAGTATTCCAAAACACACACACCAGCTATGTATAGAACTATTATAAATCAAGAGAAAAATGGGCAAAGACACAAAACTGTATTTCACAAGAACAGGAAACCCTGATAGTAAATAAACATGAAAAGATATTCAACCTCTTTAGTACTCAAAGCAATGCTTTTTCAGGCCACAATAAGATAGTTTTACATGGGCAAAATTTAAGAGCCTGACATTACCAAATATTTGTGAGGCTATGAAGCAAGAAGAATTCAAATACACTGCTGAAGGGAGTGTCAGCTGGTTCAACCACTTTGAATAATAATTCAACATTACTTAGTAAAGAATGCATTTACCCTCTGACCCAGCAATTCCACTACTGGAGAAACTCTTATTGATGTGTACCAAGAGTCACATGCAAGGAAGTTCATAGTAGCTTTGTTTATAAAAGCAAAAACACTACATATAAATCCCCCCACCTGGAACTAGCCCAAAAGTCTACCTATAGAAAAGCAAATAAGTTGTGGTACAGTCACCCAACACAATATAATACAGCAGTGATAACTGAACGAACCCTAGCTTTATATACTAGATAAATTTTAGTAATATAATGATGAGTGGGAGAAAAGCAAGTTGCAAGAAAGTATATAATGTTATGCTACCATCTTTATAAACTCAATGGACAAGCAAAACAAAAATAAATATATTATCCACATATACAGTACACCCCAAATGTAACACATCTAGAAAATTAAATTTAATAAATGTAATAAATCTAAATTAAAAAAAAAAAAACCTTAATAATAAACAGAAAATTCACAATCTCAGGAGAGGAGTCAGGACCAAAGAGGAACACCATATATTTGACTACACTGTTGAAGTCGTACTTCCTAAATTGGGTCCTAACTCCCATATATATGCTACCTCTATGTGTTTTATATGTCACCAATATCCAATATTAAATAAAATAAGTTAAGAAAAAGAAAAGCAAGAGACAGAAACCAAGGAGGTTGGACCTTCTTAACCCCATCAAGGCTAACAATGTAGGCACTGAAAGGCAGCCCAGTCCCATAAAGGGAAGTCTGGCATCTTCTTCTGGACTTCAAATGAGTTCTCAGTTAAACTACAGCTCAAAATTGGGTTCTCTCCAGAAATGGGCTGGCCCGCCCAACTTTCCAAGAATTCCAGGTTAATAGGGCAAGACTACAGAGGTACAATTTCTAAATAATGGAGAGGAAATTCTCACTGTGTTCAACACTCTTTAAAACTACACCTGCAATATCACGTTCAATATACTGGAACCACATTTTAAAAGAAATATTTGAGAAATCAGAGATCTTCCAAGAGAAGTTAATGTAGATCCTGGGTGCTGAAAATCCATTTCACACGAATGGTTAAGTGAACTTGAACCTGAGCTATTGAAAGAGCAGCAAAAACATAGGAGAAATGTGATCGCTGATTTCAAAAATTAAAAGGAACTGCTGTCAAGCCTTTAAAAATTTTAGCTTTATTCTGCATATAGAAAGGCCACCCACTACTAATGGATAGAAATGGAGGCTGACTTGAGCTTCAAAAATTAAAATAGCAGCTCACAGCAGATACCTGGATGACTAACTCTGGAGTTTTTTTTGATAATGGTGGCCTGTTGAAATCAAAGAATCTCCTGGAACGGTTAAAAACTATTATTATCCTTTCCTTTTTTCTTTTCCTTTTTTTTAAAGCTTAGACCTTCCAATCTTCTTATAATGAATTATCTTTTAAACTTCAGACCACAAGTTTACTGTACTTTGTTCTTAAAAATCCAAGAATACCGTATTATAGTTACTTGAGACCAGTCACATCATTCATTTTTTATTCCTTCTACCTCAATTCCAGAGGTAGTGGTAAAGATTGAATGACTCCGCTCCTCAAAAACTACTTAACTTTGTGAAAGTTACCACATCTCTCTGAGTTTCTTCAGCTGTAAATGGGGATAATAACAGTACCTATCTGCGGGAGGCTGAATAACGACCCCTGAATATATTCATATTTTATTTTATTTAAAAGATTTATTTATATTATTTATTTCTCTCCCCTTCCCCCTCACCCACCCAGTTGTCTGTTCTCTGTCTATTTGCTGCGTGTTCTTCTTTGTCCGCTTCTATTGTTGTCAGCAGCACGGGAATCTGTGTTTCTTTTTGTTGCGTCATCTTGCTGTGTCAGCTCTCCGTGCGTGCGGCACCATTCCTGGGCAGGCTGCACTTTCTTTTGCGCTGGGCGGCTCTCCTTACAGGGCACACTCCTTGCATGTGGGGCTCCCCTATGCGGGGGACACCCCTGCATGGCAGGGCACTCCTTGTGCACATCAGCATTGCACGTGGGCCAGCTCCACATGGGTCAAGGAGGCCCGGGGTTTAAACCGTGGACCTCCCATGTGGTAGGCGGACGCCCTAACCACTGGGCCAAGTCCGCTTCCCTATATCCACATTTTAAACCTTATATGGCAGAGGGGATTCTGCAAATGTGATTAAAATAAGGATCCTGTAATGGGGAGAAATACGGATTCTGGATTATCTGGTGGGCCCGTTAGAATCACGAAGGTTCTTCAGGTGGGACACAAGAAGAGCAGAGGCAGAGAAGGCAATGCGATGATGGAAGCAGAGACTGGAGGGATGCGTTTTGGAGGAAGGGGGCACAAGTCAAGGAACATGAGCAGCCACTAGAAGCTGAAAATGGCGAGGGAACGGAATCTTCCCCAAGTGTTTCCAGAAGAGACAGTATCTGCGGACACCTTGATTTCAGCCCGGCGTAACCGATTTCTCACTTCCGACCTCCAGAATCGTGAGATAATAAATCTGCATTGTTTTAAGCCGCTAGGTTTGTGGTTATTTGTTGGAAGAGCCATAAGAAATGAATACACCATTCCATAGGGGTTTTGTGAGGCTCAAATGAGATAATCCAGTAAAAAGTTCTTGGCCTGAAATGAACTGTATTAGTATGCCCTCGGTTATTTTCCTAGTCCATTAGTGAGGGAGGAGAGACGGCTCTGGAAGGGAGTCAGGACTTCACAGCCAAGAAACGTGAGGGTTCTGACAGGCACCTGACTTCCCAGCTAATACTTAGGGGCTGGAAACTTCCAGTTCCAAACCTCAACGATTAGATGCTTACGTCGGTAGCCCAATGGATGCCTTCTGAGTCTATCCCCTGTCCCTCTCCTCTGGTTCACTCTGTAGATCAGGGGGTTCTTAACCTTTTTTATTCCACAGACCCCTTTGCCAGTCAGGAGAAAACCATGGACCCCTTCTCAGAACGTAGCGGCAGATAGGTTTATGACACTCAACTAACGTTGGATCAAACAACCACGGGTCATTTTGAAGTACGGATGAGTGTAAGCAATTTTTTGAGATATGCAAGAACTGTAATGTGATATGAAATTAATATACTGTAATTTATTGCATACATTCATAAGTGAAGGAAATGCTATATTTTAGTTAGAGGTTAGAGAAAATAAAGATAATAAGGCGATTTTTAAAAATTCAAGCTCACAGACCCCCTGGATAAGAACCCCTGCTGTAGAGGGTGTCTGAATTCTCTAATGCCAAATGCCCCCAGGTTACCTGTGCAATGGGCACTGATTACCCAGGCAGGCCCTGATTCCATGATTAGAACAAAAAGGAAGCTGAAAAGGGGTCAAACCGTTTTTAGCCTAAATTTACGCTAAATAATGGTATTTGATATTTTACAAATAATGTTTTTAGCAAACCAGTCCTGGCTCTAAGAGTCCATATCGATTTCCTCTGGCTTCTTCTGTCTTTCTTTCAAGGCGAGTGCTTTCCAGAACAGAGCTAGAAGTGCATCTTCACCAAGTGATCTGCCCACTTGGTGTTATCCTCTCTAAGTGGAGGGCGTTTGACACACTTTCCTTGTTACTAAAGGTAGATAAAAGTACCCAAGGATACAACACGACCCAAATAGAACAGACAAGACGCCCAAGTGTTGCTAGACATGCTCTTCCTTTCATGTCTCCTCTTTCTCCAAGTCACCATGGAGAGAGAGTCTGTGAAAAAGCTTTTCCATTTATAAATTACGCTGTCAATGTGAAGTGTCCTTCTTTTTTAACTCATTGTGGGTTTAGATGTTCTGACAGAGACATGGACAACCAGAGGAAGAGTTAGCTCATCGGGAAGACATCCTGAAAACTTCACAAGGTGGTCTCGAAAGAATTGTTCTTTGCTAGCTGGAGAAGACAGGAAGGGCACTTCTGGAAGGGGGGATGAGATGTGCCAAGGCAGAAAAGCATCCTCTGAAAAGAGTAAGAAGTTCATCATGGCTGCCATGTAGTGGGGAATGGACAGACTCTAGCAGGAGAAGAGGTTAAAACCAGCTTCTGCAGGGCTGTGCATGCCATGCTAGGCATCCGAATTTTACCACTAGAGTTCAAAATTCAAAGAGGGAAGCGGACTTGGTCCAGTGGTTAGGGCGTCCGCCTGCCACATGGGAGGTCCAAGGTTCAAACCCCGGGCCTCCTTGACCCGTGTGGAGTTGGTCCATGCGCAGTGCTGATGCGCGCAAGGAGTGCCCTGCCACGCAGGGGTGTCCCCCGCGTAGGGGAGCCCCATGCGCAAGGAGTACGCCCCGTAAGGAGAGCCGCCCAGCACGAAAGAAAGTGCAGCCTGCCCAGGAATGGTGCTGCACACACAGAGCTGACGCAACAAGATGAAGCAACAAAAAGAAACACAGATTCCCAGTGCCGCTGATAAGGCTAGAAGCGGTCACAGAAGAACACACAGCGAATGGACACAGAGAGCAGACAACTGGGAGGGAGGGGAGAGAAATAAAAAATGAATAAATCTTTAAAAAAAAAATCAAAGAGAAAACTGTCATCAGGGATGCAGGATGTTCAGATTTGGTTTTTAGACAAATACAAATAAAAAGCTGGGAAAGGTATCCAGGATGCTGCAGTTGTCTATGTCTGGGAGTGTGGCTATGGCGATGGGGATGGAAGGAAGGTACTGGACCAGAGCAGCCTTTAACTGAAAACCAACTGGATGCTGGAGAGAAGAGGGCTACAGCGACGTGGGTGATTCTGGCGTGGCTGATTATGGATGTGGTGATATCCCTGGCCAAGCCGTGGAAAGCAGCGCGGAGGAAAAGTAAACAAAGTCTGGGGCAACAGATTTTAAACTGACAGCACTGGCCACTTCTGAGGAGGGAAGCGGGGTAGCTGGAGGATGAAGAGAAGATCAGATCCCAACCCCAGAGGACTGTGTACTTAGGCAAATTGAGGCCAAGAAGGAGAATGGAAATGTGTGGACAGAGAGCCTCTGGAACAGATTTTAAAAAGAGCGACGTCAGAGAAAACGTATGGGGGAAAACAGGATGCAGAGGGGATGCCAGTCGGCCAAATGTGGCAATGAGGTCCAGGCCACCGAGGACCAAAAGAGGCACCGCAGAGCCACACCAAACCCCAAGACCCTGTGAATGTCCACGTGGAGCTGCACATTGCTGCTTTCCCCAAATCGATGCATCATCTTTTTTTTAATAAATATTTTTTTAAAAGATACTTAGATTATGCAAAATATTACTCAAAAAAACGTACGGGATTCCACATGCCCTCCTCCCCACACCTCCCACCGTCCCCCACATCAGCAACTTCTTTCATGAGTGTGGTCCATCCATTGCGATTGATGAACACAACTGGAGCACTGCCACACAGCATGGGTTACAGCTCATGCTGTAGTTCACGCCGATGCGTTATCTTCTGAGAACTCTCACAGCACTTCCCATACTGCCTTGCACAAGGTGAAATGAGCTTAGCGTGTCTGCTAAGTGGAGCTGAGGGGAAAGGAGGCTTTCCCATATTCTTACAATGCCAGAAGGCGGGAGTCAGGCTCTAGCCACAACCACTCCAAACCTTAAAACAAAAAAATCTGTCCCTAAAGTATTAAGAAAACTGGCTATGGGCAACAAGGGACCAAGAAGGAAACCAAGGCATGCGGCAGCGGGTACGCACACAGGGGCTCCACTGCGCTCGTCCTGCTCAGTCCTCCAAAGGCCCAGGAAAAAGAGATGATGAGGCCTCAGTATAATTAAGTCTCTTTCACAGAAGTAGAAATTAATTATAGCTTAAGTGACTAGAGAAATCATGAGCCACATACATGCTTATCCACAATCATCATTAAATACGCCCTGAAGAGCCATGGCGGGAGAAAGGGGGGACTGGTGGAGAATAACAAGCAATACATACAAGAAAGGGAAGAGGAGAAAAATAATACTGGCATAATAATGTCCTTATCTACCTGAGAAGTCCGGGGGACTGCATTGTTCTCATATAATAAGGAATACACCAAGGGGATTTTAAAAAGAGCAATGCTGCTTTCCTAAGGAAAAAAATCAGACAATGTGGAAGGAGAATAAAGGAAAGAGCCTGAGTCAGAGAGAGGAGAGAGAGCCAGGCTGGCCACACAGCGCTCGGCTGTCCTTGTTGGGACTTCAGGAAAGGGTTGCACAGGTACAGACGTGGAGCAGCCAACAAGACAAACTCTGGTCCAAGACAGCGACGAAGGAAGATGCTAGTTCTCGAGTTTTAGAGAGTTTATCCGCTTGAGTATTTTGGAAGATGAATGAGAGGGATTAGTGTTTTTTCGTTTTCACTCGGGGCCTGGCTGTCAAACATAAGGATAATTTCAAGTTATCAGGAGAGCATTCCACATCTCCGGCCTTCCGGCACTGCTACTGAGCCCTGATTCCGAGGTTGCACCATTTATTCCCAAGGATATCTGCTCTTTATTCCCGGGCTGGGTGGTCAGATCAAGCACATCTCTCAATCCGTGTCCAGTGATTTTGAGCTGCTCTGGGCACTTCCTACGTACCAGAAAGGCTTCTCCTCCCCCGTGGGAGTCAAATAATGATGAGAAAATCCTGATCAGAGAATCAGCTCATCCATGCTAAAAAAAGATACACATAGAAATATTTCTAGTTCTTGGGTCTGGCAGGTGCAGTAAAATTCACCTAGAAAATAGGCACCCTTAAGTCTCATTGACTTAGGGTTGATTCTGAGCAATTATTCAGTCCATGCATCAGGTAGAATATGCACAGAGTGGGCTCAGCTTTTTGTTTTCGAGGTACCAGGGATTGAATCTAGGACCTCGTACATGAGAAATGGGTGCTCAACCACTGATCTACATCCGCTTCCCAGTGAGAGCTGGGTTTATCGTTTGTTTTTTAAGGAGGTACTGGGGATTGAACCCGGGACCTCGTACATGGGAAGCAGGCACTCAACCACTGAGCAACATCTGCTCCACACTAAGATTGGTTTTATCATGGTTATTTTTTTAGGAGGCACTGGGGTTCGAACCTGGGACCTCGGACATGGGAAGGAGGCGCTCAACCACTGGGCTACATCCACTCCCCCCCACTCCGTTTTAAAAGGGGTCGCAGATCTCTGTTCTTTCTCTGGCTTTATAACAGGGTCCTCCTCTCTACATGCCCTAAGCCAGAAAGGAGATAAAGGGAAGGCAATGAACAAGTGTTGGGGCCCAGAGGAACGAATGCTGCTAGCAGGGAAGGGCTCCTCCTCCTCTGTAGCCTACACAGCTCTGTCCCTCGCCGATGACACGGTGCGTCCTCCACCAGACACCTTTCCTGGGTGCATACCTCGGCTCTCCTGCTACCGTGCAAGCTCTTCACGAGCAGAATGGCATCTCGAGTAATACCTGAGTAATACCGCGTGTTTGAAAAGGGCTTTGCACTTTGTAAGGCACCCTTGGCTGCGCTCTCTCTCAGTCTTCAAAAGCCCTTCAAGAGCAGGGTCGCGTGGCCCTTCACTTTAATTCTGGGATCGAGAATCAAGCCCAGCCATCTAGAATCCCAAGCCAGGCTGCTTTCCCCCACTAAGCCTTTCCTCCTTCACTCGCACACGCCGCCTTCCATAGCTGAGGGCCAGCCAGGGGCCCATTATGAGGTGGCAGCTCAAAGCAGCAGAAACGTTAAGGCGGTTGGAGAAAAGGAGAGCAGCACCGGTGGGTCTTTGTGCTTCTCTCTTGGACAAGCCCCTGGAACACTGCTGCCTCATCTGTGAGGTCTCCAGTCCTTTCCTGGCCACGAGAGAGTCAGGTTGGACTGCCAATTGCCAGAGGGAACAAAAGGAAGGAGCAGGGAAGCTGATTTGGCTCAACGGATAGGGTCTCTGCCTACCCCATGGGAGGTCCAGGGTTCAAACCCCGGGCCTCCTGACCCATGTGGAGCTGGCCCACGCACAGTGCTGATGCATGCAAGGAGTGCCATGCCACGCAGGGGTGTCCCCTGCATAAGTGAGGTCCAAGGACAAGGAGTACACCCCGTAAGGAGAGCTGCCCAGTGTGAAAGAAAGCGCAGCCTGCCCAGGAGTGGCACCGCACACACAGAAAGCTGACGCAGCAAGATGATGCAACAAAAAGAGATGCAGTTTCCCAGTGCCACTGACAAGAATGCAAGTGGACACAGAAGAATACACAGCGAATGGACTGAGAGCAGACAACTGGCGGGGGGGGGGGGGGGCGGGCAGGAAGGGGAGAGGAATAAATAAAATAAATCTTTAAAAAAAAAAAAAGGAAGGTGCACGCACTTGAAAGGAGGAAGTGGTCTTGTGTGAACTACTGGGTCCCTGGTGGCAGAGAGGGGCGGGGCTGCTAAGGACACCTTCTCCAGTGTGACCTGGGGGTCCCTGGACTGGCCGGAAAGCCTGCAGGGGTCCCTCTTGGGCAAATGGCCTTGTCTTCCCCCAGTCCCAGGATATGCCTTAGAGGAATGGTATTGGGGTCCAGTTATTGGCACTGGGTAAGGGGACAGACACAAGGGCAGAAGCTCCTGCAGGGGAGAGGGACAAGAGGACATAAATCTCCAGAGGAAGCAAAGCCGGCTAGGAAGGCTGGGAATCAGAAGATGGATCTGGAACCTGGCAGAGAGTCCACGTGGACATGAGTAACCCCAAGACGGCTGCTGGGAGACCCCCACCATTCAGTACAGGACTTCCTCCAGAAGCCAGGAGAAGCCCTGGATAGTCCCCAAGGACTTCATCATTGGGCCCTCACGGGGGAATGGTGGGTGTGATCAATCAGAACAGCAAACAGCTGCAACCCCTCCCCTGCCATCAGCACCGGGGTGGAAAAATTAAGGGTTCAAAAAGCAGGTGCTCTCCCCAGTGCACCCCTGTTCCTGCCCTCTGTGCACCTCTCTCTCGCCTCTGGACCCCGACTCTGGCTGCCTTCTCCCCCGCTTGGATCACTACGCAAGTAAACCTGGGGATTCATACTCTCTAATGGGAAACTGTACTCTGTACATCGGGCTGCTTTATCACTTTTCAGCCCTTTCCTCTCTACCAGGGACCCCTGCTCTGTCATTTTCTCCCATTTCTCATCTCTCCCTACCTGAGTACATTACTGGCCTAACTCACCCGACGTGCTCCTGAAATTCATTTCTGCAGCATAGCCAAGAACCTGGATAAAATCCAGTAATAGAAAGGTGCAAAAGTGGCATCATGGATAAGGTTCCCGAGAAGCAAAGCCTGAGAGGACAATTCCAGTGCAAGGCAGGGCTCTTAGGGGAAATGTAGGAGGGAGGGAGGGAAGCAAGGCAGAGCAGGGACAAAGGCAATGGAAGATGTCGTGTCAGATGTCCATCCTGACCCCACAGGGAGCGCTGCAGGGCGAGTTACTTCTCAGAAGCTGCCCTGCCCAGAGGCACAGCTGCTGGGCTGCTGCACCTGCACATCATCCCATCACCAGCCATGGGACGGGGGAATGCCACCTCTCGGGCATCTACGGACAAGGCAGATGCCTCCCTCCAGTGCAGAGGTGAGAAGTAGGCAGCCAATACCCACCGTAGCTTGGCGCGCTAGCCCAGTTGAGAGGATCTGCGTGGGGCACGAACAGCTCCTGCTACAGAGAGCTCCTCACATGGAGAGAAACCTGCATACCACATGGGAAGTCTAATTCACAGGAGGCTGCCCTCTCTTGTCAAGAACTGAGGGGATTCGGCTCAAGAGAGTATCCGCTTACCACATGGGAGGTGCAGGGTTCAAACCCAGGGCCTCCTGACCCATGTGATGAGTTGGCCCATGCGCAGTGCTGATGCATCCCATAAGGAGAGCCACCCAGTGCAAAAGAAGCACAGCCCGTCCAGGAGTGGTGCTGCACACACAGAGAGCTGACGCAGCATGATGACTCAACAAAAAGAGACATAGATTCTTGCTGCTGACAAGATTATAAGCAGACACAGAAGAACACACAGCGAATGGACACAGAGAGCAGACAACTGGGGGGTGGGGAAGGGGAGAGAAATGAATGAATGAATATAAATAAATAAATAGATAAATAAGAACTGAGGCGAACCTGGGGAGCCAGTCCTCTACCTGGGGTCATTTTTGTATTATCTCCCACTTTATGAAACCATACCCACAAGGGTTGGGGATCAAATCATGACCCTAAAAAAGGCATGCTCAGGCCCCAACCCCTGGTCCTGTGGGCGTCGATCCATTTGTAAAGAGGACCTCTGCTGATGTTATTCCTTGCCCTTAATCCAATGAGGCTGAAGTCCTGATAAGGAAAGGAAATTGGACACCAAAAGAAAAGTCACGGGAGAAGCCAGAAGCCGGAAGTCAATGACATCCGAAGAGAAAGGAGCTGCCATGTGCATCGTCATATGACGGAAAAGCCAATGAACCCCAGAGAATGCCAGCTGGCCAGAGGAGACCAACCGGGGGTGGCAGCCAGCCTCCCAGCCTCTGAAACCATGAGCCAATGAAGTCCCATTGTTAAGCCAACAGATCGTATGGTATTTGTTTTAGCAGCCGAGAAGGTTTTGTGTTCTTTACCTTTAATAAAACTTTGCAGCCTCTAACTATGTGTGTTGGTGTCTTCAGGTCAATCATTACTTCATTGTGACAAGGCATCTATAGGATTTCTTCACAAATCCATTTCCCTCCACCCAAGCTTCTAGGGGTACACCTCAGAACGGTGGGCTTAGTAACTCTCAAAGGCAGCCCATTCCACTTTGCCATTAACTATGACTTAGTAACGTCTTCCATATAAACAAAAATCTATTTCCTGTAATTTCCATTCATCAAAGCCATGAGCAAGGAGGACCAATTCTTAGATACTTTCTCTTCCACAGGATATTATCCTAAAGTATAGGACATGATTTCAAATCTCTCACCCATCTGTACCTTCCCATTGGAGGAAATCCAGTCTGTCCATGACCTCACTAATGGAGTCAGAGCTACCCAACCTTCCAGGAGTGTTTGACCCATGTGGAGTGGAGGAGGACAATTCTTGTTAGGGACACTGAAGTTCAATCTATGCAGTTTAAGCCTCCTTCTACCACTGATTATGCTGAACTGGTAAACAGCTAATCTAAATATTTTTGCATATGCTCTGTCTCACTCCATTCATAGTTTCTAGGTTGATGTTTATTTTTTCTAAACATTAATATAGGACTTAACACCTCCAATGAAAAGTTCATCTTCTCAGATCTGACCCATCATTTCAACCTGAAATTCTTTGGGTCCCAATTTTGTTATCCAAATTATCTGCTATGCTTCCAGGCTTCATGCCAACCACAGCTTTGATAATATGAAATCGACATACAAAATGACTGATAAAAAGCAATACATTGGGAAGCGGCTGTGGCTCAATCAGTTGGGCTCCCGTCTACCATACAGGAGGCCCTGGTTTCACGTCCTGGGGCCTCCTTGTGAAGGCAGGCTTACCCGCATGCCGTGGAGCGCTGCCCAGCCCGCAAGTGCTGCAGAGAGCTGACTCAGCAAGGTGATGCAACAAAAAAAAGGGAGACAAGTAAAAACACAGAAGAGCACGCAGTGAATGAACACAGAAAGCAGACAACAAGCAAGCTGCAAGGGGGGAGGGGAAATAAAAATAAATACACACAGAAGAAGAACGCACAGCAAATGGACACAAAGAGCAGACAGTAAGCAAGCTGCAAGAGGGGGGTAGAATAAAAAAAAAAAAGTAACACATTGATAGGGGCAAGCCTCACAGCCTACCATCCAATGCCACCCTCCCAGGAGCCACTGCAGTGCTTCCAGGTTAGACCATGCTTCCAAGACACAGTCCAAATCTGACAATGAATTCATTCCTTCATATACATGTTCCAATACTGAGTTTTGAGGAATGAAAAATAATCAGTTGATAAAATGTTTTCAGGTACATTCATTCATTAGAGTATAAAAACAAAGTGAAGCTGATTATAGTTTGATAAGAAAAATAATCCAAAGAGACAAAGGCCAAACGGAGTGCATGATTTCAGAATAAGAAGATAATTTTCTTCCCTGTGAAGAGGATGACATGCCTGAGGGGCCCAAGGCATGATAACCCAGCCCTGGACAGGGGGCACAGAATGCAGTTGTACTGAAGAAAACAAAGGTGACTGGTGATAAGAGAACACAATATTCAATGACTATGATAGTTACCCATTGCTGCATAACAAATGACTACAAACATGAGTGCACACATGTATTATGTCACAGTTTTCCAGGTCAGGAGCCCACACATGGTCAGCTGCGCCCTTTGCTCAACTCAAGCTGAATGAGCTGCAAAAGCTTGGAGTCTCCTTTGAAGCTCACTAGTTTTGGGCAGAATTCAATTCCTTGCAATTAAAGGCTGTCACCTGGGAGTTGCTCTCACCACCTGAAGGCTGCCCACCACAGGGTCCCTTCTGCACTGAGGCCGCGTGCTTCCTCGAGGGCCGGCAAGAGAATCCAATCTCTCTCTTCAGTCAGCTGAGCTGGAGCCTTCGGGAATGTCATCAAGGGTGACAGTCCCAGCAAATTCCCAGGCGCCATTTGCATCCAGGGGAGGTGGCCTCTAGGGGACGCACACCAGGGACGGGAACCTTGGCGCCCACGGTGATGACATGGCTGAGGCCTGGTAAGGAATGGCTGTGGGAGAGGGGTCTCAAGAGCCCCTTGGTGTCCTGCTGGGGAGTTTGAACTTCATTCTGAAAGCAACGGAGGTGTAGTGAAGGAGACTCTCCCTTCGGGGAGGTACGGAAAAGCATCCACGGGAGACAGTAGTTAAGAAAGTATTCTAGTGGTGCAGGTGTAGCTTGGGGGTTGAGCATCTGCTTTGCATGCACGAGGTCCCAGGTTCAATTCCTGATACCTCCTTTTAAAAAATAAAGTGGGAAGCGGATGTAGTTCAACTGACAGAGCGTCTGCCTACCATATAGGAGGTCCAGGGTTCGATACCCAGGGCCTCCTTGACCCATGTGGAGCTGGCCCATGTGTAGTGCTGATGCGCGCAAGGAGTGTCATACCATGCAGGGGTGTCCTCTGCATAGGAGAGCCCCACACACAGGAGTGCACCCCGCAAGGAGAACTGCCCCACATGAAAAAAGCGCGGCCCGCGCAGGAATGGTGCCCCACACACGGAGAGATGACGCAGCAAAATGACGCAACAAAAAGAGACACAGATTCCTGGTGCCACCGAGAATACAAGCCGACACAAAAGAACACACAGCGAATAGACACAAGAGAGCAGACAATGGGGGGTGGGGGGGGCGAAATAAATAAATCTTAAAAAAAATATTCTAGGAAGCACAGCACTTCAAGAGAACATAAAAACCTAGACAATAAATATACAGCACGCACAGTATAATCCACATACACATTTGAATTGTCTATAATTTATCATTTCACTTGCCTACATAACAACTGGAAGAAAGCAAAAATATACCTTGCCCTCCTGTCATGATGATTCAAGGTGCCCCCTTCATGTGCCAGAGTCAGTTAGGGGAAAAAAACCATTAGAGTGTCCTCCCCAAACAGAAACCTCTATCTAACACTCAACTGCAAGGCAGGTCAATTGCTGACCGCCTCAGGGAAACACCTTCCTCTCTGACTTTTGGGATTCCGATGTCTGCAGGCAGTTAAGGACAAATGCAGACAGGGTAAGCCAATGAGGAACTGATACTTTTCCACCAGTAAGGGCTTTGAACTGATTAACTGCAACTTTGTGGGATATTTTATTTTCTTTAAATACCTGTTGTATCTTTTAGTCAGGAGGCCCAGTTCTCCTAATGGCTCAATTCTCCTCACAACATTGGACATCAAAATACTTTCATGCTCTATTTTTCTTTGAGTTTTCATGGACAACTGTGTCTACACCCTGTAACCTTGAGAACAGCCACTGGGTTTATTGTGTTTTTTTTTTAAAGATTTATTTTTATTTCTTTCTCTCCCCTTCCCCCCCATCGTCTACTCTCTGTGTCCATTCGCTGTGCGTTCTTCTGTGTCCGCTTCCATTCTTGTCATGAGACACCGGGAAACGTGCAGATTTTTTTGTTGCGTCATCTTGCTGTGTCAGCTCTCCGTGTGTGTGGCACCACTCCTGGGCAGGCTGCACTTTCTTTCGCGCTGGGCGGCTCTCCTTACGGGGCGCACTCCTTGTGTGTGGGGCTCCCCTACACGGGGGACACCTCTGTGTGGCAGGGCACTCCTTGCGCGCATCAGCACTGCGCATGGGCCAGCTCCACACGGGCCAGGAGGCCCTGGGTTTTGAACCCTGGAGCCTCCATATGGTAGGCAGACACTCTATCAGTTGAGCCACAACCGCTTCCCGGGTTTATTCTTAAATATAATAATGATAATAGTTAAAAGCTACTCACTCTATGCCAGGCCCTGTTCTCAGAGTTTCACAGACTCACGAACAGAGGAGGTAACGGTGGCACAGAAAGTTTAACTGGTCGGAGGCCACACAGGTGGTCAGCGGTGGAGCTGGGACGTGACCCTTGGTGCAATGGTCCATAAGAGTTCACAACCCCTGAAACCAACGAGGCACCAGCGACTCTTGTAACAGGCTTCGGAAGCCCTCGGTAAGTGATCACCTCCTCTCAGTGACTGCTTCTGAGGTGGCAGAGTCCAAAGCGCATTGGGGAGCCCATGTGGCTCAGTGGTTTGAGTGCCGGCTTCCCGCGTACGAGGTCCTGGGTTCAATCCCCAGTCCTGGTACCTCAAAAAATACAGATATATCAAAACTAAGGTCTAATGAAGGGAAATCGAGAAGTGATCAGTACAAGATTCTGTTACAGAAGTGAGGAGCACAAACACAGCAGTATAAATAAATCCAAGAGGTAGTTTTCTTACAAATTAATAAACTTAATCTGACAACTATACAATAAATCAAGAAAAAGAGAGAGAGGCATAGATATAAAACTCTTAGAAATTATAAGAAAATACTGTGTTCAAGCCCAGGCTTATTACTTTAAAAATCCTACTGAAAACGACAATTTTTAGGCATAATGTGAATTATGAATATTGACACAAGAAAATTAGGCATAAGAAGCAGAAACACTGAATAGACCAGTGATTGGAGAAAACAAACAACAACAGAAACACTCACACAAAAAATCTGAAAATAATTTTCAAAGCATTATCTGGTTCCAAAATAATCCAGGCTCAGGCAATTTCACAGGAAACTTATTTCAAGTTCTCAAAGATAGTATAATTCCCAGTTTCATTTTGATATAGTTTTGATAGGGACAATTTCCAGACATTGTATGTCCTCCCATGGCCCACTGGGTGGAATGTGGGGGAGTGTGGGCTATGGTGTGGACCATTGACCATGAGGTGCAGCGGTGCTCAGAGATGTATTCACCAAATGCAATGAATATCTCATGATGATGGAGGAGATTGTTGTTATGGAGGGAGGAGTGGGGTGAAGGGGGTGGGGGGTTTATGGGGACCTCATTTTTTTTAATGTAATATTAAAAAAATAAAGACAAAAAATTTTTTTTAAAAACCTGATAATACAACAAAAAAATTTTAACTAAAGACCAATTCATTATACTAATCAATCCAATAATCTGAAGCAAATGTTGAAGATAGCAGTGAGTTAAGAGAACATTTCAAAATCATCAATTATTAGGAAATCTGTAGCTATGGCACACCATTTTAAGAGACCAAAGGCAAAAATTACATAAAATATGATCCTCTGGAGTTAAATGCATTATAAACAATTTTTATTGTATCCTCGTGATGTTTTTACAAAATAACTCTACCATTATCATCTTACCAGAGTAAGAAACTGAGATTGGAAGAGGATTAATAACTTTCTCACTGTTATAAATTCTAAGAGAAAGAAAGCCGAATTTGAGCCCACCTGTATGGTTTCTTATATTATGCTTTGGCTTCTATGTTTTTCTCACAGATAATAATTTACCATAATAATAAAAAAGGCATTTGATAACATTCATGTTTGATGAAAAAATATCCTCAGCATATTAGGAATGGAACAAAATTTCTTTAACATGGTTAGAAAAAGCTATCATAAACTAAAGAGCTATTAAAAATATTGTGAGCACAATTAACAGCACTGTTATATATATCTGAACATTATTAAAAGGGGAAATGTTAGATGGTATATATGGTGACAGAATAAAAATTTTTTTAAAAATCCATGGACCTACACTACACAAAGAGTGAACCTGAAGTTAAACCATGGACTTGAATTAATAGCACAATTATAAAAATGTACTATTATCAATTGTAACAAATGTTCCACACCAACACAAGATGTTGGTGGTGAAGAAGTGTATAGGAATCCTGTGTTTTATGCATGATATGTAAACCAATAAAGTCTCTAAATAAGGAAAAAATTTTCAAAAAACAAAACAAAACAGACACAAGAATACTGGTAAGTTTACTTAATATTGAGGTGGAAGTTCTGGCCAATGCTATAAGATATGATTCCTACACAGGGGATACATTCTTTGTGAAGTTAATAGAATCATTATTTCCATATAATATACTTGTCTACTAAGGAAAACTTAGGAGAACTAACTGAAAAAATAATTACCATTAATAAACTTAAAAAAACTAAGTAAATGAAATCAATAGCTTTCATATAACAGTAACCACCAATTAGAAAACAATAGAAAAAATCCCAAGTATAATTAAATAAAAGTATAAAGTACCTAAGAACAACCTTAATAAGAAATATGCAATGGAGGGAAGAAATAAATAAAATAAAATAAAATAAAAAAAGAAATATGCAAGACCTCTATGAAGAAACACTTTTTTCTGTCACATCAAACAAGATTTGAAAAAAGACATATTGTGAAATGCCTGAAAATCATAAAAAATGCAAACTCTTCCAAAATAATATGTGGCTGGCACACAATTTCATAAAAATCCATCATGATTTTTTAATTTGAACATTAACTGCAACATTTACCATGAAGAATGTTCATATGATGATTGCTAATACGCCTACAAAATACAGAATGAGGTGGTCAGAGCTTACCATATCAAAGCAGAAATGTGCTATACAAATTATAATACTGAAAATAATAGGGTTCTGCTATAATAATCAACAGATGATTAATGAAATAGAATAGACAGCCAAGATACAGAAATATATACCAAAATTTAATTAAAGAAAGAGTTCATCACAAATCAGTGAAGAAAAGAGGAATTGCTCATTAAATGTTACTAGAATAACTACTGGAATAATTTAAAAAATGATATCCCAACCTCATCTCATAAGTCAAAATAAATTAAAGATGGGTTCTATAATAAATTTTAAAATAAAATTATAAAGGATTATGAAAATAGAGGTGGCTATTTATCAGAAATTGGGCAAAGGAAAGAATTTCTAGATATAACAGAAGTGAAATACATCACAAAATGATAGATTTGGACACAGTAATAAACATGAAAAAATGTTCATGTATCAGAGAGCCCAATACTCAAAATTAATGGCAAACACCAAAGCAGAAAAACAATTCCCATAGATATGACACACAAATAATCATTAATAGTTCATAAGAAAAATATTAACATCTCAATAAACAAATGGGAAAAGAACATGACCAACAAGGTACAAAAGAACTCTTAAAAGTGTTCAATAAACATTCACCCATGTTCAGCCTCTATACAAGCAAAATGCAAGTCAGTGTAAATAATATATTTTCCTTCCTAAACTGGGAATATTTTTTTTTAATGATTAATGCTAAATGCTGTTGAGTGTGAGACAAGATAGACACTCTCATACATTGCCAGTGGGAGTATAAATTAATTCCTTCTTGAGCCATGTATATGAAGAGTCTTAAATGTCCAATGCCCTTTGATGGCATCTTCTAATAACTGTCCAATGTAAGTAATTAAGAAGGTGGCAAAAGATATACAGTTCAAGGCTATTCAAGGCTGTATCATTCATTCAGGAGGCAACATAAACATTCAATTACAGATGTACAGCCCTAAGTCTAACATTACACAGTCATTTAAATAATTGGGTTTTGAAGAATAGCTAATGCCATGAGGAAATGTTGCCAGTCAGGTGAACATAAGTGGGGTACAAAACTGTATTTGGAACACAATCCTGATTCTGTAATGTAACCGCATACACAGAGAAAAGGAGATTGGAAGAAATCATACCAGAATGTTACAGTGGCTATCTCCAAGTATTAGAATAGGTCATTTCAATTTTCTACAAAGAGCAGCAGAGTAAAATTTATTTTTTAAAGAATAAAAACAAAGCAATTGTTTGACACGAAAAATAATAAGAGAGACATTGACCTTTCATGTCCCTCTAATTTTCCGGCACTGACCCCTAGGGAAATGAATGGGTGTCCCATAAGCCAGCTCAACCTCTAAAAGAACCTCCCAGAAGCTACCTCTCCATCACATTCTTCTCCACTCTTTCCACTCAGGCCCCTTTCACTCAACTCTGCCAACCTCTACCTTCCTCTCACTCAAAGTCTGACACAGCAAACAATCCCAGCACAGGAAGCAGGAATGGAGGGAGGTCAGCGTATTGGGTAATTACCAAGGAGAAGGTGTGTTTTACCATAGAAATGCATTCTGTCTCTGCTAAATTATCATTTCATAACATTATGAACATTGGAAAGCTCTTTCTCAAAAATATCTAGGCTTTGGAAAATTCCGGCAATGCCTACTGTAATGAAGGCATCAGAAGTTTATTTCTCTTTCACTGGTAAAATTCAGAGAGCATGACTAAAACCACCACTCAACACTCAACAATATTCAACAAATATATTTCAGGTGCTATCTAGGGGTCTAGGAAATATAATGGGGGTGTAGTCTAAAGAACGATGGCCCCCAAAATTGTTCACATCCCAATCCCTAGAATGTGTGAATGTTACTGTATACAACAAAAGGAAGTCTGCAGATGTAGTTAAGGATCCTAAGATGGGAAATTAACCTGCATTATCCCATTGGGCCCCATGTGGGGGCCTTTATAAGGGAAAGGGAGACAGGAATCAAGAGGAGGAGATGTGATGAGGGAAGCAGAGGCTGGAGGGATGTAGGGCCACAAGTTAAGAAATGCGGGCAGCCTCTAGAAGCTGGAAAGGCAAGGAAAACTTTTCCTGGGCCTCCAGAACACAGCCCTACTAGTCCATTTTGAACATCTGACTTCCAGAACTGTAAGATAATGCATGTTGTTATAAGTCTGTGGTAACTCGTTACAGCAGCAAGAGGAAACTAATACATTGGGATTCCATGCAATATAAAGCTCTTCCTATGGATCCTTACTAAGCATTTATCACTATTAAGGCATTTCGTGTTTGTGCCAAACTTTCCCAGTGTGTTGCAGTTAATGCAAGTCTTGCAAGATACTCCTCAATTTTAAAATGAGTTCCATAATCACTTAAGTGCACCTTATCACCTCGTGGAGATTTACACTGTGCTTCAGCATATGAAAGACTGAGTGGTCCTACAGTGAAGAAGCCTGTTTCACTTTAATTCAGAATTTTTAGAACAGAAACATTTAAACACCTATTTACACCAACGTTATCATCGACAACAAATACTGATTACTTTACATGCCTGCTCATGCCCTGTGCTGAGCCCTGGGAAAATAGGTGAAGACATTGGCTATTTAAAAAACAAATTTGAACAAACTTTGAGAAACCCCCTATCCATCCCATGACACCTGAAACATATTACCTTGTTTTCAGATATCCTTTTAGGTAATAGATAAGGAGTTACCTTTCTCAACCTACTAAATTCCTGGAGGACAGGTATATTTCTTTGCATGTTCTACCCCGCAGGCCCAGCAAAAACCATTCTTCAGGAGTGTCTGTCTTCAAGGAGCTAATATTCCAGTTGCTGAGACAAGACTGACGAGCAATATTCCAGCTGATGGATACATACGTTCATAAGAAATCAGGCATCTGGGGAGGGTAGACAGGGAATTTTTAAAATCTAATTTGACGAACAGATAAGGTTGTTACTAAGAGATGCAACTGACTGTCCCAGACTATTTCAATGCAGGTTCCCTAGATTATATCCTCCACAAGAACTTCCGGAAGAGAGCATGAACTTGTGAGGTAGGCAGTGAAGGGACAGTCACCTTTCAGCAACCCAGCATATACAGCTGGAGTCTTCCCCTTTATTGCCATGACCCTCTCTCTCCCCCTCGCATCCTCCTTTCTTTTCCATCTTACACAAAGTCTGAGGGTTTGACAGGCCCTGGAGGTGATGGCATCTATTTGACTTCTGAAATGTTGTGCTGGTTCAGATGGATCTTTTAGGTCACTGCATATTATGGAGATTAATTACATTCCTATTTTCCCAAAGGGAATAAGGCACCACTGCATATACGGTACATTCTAGCCTCGCTGCAAATGGCTGATATGGCTGTTCTCTTTGCAAAGTATTTTTTTTTTACAATTTTCCACTCTCCCATGATCACAGGTGCCACAACTATGCAAATATTGCTTCTGTGGTTTGTTTGGCTTTTGCCTATTTTTTAATATGAAATTAAGTAATTTTATAACAGAGGAAAACTTTTAGCAACATATGTTTTAATCATAAAATTGGTTAAGCACAGCCTCTCTTTCCTAATTGCTTTTCAACTAAACTAATCCAATGTCAAAGAACCACATATTTATTTTTAAAATTCAATTAGGAAAAGAATCCAAAGCATTTAATGTTATAAATTACAATGCATTACCATGAGAAAAACTCATCAACTCTTTTTAAGTACTAATGAATATTCTATACACTCTACCATTCTGTAACAATTAACTAGGTCTATCCTTAAAAAGAAAAATAATTCAGCTCCTGAACCTGCTATGTTCTTAGCAACTCAGACAGGTCAAAGTGAAGGCTGCAATAAATTTGAGAGAGAGGTTTCTCATGCTAAGCCCTTCTTTGCAGACCTGGGGAATGTTTATCCCAGAGGGAATTTGTTTTGTTTCATCTTGTTCTGTAGATACACTGCTTCTGAGTTCAGTTACCAGCTGTCAGTTTTCAGTTACATAACCTTATGATACAGGGGTCTCTTTACTATTTCTGCTTTGCTTTTTATCCTGCATATCATCAGTGACACCATGACCCTCTTCTTTTGGAAGGAATGGCGGTGGTTACCCTCAATGTCAGTTGAAAGTACTACATACCAAAACTATAAGCATCAGTATCAGACTGGTAAATGATCCAGACAACCGAAACAGAACAGAAACAGGTAGAAACAAGATGGGAGAAATGGATGTGGCTCAAGTGATTGGGCTCCCGCCTACCACATGGAAGGTCCCTGGTTCAGTTTCCCGGTGCCTTCTAAGGAAGACAGTGAGCTGGCATAACAAGGCAGGAGTGGCAAGCTGATGCAACAAGGGGATGCAACAAGAGGCACAAGAAGAGAAACATAATGAGAGACACAACAAAGCCAGAAACAGAGGTGGTTCAAGCGATTATAAATGGTATCTCTAGTCCCATTCTCCAAGTATTTTGCAATATGATCAGTTTAATAATGAAAATTTTCATTCCTATATTTTAAAATGATTGCTATTTCTAATTTCCACAAATGCCTAAAATGTGTCTAATTCTGAGCAGTGACAAAGGTAAGCTATATTTTGATTATAAATTAATATTTTTACAAATCTTTCTCTTTTTATATAATAAAACATGAAAGATATACCGTTTCCTAAATATGACAGAGGGTAAGTTATTGCTTATCTTCATTGCCTTAGGACCTTGGGATTTCAAGGAAACAAGTTAATACTGTCGTAATCTAATTTCAGTGAAAATCAACAGACAACTTTAAAAAGAAAAAGATACTTGCATATGTGAAATAATCAGAATATCCACATATAAGTCAGGGATCAAAATGCTGTTGAAAATTTCTAAAAAAGTCTCCATTAGAAAAAATGGTTATTGTTTTAAGAGGTAAACAGAATGGCATTTATAATTTTAATAATATTATTAATCATACTGGGAAAATAAACAATTTACCAGAGACAACTGCTATCAATTAGGAAAGCTGAAACATGTAGATAAGCTCGCCTATGCCCTGGTTTGCTCCATCAGATAGAGCTGCAGCCTTAAAATATTATCTTTATTATGATAGACGTGTATCTCACCCATCTTGCCAGGACCACAAATCACAAGTTCATTTCTTGAACTAAGACATACCCATTAAGCACATGAGGTTACAAGATATATAAAAATTTTAAAGCCTTGGTATTGGAAAGACTACAGCATATTCAGTTTGTGTGACTAAACATATGTTAAAATGGTCAAGAGTTCCAGATATGAAAACTAAATTCAAACATTCAGAGAAGAAAAAAGCTGCAGCTGGCTTTGGAGGCAAAGGAGAAGGCAAGTTAGCAGATGACAGTGAAGGACAATGTGCCACCAGTTAAAAATAAATGACAGAAGAGCCCATGCAAGGACAGGCCAAGGAGGTGTGAATTTGGCGAAGGGCAAACAAACCAGCCAAAATAAGGTCAAGGTCAAGGGACATTCACAAAAATGGAGGAAGCCAAGTAGGAATGGGTTGAGGTTGAAGACAAAGGCAGATCTCTGAATTTGCCAGAAGGGATAATGGGAAGCCCTGGGGCTATTCAGAAGGCAACAAAGTAGAAGATGCAAAAGTTGTTCAGTGAAAAACAAGGAGAGGACAGAGGGAACTCATAAGTTCCTTGGAAACGATTTCAAATTCTAGAATGCAAGCTACTTCGAGACAGGCATATTTTAGTACAAGCATGGTGAATTTTCCTATTTTAAATCTGCTCCCAACCCTTTTCAAGGGTTGACATTTCTGAAATCAGGCCAGGCCACTTTTAGATGAAAACCTAATATGCCACACCACTGGCACATTAACAGTTCCCAGGAAGTTCTGAGGGCTGATTGGCAAAAATGGGCTTTTTGATGGGAAATTCCCAGGACCAAGTGTTCCATGCTGGGGAACACCAGAGAAGATACTGCAGTACTCTACTTTAGCCCAGCAGGGGAAAGAGCTAAATTGCTTTCCTTACTTATTAATAGACCAACCTTTAGTCCAACAGCTCTAATTTGCAGTGGATTTTTTTTCACTTTCCTGAAAACAGAAGGTCAGTCTGCAAAATGCTTGCCTACAAATTTCATAAATATTCGCATATATTTTAGGGAGGTAAGTGAAGGTTTTTCGCAATAAGGAATCAAGTCCAAAGAATATTAGCATTATCTTTTAGCTAAATATTATATACATGAGACTATCTCAATGGAGGCAATATGACTTTCTGCATAAATGTAAGTTTTAGAAATAATTGTAATAATGGGGAAAAAGAGAAGAGGAAGTTTAGATAAAGAGTAGGAGGTTAAAATCTATACCAGTTGCCTTGGTTTTCAGGGTCTAAGTAGGACTTACTGCTTGGATTTTAAAATAATGATCACAGAGGTAGAAATAAGGCAATCTAACATCTATGCCCTCAAATGGACATAGCAACAAATGAGAAAAGAAAGGAAGGAGGAGAGAAGGACGGTGAGGAAAAAGTGGGAAAGGAGACAGCTAGGAAGGAAAGTAGACCCACAAGGCATGAGAACTTAATTATTCAATATTCCTACTTTATACAATTGAAAATCTTGTCTACTTCTTTAAAATCATGTCTAACTTCAGTGGTATACTGTAGAACGGTTGCTCAGGGCCATGTGATATTAACTTATTGTCGGAAAAGTCTTTGTATTAATTCTTGAGGAATAAGGGCTAAATACTCAAGAAGAGACGGCCCCCGAGGATCAGGTGACTGGACAGGGTGAGTTACAGCACCTCCCACTTAACAGTGGTGACCTTCAAAAAGCACTCTTTTAGCCCCAACATTGATTTTGCTCTGAATTTTTGGTCATGACTTCCAAAGTCTGGACGATACCACCTTGAGACAAAGAGGGATTTTCTTCCCTTTGCATGGGCATTTGTGTACATATACTTCAGTTTTTCTGCCAAGACGGAAGAACAAGCCACCAATTTACCTAAGAGGTGTTTTCATCTCAATTCGTGACAACCCTTGCACTTATTTTCCCTCAAAACTCAAAGATGCGTTTCAGAGTTACGAAATAACGAACTTCATCCTTTTGCACAAATTAAACCGGGAGTTTTAAAGCAGTAAGTAAATGAAAATGGAGTTAAAACAACAATAACAAGGGTCCAATCTCTAGCAGGCTCAGCTTTTTTTTTGGAGCGAGCGAGATTACGGGGGCATGCAGTTAACTGGTATGAAGGTCACCAAAAGGAATGTCGCAATCTTAAAGTGCCATTGGCACGCAGATGGTGCACGGAAGCTTCGGCCTCATCGATACGGCCATTTCTCTTTACTCATTATTGTTTTCGCCCAAGCCATTCATGAGTGTACTTTGCGCTTTGCCGCAAAATGTTCTAAAAAAGTTAGGAGAATTTTTTTTCTTTCAATTGAGGAAAATACTCAAGTCATATAAATTTTTAAAATTTTGGCTTCCCATAACCAGCTTTTGTTGCAGGTAACAGTGGCCTACAGCTCAAAATTTCTTATTTCACGCAGATATGAGCTCCTTCATGCAGATATGAGCTCTGGCAAACCTGATCTCGAATCCCTCCTCATTTACTTGCTGAAAAATGTTTAAATTACCAACTGGTTTCCACTGGAAATTCTCTGATGGGGGGGAGTAGAGATAAGAAAGTCACAATAATCCACCACATGTACCTTTAGCTTTCTAAGTTCAAAATGAGAAGGAAGTGTCCCTGGCATGGGGACTTCTATCCACTGTCCTCCTGCTCCTGACCTGCTGCTCTTCTGCTGGCAGTGACAGCCACTTGCAAAGCCAATCGACCCCACTCTGAATGCTCATCTTCTCAGTCCATGCTGCCAGCACCAAACTCTCTGCGAGGCATGTTGGGAGGGCATCAGACAGGCCGCAGATGAGCCCCAAGCTGACCTTTAAACCCGCAGCCTTTCACAGAACCTTGGGCTATTTCGCTTGGTGTTTGCTCAACCTTTCCAGGGCGCCAGGGTCTGGGTTTACTGAGCTGGGGTAAACCGGGAGCTTTGCTCCAACTCGCATGTTGCAACAGACAGCAGAAGGTCAGGGCTGGGTGGCGAGGAGGGCTCGCATCTCAGAACCAAGTGTGCCCAGCATCGCAGGACGTTTAACACGTTCTCCAGTCTTTAGCACCCAGAGAGCGCTGGCTTACGCGAGTCTGCGGCCTGGACCTTAGCGACTGGCTTTGGGAGAGATGAGAAAAGAGTTCTGGAGGTTAGGAAGAAATTTTCTTGCTTTGCTTTCACTAGGTCCCCGTGCTAGGCAGAACAATATTAGAGCAACCTGAGGCAAAAGGAAAAGTCAGGAGTTCTCCTTCCATCTTTATTAAAAATTTGATATTCCTCACCAAGTATTTTTTGCTTTCATTTTGACTTTAAAAAAAGAACTGTGGTAAAATAGTATTTATTGTGCGCAAGGAGTGTCGTGCCACGCAGGGGTGTCCTCCTTGTAGGGGAGCCCCACGCGCAAGGAGTGCACCCCGTAAGGAGAGCCGCCCAGCGCGAAAAAAGCGCAGGCTTCCCAGGAATGGCGCTGCACAGAGAGCTGACGCAGCAAGATGATGCAACAAAAAGAAACACAGATTCCCAGTGCCGCTGACAAGAATCCAAGCGGACGCAGAAGAATGCATAGTGAATGGACACAGAGAGCAGACAACTGGGGGTGGGGGGGAAGGGGAGAGAAATAAATATAAAATAATGATAATAAATCTAAAGAAAAAAAAAAAGAAGTGGAGAAGGGCCCCAAGAAAAACTGCTCCCACTATTGAGCACCTACTGTATACCGGGACTGTGCTGGGCACTTAACGCACATTGCTCTGGTCCTCACTCATGAGGACGGTATACTCATCTCCAGCTGCAGAAGCTGAAGTTTTTTTTTAAATAAAATCCATCCCTTTATTTTATATTTTTTTAAGATTTATTTTATTTTTATTTTTTCTCTCCCCTTCCCCCTCCCCGCCCCAGTTGTCTACTCTCTCTGTCTATTTGCTGCGTCTTCTTTCTTTGTCCGCTTCTGTTGTCAGTGGCACGGGAATCTGTGTTTCTTTTTGTTGCGTCATCTTGCTGTGTCAGCTCTCCATGTTGGCAGTGCCATTCCTGGGCAGGCTGTGCTTTCTTTCGCGCCGGGCGGCTCTCCTCACGGGGTGCACTCCTTGCACGCGGGACTCCCCGACGCGGGGGACACCCCTGCGTGGCAGGGCACTCCTTGCACGCATCAGCACTGCGCATGGGCCAGCTGCACACAGATCAAGGAGGCCCGGGGTTTGAACCGCGAACCTCCAATGTGGTAGACGGACACCCTAACCACTGGGCCAAGTCCGCTTCCAAAGCTGAAGTTTTAAGGAATCTGCTTCTTTCCCATTTCTTCCATCCCAGGAACTGGCCCCACCAATCCTCTTAGCACATCCAGCCAGAAAGCTGGGAAGTGCCGATTCCTCCTCTCCTTCCCCAACTGAGTCCACTGCCATCACCTGTAACTCTGGTCTCTCAGGTAGTGAACGGTGGAAGGAAGTTCAAATGCAGCTGTGTCTGATGACAGCACTTGCACTCCTGCCATACCTGTCACCACCTTTTCCAAGGACAGTCAGCTGCACAGGACTCTTGTGATATCCCCTTGGCTGGTCCGAGCCAAGGCTGAATTACTTACAAGTCCTGACTGTCTTGCAAAAGTTTTGCAAACCAGTACAGTTTGCTTTGAGCTTGCTTGTAAAGCTCTATCTCTGGCCAAGGAAAGTTTTCTGAGCAACAGAATCCAACTGCCTGACATCTCTGTTTGGACGTCTCACACACATCTAAAATGAAACCAGAGTCTTGATCTTCCCCTCAAACCACGCTTCTTTCCAGTTTCTTCTATCTCAGGAACTGGCACCATCAACTGCCTGGCACTCAAGCCAGAAAGCTGGCCGTTGTCTTTGACCTTCCTGCCCCTTCCCCATCCAGACTATCAACATCTGTCCATTTAAATAGTAATAACTAGTAACAGCAACATTTACCAAGGGATTAACTCTGTGCCCGGTAATCTTCTAATGCCTACAGAGCACTACGAACATTCAATTTTCGTAACTCTAGGAGATGGGTCCCATTATTATTTCTAATTGACTACTAAGGAAATGGAAGCATAGAGAAATTAATTTGCCCAAGGTCATACAGCTAGTAAGAGAAGGAATTAGCATTCCAACCTAGTCAGCCTGGCATTAGAGCATGCGCTCTTAACCAGGACACCATCCCTCTCACTTCCCACTGCCATCCTCTTAGTCCAAGCCAACATCAGCATCCGCCCAGGCAACTGTAAAAGCTTCCTACATGGTTAGCTTGGTTCTATTTTCACACACACCTTCCACACATCGATCTTCACGAAGCAGCCAGCACCATCGTTTCAAAGTTTAAATCAGATAGTGTCGTCTTCCCTGCTTAAAATCCTCAAAAGCATCAACTACATTCTAAGAGACCCCACAAAGTCCTATGCAAACCAACGCCTGCACTGCTCTCAGATTTCACCTTCTCCTCTCTGCCTCATCACCTTTCTGCCCCGCTGCCTTCGTGCTGATTCTTGGGCCAACAAACTCTTTCCTGCCGTATGGCCATGGCACATGCTGTACCCACTGCCTGGAATTCCCCCACACACACACACCCGCCCCTTGCTGGTTCCTTCTTCTCTTCCACAGATCTCAGATACCTTTTCACACACACACACACACACACACATGCCTCAACCAGTCTTCTCTGTTTTCCTTAGGACCATCTTCTTTTCCTTCACAGCAACGCCACAACTTGTAATAGTATATCTATTTGTATACTTGCTTCTTTATTTTCTGTAAGCTCCATGAGGTAAATCAAGGTCTGTTTCATCCACCCCTATACTCCTTTTGGCCCCTAACTCCGAAATTGGGATACAGGAGAGGCAATGACAATTTGTTCAGAAGTAACCTGGGGATAGCTCTTTTGTAGACTTGCACAAATCAGCTGAAGAGGCCACTTAGTTAACGTCATTGATTTAGTAAGACAGATCCTGTATGAATATTCATATATATGTATGTATATGTGTGTATTATTTCCAAAATGTGAAAAAAAATCATTCAACAAATATGTAATACATGGAGAATATATTGAAGGAAACAACCAACAAGGCTCTAAAGAAAATAATGTTTAAAGAAAAATCTTATAATACATCTGGCTTTTTATCTAGGTTCTTATATTTTCATCATTAATTGCTGATCTCATTAAAATAAGAATCAAACCCTCTACTGTTCTTACTGGAGCCCAATACAGAGTAGTATTGCACAAACATCTGTTAATGATAAGCTATGGGTGATTTCAATAGCATGTCTTTTAATGGCTTATTTCTCTTCATAAGTCAGCTGGAGACTGAGTTTTTTATTGGTACCAAATCTCTCATCAAGAAACAGCCAAACCATCCACTTTATATGGTTTTACGTGGTCCTGCTCTTCATAGATGTTTTAGGAAGAAATACTTAAGATTCTTGACATCTCTGTAGAGAAGGCAATTTAATTTGACTCTGAGATTGAAGTACCTGTTCTTTAGGATCCCAATACTTCTAAAAAAAGAAAATAAACATTCAAGAATGGAACATAAAATGGGAGATAATTTTTGCAAATACTGTATCTGACTAGGTACTTATATCTAGAATATATAAAAGAACAAAAATAAAAAGGAAAATAACCCAATTGAAAAAGACAAAGGATCTGAACAGACACTTCTACAAAGATACACAAATGACAAAAAGAAAGCATGCAGAAAGGTGCTCAACATCATTAGCCACAGGGAAATACAATCAAAACCACAATGAGATGCCACTTCACCCCCACTACAAATGGCTATAATCGAAAAGACAGATAATAATAACGTGTTGGCAAAGATATGGGGAAACTGGAACCCTCACACACTGCTCATGGGAATGGAAAGTAGAGCAGTGCTTTGGGAAACAGTTTGGCAGTTCCTCAAAAGGTTAAGCATAAATTTACCATATGCCCAGCAATTCCACTTCTAGGTATGAATCCAAGAAAATGAAAACATACATTGAGGCAAAAACACAAATGTTCAGAGCAGCGTTATTCATAATAGCCAAAAAGTGGAAACAACCCAAATGTCCATCAACTGGTCAACGGATAATTAAAATGTGGTACATCCATACAACTGAACGTCATGTGGCAATAAAAAGAAATGAAGTCCTGACGTATGTTGCAATGTGGATGGACCTTGAAAACATTATGCTAAGTGAAAAAAGTCAGCTATCACATATTGTATGATTTCATTTATACGAAATGTCCAGAATAGGCAAATTTATAGAGACAGAAAGTCGATTAGTGGTTGCCGTGGGCTGAAGGTAGAAATGAGGAGTAGATGCTAAAGGTTACAGGGTACTTCTTTTGGGAGTGATGAAAATGTTCTCAAATTATACAGTGGCGATAGCTGTACAACTACGAATATACTGAAAACCACTGAGTTATACACTTTAAATTGGTGATATGTATGGTATTGAGTTGTATCGCAACAAATTTTTTTTTTTTTAAAGAATGGAATATAGTTTTTACTGGACTTTAAAACTGGACCCATGGTCATCATTTATAACTCAACCAAAGGCTTGAAACTTTCTCAAAAAGAAGTTGTAATCTCCCTCCTTTCTCGTAATTCCCAGTCCCTTAACTCTAACTATTGTGCTTTATAGGCAAATGGAAATCCTAGGACTGATTTATTGGATTTTAGAGCAGGACAGGACATAAGAGCAAGTAATTTCTGATTTTAGAGATGAAGAAACTGAGAACCAGAGAGCATATCTTTCCCCAGATCACACAGATAACGAGAATCAGAAGCAGAGATATCCAGGGCAAAGCTTTATTGACTTTTTCTAAAGGAACCACCCAAAATGTAGAGTAGTAAATGGCACTTTCCAAAACAGTCACAACCCAAAGGTTACCACAACCAAACCTCATGGACAAGCATGGACAAGGAATTCTACTCAAATTAGGAAAGGAAGGATCAAGTCCACACAGCAAATACTTCCTAACTTCACTCCTTCCGTAAGTCTTGACTGAATTCCCAGCTATATCTAAGGCACTGTGGAAATAAAGGCTCACATTAATAAAAAGAGAGAAAAACTACAAAATTGGGGTATGAAGTCTATAACCCCAAGCATTAGGTCCTAATAGACCTTGAACCCTTGGATCTGCCACCTCCACTGGCCAGCTCAGAAGTAGAGATGGAAGGTATCACAAATTTAATTAGATCTCTCTTCAACCATTCCGGCAAAAGTTTTGTCTTCCAGTTCAAGATAATAGGCCTTGCCTACCTTTCATTCCCTTTCAAATACCCTGGTTTTAAGAGCCTAAACAATTTCAACCAATTTTGAGCCTCCAGTGATCCCATGTTTCCTTCTGTCAGTGTAAGTGAGAAATGTGAATTCCAAAAAATGATTTTGCCTCTTCATGTTGCTCAGAGTTGATGCAAGCATAACTTCAGTTACTTATGATAAATCATTACTTATGATTTAATATATAACACCAGCATCAGAGAGGGTTAAAATCACAGCTACTATTTCATTGCAACCTTTATTACTGATTACATCAGACATCATGCAAAATACCTGAATTCATGAAAAACTTCAGCCAGCAGAATCTCTTTAGAGTTATGAAAGTTGTAATAAACAGATTGCAGGTAAAAAAAAAACCACCAGTATCAGCACAATACTTAAAAAATATACTAGTTAGTCTTTGGCAATAAGTATTTTTACTTCAAAAGTTAATTTTTTACTTCTACATTCCTTAGTTCCCTCCCCTTTTCAACTTTCTCTCCACTTTTCAAAAAAGAATAAACAGACTAAAAGAATTCAGGTTTTATTCCAAGGGGATATTTTATTACTAGACAGAGGAGAGAAAACTATTAGGTCAGTAAAATAAAGGATTGATTTTTACTACCCCACTTCACCTGGCCAACGATGAGAAATGGTCGTGCCTGGGTCCAGTGCTAAAAGTGGGCTGGAGAATGTGAGGAGGCTCTTTTGACATACTATTATTGCTCTACTCTCTGAAATATATTTTTAAAGCATTTATCAGCTGCTTCACTGAATTTCTCTGCAAATCATTATCTTCTCACATAATTCAGTAAGAAAGCAAGCATACGGTCTTTTTAGAGTCTCAGAGCAAGGCATTTAAAAATAAGTTGAAAGTGTTTACGAAGCTTATAGAAATGAGTTCATTCAATCTGGTCTGCCACTGGATAGAAATTGTCTTAAAAAAACCCAGCTTCCTCTCTATTTCATTAGACATGAAGGAGAGTTTTGTATAGGGTGGAGATAAATGTATTTAACCATTTTCCTCTCATTCAGTATCCACTCTGTATACCATCCAGGCTCATTAAAAATTCTCTTCTAGAGTTTTTATTCATTTGGCCACTAGTTAGCATCTATCGTAGATAGAAAGTAAAGGGACAAAGGAGGTGAACTGTGAATCTATCTAATTGCTGATTTATCATTCTAAAAATAGTTTGGGGGAAAAGAGGATAAAATTAGTGCAAAGAAGGCATTGGGTTATTTTTGTTGTTGTTGTTGTTTTTGCATTTGGTGAATACATTTTTGAGCACTGCTACACCACACGGATAATGGTTTACATTATAGTTTACATTCTCCCCCAGTCCACCCAGTGGGCCATGGCAGGACATACAATGTCCAGCAACTGTCCCTGCATGGGGTTTTTTAATGGCAAGGCACAACCATTTGTATTCTTAATTAAGCTTTGTTGGACTACACACTATTAGGAAGGAAGGGAGGGAAACTGGGAGGGAAGAAGGAGGGTGGAGTTCACAAAAACTTGAATTAAGTAACTGCCAATATTTTAAAACCTTCTGATTTCACATACAAATCCAGATTTCTATTTTCTCTTGGAAAACCAGGAAGAGGTAGCCTGCAATCTCACAGGGCAACATTACTGAGAAGTGGTTGCCCAATTTAGATTAGCTACTCCCCGTCCAGCTAGGCTCACCATTCCTTAGCATCTTCTGGCCAGCCTCAGTTCCCTTACCCACCTCTTTCCTAAAGGCATTCTGCCCAAGGGATGCTATCAATCTAGTCTAAGCCTCCTACCATGCGCACCATCAAAATGAACCCAGCATAGATCACAGCCTACGAGCATCCTGTGCGCTGCTGTCTCGAATCACTTTTTAGCTACAATTAAACCACTGAATTTATGTTTCTTAATGAGCACTGACAATTCCTGAAGGACAACCCCCCCTCCCCACACACACACTGTTATTCTTTTTTAATTTGCAAGAAAATGTCTCAGAGATGCATATTAGGAGGGATAAATGGGTGAATGACGAATAAGAATACATTTTCTAGTCTGACTCTGATCTGGAAAACTACTTTCTAAGATTTTAAGCCATCTTCCTAAATAATAAAATGTGCACAGATCTCCACTTTTTAACCTTCTTCACCAGATGACCAAAACTATCGACTTCTCTGCCACAGGCTTACAAGGCAACAAGTTAATGGCATAAAGATGGATTTAAGAGAACACACCTGGCAATATTAGAGTTTTGGATTCTGTACTAGCGTTTTCTCAGCTTTCTTTCATCTTTCCTATTTTAATTTTTCATTTAAAAAGCACGGCTATTTTTAACATGAATGTGTCATCTAATAACTCATTGAAGTATCAAATTACCCAGGGAAATAAAGAAATCTCAATAGATAAGAGCCTAAGACTGTCTCTCTCTGAAGCAGCAGGTCGGGTTTCTCCCTGAGGACATCCATTCACCTTTGGAGAAAGGTCAGGCAGATTCGAAATCTACAGGACCTGCTCGGGTCCTGTGGTGGCAGAGCTTCTCCAACACGAGGGTCTCAACCTGCGGCAGATTCTGATGCAGTAGGTCCAAAGTGGGACCTGAGAATCTGCATTTCTAACAAGCTCGCAGGGGATGCCCATGAGCTGGGTAATGGTCCCACGCTCTAACATAGCAAGGTTGTAAAGAAGCACTGATCTGGAGAAAGTGGCCATGGTAGTTGCTGAGGGCAGGGAGAAGGAAGAAGAGATGAGATGTGGGGGCTTTTTCGGGACTTGGAGTTGTCCTAAATGATACTGCAGGAACAGATGCTGGACATTATATATCCTGCCATAACCCACTGAATGGACTGGGGGAGAGTGTGAACTACAATGTAAACTATAATCTATGCGGTGCAGCAGTGCTCCAAAATGTATTTGCCAAGTACGATGAGTGTGCCACAATGATGAAGGAGGTTGTTGATGTGGGAGGAGTGGGATGGGGTGTGGGGTATGAGGGAACCTCTTATATTTTTTAATATAACATTGTTTGTGATCTATGTACCTTTAAAAAAGGACAATAAAAAATACATAAAATAAAGCAAGGGAAATTACACTGAGTGCATAAAAATGGCCGTCATTATGGGTTACTACCTGCCAGACAAATTATTTCAGTATCTTTTCTCGTGGTAAGTAGCCAAATTTGGCTGACAGCTTACACGCTCTCTCCGGAGAGGCTAGGCAAGCTTGGGGCCCTGCTGCATCGGCTAATCCTGAAGCAAGGAAGACCACAGAACAGATTTTTAATCCAAGAGTTGAGGTCATCTCTGAAACTCTTATAGAAGATTGAAATCATTTCAATTATAACTGCCTTTGGGTTTGTTTTTTTTCAAGGGATGTCTCCTCCCCATCAGTAGCCTTTCAGTGAGGGATACATTTTCAACCCTTGCAGACCACTCATCTGCTTGCTAGTTAATTAATACATTGCTGCTAATAATTTAGCTATTAGTTTCGGTTTCCTCCATCAAACTTTATTGGTAAAATGGACTCCTCCTTCTCCCACAGAGTAAATGGTGTTATTCGCAGCATAAAAGATTGAATGTTGCTCTGTGTACACCCAACTTACTACAGAGGAGTGACTTATGCTCTGGGAGAATTAGGTTTATACTGGTCAAACAGGAAGACCAAACTGCAAACCAAGAGTAACAACAGAAAGATAAATGTTTAGATAGACCATCAGATGCCCATGTAGGATGGCCCCACATCCTTAAATATGTTACATATTATAAATAGTCTAAAAGGAAAATTCAGGGTACCGAGTTGCTATATAAACATTTGTCATGTAAATATTTTTAATTGAGACTATTTTTTTGGGGGGGGACACACACACAATGCCAAGCATTTAGTTTCACAATACACTTCAATAAATACAGGAGAGCAGTTAAATTTTAGCCACTCAATTCTCAGAAATTATTTCAAACCACATAGATCAGACAGTGCCTAACAGCTGACCTGCTGTTCCCATTTCTTTGCTCACGCTCCCCCTAAAATGAGTATTATTCTAGGTACTTAAGGGTATATTATTTAGCACATTTTCTTAGTGACATTTTAAAATGTATTCTCTGGACAACTCTGTCATTTGAACATTAAAACAGAAAGGCTGAAATGGCAGGCGTATCTATCTGGAATTATCTTTTTAAAATTAAGTAAAAAATAGTACTTATTTTCTTGTTTTATATATACTGGGAGATTGAATCTTTGGTTAGAATGATAAAGCCAACAACATAAGGGGCATCAAAGAATTCAAAAAAGATCAGAAAAATCGCACTGAAAAGGAGTTTACTCTAAATTATATGCATTAGTGAGGTAGTGGCATAGAAAATTTTCAAACCTCTATGTTCGTTTTGTAACATTCGTGATTTTTAAATTTTGCACCAGACTTCTATTTCTGTACTTAACATGTTGTACAGACTGATATTTAAATAATTTTCTCTCATTTCTTTAACTGATCCTAATCTAAGGGACAAGAACATGAAAGTTTTACTTCATAATTCACAAAGTCATTATTACATATCTCGAGAATTATTTGGCTATGATATCATATCTCAGGAATTATTCTATAGTTATTATTAAGTGTCAGGAACTAACATTTTTAGGAGTCCCATCCAGAACTGGTTGGTCCTAGAAAAGATGGAGGACTAGGAAAAATTTGTAATGACTGCTTACTTGCATCTTCGTTTCCATTTATTAACAAGACTACCCTTACTCAAATGTCACAATGTTAGTTGATAAGCACTAGCAGAAGGTTCTATAAGACTAAAAATCTGTAAAGACCCAAAGGAAATTGCTCAAGTATATGGGTTTTCAGGCTGGGAGTTGTTTCTCTCTTCTGAAATTTGGCGCAAAATTGTGTATATGGTTTTTTATATACATCATTTTCTAGGCAATGCTACAGATAATCAGATAAGTCTTCGACCCAAAAATGGTTAAGAACCACTGCTAATAAATGGATTTAAATCATAAAGGGGAAAATGGTCAACAGAATAACTCTGGAGAAGTTGGGTTTTAGAGTGATATGGATTCTCCCATAACTCACTGTGCCACTCCAGGCAAGTCACTTAAATTCTTCGAGCTATTGTTCCTTTCTCTATAAAGTGGGGATAAAACCAGTGTTCACCTCAGGGCACTATTGTGAAGATTAAGTAGAATATTTGTAAAGAGCTTGGCACATGCCCTGCACGCTGCCTACTCTCAACAAATAGTAGCTATTACCATTATTTTTATTTGCATTATACAATTCACTGTGAAGACAGAGGCTTTATCTGCAAAATAATATGGCATATTATTCTAACACTTGTTGCACCTGGCTAATAAAACAGAGATGTGAGTAATTAACTTAATGATTAAGCCATCTTTCACCAAGATGGAACTAAAAAGGTTGTCCCCTAAAATGATCTGATTTTACTTATCTTAAGGAAAGAGGATCTAATCTTGTGAAAATAAATCGTAGCTTTTAAAGATTCCCTGGTCTTCCAAGAATTTTCCAAACTGTAGAATAACTATCATTTCTATACTTAAGAATTTTTATACAGCATGCAAAATATGCAAGAATTTATATCAAAAGAAAAAAGTTGGAGGACTCACACTTTCCAATCTTCAATCTTGTTACAAAATCACAATAATCAAAACAGCATGATGGTAGCACAACATTGTGAACCTAATTAACAGGCATATAAACCAATGGAATTGAATCAGGAGTTCAAAAAAACCATCACATTTATGGCCGAATGATTTTTGACAATGGAGCAAAGACCACTTGATTGGCAAAGAACAATCTCTTCAATGCATGGTGCTGGGAAAACTGTCTCTCCATATGCAAAAGAATAAAGGCAGATCATATCTCATATCATATACAAACAGCAACTCAAAATGGATCAAAGACCTAAATAGCAGAACTATAAAACTCCTAGAAGAAAATGTAGGGAAGCACCTTCAGGACCTTGTGCTAGATCCTGGAGAGTATTTTAGACTTTACACCAAAAGCACAAACAACAAAAGAAAAAAAAACACGGGAAGTGGATGTGGCTCAACTGATAGAGCTACTGCCTACCAAATGGGAGGACCTGGGTTCAATCCCTGGAGCCTCCTGGTGAAAAAGAAAAAGAAAAAGCATGTCTACAGTGAGCCAGTGCCCAAAAGAGTGCCCATGTGAATCCCCATGTGGTAAGACAGATCCCACACAAGTGAGTCATGCAGCAAGATGATGACACATCAAGAGAGAGACAAGGGGAGAGTCAAGGTGAAGCCCAGCAGAAACCAGGAAGTGAGGTTGCACAATTGACAGGGAACCCCTTTCCACATTAGAGGTTCCCAGGATTGAATCCCAGTGAATCCTAGAGGAGAAAGATGAGAAGAAAAGAAAAAAAGAGAAATAGATACAGAAGATCACACAGCAAATGGACACAGAGAGCAAAAACAGCAAGGCAGGGGAGGGGGAGTGAAAGAACTGAAAGCAAAGTCTCAACCAGATACTTGCACACAATGTTCATAGCAGCCTTATTCACAATTCCCAAAAGATGGAAGCAACTGAAGGGTCCATCAGCTGATGAATGGATAAGCAAAATTTGGTATATACAAAAACAGAATATTATTCAGCCATAAAAAAGGAATGAAGTGCTGATACATACAACAACATGACTGAATCTTGAAGACATCACGTTGAGCAAAATAAGCCAGACACAAAAGGACAAATGTTCTATGATCTCACTGAAATGAAAGAATTAGAAGAAAAGCAAACTCATAGAGTCAGAATCTAGAATATAGATTACCAAGGGATGTGGTGGTAGTAGGGAATAGGGAGTTAAGGTTTAAAATGTGTAGTTTCTATTTGGGTTGATTTTAAAGTTTTGGTAATGGACAGTGGTGATGGTAGCACAACATTGTGAACAGAATTATCAGCACCGAATTACATATCTGAATGTAGCTAAAAGGGGAAATTTGAGATTGCATATGTTATTAGAATAAATTTTTAAAATCCACAGAACCGCAGAACACAAACACTTACCCCTAAGTTAAACTATGGACTATAGTTAACCGCACAATTATAAAAATGTGCTTTCATCAATTGTAACAAATGTACTACCCCCAATTCAAGCTGTTAACAATAGGGTGGTAAATGGGAACCCTGTTTTTCAAGATTTTTTTTTAATAAAATCACTTCTCTAAAAAAAAAATTATGTTCATGACAGCATCATCAGTATTGGTAAAAAGCTGGTGCCTTCCCAAAAGGTTATCATGGGACTTACCAAAAAAATTAATTATATAAATGGTGGGTGATAACATGTTGGGTGAGTTTCTACAATGAGCAAATATTACTTTTGTGGTCAGAAAAAATAATAAAAGTTTTTAAAAATGAATGGGAAAGTTGTCATTCATAAAACTTTCCAAAAAACAAGTTAAAATTTAAAAACTGCCAGCAGTGTGATATCCTAGGAAAGGTCCAAGATGGCAAGCACTCGGCTTTGAGCCCAAGACCTGCATGTATTTAAACAATAACCTCAGACGAGTTACCTCCCCTCTTTTGGACCAAATATTGCTCCTGGACTTGAGAAGGTTTGAATAAATGACCTTTATGTCTATTCTCAGAGACATTTTAGAATTCCAGATGCCGCAGAACGAGCACATGTTGTTTTTTCCAAGCTAGCCCACAATGACAAGTGATGCCCCAAGAGCCACACCAGAAGTAGGGGTCCTTTTATTTTCAACATTTCCCAGATTATTGAATTCAAGGGGGGAAAAATGTTATCACTTTGATCATTTAAAAAAATAAAATCATTTGAAATAGGTACAGCTCCATGTATATATGGGCTCAAAAATCATACAATTTGGGAAGTGGATTTGGATCAATGGACAGAGCGTCTGCCTACCACACGGGAGGTCTAGGGTTCAAACCCAGGGCTTCCTGACCCCTGTGATGAGCTGGCCCGAGCGCAGCGCTGACACGTGCAAGGAGTGCCGTGACATGCGGGGGTGTCCACCACGTAGGGGAGCCCCATGCACAAGGAGTGCACCCCACAAGGAGAGCCGCCCCGCACAAAAAAAGCACAGTCTGCCCAGGAGTGGTGCCGCACACACGGAGAGCTGATGCAGCAAGATGACGTAACAAAAAGAGACACAGATTCCCAGTGCCGCTGACAAGAATAGAAGCGGACACAGAAGAGCACACAGCGAATGGACACAGAGAGCAGACAACTGGGGGGGCGGGGGCGGGGAAGGGGAGAGATAAATAAAATAATCTTTTTTTAAAAAATTATGCAATTTGGCATATATTGTACTTTTCAAACTGGCTAGCATTTTACTGTGCCTAAACAAACCAAAAAGAAAATCACACAGTTGATACCCATAGTTTTGAGATTCTCAGAAGATGGTTTTCCTAATAAAATTCTCAGCCTTGAAGTCCTCTGAATTAAACTGAAACTATCACTTGCAAAACTTCAGGAGCAAAGCATTGCCAAAGTCACAGCTTTAGCCAAAACTATTAAATAGCAGGAAATATTGAAGTTATTAAAGTGACTTTGTCGCTTTAAAAAGTAGGAAGTAGGAAGGAAATCCGGTTACCTGAACGCTTGAGATCCAAACAGACTAAACCTGTCTTAAATTGCTACCTTTTGGCTTTTGTGTCTAAAACAAGTATGCTAAATCCCACCTTCCATGAGCCCTGCAAAATACAGAGGGGAGAAAATTCTTTCTTTGGTCCTGCCAGGATGCTTCTCCTGGAACTAGTGGCTCTTTAGCTGTCAAGATGACATTTCCTCGAGGTGCTTTTCAGTAGCTTTTAAAGGTGGTAGCAGTGACCTAAAAGCGTGGGGGAAACACCCGGTTTCTCAGGCTACCGGTTCCACCCCTTCCTGGGCAAGGCACCCAGCTCAATGGAGCTACTACCCAAAAGCAGATCTGCCTCCCTGAGTGAGCAAGAAAGAACAATTTTCCGCCCACACCACGTTACCCCACTTTAGTCACTGCTGTAGGGCTCCACCACTTGACTTCCCTTCTGATCAGTGCAGAGACCTATCCTACAGTATCCACTTGGACCCTGTTATTGATAAAGAAGAGAGTGGTTTGTCCTGATTAGTAAGAACGGGGCTGTTGCTGAAGTGCAGGGCTAGTTAAGAGGGGAGGAAGGAGCATCTGGGACCTTAAGAGAATGTGACACAGATCAAGATTTCTAACTATTTCAGTTTGTTACGAGAAAAGGTGATTGAAAGGTCTGTCTTCACATCGCCTCATTTCTAAATTTGATAATAGTCTTTAAAAGAACCTGCTGATACTATCTTTCGTAAAGGTACAGGTAGTTATGTTACTTATAAATGAAACAAGTTTGGAAATAAAATAGGTTGGGAAGCAGCTGTGGCTCAATCAGTTGGGCTCCCGTCTACCAAATGGGAGGTCCAAGGTTCACGTCCCGGGGCCTCCTTGAGAAGGCAGGCTGGCCCCTGCGCTGTGGAGTGCCAACAGCCCGTGTGCCATGGAGAGCTGGTGCAGCAAGACGACGCAACAAAGGGAGACAAGCAGATACAGAAAAAACGCACAGTGAATGGACACAGAGAAGTCAGCAAAGAACAAGCCACGGGGGGGGGGGGGGGGAATAAATAAATAACTCTTTTAAAAAGGTAAAATAAAATAGGCTGCTTGGGGAATTTTCGTTGGGATTAGAAAATTGCTTTACAGGTATTCTTGATTTGGACCTAGAGTTTCATAGTGGACAGACAGCTTCCCACCTAGGAAGTGGGAAGACAGACGTGGAAGCTGTCAGCCAGCAAGCATCGGCAACTCTTCTGGAAGGAGTTAATGAGCACCCAGGGGTGCAAGACTCTTCATCTAGTTCACAATGTCACCTTCACCCTGCATGAAAGAGTGCCTGACACCTCAAAAATGCCTAAGAACACTTGTGAAACAGGTGTGTTAATTCAGTAAATGTACATTTCAACACAGATGCACAGATAAAGATAAATCTAGGTCATTAAACTTGAGCACAAATGAGCATGGATGATGACATACTTTTTTTTTTTTGCCTCATCATTACATCTCAGTTTCTGTAATGCTGACATTGATACTTGAGCATTATTTTAATTAGTATTTATCTGATATATCTGTTTCCATCTGTTACTTTTAAATTTAACAATATGTAGCTGGATTTTGAATTCTTATGCAATCTGGCCATCTTTGTCTTCTAATTTAAGGATTTAGTCTCTTTACCTTTAGTGTGGTTAAGTATATATTTGGACTTATTTCAATTTTTATTTTTTATTTTCCATTTGCCATGCTTTTTCTTTGGTGCTTTATTCTTCTTTCCTGCCATCCTGTAGAGTTGACTGAATTTTCTTTACTCCCCTCTACTGGTTTGGAAGTCAAACACTGTATTTGTTTAGAGGCTACCCTAAATTTGTATATTGACCAAAATCTAAATATCATTATCTCTAACCTTCTCTAGAATAATGTGAGGCTGGAAAATATTTCTTCCATTCCCCACCCACCATGTTATAAAACAGTCATTTAGTTCAGTATTGTTAACAAACGTCCATCAAAAATAGTTACTAGTGCTGTTTTACCAACAGTGCTTGCTTAGATTTTTCATTATGTTTATCAATTTCTTCACTCACTATTGTTTCCTGTATCCCATACCTTCTTTCTTAGTTCAATTCTCTTCTAGTTCACGTATACTTTCAGTAGTTCTTTCAGCAAGAGTCTGTGAGTGATTACTTCAGTTGTATTTATTTGACTTGGTTTTTATTTCACCCTCAGTTTTGAATTATACTTTAGCTATACATAGAATTTTGGGCTGATAATTGTTGCTCAGCCTTCTACTGGGATCTATTACCTCCTGTTGCTGGTGAGAAGTTAGGCAGCTGTTTAATTATGATTTCTTGGCAAGTAATATTATCCCTACCTACCCTGTCAAGTAGCATTGAAGATTTTTTCTTTCATGTTTGATTGGCTATATTCTCATCATGATTAGTCTAAGGGTGGTTTTGTTTTTATTTATCCTGCATAAGACTTAAGAGTTTTTTTTAATCAGTAACTTTTTCTCATCTATATCTGGTACTCTTTGACCAGACCTTTTTTTTTTTTTAAAGTGTTGGTATTTATTTTTATCAAATGTTGCTTGCACATAAAGTGTCAAATAGTTTTAAAAGATTGCTTATGAAAAACTACTTTCCCATCCCTCCCATTTCCTTTTGGTTAGAGACAACCACTTCAAGTTCTTTTATTTATGAAAAAGGAGGCTTTCCTTCTACGTCCATAAAAACATGATTGAATTACGTGGTATTTCAGTTTTAGGCAGTATCTATTCTCTCCCCCTGTGGAGGATGAAGAAATAGTTCATTTCTCTCCCTGCCTACCACACAGATGTACCCTTCTGAATTATTTTGCTAATGAGTTCCTTCTCTCCGTGTTGTGTTTTTCTGTTCATTTCTCCTGATACTTTCCTATTCAGATGATGAGACTACTGATCTTTTAAATTATCTCGTCTTTTTTCTCCTATTTACCTTTTCTATCATCTTCCTCTTCTTCTTGGGAGAATTTCTCTGTTCAGATTTCCTAGAGAAGTTCTTCTCAAACCACTGCCCAGAGTGAAGGCTTGGAGGCCAAGGTAAGGCAATTGGGGTGCGCAGGTCTGGGGAGCCCCCAAGTCCAGGATGCACACATTTGCCTCTTTCTTGTTCTCAGTAAAGTACCCTCCAATCTCCACGGTGTCTGAGGCCCTTGGGCCGAACGCACACGTGTGCTCACACACCTTGGCCAGGCTGATGACCAAGAATTCTTCAAAACAGATCAAACATTTCTTCTCTTGGGAAGTCCTCTATGATCTCCCCAGAAGTCACCCCAACTGAGAAGTCTCAGAAAACCCCGAGTTTCTCTCTTAGGAGGAACCTCCTACCTCTCTAACTGTCTCGTTACACATCAGTTCTCCTCCAAACTCAGGCCAGAAATGGTGTTACCCATGTTGGATTCCCTGGCTCTTGGCACAGTTACTAGCATATTATTAAGCTCGCTAAATTCGTGAGTTATTAATTAATTCCTGAGGCACCCCAGTTAGGGGAGCTGCTCATACATGCAGGAGCCTCCTAGGAGCTGAGAAAGCAGCTCAAGCAAACGCCACCGTCACAGGTCTTTGGTCTCAACGTGAGCCTCAAGCCCTGGCTGTGCCACCAGGGGACCCTACGCCAGCTTCTCCCCTCAGATGTCTCAGTTCCCCTTACCAGAAATGTGCTCCTCAGGGAAAGCATCGGCCTGCTGCTTAGGTGTATAGTGAAAGAGCCCTGAAAATGATGACTATTTCTTTCAAATAGGATGCTGTCAGAGACATGCAAAAGCCAAAATACATGGTTACTAAGGAAAACTGAAGTGTAAGGAAATCAGGCAGCAGATAGCTGCTGCATGTAAGAAATTGCTAATGTGGGGAAGGGTGGCAGATGTGGGGAGTGGGGCCTATGGGAATCCCTTATATTTTTGTGTGTGTAACACTTTGTGTAATCTAAGTATCTTTTTAAAAAGTTATATATATATAGATATTAATCTAAGTATCTTTTTAAAAAGTTATATATATAAAAGAATACATTTTAACTTATTTAGAAGAAAGGGTTGAAGAGTAACAATTTATGAATGGATATGTTGTTGCTGGTGAAGAGTAAGTGAATGGGTACAGGATGGAAAACAGTTTGGGTAACTTATTATTATTTTTTTTAAAAGATTTATTTATTTATTTAATTTCCCCCCCTCCCCTGGTTGTCTGTTCTTGGTGTCTATTTGCTGCGTCTTGTTTCTTTGTCCGCTTCTGTTGTCGTCAGCGGCACGGGAAGTGTGGGCGGCACCATTCCTGGGCAGGCTGCACTTTCTTTTCACGCTGGGCGGCTTTCCTCACGGGCGCACTCCTTGCGCGTGGGGCTCCCCCACGCGGGGGACACCCTTGCGTGGCACGGCACTCCTTGCGCGCATGGCCAGCTCCACACGGGTCGAGGAGGCCCGGGGTTTGAACCGCGGACCTCCCATATGGTAGACGGACGCCCTAACCACTGGGCCAAAGTCCGTTTCCTGGGTAACTTATTTTTATACCTGCTTTAACTGTGACAGGCAGACTCTTGTAGCATCCCCATGAAACTTCAAATAAAGTGGAAACAACCGAACAAGCTGATGAAGAGCGGCCCTTCAAATGAATGAAGTCGATGTTGGACAGTCACAGAAGCCCCAAGGCAGGGCGTGGGGTCGTTCAGACTCCTCCAGACTCCTCCTGGGCTGCCCCTGTAGAGAGCCCCCTGGATTCCAAGATTCACACCCAAAGCCGAGGCCCTGGCCCCATTCTTGGACCCCTTGTCAGGTTTTATCAACCCTGAACCACCACGTGACCCACACTGACACCAATCGTCCCCGCTGCTCCCAGTTCAAATGGGTTTCACAGAAGTCCACAGAGCAGACACAGGCTCGGAGCTTTACAAACGCCATCTCTGTGACTCTTCAGAACAACCCTGTATTCGTCGGCCAAAGGGGTGCTGAGGCAAAATACCAGCAACTGGTTGGTTTCTATCAAGGGTCCTTATTTGAGGTAGGAGCTTACAGATACCAGGCCATAAAGCATAAGTGACTTCCCTCACCAAAGTCTATTTCCACGTGTTGGAGCAAGATGGCCGCCGACGTCTGCCAGGGTTCAGGCGTCCTGGGTTCCTCTGGGCTCAGCTCTTCTGTTTTCTCCATATGGTCAGCTGTAGACTATGAGGCTCTCTAGACTTTGCCTCTCTCCCATGAGGTCAGCTGTAGACTATCAGGCCAACAGCTCTGTCTCTTTCCTGGGCTCCAGCTTAAGACTTCAGCATCAAACTCTAACATCAAAACTCCAACATTAAAAGCCCTCCACCTCTGTCCTTTGCCATGTCTTTTATCTGTGAGTTCCCACCCATCAAGGGTGGGGCTCAGCACCCTACTGGCACAAGAGGCTTACCTGATTACTTAATCAAATAAACCTCTGAATCCAATATAATCGAATATGCCCAGAGGAAAAGATTGGTTTACAAACATAATCCAATATTTATTTTTGGAATTCATCAATGACATCAAACCACTACAAACCCTATGTAAAAGATTGTCCCTATTTTAAAGATGAAGTGACTGAGTCACCAAGAAGAGGGGGATGCTATTAAGATCACAGAGTCAATAAGTGTCATACAGTATTTAAGATCATGGGCTCCAAGGGGCTGCTGGATTTGAATCCAGTTCCACTACCTGCTACCTCCGTGACCTTGTGAAAGGAATGCAACCTCTCTGAACCTACTTTATCAGGTTGTCAGGAGGATTAAATGAATTAATATGTATAAAGCATTTTAAATAGTGACTGGTACTTACTAAGCACCACAGACGGGTTTGTTAAATATAGATGAATGGCAGAACTATCAATCAAATCCAGGTTTATCTAGCTCCAATATACACACTCTTAACAGGTGATTCAGATGCAGCTAACGATTCAGAGCTATTGTTTCATGGAATTTGAGGCCACCGTAGGGTTAAGGTACCCACAATGCTTATCAGCACATACTAAGTGGTCTCCTAGAATTCAGGTCTCCAGCTCATACTTAATGTCATGTGATTTTAACGTTGCCCTTCAGGCCTTCCTGGTTCAGTCCCAGTGGTTCCGGCCTCTAAAGGTCTCTCTCAATACTCATTCTGTTTTCAGGCATGTTGGCTCAACATGTCATCCACGTCTTCCAGGATATCATGCACAACATCCACAGACAGGGCTTGGGCAGAGGCCAGAAGTCCTTGGCAGATCATCCCTCTCCAGCTCCATGCTAATCCATGAAAATATTCCATGCATATGGTTTCCAACTTGAGAGTTTGCCTAACCATTATCAGCTTATCTTCATCTGGTCTAAGAGGACAGCCTCAGAGACTTGCTTTGCTCTAAAACCATGCATAAAACCTAAGAAATATTTCTAAGGAGCAGAAAACTTATGGATATGGTTCTTAAATTTCCCTTGGTTCCATCCCTTCTCTTCCTCCTTCTCCCCAACCGTGTACACCCTTGAAATCATCAGACTCAAGGTATAACTCTGTTAAGACCAGTTCCTTTAAATTTTACCCTAATAATTTCATTTTCCAGTTATTCCTACTTTTCACCTTAGTCCTAAGAGATAGGAAAACTGACTCTTCATTTTCACAGAGTTGGAAATTGAAACTCAGAGACGTTACGTAACTGTTCTCACGGTCCTATCAGCCAGTTAATGGGGACACCAATATTTATATTCAGTTCTGTCCACCAAGGTTCGTATTTTGCCCACTGTGTCATATTGACACTACTATGGCTGTACATGGCAAGAAAAATAAGGATGTTCAGGGAATCTCTGAGACCCCATTAACCTGCCCTTCACTTCAAAGAACACTAACCTTCTCAAGAATCACTGATGGTCCAAAAACTCATACCCCTGCTATCAGAAAGGTAACATCTTAAAGCACTCAGCCCCGTCTACAAGAATCCCCTTGACATATGCAGACACATCTGAGCACAACTCATTTTGTCCTAGAGACCACCAGCCCCTAAAACGGAAAGCCAGCTACGGAAGGAGCTTGAACACGAAGCCAGCTAGTCTCCTCCTGCTCTCCCTGCCAGGTTTGGCAAAGTCAAATCCTGGCCTTGTTGCAGGTGATTCACCTCTCCAAGGCATGAACACCAAATCAACTGTACAAAAGATTGCTTTCTTCACCTCTTTAATTCCTGAAGTCCTTATAGTCATTTGTTGTAATGTAAGCAATTATAAGCTTTCAGGTTTAGCAGACAGTTGAATAACAATGGAGGGAACACATCTCGGGCCTTTTCACAGGCAGATTTCAAGGGAGCCAGATCAAATTGACTGACATAAGCCTCAATTCTTCTCAACCAAACAAGAAACACAGGCTCTGCTTATCTTTAAGCTACAGGTTTGCACTTTTACGCCCTCTTTGCCAAACTCTTCCATCTTCCTGGCTTGTTAGACCATGCAGTGTGGCCCAAGCGTCCCCAAAAGGTGAGTATTATACCTGAGAAATAAAGTAGAATCAGAAGTCCAAATGATAAATTACACAAATAAATACAATTTTATTACCAATTTTAAAATGTAGTACAAAATAGCACCTTCAATTTTATTTTGAGAACTTAGTTCATGAAAGAGCTCCACTTATTTTGACATTTCAATTTTTCAGGACTCAGAAAATGAAGAGACAATAAAAAAAGTTCATTGTGTGCTTTTTTTATGTGATAGTACACTAAGCTTGCCAATCAGGAAGCACTCTTACACAGTCTTCTTGATTTACAAATGAATTTTCTGATTCACTGTTGAACAGAAAAACGGTGAAGACTTCAGAACAAGCACAGTAGCACTTTCAAAGCACAACACAGTTAAAGTCAAAGGCAACGTGAAGGAACAATACTTTATCTTAACGTATACATTTAATTTGTGTTTTGACACATCTCTCTTCACCCTAAAGACCAGATTCACAACTGAAAACACATTCAAAGCTCAATCTGTGTTACAAGGGCAGCCAACCTTTACCTGCTGATCATATACCACGTAATTTTGTCATTTTTTAAAAACTTCTTGAAAAGCATTTAATATGCCATTTTAAAATTTTCCCTAATGAAGATAAATTTCAATATGAGTTCACAACGAAATATTTGATAATTTAAGATAAAAAACATGGTAGAATAAGGGACCTAAAGGAACTTTCTGGAGGATTTAGTCTTCCTTAGGTTTAGGCACAGGGTAAGAAAATATATGATGCACTGACCATCACCACCCTTAAGTCTTCTAGAGCAGACATTACCAATCAATCACAACACTCTTTAATGCTAAGCCTAGAGACCTGGCTTCAAAATACTTCTCAAACTCAGTGGTTAACGTTGGTTCCAAGGGGAAGGGAGGGAAAAATAGGTGGAACATGGGGCAATTTGGGGGCACTGGAATTGTTCTGCATGATTTTGCAATGACAGATACAGGCCATTTTTCATTTTGTCAAAACCTATAAAATTGTAAGGTGCAAAGTGTAAACCATAATATAAACTGCTGACCATAGTTAGAGCAATGCTTCGTTATCTGTTCATCAATTGAAACGGGTACACCACACTCATGTAAGGTGGTATTAATAGGGGAAAATGTGGGAGGGGGAAGGAGTCATTTGAAACCATTAATTAGCACAATATCCATTACACACATGTTCCAGAGACTTAAATCTCTGCTCTGTTCATAGGCCAGTTGAGCCCTGACTCTCAGTAGAGTTGCAGCTAACACCTAACTCTCCAGTTCATCTGACTTGCCCAGGACAACAAACTGATGATGATGGCCAACGCCCATTCCAGACAAGAGAGCGTATCTGCAACTGCAAGCAAGACAGTTCCATCCATCTGCCCCATGGGAGCTAAGCCCCCTCTCAATCAGAAGCGGAAATCCTCAAGTCTGAGGAATGAACCAACATGATGGGGGAATGCAACTATGGACCAAACTAGACTTACTATTATTCAAGTAATGAAAGGACTTATAACATTGATATAATTATAGTGATAACCAGAGGTTCTGAAGGGTGGGAGAGGGAAGAATAGGTGTAACATGGGGCATGTTGGGGACAACGAAATTGTTCTGAATGACACTGCGATGATGGATACAAGCCATCATACATTTTGTCAAAACCTATAAAATTGTGAGGTGCAAAGTGTAAACCATACTGTAGACTATATAGACCATGGTGAGCAGCAATGCTTCAATATGTGTTCATCAATTGTAACAAATGTACCCCACTAATGAAAGATGTTATTAATAGGGGAAAATGTGAGAGGGGTGGGGGTGTAGTATGTGGAAATTCCCTATATTTTCAATGTCACTTTTTTGTAATCTAAACATCTTTAAAAATAAAAGTTAAACAACTTCTTCCTTCAGTCCAATTGCCCCCAAAACTCACTGGAGTTGGGACAAACTTATCTGCCAGCATAGGCTTTGTGACAAACCTATATGAATTTGTGGAATTAATGACTACTATTTTGGTTTAAGTTTCATATGGGTGGGGGGAGCTACAATACTTCAAGTGCACAATCCTTCCAGCCAGGATTCTGACCTGGACATCCCATAAAAAACCTGATCGCCTGGTGGATAAGAAGGCTGGCTGGTGCAGACCTTAGCTAACTGTGGAGCTAGAGGTAAAAGGAGTTCAAGTCTCAGACATTTGAAGACGGGCACAATTTATTTGATTGTGTGGACTCTTCTCAGATTGGTGCATGTTGAAACATTGGCTTTTCTTATTAATCTGAAAAGTATACACATGAAATCTTTCCAACATAAAAATATATAGAATGACTTAATGCAACGAACCGTACTTTTTTTTAACAGAAAGAATAACATCTAACACAAATCACTAAGAAAACCACTACACTAATATGTGGTTTCCTATGGCTAATGTTCTAAAAACAAAATGTTCTATTTGGCTTGGGTCTCAACTTTCATCATGTTCTCATTAGTGCTACTTTATACCTCTCTGTCCACCATGCAACAAGAAGTAAAAGCCCAAAATAGAGTGAGGGTGTCTCTTTCAAGAAAAAATTGCTTTAAAAAAGACTATGACAAATACGACAAGTTGATATCACTCAAATTGATACTGTATTTGGTAAAATAAAAACCATGGAAAAATGAAAAACAATCAAGCCACAATAGTGAGGAACTGTAACTTATTCCATTTAGAAATAAATGAAAGCAAGATGTTGTCATAAGTGCTAACTTTTATGACAGACTGCCACCTCTCACCAATATCCTTTCTCATACTGGTTTTCCAATTATATATCATGAATATTTATTCAATATATATTCAGATCCTATGAATTCAATATATTCAAACTGAAATTATATAATTAAAATGTGTATGTGTGTGCATGTGTGTGTCTAAAGGGCCTAAAGAAACTTCTTAAGGATTTAATTTTCCTTAGGTACAGGCACAAAATGCATGACACTCTGACTCTACACATGTACATATATACACATATTCTCAAAGGGCTGGGCCCTCGCAAAAGATGGTACTATCACTAATTAGCATGAAAGACAGAAAATAAAGGAAAAAAAAAAACATACTAAAATACTGAACCCTGAGAAGGAATACCAGTTGTCTTTCATATCATGTAAAAGCTTTATTTTTAATTCCCTCAAACCCACAGCATTCTTTAAAACACACACACACACACACACACACACAATCACTCTTCAAAAATTTTAACAGAGCAAAGATTCTATATATTGACATACTAATTATAGGGGAAAATAAAGAAAACATAATTACAGTTAAATGCACATTTGAATTCATGTTTAAGAAACTATTGCTTTAAGTAACTCAGTGGCGTCTTTCCAAGGGAACGTTCTAGAAAAGAATCATTTCATCAAAATCTGAGGGCCTGCAGATCAAGGGGGGCGGTTCAGAAGGGCCCTGGAAAAACCTGGCAGGAGGCTCAGAAAGTTCTCAGGTCCTCCCAACAGCCACTTGTTGAGCACGTCCAGTAACAAAGCCTCGCCTGGCACAGACACTGCCAGTGAGAAAGCCCTGCCCTGCCCTTCACAAAGCGCCTCCGCGTCACCCACGGGTTAGCTCCCTCCCGCACCTGGTGAAATCTGACCCTCCAAGGTTTCCCCAAGTCTCATCTTCAGACAGACCAGGGCTTGGCGAGTGGTTTAGCTTTTCTTCCTTCCACGGGTTAATAAGTGCAGAGGGAGTAATGCTGCAAGCCTGCAAGGGAATGTCATTTGACAGGTTTATTACCAAAGTTTCTTTTAGACTCATTTAATTTTTATGAATTTTTAACTTTCATTTTTTGGTGTCAGTCCCTCTGGTGGGAAAATGGCAAATAGCGGGAACAGTGAAGGAAAGCTGCAAATTCAGTTTTCAAAATCCACAAAGCGAAATGAATGTTGAAGGAATCTAAATTTATTCAAGTAGTTTTTTTGGCAAGTTTTTTAGTTCTTATGCTTCTGAAGGTATTAAGACTTAACACTCTACCGGGATTTTTGGGACACCCTGTATCACCCATATGATGGGTGATTTCTTTTGGGTACAAAGTTATCATTCTCTTTAAGTTAATGCATGTCCTTTGGTCAGTCTAAAGGATTTTTTCCCCCTTGATTTAAGATGATTTTTCCTTTAAAGATGTCTTTTTCAGGATTTTGAGATATTATCTCAGAGCACTGCTTTCCAAAATGGAATGAAAAATTAAATTATTGTCACAGAGGTAATTTTTGTTTTTGGAAAAGAAAAGCAATCTCCAAATTTATTTAAACAAGAAAAGGAGCAGGCAGTATGTCATAGGGGTAATTTTAATATTTCTTGTTATTCCTTTCTAAATTAGAAAATTCCTTTCTGAATTAGAAAATATATTCTTATTATCTAAGAGTCAAAGCATGCATATGGTCTTTGTTTAAAACAATGAAACACTGATCAATATATATAAAGAGATATATTCAGGTCTTTGTGCCAATGGGTTTCAAACTTTTAAAAAATTGTAATCCCAGGCAGGATTCCATTTTATATTACAACCCAGGAGATAAATACAAAGGTGTATGGGTATGTATACATGAAATACTTTTGGCTGAAATAAATGTTTAAAAAACATCTGATATACTCTGATCCTATTTTATTCTAGCCCTTTTTCATCTAAAAATTATGTTGATTGTGATTCATTATATAGACTTCAGCACCACTCATGGGTTGATAATCAAAAATTTTTTTTAAAGATTTATTTTTTATTTCTCTCCCCTTACCCCCACCCCCACCCCCCGTTGTCTGCTCTCCGTGTCCATTCACTGTGTATTCTTCCATGTCTGCTTGCATTCTTGTCAGTGGCATGAGAATCTGTATCTCTTCTTTGTTGCATCATCTGGCTGCGTCAGCTCTCCGTCTGTGCAGCGCCACTCCTGGGCAGGCTGCACTTTTTTCATGTGGGGTGGCTCTCCTTACAGGATGCTCTCCTTGCATGTGGGGCTCCCCTACACAGGGGACACCCCTGCATGGCACGGCACTCCCTGCGTGCATCAGCACTGCACATGGGCCAGCTCACCACATGGGCCAGGAGGCCCTGGGTTTGAACCCTGGACCTCCCATGTGGTAGGTGGACGCTCTATCCATTGAGCCAAATCCCCTTCCTGATAATCAAATTTGAAAAACAATGAACAGGGTGTAATGGGGTTTGTTAGTATGCAAAAGGGTTACCTCATTAACTCTTACATGCTTTTGGCTTCTGCATATTTTCACCCAAAGTGCTTCTAAAACTCCAAAGTGTACAAGAATCACGTGGAGATCTCGAAAATGTGCAGATTCCAGTTGAGCAGTTGGGGGTGGAGCCCCAGACTCTGCATTTCTAGCCAGAGCCAGATGGTGGATGCTGGGGTCTGAGGAGCGGGGGTGTAGAAGTCAATCTGGGGGCCTGGGAAGAGACGTGACTGGGGTCCACCACCCCGTACCAGTTAAAGCTGCCAAAACAATGCATCTCATCGACTCCCTCCACACCGGGGCCAAGAACACTGCGTTTCCACGGAGACATACAGCACACAACGTGGCAAAAGGTGGCTGCAAGCATCCTTGAGCAGACCTTGTGGTGACATTAGTTCCTTCGTAATCCTGCTTCTGCGACCTTTACCCAATTTCCTTTCTCCGTAGCCTACTCCCAGCCAAGCACAGATACCACCACTCTGTTTCAGATCTCTTGGCAGCAGTTTTGCGGTGGATTACCTAAAAATGTGGGCAACTGCTGAATCTAGATTAAGCAAAGCAGGAACAGGTTATACAAAACCATCCAAAGAGGACGCCAACAGACAACTGTGTGAAATATTTATTAACATTTCGTTGAAGGAACCTGTTAAACCGTGAAACTCGCTTGTCAAGCAGGACTGGACTCCTACAATACTTCTGAACGTAGACAGAAGTAAATCTTATAATGCAGAGCATGCTTTCATGGGCTTTATGGTTAGAATTCCCAAACTAGGAAATACTGAGTCAGTAATTCTAACTGCTCCTGGTACAGTACTGTGTTTCATACTTTCAGCCTCCAGAATTTGGCTGATCCAGGTGTTGATAACATGGAAACAGTCTTACTTTCCATGAGACTGTCTTTTACATCATCATTTTTTGTCCACATCTGGAGGGACAGGGAGTGAGCTGCTCACTCCTTATGCCAAGCATGTGCCTGGCACAGATTTAGTGCTGGATAAGTAAATGATAAAAGAATGAATGGATGAGCATAATTTTTAAAATAATATATTACTGGGAAGCGCCTGTGGCTCAATCAGATGGGCTCCCATCTACCACAGGGGAAGCCCTGGGTTCACGTCCCAGGGCCTCCTTGTGAAGGCAGGGTGTCACCCAGCCCGCCAGCACTGTGGAGAGCTGACTCACCAAGGTGATGCAACAAAAAAGGGGGGAAAGCAAAAAAAAAAACAGAGAAGAGCGCGCAGCAAATGGACACAGAGAGCAGACAGCAAGCAAGCTGCAAGGGGGGAGGCGAAATTAAAAAATATATATATATATATGTAACTTTATTAGCAGAATTCTCATTACAGAATTGCTTTATTGAATAACAAGAGCCTTTAAAAAGGAGGCAGAAACGGAAAGTGGCATTTTGCAATTTGCCGATGAACACGATGCAGATGGGGAGAAGGGAGAGGAAGGTGAGAAAAGAGGGATGGCGAGAGCGAGAGAGAGAAGATGAAAGAGACACGACAGTGACAGAGACCACCGGAAGGATTCGGGGTGGAGCAGGGCATGGGCGCTGAGGTCAGCTCCACAGCTCCGGCTAAGGGCATTCGGTCCCCCAAAGAACCAAGCCGGAGTCCAAAGCAGGCCAGGGATTCTCAGCGGAAATGGGAGTTGTGTGCCGCACTTGAGGGTCACGCGCCAACAAGAAAGGACTCGAGCGTGGCAGGTGCTGCCAGCTCTCTGGCCGTGCCCCAGTACCCACCAGCTTGCCCTCTGACTGCTGACACGGGTTTTCCTTTACCTGTCCAAGAGGAAGTCTGGGAATGCCTGGGAATCCACTGCCTCTGGAGGCAGCCCTGCACCAGTGCCCGGCAGGCTGGGTGAGTCAACACCAGCTCCCTTGCTCAGGAGGTGGGATACCATGAGGCACGTGCCCCGCACTCATTCCCAGGGCCCCCCAGTACCACTGAGCTCCGACTGCCCGTGGTGGTAGGGGGCTTGTGATCACTCTCTCCAATCACTGCCGTTCCTTGCCTGGGTGCCTTCTCCACTCCCCTTACGGTGTTTTCTTCACCTCCCAGAAGAATAACCTGCACATGAATTTTCATCTCGGCTTCCACATCTGGGAAACCCAATCCATCAAGGCAAGTATCTGAAAGGAATATTGGGGGAGCCACTCGACCCTCACGTTCCTCCCATGTAGCGGCTCTCTGAGCTCCCAGGACCCTGCCTTAGGAAGGGCCCAGGATGATGAGAGATGGGCCAATTTTCCATCACTGAGGTTCTGGGCACAGAATCATCAGGGGTTTCTCTGAACAGCAGGCTCTGGCCCCACTTCTTTCAGACCACCAGAAACACAACTTCAGGGACATTCCTCTCTCTCCCAAGGGGAGAATAAGCAAAAAACACATCTTTTTGGCTATACTTAGTAGTAATATTTTGATGAAGTTCTTTCACAGTTTTAACAAGTATTTCATAAACAATACAAGGTGTTGGTGGTTGGGTAATGTATGGGAGCCCCGTATGACGATATGCATGTGGGTTTTTTATTAAGATTTATTTATTTATTTATTTCTCTCCCCTTCCCCCCCCCACCCACCTGGGGTTGTCTGTTCTCTGTGTCTATTTGCTGTGTCTTCTTTGTCCGCTTCTGTTGTCCTCAGAGGCACGGGAATCTGTGTTTCTTCTTGTTGCATCATCTTGCTGCATCGGCTCTCCATGTGTGCGGCGCCATTCCTGGGCAGGCTGCGCTTTCTTTCGCACTGGGTGGCTCTTCTTACGGGGTTCACTCCTTGCACGTGGGGCTCCCCTACGTGGGGGACACCTGTGCGTGGCACGGCACTCCTTGCGCACATCAGCACTGCGCATGGGCCAGCTCCACACGGGTCAAGGAGGCCCGGGGTTTGAACCGCGGACCTCCCATGTGGTAGATGGATGCCCTATCCACTGGGCCAAGTCCGCTTCCCTGCATGTTTATTTTCTAAGTCCATAATTTTACTGTACACTTATTGTTTTTGTATGTTCATGTAGGAATGATAGCTTTCAACTGAAAATTTTAATGAAAAAAACACCTTTTGTTCTCAAAGGAAGCAGGGATCGAAGGCTGAGCAAAATACAAACATAATCCCTATTCACTTCAAATACCCCTAAAGCAAAACTTTTACACACTGCTAATAAGTAATAACACTGGACCCCTAGAAGGGGGTCTTTACTATAGTGTCAGTAAGAGGCAAAGATGAGGAGCAACCACTGCCATAGTCCAAATCAAAGTTTAATGCATTACCAGGAGGGATTTCAAACCACAAAAGAGCAAAAATGAAACAGATTTCAAAACACTGCTAGACAGAAGAGGAGAAATGTGTTGTAAACCCCCTCAGGGTGATGCTAAATCACTCTTCTTCCATGTAATGGTAATTCTGAGAAGCTGAAAACCTTGAGGGAGGGGAAAAAAAATAGTCCACAAAAAAGCTAGGAATTGAGAAAGCTGCCACAAGAGCTAGCTGGCCAAAATAATCACACTGAAAAGGAGATTCAGAAAAGCTTGTGGCTTGATACTTTCCAGTCCCTGAACGATGTCCTTGAAGAATCAGTCTAGAACCCATCACTTAGGGAAGCCCTCGCTGTTATCTAAGTCAAAGAATCAGTCCTCAGGCTCAGGGTCGCTCACAGTCAGCCACTCTGAAGGACGTTTCTGGACAAGTCTTCAGAAGCTGCCCTCCTTGGATTCTGAACATTTTCTGGGTTTCATCTTTGCAGAGAACATCCAACTTTGGGGCCCCGGTTTCTTGCCAACTTGGTTGAGGAGACGAGAAGATCTTCTATCTTGGTTCTTATGTGTGGATGGCTTTTCTTTTTTCCTTAAGGGAAAAGAACACCAGTGCCTTTTTGTAGGACAATGTATTCCCTTATTTATAACGCAGGACAGCAGGGCCTTGTAAGTGTATATTCTGGTTCATTCAAGGACACACGGTTGGTCGTTTTAAAATTAGATTCATCCTAATTACATGAAAAGAGCCTCCGTGTGGTTGGTCAAAAAGGCACAGAAATATTAGTCAGCTGGACTTGCCTTCTAGACCACACTCAACTTGTTTAACATACAGCCCCTGCCCTCTTGCAACTTAAAATCCAGCACAGAAGTACTCATCTTACTGACAAAGAGGAGGCTTAGACACTGCAACACATAGTAAGCGACTAAACATGTCGTATTTCCTAGGGACAAAGGGGTGAGGGAAACTGTCACTGAAGTGGCATGTTACAGCAGGGCAGAAACAAGGAGAATTTCCTAATTAGTCGGGGAAAGCTTTCTGGAACTTTTTTGAACAAGGAATATTGGGAAGCTGGACCGAGGGAAAGATTCAGGGAAACATCATTTAGTGTGGAGAGTAAACAAGCATAAAGAACAAGCAATGGGAGTAGCTGCTATGAGAAAAACGAGGTTAAGTGGCTTAAACTCCAGATGCAACTCAAGTGGGAGAGCTGAATGTGTGTTCAAGATGTTGGAATCTGGGCAGGAAGTTGAATAACTATTATTTCCATGTTCCACAAACCCCAAAAGCTCACTAACTTTGACAACTGAGCAAAGAACGCCTCTCTGAAGCTGAAAGTGCTGGGCCATCCATAAAATGGAGACTCATGTCAATTATCACATAATAATAATTTAAAACTAAAGAATAACTGATGGCACAAAATAAGTGGATTTAGGGGCAGACCAGTATGGGTCTTTCTCTCTGATTTCCTGCCTTTTGGGCAGGGTACTTAACACAAATAATTTACTAATAAAACGACAATAAAGTGGTTTTTGATGTTTGAGCGCTCACTACGCACCAGGGACTGGCTAAGCAGTGTATAACCATTATCTCATCTAATCTCCACGATACTGTGACGTAAGGACCGACGTCATCCCCTTACACAGATGGGCTGGCTGAAGTTCAGAGAGGCGACATAACTTGTCAGAGATCCCACAGTTAGGAGGTGGCCCTGCCGGGCATCCACCTCGTGTGCCTTCCAAGGCCTATATGGATTCTGCCACCCAACTCCGTCCCCCAACTCGCTCTCCAAAGCCCTCGCTCCCAACCAACTCAAGACGCAAGAACCCCAGCTTCCCACCTCCTCACGAGAAGCTAATAGGAAAGGGACTTCCTCCCACCCTTCTCCGTGATGACCGAGGGTTACAAGAGAACACCACTGGATCCCTCCCAGCGAGGGCGACCCTGAGCCCCCGAGACCCCAGGGAAAAGGCCAATACCAAACGGGAGATTAAGAGCCTTGTTTCTTTTTTCAACAATCAGCTATGCAGTGCCTGAGAGGGGATTATCAGGATGAAAGCCCAATACTACAAATCTTAATTTTCAACATTTTACAAAAAACAGACTTAGGAAGTAGAGGATAGCTTTACCCTGGCTGCTATGAACGTATACAAGTATTTGTTTTTCTTTTACATGTCCTCAGCATGATGCTTATCATCACTGATTAGTTCTATTTCCAAAATGCATGTGCCCTTTATATCTACTTTACTTCTTAGAATAAGACATTTTATATTAATTAAACAGTAAGAATTTCACGAAAGTAAAATGTGTAGTTAGAAGGAAAGAGCATCTTTGTTTTCGCTTATCGCACCATTATTATCCTTGCCCCTCTAATGTTTCCTTCAGGCCAGGTATTAATATAGACCCATCTAAGTAACAGCTAAAGCACATGCATAAATTGGGAAGGAAACAAACATCCTTTTTGACAGAAAAAGAGAGGGCCTTCTTGTACTAAGCAATTTTAGATAGGATAAATACTAGAAAAATAGTATTTCTAGTCAAGATAATACATAATGAGTCATTTATTTAAGCAGCCTAAAGCTCTGAAAAAATTATTCTGGGAAAATGGCTTTGATGACTCTGTTAACATGACAAAGATCAGCCCTGGTCTCTGCTCCCTGACATGAAACTTCAGTTCCTTTTGAAAAAAATCAGCATATTAATGATGTGCCCATAATGACACCAGGATGAATCAGCAGACCCCAATACCATATGCATATGATGGCCACACAGAAATCCAAATGATTGCCAAAGACTAAGAGGTCCAGCAGGAGTACAGACGACCGCAGAAGAATGAGAAAGAAGTGGGGAAAGAGAACTAGGTCAGATAAGAGGGAGGCACTGCATCATAAAACAGAGCTGGGTTACCTCCTTGCTATAAAGATGCCTTCAGAGTAACAAGACAGTGATGGAGAATAAAAAGACACAGTAGCGCGGTGTGGGAAAGATGGCTAGCTGCCCACCAATTAACTCTTGCTCCCCTTTCCATGGAGATGCCTGGTCAGGGACTTTATTTTCTGTTCATGTCCATTTAGGTGGGGACTTCTGGTTGGTCCTCCCCAGGGGTACGTGGGCTGAAATGATTTGTGTCACTTTAAGCCAAGGGCCTTAAGAGGCAGGGGTGCGTCTCCACTCGTTCCCTGTTTGGTGAGCAGAAGCAAAGAGCACATGACCTTGGAAACCATGTGCTGAAGATGGGGACACCAAAGACCGAAGGAACCTGGACCCCTGAATCACTGTGGAAGAGCCAGCAGTCAATTAGGAACAGCTACTGTCAGCTTCTCAAGTAAAAAAGAAATTTCTATTTTATATGAGCCATCGTACATTTTGTTTGTAAATGCAGACAGTGTTTTCCTAACCAATAAAAAAGTATCTCAATCACTTGAAATAGTACATGTAATTGATTTTTGCATGGGATCTGACAAAATAACATCTTTTTAAGGCTAAAGGTGTGCTGTCCAATCACAGCAGCCACTAGCCACAAATCGCTACAGAGCACTTGATGTGTGACTAGTCCTGAGATATGCCATGAGTGTAAAATACATACCAGAGGGAACGGACGTGGCTCAAGTGATAGAGCGTCTGCCTACCATATGGAGGGTCCAGGGTTCAAACCCAGGGCCTTCTGACCCGTGTGGTGAGCTGGCCCATGCGCAGTGCTGATGTGCGCAAGGAGTGCCATGCGACGCAGGGGTGTCCCCCGTGTAGGGGTGCCCCATGCGCAAAGAGTGCACCACGCAAGGAGAGTTGCCCCATGTGGGGAAAAAAAAAAAGCACAGCCTGCCCAAAAGTGGCGCCGCACACACGGAGAGCTGACACAGCAAGATGACACAACAAAAAAAGAGACAGTTTCCCAGTGCTGCCTGATAATATAAGCAGACACAGAAGAACACACAGCAAATGGACACATAGCAGGCAATGGGGGGGAAGGGGAGAGAAATAAATAAATCTTTAAAAAAATATATATACACCAGATATGGAAGACTTAGTGCAAAAACATATAAAATATATCATATTTTATGCTGTTACCTGTTCAATAATATTTTAAATATATTGAGTAAAACAAAACACATAATTGAAATTAATGCCATGGGTTACATTTTACTTATTTTTAATGGAGGCACTAGAAAATTTTAAATGGCATGTATAGCTAGCTTTATATTTTTGTTGGATAGTGCTGGGCTAGCAGCCCACCATCCAATTTTTTTTTTTTAATTGCATGTTTTGTTTTGTTTTGTTTTTAAGATTTATTTTTATTTATTTAATTCCCCTCCCCTCCCCCGGTTTTCTGTTTTCTGTGTCTTTTTGCTGCGTCTTGTTTCTTTGTCCGCTTCTGTTGTCGTCAGCGGCACGGGAAGTGTGGGCGGCGCCATTCCTGGGCAGGCTGCACTTTCTTTCGCGCTGGGCGGCTCTCCTTATGGGGTGCACTCCTTGCGCGTGGGGCTCCCCTACGCGGGGGACACCCCTGTGTAGCACGGCACTCCTTGCGCACATCAGCACTGCGCATGGGCCAGCTCCACACGGGTCAAGGAGGCCCGGGGCTTGAACCGCGGACCTCCCATGTGGTAGACGGACGCCCTAACCACTGGGCCAAAGTCCGTTTCCCCACCATCCAATTTTTAAGTTAAGTTTTATTGGAACACAACCGTGCCCATTTGTTTTCATATTGTCTATGGCTGCTTTTGCACTACAGCAACAGAACTGAGTAATTTCAACACTGTATGGCCCACAAGACTGAAAACTATTAGGATAAGGCCTGTTACAGATAAAGTTAGCTAACCCCTGGGCTAAGGCTAAATTTGAGATTATCCAATTTACCTGGTTTTATTATTTTATGACTAAAGAAATTAAAGCTCTGGTAAGTCAAGAGACTTGTCCAAAATATTTTATTCTCATTTAGGAGGTATTTCCATAATGCTACTCTCTCATTCCTTTAGTCATCCAGAGTCTCCTGCCACCCCTAATTTTGGCCATTAAAGAAATAATATCCTCATCGATTAGAAAATCAACACTTACCATTATGCATCTCAACCCAACAATGTCAATACTATTTCAATGTATCTGTGTGGAAGTATGTTTCCAGCAGATGTGGCATAGAAACCCTTGAAGTATTATTCAACTCTAATAAACTGTGGCAGTGTTTCAATGAGGCCTCATCTGAAGACGTTTTAAAGAGAATTTTATCTGTAATCTGCTTTCAAATTAAACTTGAAATTCCCTCAAACATAGCCCTAGCTTACTAAAAATAATCATTATTGGAATTACATTAGGAAAAAAAACTGCCACATCTCAGTTCCAGGCACTGTCATTTCTCAGTCTTTATCTGAGATCTCTGGCCTCTCCCCAGCTGAAGACCTAGCTCAAAAGAATTTCTCTAAAACAAAAATCTGATCTCACTGAACATTCTTCAGTGTCTTTATGCTCTCAAGATAATAGCAATCCTCCTTACTGTGACCAGAAAAACCCTTCCCCATCTGGGACTGATGTGCTCCAAAAACCTCATTTATTGTCCCTTTGAACATCAGTTGGATAAGTCTCCTTGAAATTCCCCCAAATCTTTGTACCCCCAATACCTTTGTCTATGGTGTTCTTTCTGCTGGAAATCCTTCCACTCCCGCTCTGTATTCTCCCTGCACCTGCTGCTTACTCCATCACAGAACTATCGATACTGTAACTGCATGTTCTACCACCACTAACAGCTATAGGAGCACACAACTGTGGGCCAATCACTATGTTACTTTATGTAATCTTTACATGTTACAAAGGAGAAAACCGGGCATATGCAACAAATCCAGGGGAAGCAGGAAATGCATTCACACTTTCCCACTCCACAGCCCTGGTTCTTTACCTCTACAGCCAATGGTTCTCAAAAGGGTCATTTTGGCTCCCAGGAAACATCTGGCAGCATCTAGAGACATTTTTGGCTATGACAAATGCTGGGGAGAGGGTGGTTGCTACTGGTATACAGTGGGTAGTCACAGCAATGTTGCTAAACACCCTACCATGCACAGGATAGTCTCCCAAAGCAAAGCACGAAAACTATTACACTGTGGGATAAATTGATATGTTTGTCATCCACAAAGGGCATAACAAAGTGCTTTTACAAAGATTTTATCTGTAAGGGTCCCCTCATTCCAGTTTTAAAATTAAAAGTAAAATAATACAAACGAATACAACCTTATACTTCTCCTTGCTGTAGCTACAATTCAGATAAAAATAGATTATTCTAGATCTCCAGGTGCTGGAAGTGGAACAGAAATTACAGTAAAGCTTAGGGGAAATCCATAAAGAAAAAGAAAATACAAATGGCAGAAGTAAACCAGTGTCCAGCTTATGTGGTTAATACATTTAATCATCAGAAATAAAGTGAAGGAAAGCTATATTTTCTGATCATAATACTTCTAAAATAAAAGAAATGTAGCATGATTTTTATATCATCTCAAAACATTTCAACAAGCAATATTACTGGTGTTATATAAAAACTGCTAGATTCTTTGCGAAAAAGCAAAAAGTCTCGCCTTGGGGCCATACACTATTCCTCTGAGTTATCGCTTATATTGAAATATAGTAAGAGGTGAAAACAAATGAGCTTGTTTTATTTTTTTAAGGTAATCACTTAAACCACTGTTTCTAACAACCACTTCATTGAACTTTAGCCACTTAAGACGTTCCATAAAAAAAAAAAAAAAAAAAAAAGATGGTACTTAAATAGTTTCACTCTTCCTGTAGATTCAAAATGTACACTAGCATTAAAAAAGTCTCTGAAAACTCTTGCATTAAGTTGCTAAAGTCAGGATGTTCCAAATATAATTGTGTGTAGGGTAAAATAAATAACTGCAAAATAAGACAAGGATCTGCCAACACAGCCCGATGTTCAGAGAAGGAATTCAGACGCTCTGCAAATGACGGCTGGATTTGTGGCTTCAGCCATCAGCACTGCAGAGGCATTTCTCACTGTGATTTGAAAGCTGGGCACGGGAACCACATATTGTCGCTGCCTTTTTCACTCTACATGAAAACAGGACACAAACTTGTCACCGAGGGCGGATTCTGCACGTACAGACATGCGGGTAGGTGAGACATTTATGCATGTGGAGAGAAATGTGAAAAAAGATGACCAAGCTCAAACAATGTCATGCTCATTATCATCAGCCATCATTTCTTGTTTTGGTTTTTTTTTTTTGAGCACCTATTCTGTGCAAACATTTTCTGAAATCTGAGAAAACAGAGTCCACATAATAAAGGGCAGGGGGTTATATCTAAACCATCTTTAGAACCACTGAACCACATCTGGCATAAAATCCAGAATGGCCAAGAGGTCCGCAAAGGTCATGATCACACATTATGCCACAAAAATCAAGACTCTCTTCTAAGCGTTCCTCACACAAATACTCTTTGGCTGACCGAGGAGTCAAGGGAGCATATTTCCCAAATAAAGAAGATACGCCGCTGTCCATTTTCATTCCTTAGTCCATGCTCTCGCTTCAATCATCTAATCACCCATGACTTTCTGAATTCTGAAATTATTCATCGCAGAGGAGAAGCCACGGTTCCCAAAGACCCTCTTTCAGAGTTGGTAAACAGAATGAGTAACTTTGTTCAGATCAATGCTTTCCTAGTTTTTTATAGGATAAATATACATGCGATGACGAGTGAAAAGTGAATGCTTTTTAAAAAGCAGGATTAGGGAAGATAAAAATTAGAATAAAGCATCCAGATCAGGAAGATAAAGCAGAGCTCAGTTATGAAGACCAGAAGCTCCTTAGCTGTGACAAGTTAGACCGTGAGTGGTCTTCCAGTTTCCTAACCTCTGAATGCATCTCCATCAACATTTCATTTTGATAAGCACTGTCCAGCATGGAGTTCAAGGTCATTTTAGCTGACGAGAGCCTCACAGGCAGGTATTCTGGGTTGTCAAGGGCAATCCATATTCTGTTGAAATTAAACGCACCTAAGACAAGCGTTACCATTCTCCAACACGTTCACAGCCAACAGAACCATCTCCAGGAAAGCGTCTCCTCAGAACGTCTGAGGTGGGATGAAAAGGCTACACTATGAATTCTGGACAGAGAATCAGGGTTCCTGGGGTTCTCAGTTCCAGCCTCTCCGGGCTGGCTGTTTGGAAAAGATTCTTTAGCTCACAGTGGAGCTCAGTCTCCCAGTCCACAAAAACAGAGCTGTACAAGAAGAGTACATAAAGTCTCCAAAGGCCCTTAAAATTAGGACAATATGGACGAAACAACATTAGTATTGAACGCTGAGGAGATTCCTGAGGGGAAGATTCGGAAATACAAGACTGTGACTCAGTCAGGCGGAAACATTTTGCCCCACTTGTTGAAATGCCATAATTGACTAACAAGTTCAGGGATTTAAACTGGAGACAAACATTACTAATCAGAAAGTCTCACGGGGCCTACACATAATCAACGCCCCACTAGCTGGATACCAAGAGAATGCTGGATGAGTCCCTCTGAAATTGACACTAATATATGTGGGCTGCAAAACCCACAAAAAGATAACCTCCTCCGAAAGAGAGTATTTCATTTAGTACAAGGACCTCAATCAGGCCCCTCCTAAGGGAGACCATTTCAGAATCCCTTTTCCTTCATATATGCCTATTGTCTCGTAGGCCACAGGGCTGCCTGCTGGGTTGCAAAATGACCAACAGGGCCAAGCACACAGTAGGTGCACAAATATTTGTGGCTGAATGCGTGAGCAAATCAAAGAATCAAATAGTTTGTAAATAAACTGAGGCGTTAACCTGCCATCTACTACGCAACCATCGTGGAAACCAGAGTAAGCCCTTCTAGCAAAACAGATATGGGCAGATGATAAAATCCAGGCAGCAGGCATTGAATTTGGGCAAAACGAAGTCAGCAGATGACACGTCACAGCAGCATCACAAGGGAAAGAGAGCCAACACCCCCTGTCCCTCTCCCATTCATTCATCCAACAAGCATTTTCTGGGGGACGACGTGTCAATCTCTTTGCCAGGGACGTGGAGTGCCAGGGAATTCAGATGAGTGAACCCACAGCCCCCCTTCATGATTTAGTAGGGGAGACAGAAATGCAAGCAAATCCACAGCCCGGCAGCATGAGAAGAGGTACACAAAGGAAAGCACAAAGCATCAGGGCCTCCTGTTCAAGGAAGTCTCTGGCCATGGGGCCGTTTTCTAGTTCCTGGGTGCTCTGGCCTCTCAGATTGCTCCAGTCAAAAGCTAGCCGAGACAGTGGATATTTGAGAAAGTTAAAGAACCTGTTAACCATTCAATTCCCTAGGTTTTCTGAGCTCTGCTTCTGCCCTGGCCATCATCACCAGAATCTCCATGGCTCCCAAAGATGATAAACTCAAGCCAGATTAATTTCATCATTATACCTGCTGCATTTTCTCCTCCTCAATGGTTACTGGTAAAAGACCTGGCCCTTCAAAGGGTGTTACTTCATTACCTGTACAAATGAAGTTAAAGTACTATTACGTGATCTGATATTTCAGATGAGAATCTATAGAATATGTCTCCCAATTTAATCCTAGGAAAATTTTATTATAATAAAAACACAGAGTATATTCTAGGTTCCAGGCGCCTTAGAAAGCGCTCCACAGGTCTGTGCTCTATCCTCACAAATGCAATAGATACCCGGGTCTCTCCAGGCCCATCCCTTTTTTTTTTTTTTATTAACTTGGCTGCTAAGAAGCTCAGACCTAAATCAAATATTCAAAAACAGTAAGCAGTTAGGATTTTAGGTTATTTTCCCTCTTCTGTAGAATTTTGATCTTTGTTCCCCTCCCACCTTTTTCAGTCTCATGGTTTTGTTAGGATATTTATTATACATCTACTCAGGTTTTTGAACGTCATCGTTGTATTAGGGTATTTATTATGCATTTGCTCAGGTTTTTCAAAGTCTATACTACATAAACAAACAAAAAAAATTGCCATTATCATCAAATGCAATTCCCTTCTTCTCCCAATTAGCAGGATTTTTCCATGAATAACTAATTGGAGGATGACCCCTTGGGTATTTCTCACCCCGGTCACTTGGAAAACTCAGCTAAGGCGATATGCCACAACCATCAGTTTCAGAGCATGTTTACAATAGTGCAAAAGGGGAGAGGCTGCCTGACCTAACTTCCAACACGGTAACTACCAGGTCATTTCCAGATCTACTCCAGAAGGCCTGCTTATCTGGTATTAGATCTTTTTTCCCACCCCCCTTGTACGAGATCTGGACAGTGTCCCTCGAACCCTTCTCCCACGCCGGCGTTTGCAGCCCCAGCTGTACCCGCACACCCCCTCGGGTCCACAGGGCCGCCAGGGCCAGCCGCACTGTCAGAACCTGCTGGGTGAGAAGGGACTGCCACCAGCCCGGTGATGTCGGTGTCCTGGAATTTCACTCTGAGCGCTGACAATGCCTCTGCGACTCATAAAAATCCTGCTGGAACCCAGGGAGTTGAAGGTCAGTGTCTTCAGAGAATCAAGGTAAGGTGTAAGACAAACTCTGCCACTGAGGATTTCCGGGTCCTCAAGACAAATGGCTCCAGGAGGAAATCACAGAAACAACTCTCAGCATTGTCCCCATGCAGAACAGGGGAGCCAGCAAAAAAAAAAAAAAAGGTAAAAATAAACAAAGTACAATATCTACACGGCAGACACACAGGCATCCATCTTGGCATGCCCATCTGGCATCCAGTGAGAAGGCTTAGACAGGTATTTTGCGGAACACAATGTCTGGGCACACCCATTCATTTACTCAACAAATACTTACTCCGTCACTACTCTGCACCGAGTATCTGTCCAGACCCTGGAGATTCAAGAGTGAGTGCTGCACTCACGCCTCTGCTCTCGCGGAGTCGACGTTGTAGGCCGGAGACATAGATAATCAACAGGTCAACAACTGAAGTGAACCCTTCAGATTGCACGTATGACCAGTTACGAAAATGAAGAATTATTTTAAAAACCACTGTAATGGTTGTGAGAGGGAATGGGTGACTCCCTTTGCTTGTGTGGTCAAGGAGGGGCTTTCTGAGAAGGTGACACAGTATTTCAGCAGAAAGAGAAGGAGCTAAAAAAAACCCAAGAGTACCTTCCTTAACTTCCATCAAAAAAAGGGGCGCTTCCTAAAAAACCAAACATGCACTCAATCACATTTGTAGCTCCACACACCCCATGCATCAAACAACTGCAAAAACCGCTAGGATGAAAAGGGATCCCCAACTCTCTCTGCTGTAAGGTCTTTTAAAAAAAAATCACCTTTTCCCAAAGACGCTGGATTAAAAAAGCAACTCATCTTAATCCATCTCTAATTATAGCAGAATTTACTACAAAGATGCTAAAAGGGGAGAAATGACATATTCAGTACACTTGTAATGAAGGTTACTATATATAACAATATTCCAATGTCAATAAAATGTTCCCTTTGCACTTGAAAGCCAACAAATTGCTTCAATTAAAAAATAGTTCTGTGGCTATAATCAGTAGCATTTACTTTCACTCACTATAAAGTAAACCCAAATTGTATTTACTAGCAGAAGGACCCACTTCCAATATATAATAAACCCCTAAAATTCATTTAAAATAAACTGCTGATCGTGTCTGCCTAACATTCACAAATAATAAATGGTGTTTGCTCACCAACGCCTTACTATTAGTATATATACCCCAAACAAATCAATGACTACTGAGTTTCTGCTAGAGTCAATAAAAATAACCAGCCGACTGGCGAAACACTTGCCTAAAAACATGCAGGGCTCAGAACACTCCGTCACTGAAACACCATTTTTGTTGATGTTTCCTAGCCCCCGACTTGTGTTAGAATAATGAGAGGTAAGTAGACAGTGAAAAAGGGAGCAGATCCGTCACTATGAATATTCAGAATGAATCATGGAACATTTTGACTAAAATGCAATTTTGATTCCTTTGCAATGCAGTGCATGCTGCATGTTCTTACCCTATGAATAAGCAAACTAAACTAAAACAAGGCCAAACAGTAATATTGCCCAACAGGTCTACGTTACCTACACAATTACGCTTTGAAGAACCGCTGTGCTCTGATGCGACAGCTCTGCCTAAGGAATGCTTAATTTTAAAACCAAATCTCTCTAGTACCTCAAACCAATAATGCACCGCGAGGGAGGATTTATTTCAAACGTATTTACTGTTTAGGCACAGTGGTTGAATCTTCACGCATCCTAAAAGTGCGTGGGGAGTGGAAGCCAGAGACTCGGAAGTGACTGCTCAGGTAAACTCTTTTCTCCTTTGCTTCCTCTTAAAAAGGGTTATGCTTCCAGACGCAATTTAAAATTCCCCGTGTGGAGAAAAAGCATACGTGAACTTCTTATAAATAAACAAACGCACCCCACTGCCGCCTCCAGCCCCCCTAAAAACAAATCTCGGGAGGCTTAAGAGGGAGTTCTGATAACAATCCTACAATGGTCATCGGCTGGGACATCCTCCAAAATGTCAATGCAAGCTGCGAGAGGTGACACCCACTAGAAAGGCGACGTCCCCCCAGTCGGCGCCTCCCGGAGAGGGGCGCCCAGACGGCACAGCCCCGGGGTCGCGGGAGCCACTCGCGGCGCCCCAGAGGAGGCGGCGGCGACAGGAGCGCGACCCAGGAGCGAGCGAAATCGCCACCGAGTCCCCGAGGCGGCGGCGCAGCGTCAGGCGCTGGCGACAGCGCACGCCAGCCTTCGGGATCCTTCTCCTTTCCCAACCCCAGGGCTCTGGGGCGGGAGGGAGGGGGAAGGAAGGAGGAGAAGGAGGGACCCACAGTCCCTTTAAAGCGCCCCCCCCCCACCCCCGCGCCTGCCAACCTTTTCCGAACCCCCGTGTCACACAACTTCCTCATCATGGAAACTTCCACTCGGTTCCGCGCCGAGGATGCCAAACTCCATTGCACAAGGAGCCTGTCAACAGCCGCCTGGGGGTTTGCGGAAAAGGGCCGCGGCGACCGCGCTGGGTCCCCCCCGCTCCCCGCGGCGGCGCCGGGGCGCGACAGGGAACCTCCGGCCGGAGGCGGGGGGCCCCGAACCCCCGGGCGCGCGCGGGCAGGTAGCGCCCCCTCCCCCGGCCGCATCCCTCCAGGGCGCTGCGACACCCGCCCACCCTCCGGACACCGCGAACCGCTGTCCCCCGCGCCCCGTCCCCGCCGCGCCGTCCCCTCGCCCAATTACCGGGGTCCGCGAGACGGCCGGCGGGCGCGCCGCTGCCCGGGCCCGGCGGCGTGCGGGCGCTCGCCCCGACGCGGGGAGCAGCAGGCGCCTCCGCCGAGCGCCCTCGCCTTCCTCATGCAAAGTTGCTCCCCGCCGCGTCACGGCCGCCCGCCCGCGGCTGTGCGCCCGCCTGGGCCGAGCCCCGCAGTCTCCACCCTCCTCCGCCCCCTGCTCCCGGCGGCGGGGTCCCGGCGGGCGCGCGGCTCGCCAAATGTCACCCCGGCGGCGGAGGCGGCGGCGGAGGGGCGGCCGCAGCCAGGGCCGCGCCGGCCCGGCCACCGCACTTTTATTGGCGTAGCCGGCGAGTGCGGCCCGCGCGCCCCAGTCCCCGCCTCCCCGCGCGCCCGCCCCGCCGCCGGCCTCCCCGGCCCGGGCGCCCGCGCCGCCGCCGCCGCCGCCGCCGCTGCGGGCCGGTGACCTGGTTTCCCCCGCGGCCCGCCCGGCGGCGGCGGCCAGCAGCCGGCCCCGGCGCCTCGGCCGGGGGCGCCGCGAGCAAATGGCCTCCCGGGCGCACGCCCCGCAGCCGCCCGCCTAGGCCCGCGCGCTGCGGACCCCGCCGCCCACCCCCGCGCTGCGCCCGCCGCCCCCGCACCTGCCGCCCGCGCCCCCGCTCGGGCCGCGTCCCTCACCCGGCGTGCCCTCCCGCGGTCACCCACCCGGCTGCGTGGCACGTGGGGCCTCGAGTGTGGGCGTCCGGCCGCTCGGGGCCGAGGAAGGCGCGGGGGCAGAGGGGACTCCCCGGCGCACGGCCGGGCCCGCGCCGCTGCCTCCAAACCACTTGTGGCGCGCGGGGCGCGCTCGGGCTCCCGCGGGGCCCCCCGGGCGGCGATCGCGGAGTTCTCCGGTCACCCCTGCTCCCAGCACCCTCACCCCGGGCGTGGAAGTTGGGGGGAAATACCTGGCTTGCCCTTGACGGGGACACCCTCCCCCCTAATCAGCTCTACCCGGGCGGGGTGTGTGCCCCGTGGAGACCCCCCAACAAGGACGGATTCCCAAAGGGACCGCCCCGTTCATTAGTCTCTGCCCTGGAAATATACAAATAAAACCCGGAAGGCCAAAACAACTCGTGTTCTCGAGGAGTCCTGCACGGGGCGAATGCAGGATTTCTGAAACGTCCGGAAGGTCAAGGGTTTCAGGTGGGGGTGAAAAATAAGAAAGCAGACAACTGCGGTCTGGGCTGCAGGGACACTTGGAAAATTACCGAGTGCCCAAAAAGCCAGAATGTAGTTGGTACGAAGCCACAGAAACTACTCTAACACACGCTACACTTAATTTCTTCTGGACAATATTAAAATAATTCCGATTATATATATATATATATAATAGATATATTTGGAGGGCGCACCATGTATTAGAGCTGTGACACTTTGTATCCTCAGCTGTCCGGACAATGCATAATTAGCGGGATTTCTAGAATTCCAGGCGGTGGCACGCGCGTTTTAGACCGGCTTGTGGATGTCCCAAGGAAAGAGGCAAGAAGCGACCCGCCTTACATACAGCATTGTCACCTACCGAAGTCAAGGCTTCAGCTCTGCGCTGCGTCTAGGTGTGCAGTTGTCAGCGCGCCCGCAAGAGCGACTTCCTGGCGAGAGGGAGGGGCTGTCCCCTGGTTTCACAGACCCCCATTTCCACCAGGGCCAGGGCGAGCCATCCGTGCCGTATTCTTCAGTCGCAGCAAGGCTGTAGCGTCAGGCTTTCGGGCTTCCGCGGCCGGGGAGAAGTTCTCTTTTGCAGCGACTTCCCGGGCTCTGCTCCAAAGCTGCCCCGGGATGTTTTGGTTGGTTTGAAGCAAAGCTGTGGAGTAGGCGCCACTGGTTCCAAACGTGCGGCCCCCTGGTGGCTAACTCTGGGTGGAAAGGCTGGTCAGTGAGGAAGAAAACTTCGCTCAGGTAGGCCACAGCCGATCTTCTCGGGAGGCCCGCGGCCCCTGTGACAACTTTGTAATAAGGTGACACGGCGGTGGGGGGCAAGGAGGGGCGACTGATGCAGATCTGCCAAACCCAAGGTGGGTGGTGAAGCCCCAAAGGCTGCTGGAACTTTTTTTACCTCTTCCCTGCCTGAGTGTAACTTTGGAGCTAAGTTCTTCAGGAAGCCAACAGCAGACAGAGAATGAAGTATAATAAAAAGTGCTGCTTCCCTTTATTCAAATGATTTTTGTCTTTCTGATTTCATATCGCCTGGGACCTTTGGAAAGAAAGAGCAAATTAAAAGGTTAACTAAATAACACCGCCTTACGCAAACCACGAGTCTCTGATTGTAACAATATTAGGTGACAATGGGAGAAAGCAATTTTAATACAGTGTTATTAAAACAACATGAAGCTCTAGGAGTCCACTGGAATTGGCCCCTTGAGGACAGTTTTACAGGTTGCAGGGCTCTTAAGAAGGCATTTATTTTTCTGGTTTTGCCAACAGGGGACCATAAAGGAGAAAGTCAGGAGGGCCTGAGTTAAGGAAGAAAATCCTCCGCAAACTTAAGAGCCTGTGGTCCTGTCACTCAAACCAGCTGACTTGAGCAGGAGCACCAAGGTTGTTTTGATGACCCCTGCTCACATCCCTCCAAAACCATCCTCACTACCAGAATTGATCCATTCCAGCCTCCCATGTTTCAATTCAAGGAAGCAGTCCATTCATATATTCATTCGTTCAGCAACTACATGGTTGACAGCTATGTGGGGCTGGGAATAGTGAGGCTAGTTGGGCAAGTACTGGGTTGGATCTTTATTGAGAATTTTGATATTTTGTTCCTCCTGGATATTGCATTAATATTCGTTTTAAAATATTGCGTTAAAATATGTCTCTTGGGGGGTAGCCCAGCGGTTGAGCGCCTGCTTCGTATATGCAAGTCCTGGATTCAATCCCCGGTACTTCCTAAAATATATATTATATAGGGAAGAGGACTTGGCCCAATGGAGAGGGCGTCCATCTACCACATGGGAGGTCCGCGGTTCAAACCCCGGGCCTCCTTGACCCGTGTGGAGCTGGCCCATGTGCAGTGCTGATGCGCGCAAGGAGTGCCCTGCCACGTGGGGGTGCCCCCCATGTAGAGGAGCCCCACACGCAAGGAGTGCGCCCTGTAAGGAGAGCCGCCCAGCGCGAAAGAAAGTGGAACTTTGAAGAGAAGTCTGAGCGAGGGAAAGTCAAAGCTGGCTGCATAACTTCAGGGCTTGGTGCAACATGAAAATGCAGGGTCGCTTATTCAAAACACGGGGGAAAAGTGCTGATAAAGGTACTAAAATAGAAGGCAAGCTCCTTTCTTCTGCATTCTCTCTTTGGACTTGTTTAGGCATTTTATTTTATTTTAGTTTTTTGGTTTTGTAACTTTATTTTTTATATCAATGTCGCAGGTAACTCAGGCTAATAACTACAACTGCAGTTGTGGAGGCTCCTGGCTTGGAGGATGGCGCTGGTGCGTCACCGTCGTTTTGCTGGTTGTCCAGGGCAGGCCCAAAGGGCCGGCGAGGAGGAGCTGGCTGCAGCTCGGCTGGTTTCAAGACCCAGCTGGCATGTGAGCAAGCCAGAGGTTTAGTCTCTGAGAAATCTACTTAACAGGCACATTGAGAATTACAGGTTCAGATCAGAGGAGTGGGAGATCATGACGAGGGGCCTTGTAAGTGAGGATAACTATGCTATACCGGGAAATAGACTTCCATAAATTGCCAAGTAGGGCCGGCCAGTGGGTCTGTTGACCTCATGGGGCCATGTGGCTTGCTAAGGTGCTCAGAGGTCCTTGAGCCCCCAGAAGCACGTTTGTTTGAGGCTTTGTTTACCTGGCGGTTTGTGAAATCTGCCTGAGACCTGCAGAAGCATAAGTTCCAGAATGACCTCCTGACTCACTTTGTCAGCTGGCCCTACTTTGGAGTTTGTGGTCCTGAGTGTCATGGAGCTGGACTCAGATGTGATCTTTGTTCACAAGCCTCTTCTGTTACTTTTACCGGACCCGTGGATGGTGCTGGGGTTTAGTGTATACTCAGGAGACCTGAATCTCTGGACAGTTCATGTGATAGCCAGCCCCTGAGCCTCAACAGACTTGCAACTCCTACTCTCTGGTTTATTGGACTTATCCCAGCCAGCTAACAGGGAGGTGGAGACGGTCAACCACCACACCAGGGAGCCAAGAGTGCCTACAACTGCAAGCAGGAGAATTGCGTCCATCATCCAAGTGGAATCTAAGCACCCTCTCAATATAGAGATGGAGTGGACATAACCATCCCAGGGTCCACAGAATGGAGGAATAGAGTATGGATTAGAGTGGACTTACTAATACTCTATTCTGGAACTAATGTGATTAGTATGGAAGTAAATGTAGCAATTGAGATGGCAAGTGGCCATGGTAGCTGCTGAGGGTGGGGGTGGGAAGAAGAGACGTGATGTGGGGACATTTTCAGGACTTGGAGTTGTCCTGGGTGGTACTGCAGGGACAGTTACTGGACATTGTATGTCCTCCCATGGCCCACTGGGTGGACTGGGGGAGAGTGTAAACTATAATGTGGACTATTGACCATGTGATGCAGCAGTGCTCAAAGATGTATTCACCAAGTGCAATGAATGTCCCATGATGATGGAGGAGGTTGTTGTTATGGGAGGAGTGGGGTGAGGGGGGTGGGGGGTATATGGGGACCTCATATTTTTTGAATGTAACATTAAAAAATAAATAAATAATGAACAAACAAACAAAAGAAAGAAATCTCTTAGCCATAAACATCCTGTTTTGTTACTGTTTCCCCCCCTTTTCGGTCTGGGTCTTTTTGTCAGGGTGTTTTTTTATTTGCTACTTAATAGCATCCTAAGAAAAATACAACTTTTAAGTTATTAGTACTAATAGTACCATGTATCTTTATATTGTTCAATGTCAGATTTAAGTGCAAATATAAGAGCATTGGACTCATGGGAAATCACCACATTACACAATTTGTATTTGATAGCTCAAACACACATATAGATTTTGTCCTTACCAAAATGACAGAAACACTGCACAATACTAACTTGACTGTTTTTCTTTCACTTCTTAGCACACACACATTTTCCCTACACTCTATCTTTGGCTTACTGATGAGTAAGGAAGAACTGAAAGGAAAAGGAACTATGGCTCTCTCTATCTTTCTCTTTTGTTCTGTGTCATCATTTTCAGAGTGTGTAGTTAGCTAATATAGGAAGTAACAAGAGTATAAAAAGGACACACTAGGGTTCCTTGGACCCTGTCTTCTTTCTGCTTTCAAAAGAGATTCTGGTTGGGAATGAAAGCATGGTCTCTTGGGGTTGCCTGCACCCCAGCCACCTCTTACCCCATTGTATTATGTTTGTAGATGTAACATGTTCACCTTGAAGTCTATTTAGTCTCGCTGAACACCTATGGGTTGTGGGCCACTGGACTTGTGTGCACGTGGGCCATTGGGTGCTCAATGGGAGTGCAGCGGTGACGAGCACAAGGCTCACAGATAATACCCAGGCTCCATTGTCCCATCAGACTTTACTTAACGAAACACATGCTCAAAGATAAAAGTATTAGGAGTCTTAAAACGGTCATAGCAGAGCATTAAACCAAGGGCCAGATCTCAGCACGGGGCCCTTCTGGCATGAGTCCCTGTGCAGCTGCAAGGTTGCACACTCCTGAAGCTGGCTCTGGAGGAAGAACTTGAGGCTTTGTGGCCTTGAGAAGCCTAGAGCATGTTTGACCGGCAGGAGACCTTCTGGCATGGCTTGTTACAGCATGACGTGTAACACAGCTAACATTTATCAAACACGTAACATGCACTTCATATATCTTTTGAAGTTTGCTCAAGAGCTCCATGAAGCAATATTATGATGCTAGTTTCCAGTTTGGGAAGCTAAGGCATGGGGACATCAAATAATTTGCCCAAGTTAAGGTCTGACACTGATGGCAGAAGCCACACTTTTAACTACTCCACCAGCCTGCCGATTTGCAAAAGGAAGCGTCATGGGATAGGCACATGGATCTGGAAAATGTAAACATGTCTGGGAGTCATGACTCATCTCCCTAGCTTCTTTCTTACAGGGTTGCTGTACACAGAAGAGGCTGGACCAAATTACGTATTGTCACTGGCTGGAAATCTAGAAGATTCTGTGACCACTTTCTCTTCCACTGTCTTCCAGCTGTCTTCAAGGCCTTTGGGCAAGAGCAGGTAAGCCACAAGCTGGAAGGAGGCTGGATTCCTTAATCACCATGTAGAAGAGAACTGAACACTTCTATTGCTCTGTTACAGTGATTAAGCAATCATTTTCTTTTATGTTAAGCCACTGAAATGTGAGAGATTATTCACTGTAGTAGTTAGTGCTATTCTAACACATCTGTCAGCCAGACCAATCTCCAGCAGAGCATAATTCATTTTTTTTTTAAATGGATAAGAGCTAAAAAAAAAGGAAATAGACCTAGGTACATCAACTTGGATATAGTGCCAAAACAAAATGTTGGTTTAAAAAAAAAAGCTGAGTGATAGTTTTTAATTGAAGTGTAATTTGCATATAGTAAAATAGGCAAATCTTAAGTGTTCAGTTTGATGAATTTTTATATTTGCATACTTACGTAATCACCACCCAGAACAAGATAGAAAATATGTCTAGCAACATGGAACATTTCCTGATATTTTTTTCTCTTTCAACAACCATCTCCCTTCTAGTGGTAACCACTCCTGACTTTTATCATCATTAACTTTGCCAATTCTTGAACTTGATATAAATGGGATCATAAAGTGTGTTCTCTTTTGTATCTAGTTTCTTTCACTTGATGTAATGTTTTTGAGATGAATCCACATTATTGCATGGATTAGAAGATTTGTTTTATTTTTGGTTTATATTTGCTTTTCCATTATATGAATATATCGCAATGTGTTTATGCATTCCCCTACTTATAGATATTTGGGTAGTTTCTAGTTTGACTATTACAAATAAAACAGCTATAAACATTCTTGAATAAGGCTTTTTGTCATATCTCTTGAGCATATACTTAGGACTGGAATTGCTGGTCATTATTCATATCTTAATTATTTCATTAAAGTCTCTGTGGAAAAGAACCATTATGAGCAATTGGGAGATGGTCAAGGAGCACTTCATAAATTCCCTTCATTCATACAGTTATCACCAATAATATATTCGAACAAGGTCAACTGGAATAAATATTATTCAGCATCATAAATATTAAAATCCTCAAAACAATCAATATTCAAAGATACTATTTCTTTTTTTAGCAAACACAAGCTCTGCTTGCAGCCATAAATCATTTCCAAAAGCCTGTGCAAAAATGAATTAAAGCGTGTTGAGGAAAAGGTGAATGGGGGAGAGGAAAGTAAGATTACCAAAACATTCCGGAATTAAATCTTTGCTTTCAGCTCCCTGAAAGATAGGTTTAAGATAAGATGAGCTGAGTAATTGCTAATTGGAACATAATACTTATGTTCATTGTGATCACACAAAAGTACTCTATGTTGTTTAATTCTTTGTCAATCACAGAAGAAATCTAGTGATTCAAGATGCATCGTCCCAAAACGTCAATTAAATGTACTTTTTTTTAAAGTACATTTATCATAAATGGAAATGTATATTTTAAAAATTCAGGGAAACTATCCTTTCTATTTAGGAAGGAAATGAAGTCAATCTTACTCTTTTTCATGCAATAAATTCTAGTTTGTTCAGGTACAATAACATATTACATGATACTTATAATTATGAGCTATTTTCAGATCTTTAAAATCCCTGTGTAGATATGAATGAGTCATATCCGAAGTGACAGTCACACCTCCAAATTTACTTGCTTTTGTCAATTTAAATGAGATTCTCAATGTGAGGCCAATATCCGTTTTATTGATACCTCCTGTTTTCATGTATTACAGCTGTTTTTTTTACAATACACTCACCTCATCCCAAGTTTACAAAGCTTTTCATAACATATTAGTCACAGAGCTCCTACAGACACAATGGCAGACCAACATTTGGGGCAAATGAATTTAGAGCCAGTAGGGAAAACAAGAAAGGCTTGAGTTTCCATTTATGCAGATTTAGAGCAAAACCCTCCACTGGTGGTTCATTCCAGATATTGTGGTGGCTAAGAGTTTGAGCTACGGGTTTGTGTCCTTTCTTGTCATACGATTTCAGCCATTAGCCTCTCTAAGCCTTGGGTTCTTCCTCTGGGAAAAAGGAGAAAATCACTGCACCTGCTTGATAGGGATGGTGTGAGGACTATCTGTGCTAATAGATGGATAACGCTGTTGATGGTACCTGGCACGTAGTAGGCGGTCAATGAATATTATGTCATTATTTCTGAAAAATTAATTTATGCTATTCGCAACCAGAAAAAAAATGGTGACGGCTAAAATTTTATCTTGAAAGATAACTTTTTTTTCCAAATGCACTCAAGAAATATTTACAGATAGTTGTAGCAATAGTCATCACTGCCAACTCCCCGGGCAAGGACTGTTCTAGGCTCTGGAGAGGGAACAACGAGCAGGACAGCCAAGTACAGACACACCCCCTGCTCCCCATGCCCGCCGGGACATCAGGTACTTGCCTGTTGAAAAGAAGGTAAATTTCTGAAAAAGTAAGGACGCTCTTATCTTTGGCAAAGACTGAGCACAAACCCAAATGCATGACTGCATTCAGCCTTGCAGAAATATCTTCTGATGGACTGCTTTGTGGATCTCCTTCTAGCCTTTTATCAGGATCTTTGGGTGGAAATGAAGGATATTCTTCCTGTAGCATGGTGTTCAACTCTTAAGTTGAAGGCCTTTTTCTAACATCCGGTTTCCAGAATGCCTAGATTTTTTTTTTTTCCAATACAGATGAGAGTACAGTCCCCCGATCTGGAGCTCATCTAATCTGAGCCATGCTCTTAATTCGTTGTGTGCCTTAGACCTAGTGGTTTCTTCTCTGGTCCTTTCATCCTCGTGAATACATGCAAGGGACTGAACAGTATTTCCCCTAATCCCCACCCCCTCCTCAACTCTTGTGCTCTAAAGCCGATGCTATGCTCTCCCTATGCATGACCAGAGAAAGAATTTTAGTTGATGGAGGGCTCCCTATTCAGTCTTCACCATATTTTTGTGTTCGTTTACTAAATAAAGAAACTTGGGAATTTAATTTTCTAAGGCAGGAAATCTGATATTGACCTCACCCTTATGGGGTGAAAATGAAATGGGCTTAAAGTCCATCGAGGACAGCAGTTTCTTTTGGAAAGACAGGAGAGCAGCCTCTTTGCATTTCATCTTTCAAATAGCATTTTCCATTAGGTATTTAACTCAAATGATAGGAAGCTCTTGTTTGCTTGTTGAGATAAACTAGAGATTGAATTTGCCGTCACTTTTGGCTGGCTTGCACAAGTTCTCTCTCTTTTTTTTTTGTCCTTCTTTCCTTTCTGTCTAGTACAGTTCTTGAGTCAAACTGTTGGAATGATTGACATGAAACTATCTCAAACCAGGAAATGCCACGTTCATGTCACATGTGCACTTGCTTCTTGGTTCTTCCTCCAGGCTTAAATGTAATTATTTGAAAGAAGGCTTTGTGGCTACTGAGGTAAGGAGAAACATGCCCAGGGCTGATGGGGAGAAGAAGGAGGGTATGCTTGACTGGCTCCTGACTGTGACGTTCTGGAAGTTGCCAACAAAACTGAGATCCTCTAAACTTAGTCCAGCTGGCTAATTCTAAATATGAGTTTGTTGACCAAAACATTTTTAAAAAAGAAATGATGTTGAGTTGTTTACATTACTGTCCTTAAACCAGTTGGTTTCCCTGAGTCATGGTTTTTTTTTTCACCCACAAAATGGGAGAAATCCTCATTGCTCAGGCGACTGTCCTGTAAAGTGAATTGTAATAATAAACCGAAAGCAGATCAAATCGAAAGTCAGTTCAGCCCTTGAATGTAAATTCCCCCCAACAACAGTTTGAGTGCTCATTGCAATTTACTTGCGTGCTTAATCGCGAGCTGCCAACACAAGTAATATACAATAGACAGGTCAAGGGCACATGGCACTCTTAAAGGTGGAGGACACCAGCATCTCTAAGGCCATCGGCCAGAGCAGCAGAAGGCAGGTGGAAGCCTTTATGGAGAGGTCTAGGAAGCTGGTCCAAGGCAGGGTCTACGGCCCTCAGCAGTAGGGCTGGTGGTCTTGCAGCAGCCAGTGCGACAGTGAGCCTCCAGCACAGCCCAGCCCTGGAGCTGGGAGCCCGAGCAAACGGGTGTCAGCGTGCCTCTACCTGATGCTTACCTGAGCCACGTCTTCCTCGGGGATCTGGCTGTCAAGGCGTCACTCTTTGGCTGGCATCAAGCCAGTCCATATCAGTGCTCTCACTTGTTACAAAGACAGCCTTTTCTCCTTTTGTTTACAATTCTAATTGTGGTCACCATGTTTACAATATTTATAACAGGGATGAATAAAATCACACTTAAAACACGTTCAGTGAGGTACCTGAGTGCTCTGTAAAGGTTAGTTTACCTTCTTGCAAATGATCTTTTTGAATGACGCCACATTTTTTATGAGCAATGGCAAGGATAAAAATGCATATAAGTGGTAGGCAGAGAACTAAGACCAAGTTTTCTCAAGAGAGACCGTGGTGGAAAGATTATTGGCTTGACCTCCAGTTCCATGTACTTGTCAGACTTTGAGCAATGTTTGCCTGTCAGAAGAAAGACCATGTGATGAGAAGGAGAGAAATATTTGCTAAGTGTTGCTTCTCTGAGCCATTTTCTCATCTGTACCATGGGGATAATAATTCCTGCCTCACCCGCAACATGAAATGAAATTGTGAGGATCTAATGAGGAAAGGGATAGGAAAAACCTCTGTCAAGGGTAGAACATTCTAGAAAACATAAGGGAAATTCCACAAATACAAATTTTCTTCAAGGAAAATCCACAAATACAAAAGATACCACCTTATTTGTCTTTTGGCCCTTAATTTGGGGCCAATTCCCAAAGTTCCTTTTTTTTTATTAACATTTCTAAATATGAGTCATCATGAAAATAATTCAGTTGAAAGCTGGACCCCAGCGAAGCCTGCAGGTCATAACCTGTGAAAGATCGCCACCCATAATTCATTCTGTGATGGACGGCAAGGGCTATGGCTTGCTACCATGTCAGTGACTGTTAGGAAAATTGGCCCTTGCTCTTCCTCTAACACACAAGCTCATTCGTGCCTCAGGACCTTTGCACCTGCTGTATCCTCTTCCCAGATCTTAGCATGGCTTTCTCCCTCACTTCAATGATGTCTTTTATGGTCAAAGACATCTTAGATGGTCATCACATCTAAGAGCACAAACTGCTATTACTCTCTAGGGTGCTGGTTCTTGAAGAGTAGTCCTTCAACCAGCATTACTTGGAGATTTCTTAAAAATGCAAATTATCGGTTCCCACCTAAGAACTGCTGAATCAGAAACTCTGGGGACAGAGCTAGCAATCTGGGTTTTGACAAACCTACCTGGTAATTCTGATGCAAGCTTAAAAACCACTGCTCTAGCCAATGGACACATTAGCTAGTTCTTTCTTCCCAGGTTTATTGTCCACTTCTCTACCAGAAGGCTTTAGAAGTGTAGAGACTTGGTCACTAATGTATCCCCAGCATTCAAAATAGTATTTGACATACAGCAGGCTCTCAGCAGAGATTTCCTGAATGACTGAATGATCAACCTATCAGAAGCAGAATGCAGTATGGAGCACAAAGTGTCAATACAGGATCTAAAGTTGCATCCCAAGTGGCATGGACAAGTTGACAATGACCTAGAGGGGATGCAGGGCAGAAATTTTAACTTTCATGTTACCTAATTTTACCAAGTTAAATTTGCTAAATGTCCTAGAGTTTGTAAAGGGTATGCCCATGGCCAGAACTCAGACCTTGCAGTTCTCATCCAGTTCCCTTATTTTACATTCATTGGAGGGTGCCAGGGATAGCTATGGCACTAGGACTGTGACAACGCGAGGTCATAAAAGCTTGGGAAAAATGGGCCTTAAATTTTTTTTTAGCAGGTACGTTTTCTTTACTGTATGGTTTCTCAGCATATTTAATTTGCTAAATTGTTCTGTAAATCTTTAAGTGGAAAATACTTTAGAAGTCAGCCCTTCCCAATCTTTTGAACAATAACCTTCCTTTTCATAACTCAAACAACCATAGCAGATTAGTGAGTTTGACAAACGCTGCCAGACTCACAATTTGTAGCTATCTGACACTCCTCCTCCTTAGCCAGTCAGATATCAAATATGCCATCTGTGAGTGTATCTGTCAGCATTTGCGCATAACGAACCATCCCAGAAACTTAAAACACATTGTGTCATCATCTTTTCACGATTCCTTGGGTCAGCTGGGAAGTTCTTTTAGGTTAATCTAGGATAATCTATCATCATCTTTTCGCATGCCTGGTGGTAGCCAGCTGGTTGACCTGGGGGCCCATCAGCTGGGACGGCTTAGTTTTCCTCCTCACAGCTTTTCCTTCTCCAGCAGCCTAGTTGGCCTCTTCATATGGAAAGGGGCAAACCCTGGAACACATACAATCGTCAAGCCTTGGCTTATGTCACATTACAGTTCCATTGGCTAAAACCAGTCACGTATATAGTAGAGATTCGAGGGATGGAAAAGTAGACCCTCCCTCTTGAGGGGGAGGGTTGGTAGCACTTTGTTGCTTGAAAGTGATTGAGGCAAATGATTCACATTTAGAGGCACAAGCCAGAAGTCTGGCTTGAGAAGTTTTAAGTGAGAGCAATTACAAGATCCTTTCTATTCTGCTTTTGGGACTGAGCAATCGAGGTCCTCAAATATTCTTGTTTCCTTGCTCAGTTTGGAAGAACTCATCACCATACCAGAACTTTTTCTGTGTCTAGACTAGCTGGAACTTTTTCACAGCATTTCAGAGATGGACGCCAAAGCCAAGAGCAAAGGTCATCAAAGTACATGACGTTGTGAACTGGTCCTGGTGAAAAACTATGCCGCGGACTGACAGGTGGCATCATCATGCCACGTCCACAGGGAAAGATAGGCCAAATACTACACCGTACTTGTACACAGAACATGGTGAGGCAGGTGCAGGTACCTTAACCTAGAGAACAGAAGGAGACACACTGTCATCATCTTAGCAATTTGGATATTCAGTATATTGAGTGGGTAGCTTTTATCTCAATCACAGGACATTTGCTGAGTGTAAAGCATGGGTATAAGAGGCTAATCTCTGGGAAGATCATGGTGAGCCAAGTAAATTGGTCCCTTTTATTGCAGAGCTTTGAATCAAGTGAGGCATTTAAATATTTATCCAGAGACACACAGAGAGAGAAACAGAGAGAGGTAGGTGATTAAATGATAGATAGGTGGATATATATATATATAGAGAGAGAGAGAGAGAGAGAGAGTAGGAAGTATGAGGGAAGGTGATGAGTGCAGGCACGTACCGCAGATAGGTTGGGAAGAGAAGGCCCCCTGAGAAAGTGACATTTCAGCCAAGAGCCAAGGGACTAGCTGGGGCTAGCCAAGTGAAGGCACGTGGGGAAAGCAATTCAGGCAGAGGGGACAGCATATGCAAAGGTTCTGCGGCAAAGAAGAAGTTCCTTACCCAGAATTTCTGAAAGGTTAATGTGTTCTTTGATGAGTTTTGATTCCCTTTTCATGTATTTTAACAATCGTGTTACAGTGTCATTCCCTTGATCTGTCTGAAATCTGTGAATTATTGACTTTCACGTTCAAAAGTCATAAGTGAATCTTTGGACATATTTCTCCTTCAATGATTTTTGGAGCTATTATAGTATCCTCTAACTAGTCAAGTCCTACCTCCCCCACAATTTTGCGCCTATTGCCGTTTTGAATGATTTTCTTCTCAGGACAGACTATCTTACTATTTTTCTAGAAAAATGCCTTCATTTTTTCCCTAACAATCTGAAAGAAATGATATATGAAAGACACTTTGGATTTTAATAATGATTATCACGCCCTTTTGGGCCATTGGCTCTTTTCTGGGGAAGGTAGGAAATGAGGAGTGCGTACTTTCATTTAATCCTAAAATAAGTACGGGAAGAGCCAGGGAAAGTTTATATTCTCCCCATGTGTGTTTATCTGTGTGCTTGTGTTTGCATGTGTGTGTGTTTTGTTAGCACAAGGCCCTTGGCAGGAAAGTCAAATTAATAAAAGCTCCGTGAGGGCAGGATGTTTTGCCTTTTGTTTTTTGTCTGTTTTGTTCCCTTATGTATCTCAAGCACTTAAGATAGTGCTGAGTAAACGGGAGATGCTTAATAAATATTTGATGATTAAATGGTTTCAATATCCTTTTCAAAAATAAAATAAAATAAAATAAAATAATAGCTATTATTCAATGAGCATCTATTATGTGCCAGGCACATTCTCTGCAATCACTTAGTACATGCACCAGTCCTCTCTGAAAGACACTTGTGTTATTCCCATGTTACAGATGAGAAAGCAGGCTTATAAGAAACTAAGAAAATTATTGCAATAATTTGCTTAACTACTGAACTATCAGAAAGACTTTTTTTTTACATATGGTAGTAGTCAGTATAAAGAAATATTGAGGAAAGACAAGTATAGGTTTAATAGAAAAGATTATATTCTATAACAGAAAGAGAAGCCGGAAGCAAATAAAAAAGGGTGGTCTAAGGCAACAGTTAAGACAAAATGACCTGGCAAGAGAATACACTAAACTGTGCCCTGATAAAGAAAACACCCAAATAATTGAGAACGATAGAAAACCCTTTATCCTGAGACCCGATCCGTGCTTCCTGGCTTTGTTTTGTTTTGTCACATTGCTGGATGGGAACAGAAAAAACTAGTTTAGAAGAAGATTTGGTTTAAATTATTACCCCGTTTTTAAGTCTGTGTTCTATACGCAGAATAAAAAGCAGACAATGGAGAGCATTTACTTTCACAAGTAGTTAGAGGCCACATTTAACCATCCGCTTAGGCACTGTTCGAAAAGGCAAGAACAAATTCCGTGGTGTGTGGTGATGCCACGCTGATTCTATGGTATGTTAAAAGTGGCGATAACGAGTAAGAGGGATTGTAGGAACTGAAGTACAAGTCGTGACAGTTCACTCTGACAGAATGGTTTATGCGGTTGTTTTTCTCAGTGAAAAGGGGAGCACAAATGGACCCTTTTCCTATATCCTAGTTGAGTTCCTCTCTGCAGTTGCCCCTTCTCACCTCTGAAAAGGTCCACAATCCAGTACGTTAAGATCAGACTGCCTCCGTCTTTTTCATTTCTATTTCTATTTCTAACAAGGCCAGGGGCTGCCAGTATCAGCGTTACCAGCGTTTTGGGCTAGAAAACTCTTCGTTGGGAAGGGCTGCCTTTTGCATTATAGGAAGTTGGGGGTATCCCTGAGATCTTCTCATTAGATGCCAGTAGTAAGTCTCCCCCACCTTTAGTCCTGACAACCAAAAGGGTCTCAGACTTTGCCAAATGTCCCCTGGGGGGCCAGAACACCCCTAGTTGAGAACCACTGTTCTAGGCCATTACCTTCCCTTGTCAGAAAACTTAAATTTTGCTTCTGCTGCTTCAATGCTTTTCCAGATTAAGAAACTGCTAACTGGCATGTTTCAGCCCCTTACAGAGAAGAGAACAAAATGCGGAGCTTGTTAATGACATATTATTTAATCCATTTCCATTCTAAAAAAATCAAATTGAGTCAGAACATGAAGGTTTTCTTCAAAATGTAGGGCAAGGAAATGTCTCCAAGTATGATGGTTCAAGTAACATACTTCTCAGAAAATGCCCAATAGACAGATATGAATGTACCAAGGAATAAAATGATTTTCACCAAACGCACATGTTGCTGCCAAAAGAAAAACCAAACAAACCCACCAAAAGTCAAAACAAAACAAAAACAAAAGCACATTCACGAGTTATGAATCACCTACAATTCTTTCCTTTGGCAGCTAGTCCCTCAAAATATAGCAAAGGAAATTAAAAATTTAGGAATTACACGGTGCCTCCAGAAAGTAATCGAATTTCTTATAAAACGCCCTGTTCTGTTTTTTTCCGGACATCTCTGAATACAGAGCCAGTGTATTTAAATTTGTAATTCTAGGCAGATACACCTAGGAGATATGGTGGGCTCAGTTAGAGACCACCTCAATAAAGCTGATACTGCAATAAACGAGTCACACGAAGTCTTTGATTTGCTAGTGCATAGTAAAGTTATGTTTACACTGTACTAGAGTCTATAAAAGTAGCATTGTCTAAAAAGACAATATATATGCCTTAATTTAAAAAATACTTTATTACTAAAAAATGCTAGCCATCTCCTGAGCCTTCAGTAATAATCTTTTTGTTGGTGGAGGGTCTTACCCTCCATGTTGATGGCTGTTGATCAGGGTGGCAATTGATGAAATTTAGGGGGTTCTGTGGCAATTTTTAAAAATAAGCCACATCAATTGACTCTGTTTTTTTTTTTTTTTAAGGGTATGGGGACGTCATAAGTGGGAAGCAAGTGCTCAGCCACTGAGCCACATCGGCTCCCCTGGGTCGGTGTTTGTTTTGTTTTTCCATTTGCTTTTCTTGTTTGTCTTTGTTTTTAGGAGCCACCAGGAACTGAACTCGGCACCTCCCATGCGGGAAGCTTGAGCCACAGCCACTCCCCTCGATTGACTCTTAATTTTCTGTCGCATGCGATGCTGTTTGATAGCGTTTTACCCAGAGAAGAACTTCTTTGAAAATTGAGTCAATCCTCCCAAACCTGGCTGCTGCTTTATCAACTAAGTTTATGTAAGATTCTAAATCCTATGTTGTCATTTCGACAACAGTCGCAGCATCTTCACCAGGAGGAGATTCCATCTCAAGAAATCACTGTCTTTGCTCATTCATTCACGTTTTATCAAGACGTTGCAGCTATTTTGTCACATCATCAGACTCCACTTCTAATTATATTTCTCTTGCTGTTTTTACCACATCTACAATTACTTCCTCCCCTGAAGTCTTGAGCCACTGAAAGTCATCCACAAAAGTTGGAATCAATTTCTTTCAAGCTCCTGGGATTGTTAATATTTTGACTTCTTTCCTTGATTCACAAATGTTCTTAAAGGCATCTAGAATGGCAAATCCTTTCTCGAAGATTTTTATTTTACCTTTGTCCAGATGCACTAGAAGAATCACCACCTCTGGCAGCTGTAGCTTACAAGTTGTATTTCTTAAATAAAAAGGACTTGAAAATAAAAATTACCCCTTGATCCATGGACTGTAGAATGGATGTTGTGGTAGCAGGCATGAAAACAATATTAATCTCATTGTACATCTCCATCAGAGCTCTTGGATGACCAGGTGCCTTGTCAATGAACAGTCATATTTTGAAAGGAATCTTTTTTCCCTGAGCAGTAGTTCTCAATGGGGAGCTTAAAATATTCAGTGAACTACATTGTAAACAGATGTGCTGTCCTCCAGGCCTTGTTATTCTATCTATAGGGCACAGGCAGAGTAGATTCAGCATAATTCTTAAGAGCCCTAGGATTTTTGGAATAGTAAATGAGCACTGACTTCAACTTAAAGTCACTTCATGCAGTTTTCAACAGGAGAGTCAGCCTGTCCTTAAAGATTTGAATCTGGGCATTGACTTCTCTCTAGCTATCAAAGTCCCAGATGGCATATACTTCCAATCAAAGGCTGTTGCATCTACATTGAAAATCTGTTGTTGAGTGTAGCCGTTTTCATCAATGACCTTAGCGAGACCTTCTGGATAACTTGCTTCAGTTTCTATGTAAGCACTTGTTGCTTCACCTTGCACTTGTATGTTATGGAGATGGCTTCTTTCCTTAAACCTCACGAACCAACCTCTGCTAGCTTCAAACTTTCCTACAGATCCCTCACCTTTCTCAGCCTTCATAGAATTGAAGAGTTAGGGCCTTGCTCTGGTTAGGCTTTGGGAAGGGAATGTTGTGGCTGGCTCGATCTTCTAGCCAGACAACCAAAACTTCATCCATATCAGCCTCAAAGCTACATTGCTTTCTTATTATTTGTGTGTTCACTCTAGCAGCACTTTTAATTTCCTTCTAAGAACTTTTCCTGTGCATTCACAGCTTGGCTAACTGGCCCAAGAGGCCTGGATTTCAGCCTCAGTTTTTGACCTCCCTTCCTCACTAAGCCCCACCATTTCTAGTTTTTTCTTTCAAGTGGGAGATGTAGAACACTTCCTTTCACTTGGACACTTCGAAGCTGTTGTAGGGTTCTTAATTGTCCTGAGTTCAATATTGTTGTGTCTCGGGGAATAGGGAGGCCCAGGAGAGAGCCGATGACCAGGCAGTGGGGCAGTGAGAACATACACTACATGTGTCTATTGTTTGCCTTCTCACATGAGTGAGGTTCATGGTGCTCCAAAACAATCCCAGTAGAAACATCAAAGATCACTGGTCACCGTACCAGAGAGAATGATAATGAAAAAGCCTGAAATATTGCAAGAATTACCAAAATGGGACGCAGAGACACAGAGTGAGCATGTGCTGTTGGAAAAATGGCGCTGTTGGACTTGCTCGACTCAGGGTTGCCACAAACCTTCAATCTGTAAAAAAAATGCAGTATCTGTGAAGCTCATTAAAGCAAAGAGCAATATAATGAGGTTTCAGGAAATGGATGTGGCTCCAGCAATTGAGCTCCTGCCTACCACACGGGAGGTCCCGGGTTTGGGTCCTGGTGCCTCCTAAAGAAGATGAGCAGATGCCTAAACGCACAGATGCCACAAGCCAGCAGATGCCACAGCCCACGGGGAGCAAACGTGGCTCAGGCCGTTGGGCACTCGCCTCCCATGTGGGAGGTCCTGGGTTTGCTTCCTGGTGCCTCCTGGAGAAGGTGAACAAACAATGAGCAGATAGGCCAGTGAACCACCTGGGGAAGGGGTGGGGGGCTAATTAAATAAATATTTTAAAAACCCAATCCAGGTTTGCCTGTACTTTCTCCACCCTCACCCTCATGATGCTCTTATTGCTCAGTGGAAATAGTGCAGCATTAAGACAATTTATCTTACGGAATACACCCGCAGTTAAATAGCTTAATCAGGTGGAAAGGACTCTAAAAAGAACGTTCATCTTTCCAGGTGGTAGATGAGACAAAGTAACCCATAGACAATATTACTGCCAAACAGTGAAATCATGAGAGCACAAAGAGTCTGGCTTATCAAAGGAGGTTAGCTGCCCAGTGATGAAAAATTAGCAGGGAGCTAATGTCCTATCTGACCCATGACTCGTTAGCAAAACATTTAGCTCAGAAATAAAAGTCTAGGTCAGTAGAATATTTGTAGGTCATTGTGAATGATAGATGAAAAACCTGATGAACCTCAACCTAGCCTGGACTGAAGAAACTGGTTGACTATGGGAAATAAGTATAAATCAGTCTATCAAGTAAAATGGATGTATTGTTAAAACGCTCCTCAATAATGGGATGCCGCTCAGAGAAAGAAGAGGTGGAACGAAGCCCTGAAGTAAAATGAGAATTATTTATTTTGGCTCTCTCTGAACTCCTGCCTATTTAAAACAATTCCTTGTCTGTCATTAAGAGTTATCCCCTTAGCAAGAGCAACTGAGAGATTAAGGTTTCTAGATAAATACGAGGCAGTTGATTTAACACTGAGTTTGAAACCACATTTAATTGAACAATTGAATGTTCAAGCAGAATATGAGAGCAGTATGCTACTTTCTTTTTCTTTGAAGTTAACTTTTTATAAGTCACTGTTCAATAAAATCAATACGATTTACCCTGAAACGTGCATGACAATTGAATAGACAGTTGAGTCGTATTATGGCAACACGTGACAGTTATGGAGACTAAAGATTGAACAGTTTCGTTTCTCTTACACGTAAATGTGAGATAAAATACCCTCTGAGACCCTCAAATCAAACCCCACGTGGTCTTTAGGGTCTCCACGAGTTTGCTTACTCTTGTTGCATTTGTATTTAGCAAGTTGGTCCAGTTTTCCGTAGCTTTTCAGAGTTTAAACAGCAAGTCTTCCTTGGGGAAAGAAGACATAGGTGTAGGGGTAAAAGCTGGGTAGGTCACAAGGCGTGTATGGTTGGGAAATAGAGTGAACTTGTATTCTAGCAGCAAAGAAGATAGAAACAGAAACTCTAAGGCAATCACCAACCTAGGTTAGGTATTACACGACAGCACCATAACCATCAGAGAATTTCATGGTTTTGGATTAGATGGGACCTCAAAGTTCACCCGCCCCCCACCTCCAGGAATCCACGCCCCTTCTCTTCAGGTGGGCTCCCTGCCTGTGCTTTCACATCCGTGGGCAGCGGGAATGCGTTGTATGCCAGCTTAGCTTGCCTTCCATGCTTTTGTGCCAATATTGAGGAAATTTTGAATAAGACAGAACTGGGGGTAGAGCGCTCTGGCACACTAGAAGAAATATCCACCATGCTTGACATCCACACTTCCGTATTGCCTGGTGCCCCTGGTTTGTGCAATGTCTGTGCCTGGACCATTTCCCCAATGTACCAACCTCACAATCACAACAACAAAGAGCAGGGAAGTGGACTTGGCCCAGTGGTTAGGGCGTCCATCTATCACATGGGACAAGGTTCAAACCCTGGGCCTCCTTGACCCGTGTGGAGCTGGCCCATGAGCAGTGCTGATGCACGCAAGGAGTGCCGTGCCACGCAGGGGTGTTCCTGCATAGGGGAGCCCCACGCATAGGGAGTGCGCCCCATAAGGAGAGCTGCCCAGCACAAAAGAAGTTTAGCCTGTCCAGGAATGGCGCCGCACACATGGAGAGCTGACACAGCAAGATGATGCAACGAAAAGAAACACAGATTCCCATGCCACTGACAACAGAAGCGGACAAAAAGAAGAACATGCAGCAAATGGACACAGAGAACAGAAAACTGGGGTGGGGATGGGGGTGGGGGGGGGGGTGAGGGGGTGGAGGGAAGGGGAGAGAAAGAAATAAAAATAAATCTTTAAAAATAACCCAAAAAACAAAGAGCACAGTCTGACCACTTACTCTCAGGGAACCTGGGCTGACTCCTAAGTTCCACTGCTTTCTCTTTTAGGAATCCATGACTGTCCCTTTAGGAATATATTCTAGAAATATGCAGCTTGATTTTGAATTCAGAAGTTGAAGATTTCTGTTTCTTATGCCTTCTGGAATCAAGATGAATTACTCGATGATCTCAGTCAAAAATTAAAAGTAGGGCAGCGGATTTGGCTAAACAGATAGTGTCCACCTACCACTGGGGGGTCCGGGGTTCAAACCTAGGGCCTCCTGACCCTTGCGATGAAATGGCGCATGTGCAGTGCTGATGCACGCAAGGTGTGCCCTGCCACGCAGGGGTGTCCCCCATGTAGGGGAGTCCCATATGCAAGGAGTGCGCCCCAAAAGGAGAGCCACCCAGCATGAAAAAAGTGCAGCCTGCCCAGGAGTGGCACCGCACACATGGAGAGTTGATGCAGCAAGATGACCCAACAAAAAGAGACAGAGATTCCTGGTGCCGCTGACAAGAATACAAGTGGACACAGCGAACGGACACAGAGAGAAGACAACTGGGGGGTGGGGGGTTGGGAAAGGGGAGAGAAATTTTAAAAAATTAAAGGTAAAATTTTATTTACTAGCCCGTTGACAGAGGGATAATGAAAACGGTAAGTGTTGCACCTGAGTTCACCTTCACTTCTGTGGACAATTCCCTTAGCAGGAATTCCTCATCCCTTAATCACACGGTTAAGGGCGGCTTAAAGGGGTTCTTTAAAGGATTAGTGGTTTGGAAAGTGTGTTGCCCAGATCAACAGCAGAGGATTACTGGGGAACTTGTTAGAAGTGCAGAATTTTTAGCCCCGCCCCGAGCCTACTTTCTTAATCACAAACTCTGGGCGCGATACCCAGCACTGGGCGCTTTCACAAGGCCTCCAGGTGACTGATGCACACTCAGGTTTGAGAACCACTGCTGTAGAAACTAACCTAAAATTGGGTTGATAATGTTCAGACTTCCAGTGATGAGAAGGAGCAGGATAATTTTAACAGAGAACTTTTTCTGAGCCTTTGCTGTGTACTCCAGCCATGTGTTAAGTACTTAGGCGCTATCTCATTTAATTCTCTCGCGAGCACAATTAAGTACTGTGATTCCGTTGTACAGATGAGACAAGGAAGTTGAGGAAAACTGAGCAACTTGCTCAAGGTTAGCCATTTAGATGCATAGCTTGGCTAACAGTTCAGGTTTCGCGGATGAAAAACAAACAACAAACTCTCATTCTTCTCGACCACACCGAGCTCCCTTCCAGAATCAAGGCAAACAAAGTCTCCCAACCTAAATCCTTGACGCCCCTTCCCTCGCTCCATTTCTTAAAATTGCCTCTGTCCTGGGCTGCACCGAGAAACTATCCTCTTTGCCCCGCACCCGGCAGCCACCCTCTCCTGACCCCTCAGCTGTGCCCTGCTCTCCCCTGCTGGGCTCTATCAGCGCTCTAGAGACCAAATGCCCAGGCTAGTTTGCAACTAGTTTTCCTCATCCAAGGACCTGAATCTTTGTCCATTCTTTATGGACAACCATGGGCCATTATCAAGTTATAAACTATTGAGTTCCGTAGCTGGAAGAGACCATAGCTTGATGTTACCTAGAACTTTCCTACTCAGGTGTGGTATATAGACCTGCAGCCTCAGCTGCATCCTGGGAGCTTGTAAGAAAAGTCGACTCTCAGGTCCCACCCCAGACCTGCTGTATCTGGACCAGTGTTTTAACAAGATCCCCAGGTGATTCGATGCACACCGAAATCTGAGAAACCCTTATCTCTCTAGAACTAAGCTTTCATTTTAACAGAAGAAACTGAGACCCAAGAAAGCTGAATGACTTATTCAAAGTCACAAATCGAGTTGAGTTGTAACAGACCCCTTGGTTGAATATGCTTTCCTCTCTATCCTTATCATCTTCAACCATCTGCAGTGGAAATACCTGCTGTGGCTATTACTGTTGCTACCGTTAGCTACACTACCGAGAACTTTCTATGTTCTGGATCTTGTGCTAATTGCTTCGTGTGGATTATCTTCTTAATAATAGTTCAGTATTATTATTATCTAATATCTCCATTTTTTTTTTTCTTGAATAGGGAAACGGAGGCCCAGAGAGATTTAACCGACTTGCCTGAGGTTGGCCAACTTCCAAGTTATGAGTCGGGGATTAGAACCAGTAAATAAAATCTAGGGGGTCCAAAATGGAGGCGCCCGTGCGAAGCCCCACATCAGCAAAACCCAAAACCTAAGCTCGTTGTGGTTTCCCAGAAAAGCGCCAGGCTTGCCCAGAAAATCAAATTGGAATCCAGCCGGTCAGTTAGCACTGGCTTACTTCCTCATTCTTGTGCCAGCTCACTTCCTCATTCCTAAGCAACCACCTGCTCCTCACTCGGTAAGACCCCCCAAAGTAAAACGAAAACTTAGCGTGAGCCCATCAGAACGTTTCCTCTCTGGCTTCCGCATTAGCCCTAGATGAGCTTCGCCTTTCCACCCCCTCAGTGGGACTTCTTTCTGATCAGGGTGCTGCCTATTTCATGCATCACTTGATAAAGCTGCGAGATCTTAAACTGATAAAATGTGTTTCTTTAATCAGAACCCATGTAGCCTGAATTTGAAATCTGACTCATATCCTTGGTCTGTGTATACACTTTTCTCTTTTCCTATGACTCCAAAAGAAAAGCTCCTATCTATCTGGATCTATCCATCATCTGTATCTAACCATCTTTCTAATTGTATGGGGAGTGGAGAAGGTGAAAGATGGAGCCATTCTCCTTCATGTTTATTTTCTCTTTATTAGTCTCAGGAATCGTTCTTTTCTATGGGAGCTTAGAAGAGAAAGCACATGGCCCCTGACCACCCACTCCCGTCTCCTCACTCCTTACTGCTCCCGGATTCTATCCTTCTAAGCCATTCCCCCATCATGCCTCAGCAATTGAGTGGCCTAGAGCTTGTAAGGTGAAGTTCCTGTTTGCAAGGTTGGAGCAAAGGGACTGGTGATTTCCCTCCCCTAAAGCGTTCAAATGTTCAAAGACAAAAAGTGTTTAGGAACAGTTACTGCAAAGCCGTACCTTAGATAAATGAATTCCTTTTTGTGCTTTTTTTACATTTTTCTTGAAAACCTAACGGTAAGAGATTGTTTCCAGTCGAAACTTTTGCATTCTGTTCAACTTAACAGCTGACATGTAACCCAGTAGTAAACTGGAAACAGCCTTTGTTGTGCACCAGTATAATTATAAAAGTTCTACTTCTCTCTGACACCTTAAAAAAAAGTTTGAATGTTGTAAAATAAAATGGTTTTTCTTGCAATCAACTGTTAAATGTCCCTCATCCCATGCACACACATATTTTACAAGCAAAAACGAGAAAACCCCAGATTTATAAAAACACCTGAATAAAAAAGATTTTTTAAAAATGTAAGTTTGAGTTAACCACTAAGCATTATTAAAGTAGTATTCCGTTTGCACAAAAGCCAATCTTTACAGAATTTTTCAGAATCTGGCTATTACTTAATCTGCGCATTATTTTGCTAGCGTCACTATGGATCTGGAGAGTAAACAAATACTTTAGAAATTGTTGTTGTGAGAATCATAAGTAATATGATTGCATAGATCTATAACATCCCCAAAGAAAAATACTTTATTTGTATCTGGAAACAAAATCAGTCTTTATTGGTATTCTCTCTAGAGATTATTATGTATGCATACATGCACACATATACACATATACTCTTTTCGATTTCTAAATATTTTCAGTTAGTCTGCAAGATCCTTAAAGTCAGAGTCCCTGCCTTATTCATATATTAATTTCTCTTATTATGTCAACATGTTTCCTTGCCTTAACAAATGTTTGCTGAATTGAAGAGCATACCTTAACTACATGTATCTGCAATTCCCAGTGTAAACTTTATTAAGTGGGGCATGGAAAGATTTGAGGGTTTCATAGGACTATGATTTTCAATCTCCTGATTCTCTTTTTTCTTTTTCTTTTTAAGAGCTAGTCATAATGCTATACAGTTCTCTGGTTTTATTTCTTTGGTACAAAAAAAGCAAAATGAATGAATTGTGACTGAGCCATGGAACCCAGTTGCTTGCATATGTAATAGGAGTTCTAAATTGCCACATAAACACAGCTGCAGATTTTCAGTCTGAAGGCCTCGAAAAGCATACCGATTGGGGAGTGGGGGTATTTGGAGCTCCAAATTTAAGAGCATTATTATGAGCCGCAATAGACAATCATCCTGCCTTATTTAAATCTCTGGGCGACTAAAAAACTGGAGGACCTCTTGCTTAAATATTCAGGTTTCTTATCTAGGCCCAAATCTAAACAAGCAAGTGTAGCTCATATCTTTAAAAGGTGACAAATTGTACTTTATGGTATATCTTTGCACGATGCATTTATGAAGTTACCAGAAGGTTGATATTTTAGAACAGTTTATATTTAAATTATCTCATTGTACAAGTTCTTCAAAATCTCATACAAATGGACTGAAATCATGCTTTCTTGCAGGGCAATTAGACCTAAGAAGGAAAGTAGATGAAAATATTTCTCTCTTTCTATCAATCATCTTCTATCTAGCCACATATACTAATGCACAAATATATGTACATATATATTCGTATTAAAAGCTCTGTGCCTGAATTTTAGGTTGAAAAGCAGTGAATGGAGGTAAGGTTTTTTTTTTTAAAAGATTTATTTATTTTTTAAATTTATTCCTCCCCTCCATTGTCTGCTCTCTGTGCCCATTCACTGTGTATTCATCTGTGTCCGCTTGGATTCTTGTCAGTGGTACTGGGAATCTGTGTCTCTTTTTGTTGCGTCATCTTGCTGCATCAGCTCTCCATGTGTAGCACCACTCCTGGGCAGGCTGCACTTCTTTTCACGCGGGGGTGGCTCTCCTTATGGGGCACACTCCTTGCGCGTGGGGCTCCCCTACACTGGGGACACTCCTGCATGGCAGGGCACTCCTTATGTGCATCAGCACTGCGCATAGGCCAGCTCACCCCATGGGTCAGGGTTTGAACCCCGGACCTCCCAGGTGGTAGGCAGATGCTCTATCAGTTGAGCCAAATCTGCTTCCCTAGAGGTAAATTTTAAAATATCTCTTTCCTCACCAATTTTCTAATCACCCATACTGAAGAGGAAAGATTCTTCTAAAGAATGGACACCTTGTTTGTTACTTATTATTTAAGTTAATTTAACAAGAAGTATGTTCAATGATTTAAACAGCACTTTCATAACATATTTCCAATGCTTTCCTTTTAATATTCTTTAAGAGGCCTTTTTACAGAATTAACTAATCACTGATAGAAAGCAGGTAGGATTCTGTTGCCTACCCGTGGTTCTTTGAAATAGTCAATTGCAGTAAATCAAATAAGGAAAGTTTTAGATACTAAATGTAAAGGGAGCTATCCCTGGGCCCTCATACTTACTCGACTTTTTCAATGGAAAACTGGAATTATAAAAGATCAAGGTTGTCATTTGACCATTTTGGTGGAAGTAGGCCTGCTAGAGTTAGGAACAGTCTAGGGACAAAAGTCAAAACTGGATCATCTGCATTGTAGATAATCTCCTCTGTGGCCTAGCCTTGGCCAACTATAAATCCAAGTGCTTTTCCTCAGAGTAACCAATTCTGTAAAGGGTTATGTTCTTTCACCAAAACCCTGGTGTTAACACAAAAGACACTGAACAATAAACACTGTCATAGCAAGCAGACAACACTGGAAGAGGTAGCCCATTGGGTCCTTCCTGATGATTCTGCCCAACATTAAAGGTGTTTATTATTAAACATTGATGGCTTTTATTTGAAGAAGCGTATTTTTTTTATGTTTCCTTAAAAGGGAAGAGATATTTTTTCCTAACTTTTTTCAGACCACATGGTTCATTCAAACAACCATAAAATGTTTACATTTTTCACTGTAATAATATTTTATTTTCCGCAAAACAAATGCTTCAAATACATAAAGAGCTGGCAAAACATCACTTTCCACTGATTTCTGTTCCTCGAACTGTAGCAAAGGAAATCATTGTTGGAAAGAATGGTCTGTGTCTTCAGCCAAACATATTCATTTGTAACGAATCAAATATAACCAGTACTTTTGAAAAATTAACAGATGTGAAATCACTCATTAGAAGGGAAGTGTCGGTAGAATCATCATACTCTAGAGCTGGAAGGAATTGTAGAAATCACCTGGTGACCGTGCTCTTATTTCCAGATGGGGAAAACTGAGGTTCAAGTGTAAGAAGCCATTGACCTCAAACTGTTGTAAGCCCTCAAAAGTGCAACACCCACGTCCAAGTCCATGTTTGTGGAAACTGGTTTCTCCCTCGATATTCCCTTCTTCCACAGCAACAGAGTTTCTAGCTGGACCCATGGATGCCCAGAATGAAGATACATATCCTAGTTTCCCTTGCAAGGTGTTTGGGGCAGGTGAATAAATTCTGGACAGTGGACATAAAGAGAAGTGTTGGGTGGTTGCTTCTGGGAAGCTTCCTGATTCGTTGACCCTTCTTTTTCATTCTTTCCCCTTGCTGCTGACTGCACAGTGTGTGCACAACGCAGCGCAAGAGCAGTGACCTTAGGGGACCTTGAGAACGGAGGCTTCACCTGGAGAAGCTTCAAGGTCAAAGGATCCTGAGTCCCCAGGATTGCGTGGAGGAGAGTCCTGAACCTCAGATTTCGAGACCTTCACATGATAGATTTAAAAAGATAAATCTCTATCCCATTTAAGCAATGGCTAATTTTGAATTTTCTGGTACTCCGCGTCAACCCCAGTCCTAAGTCCCTTTCTGCTCAGACAGTACAGTGGTGGACACGTACAAGGTGTTAATAAATGCCCGCGTGGATCTGGGAGGCACACCTGATGCCTTTTTTTGCCTCCTCCTAAGTCCAACTCATCACTGAGTCCTATCAATTTTACCTCCTAATATCTCTCCAGTCTGCACTTCTCTCCAACCGCCCTTACCCATCCCATCTGAAGCTCTTGCCCCGTCTTGCCTAGACTATTCTATGGCCTTCTAACTGGTCTCAGCCACATCATATCCTTTTCCACTTGAAACTTGGCTTTTTGCTTCTTTTAGAAGACAGACTCAAATTCTTGACATGGCCTATAGACCCACTACTCAGGTTTCCTGTCCCATCGTTTTCCATGTTTCTATCTGAGCGTGGTAGGCTCTCTCTCAGGTTTTTAAACTCACCCAGTTCTTTCCTGACAGTTGGCCTGTATGTCCTACTCTTTTCTCATCCTGTAAGGTTCATTCCCCTCATTTCCCCCACTCCCAACCCAACTCTACCCACCTGAATTCCAGGAATCCTTTGGGCCGCCCCTCAGCACGTCCTCAGGAGACTGTCGCAAATCTCTCCCGATCCTCTTAACAGCACACACCTGTCTTTCCAGGTCCTTAGTACAGCCTGTCTCTCTCGCCTGATTGTAAGCTTTACCCAGGCAGATTGAATGTTTTGCTTACCATTATGTCCCAGAGTCTAGCACGACGCCTGATGCATGGTAAGTGCTTAACAAATCTCTGCTGAATGAATCATGTTGGAAAGTCATTTTTAGGACTTGGAAGTTCAATGAACTGGCAGTGACAGAGGTTTAAAAGCCAGAGAATGAGGGAGGGTGGGGACATTGCCACAATATATTTACTGCTTGCCTTATAAAATGGCCATTCACAGCTCGCTGGATTAATCAAATTCTCAGACAATCTTATTCATAGGATTGGATGGCCTAAGAGGTTAAAGTTCATTGCCTCTCCAGCTCTGTGCCAAGTCAGAAATGTAATAATTAGACAGGCAGTTCTGAAAGTATGATTCAAAAACTCCTGGTGCTACAGTATGTTGGGGTTCTGTCCAAGGTTTAAATTATTTTTTTGCAATTTTCCTATATGTTTGAAATTATTTCAAAATAAAAAGTTAAAAAAAGTCTCCAAGTATCTCTGAGATCATTTTAGGTGTCTGCAAGGTCCTCCTTTTCCCAATCAGGATGAGGCTGGATTTTCTTCATGTATTTCAACCAGAACAATATATTGCAATAGATTGAATACAGGAGCAGCTTTGAGACTCCAGCTGTGTTTTATTAAACCAGACATTAAAGAGATTTGCAAAAATATAAAACAATGCCATTCTTTTCACTAAATACTTTGTTTTGGAAAATATATTTATACTTCATAAAAATATGTTATTTACATTAACACATAATGGCCTATTGTTATTTTTGAATGAATTGGTAAGTTAATATCTTAAACATTTCTCAGTTTTACTTTCTAGCACTATAAATATTGATAGACCTAACCTAAAGAAGCAAAGCTCTCTGGGGGTGTTCAAACCTTTTTTTTTTTGGAGAGTATTAAGGGGTCTGGAGACCTTTGTGAACTGCTACATTAAAGAATAATTTCTTTGGTTAAAGACCTGATCTTCTTTTGACTGCAAATAAGTAGGAATACAGTGATAAGAGTTTTCCTAGATTTGGGGGGTTAGTAGATGTGGGCTGGAAAGCTGGGCCCTAACCAGCAGTGTGACTCAGGACAAGTCACCTAACCTCTGAGAATCTTAGTCTTCTCTAGTCTCTGTATTGAAACACCTCGGTGAGTTATTTTGAGACTGAAAGAAAACATGCGAAAGCAATCAGCATAATGCCGACACATAACAGTTATGTTTGGCATGCAGAAATATTAAATTTTATTAGTGTCAACTCTACAGTGGTGTGTGAGCTTGTTAGCCTTTTTTTGAAACAGTTTTTAAGAATGGGGAGAGGGAAGGCAGTGGTGTTGGTGAATGTTTCATAACTTGCTCTCTGGGGAAAAAAACAAAGTGCCCTGAGTTTTTAGCATTTGCTGATGTCCATGGTGTAAATGCTCCCACAGGGGCTGATTTCAATGCCAGCTGGGAAGAGATGGGTACAAATCAGCTTTTGTGAGCAGATAGGAGCCAGCTTCAAGCACGTAAATGTTTGGGGCCTGCAGGGCAAATAGGAAGGGGTATATGAGGCTGAATAGGAGTCTGGGGCCTCAGGACAATGTTTTTCGAATTCATTTTTTTTTTTTGCCCGAGTCAGTTTTTTAACACCCAGAGTTCCAAATTCGCTTGTTGGTTGAATCGAATCCTTGGCATACCATAAAGCTTTGTGCATTAAAATGACCTGCCCCAGGCTCTCAGAGTTGTGCCAGGAGAGTTACCACCTGGGGAGCCAATGGAAAGCCTGGTTAGAAGGAGGGCTGGTCATCATCCTAGTGTAGAGCAGGTGTCACCTGGGGACAGGCCTGGTGCTCTGGGGACAGGCCTGGTGCTCTGAAGTTGTGCTGTAGGGCCACAGCTCTCACAGGTGCTCCACTGACCAGGAGCCGTAGTGGCACCTGAGAAATGGCTGAAAATGCAAATAACCCGTCTGGGGGTGGGGCCCAACCATCTGGCTTTCAACACAACAGGTTCTTCAGGTGATACCCACCGGGGCTGTAAAGCTTGGGGACCACAGGTGAAGGGGAAGTTGGGAGGCCACGGGGGTGGGCGGGCTGTTAGAGTCTGGAACTAAGGAGATTTCCTGGGCCTCCTGGATGGGGCTAGGGGCAGAGACACGATGCCACCGAGTGTCCCCGTAGTGCTGGTTCCCCGGGCAGGTCGCCATCCCCCGGCTGCTGCATGCCCCCCTCAGCTTCTGCGGTGTTGGCTGCTAGAGACTCCCAGAGGTCCCCGTGCCCGGAAAACCGCCAAGGACTGGCGAACGTGACAAGAGCGCCAGCTCTGCTTCCAGGGGAGACTGAAATCTGTGCCACAAGTGATGCTCCCGGCGGAACAGCGAGGCCACGCTGCAGGTGGGACCTCACTCCTGCTCAGCTTTCCTGCTTGCCGGGCACTCGCAGCCCAAACGGCGGCCACCAGACTTGGTCCCAGGCTCCGCCTTCTCGGGCCCCTGCCCCGGGACACCGGGTTTCAAAGCCACACGGCAATAAAACTGGCATTCAGACAATTAAAGGGGGGTTGGTGCTCTTGGGGGCCTCGGTTCCACCCTCCTGCTTTGCCCCGCGCGCAGGAGCTGCCCACGCTGGGAAACCCGGAGGGCGCACCCAGGTCCGGGGACCCCGGACCCACGGCGGGGTCTTCCCACCGTGGCGCCCCTGCCTGCCCCGGCCGCGTCCCTGCGGGAAGTCGCCGCTCGGGGGCCCGCGCTCGCCCCGGCGGGGCGCGGGGCAGGCGGGGTGGCGTGGGCGCCCACGGCGCGCGGTGGGTGCCTGCGGGGCGCTGGCACGCAGCTCCGCAGCGAGGCCTGGGCTCCCGCCCCGGGGAGGGCGCCTGTCCCGGGGTGACCCCCGGCGGAGGAAGGGGAGGGCCGGCGGCGGGCGCGGGGGGAGGGCTAAAGCCAGGGTGCAACGAGCGGGCGAGGGCAAAAGAGGGGGGGGGGGTCTCCACGAGAGCCCAGAGCCTGAGAAAGGAGACGGGGGGAGCTCCCCTTCCTCCAGCCTGGAACCAGGGGAGGTGAGAATGGGGGACCCCGCGAGCCCAGGACCTTGGTGTGGAGGTCTAGGGGTTCCTGCCAGCTCTTGAACCCAGAGCTGCGGGGTGGGGAAGCCGCGAGGGAGAGAGGAAGGGAAGGCACGAGGGAGTCTGGAAGTGGGGATTAGAAAAGAGCAGGCGACAGCCACTGACAGGCAAGGTTTAGCTTTAAGGGTCCTCGAGCTGGAAAAAGCAGTGCCTACTAGAGTGTGAGTGGCGTCAGGACCGGTCGGTAGGCCGGAATTCGCCTGGGCGCAGCCTGGCTGGGAGCTCCTGGCGCCGCGAATCCCACAGTGCCCACCCTGCCCTCGTCCCCAGCCTTTGCGCTGTCTCGCAGGGGAGCGCGGGTGTGGCGACTAGGTCCGTGGGAGGCGGGCGCTCACCCCCTGCCGTTTTCAGCCTCCATCTGTGCCCGGGGAGGGGAAATCCTGGTCCCCCAGGGAGAGGCAGGAACCGCTGGGACATCCCAGGTTTTTTTTAGGAAATGTGACGTTTTCTTCCCTTTGCCCACATCCCCACCGTCCTCTGAAATTCCTCCCCTGCTGGGGTCAGCCAGAGGGGAAGAGGACAAAGGCCAGACTGCCCCCGAGGGTCTCGGGTTCTGTTTGAACCTTTAATTCTGAAGGTATCACAAAGTAGTCCCTTAATTTCCCATCATCACAGAGCAGGGGACCCTCTGCTGAGTTTTTCTGAGTGAGCTTACTTTTCATCTGGGCAGCCAGTGACAACTCCTGAAAACACCAAAGACTAGAAAGCAATGCGGTGGTTGAGACCCCAGGGCCTTTGCAATTCTTTGCCTCTCTGCCAGGGGCCTCTCTCGGCTTATGTTCAAAGACCAGCTGATGAAGAGTGCTTGCCCAGAGAAAAGGTTTTATTAAAAAAAATTTTTTTTTTACCAATACTTCTTTCCCCTGCTTTTACCCATTTCCTTTGCTTGCTTGTATTTGCTTGGTCAAAGAAATATAATCATCTGCTGTATCATATACTCAGAATTTTCCCTTAATTACAAGTTTCAAAAAAAAAAAAGACAATGGAACATGTTGGGGCGCTGTATACAGACGATTAATAATAATCTAAAAGGAAGTGTACTGGACTTATTTTCAGGAGACCTAAGACTATGCTCTGTCACTAATTTGTTAAGTGACCTAATTTTTCTGCTTCAGTTTCTTCAATGAAATGTGGCAGGCATTGCCCTAGGTGACCCCAAATCTAGACGTCAACCAGTCTATGTTGAAAATTTGATCCAAATAAAGTTCCTTTAGGTGTAGGGTTGGATGCTTTAAATCCTTCCCCTGCTTTAAGCAGAGAAGTAGAAATCTGACATACATCTCCTCCATCCTAAATCCCTTTGATCCTCTCTTATTGCTCCAAGTGCAGGTTTTGTGTTCAGTTTACACCATTTGCAAACGCAATGAGGCTCCCTGAGGAACGGGGAAAGAACGCTACAGCATTTCTTGGACTCCGAGCAGCTCACACTTCTCTTTCCATTTTCTCTCTCATTAGCACACAACTTTTAAAAGTTGGCCTGGGCCCAGTAACACTTTCACACATCAGTACTAAAATCCATGCTAATCTTCCCCACGGGATGTAATGCAGTTGAGTTGGTATTCTAATAAAATACTGGTGAAGGCATAATCACAGCTTGGCTGTAATGCATAATTAAAATAACACTATGCAGTTGCTTAAATCTCAGATAATGGCTTCTTAGATATTGTTGGCGATGAGATTTCAGGTTTTTCATTCCTGGATGTTAATCGAAAATTGTAAAGCTAACTCTCTCTTTTGGCAAAGCAGGATCTGATCTGAGTTTGTCATTGCTAGTTGCGTACTAAAACCTAAGCCTGCTTTCAGATCGGTGTTGGGCCGTTATTTAATGTATCCAATTATGTCTTCAAATTTTCATTATCTGGTGGTAGCTGGGTCCTCTCTGATGTCTTCAAGTCATTGCCACAGTTATATACGTAGCCTTGGTGGTGATTTGAATCTACCATATATGGTATTTGGGAAATCGTAGCTTTTTCCTGAAAGACCAGAGACACAAAGACTTGTCTGGAGTAATGAAACTCAGATTTTGTTTGTTTATTGTTGTCCCAGAGTGTTTTATACTGATCAAGAACACCCGATGGAGCACTGTAATTGATAAATGTTGTAGAAATATTATACATCTTGGGTTCTTAGATTTCATTTATAACTTGTGGTTGCAAAATGGTTGATACTGTTCAGGTTATGAATTAATCGGCAAACTGAACAATTCTACCAATGACAGCTTGTGATTAATGGCCAAGACCTGAAATGCTGATAAAAACACTGGAGAGCCAGAGAGGGCCCCTTTCACATTTTATTTTATTTTTTTAAGGATTTATTTATTTCTCTCCCCTTTCCCCCGCTTGTCTGCTCTCTCGGTCCATTCACTGTGTGTTCTTCTGTGTCCACTTGTATTCTTGTCAGCAGCACTGGGAATCTGTGTCTCTTTTTGTTGCCTCATCTTGTGTCTGCTCTCCGTGTGTGCGGCGCCACTCCTGGGCAGGCTGCACTTTCTTTCACGCTGGGCGGCTCTCCTTACGGGGCGCACTCCTTGTGCGTGGGACTCCCCTACGCGGGGGACACCCCTGCATGGCCCGGCACTCCTTGCACGCATCAGCACTGTGCATGGGCCAGCTCACCAGGGTCAAGAGGCCCTGGGTTTGAACCCTGGACCTCCCATGTGGTAGGTGGACGCTCTCTCCAGTGAGCCAAGTCCGCTTCCCCCCCTTCACATCTTAGATGAAGCTTGGAAAGTTGTGCTCCACCTGGATTATGAGGCTATTTCTAGCAATATGCCTAAGCTCGGTGGCTCATGAGGCACAACCCTACTGATACTGTACATTTGTGATCTTAACACAAATACTGTACATTGTGATCTGAACTTGGCGAACCTCTGATGAGGTCTGAACCCTAGAACATCTTGGGAAGTAGGTGAGGTTTGTTACTGAAGCTGGGAAGGGCCCTATCGTTTATTGGGGCTCAAATCATTTGCTCCCCATTGACCCATGCACGAACTCGATGATCTGTCCTCCAGAAGGGAGACAAGTTGTCAGTGTCTGGACTGGAACGAGGGAAGGTTAGAGAGGGATGGATGAAATGGGTAAGGGAAGCTGGTATTTGTCTTTAAACAGTTACCTATGAAATAAGATGGGGTTACCACTCAAGATCAGGAATTCAGGAGGAAGAAATCCAAGTTCAATACCTGTGATTCCTGCCAGTGCATCTATTTCCAGAATAAAATCCCAAGATCAGGGCTTTTGTGCTTAATAAAAACCCATAAATACTTTTATTGGGGTTCTTAGGATTAGCGGACTAGCCTAAATTTGCTTTCATTTTCCCTTGGGGTTTAAATAAAGCACCCCACCCCCCAAAAAAATTTGTGCCCTGTTTTGAGGGAAAATTAGGTTCAGGAGATAGAAGGGGAGCATATATATCTGGATGTTGTACACAATGGACAGTTTGGGAAGAAAATTCAGCTCAGGAGAGAAACTACATGAAGATGTGAAGGTACAAGGCTGAGCTAGACTTTCAATTAATTGAAAATTTCTCATTTGTTTTATAGCCAGAGCTCCTGACCCACCAGCCCAATGTATTAATTAGAGAAGTTGTAGGTTTACCAAAAAATTGTGTGGAAAATATGGAACCCCATTTTACGCCTTCCTCCATTATTAACAGTTTGCATTAGTGTGATAACGTATGTTGTAACTGATGAAAGGATATTATGATTTTATACCATTCACTGCAATCCATGGTTTACATTAGGGTTCCCTGTTTGTATTGTACAGTTCTATTTTTTTTTTTTTTGAATTTTTTATTCTAGTAACATATATAGAACCTAAAATGTCCCCTTTTAACCACATTTGTATATATCATTCAGGGCTGTTAATTATGTCCACAATGTTATGCTAACACTACCACCACCCATTACCAAAACTTTTCCATCACCCCAAATAGAAAATCTGTACAATTTAAGCATTAACTCCCCTACCCCAACCCCAATCCTTGGTAACCTGTATTCTAGATTCTGACCCTATGAATTTGCTTATTCTAATTATTTCGTATTTCTGAGGTCATATAAACATTCATCCTTTTGTGTCTGGCTTATTTCACTCAACATGATGTCTTCAAGACTTGTCCACGTTATCGCATGTATCCAGACTCATTCTTTTTTACGGCTGAGTAATATTCACTGCATGTGTACTCCACGGTTATCCATCTCTTGAGAACCCTTGGATTGCTTCCAAATTGGCAATTGTGAATTAAGTCTCTGTGAACATTGGTGTGTAAATGCCTGTTCCAGGCCTTGCTTTCAGAGCTTTTGGGTTTATACTGAAAAAAAAAAGGGATTGCTGCGTCGTATGGTGATGTGAATCCTGGTTCTGCATTAGCTGTTTCAATTAGGAAGGATAGGCTGCTGTAACAAATAGACCCTCAGGTAAGTAACAGCTGAAAGAACAGCCTTGGCCGGGGTCTGGCTGTGCCTTTCGTCATGCAATCGTTCTGTGACCCTGTCTTCTCTCCTCTGAGCCTCTTCCATGCCGCAGGGCTTCGTAATTTTTTGCATCTAAGTGGAAGGGGAAAAACGGGGTGAAGGGGGGACATACGAACGTCTTAAAAGCTTTGGGCAAAAAGTGGCACATGTACCTTTTGTTCGTATTCTATGGGCTAGAACTCAGCCACGTGATTTTGTTCATGTTTGGCTACAACTCAGCCATAGGGCCCCACATCCCCGAGAGAAAACTTGGGGAACACAGCCTTGCTGTACGGCAGGGAAGTAGAGGAAGTGGCTCTGCCATGGACAGCTGGCAGCTTGTGCCACACCATCCCATCATCCCAAATGTCATAGTCGTAAAAACTCAGTTATTAGGGCTGCTTATGTCCTTAGGACTTCATATACCTCTCTCACTCACTCCTCACAACATCACTCCCATTTTACAGATGATGAAACTGAGGTCTGGAGAGCTTAAGAGGCTTGCACAAAGCTGGCCAGCAAATGGCGAGCGGGAGCTCACACATAAAACGCTCTTTGTCGGGCAGGACAGGATTCTACCCCAAACTGGGGACCTGGCATGGACAGAGAAGAAGAGGCAGCATGGCTCAAGTGTCTTCCCTTCTGCAGTCTCTTTCTCCCTTGCCAAACCCATCTTTGGAGATGCTGGGGAGAGGCTGATGGAAAGGTTGGAGGAGAGAGGGGATTTAATCACCTCCCATCGGTCGTCAAGTCTCCTGTGTAAAACGCTTTCTGTTTTTCCCAGCGCTTGACTCGGAGACACCAGCCCCTTTTCGGAGCCAGCAGAGTAACACAACGCAACTTCTAACAGTCTGGCTGGCAGGGCTAAGGTAGCAATTGTATTTAAATTTCAGTGGCTGTAACTCGAGCTGGAACCACCTAAAACAATAGGAAGGAAGGGGTAATAATGGCACAATTCTCCCCTCTGAAACTGCCCTGGGGGGGCTAGACATGGAAAGTTTTACATGGGAGAGTTTATTTCTGCAACTTGACATTTTTCTCCCCTTTGAAAATGAAGGCAGTTTAAGAGAGCTTTGGGCCACTACAGCAGCGATTTTATGAAGTTTTCTGGCTTGGAGGTTTTTCATGTCATCCTAAGGTCACCCGTACTGTGAATATATTTATTACATAGAATGATCCAGATTCAAGTTTTATTATAAATCAAGGGTGTGATGAACAAATTAACTTTGGATTATAGAGTTTTAAAAATTAAATAGCAGTTTGTAGTGCTCACATAATTTGTTTCCTGTTTATAGCAATGTGATGTCTTAAAAACAAAATGCCATCTGAAAAGCTCCAAGTTCTGTGTGTACCTGGATACCGAAAGCTAGAAAACACTTATTTTTAATTAAGCCAACGATTGAAATTTCGACTTTAGGAATTCTTTTAAACAAAGGCAGTATCTTTGGATTAAAAATGTTAATGCCTAATGTTACCCATTTATCCATAAGCTATGAAATTCAGTGAACGAAGATGTGGAACTGGGACCAAAAGTGTTCTCTAAAGGATATTTTCTAAATTTCCCAAGGAGCTCTGTTTATCCTGACCTGGCAAGGCCGCTCTATTTCAATTCAGGGCTGCTTTTGCATACAGAAGTACAGCCTTGCTGAACTGAGCCAAATCTGTCTATCCAATTACTGGGTAAGAGAGCTGACTGTAGCTTTAGGCAAAGCCTGTAATCTGTAAAACTGTACAGTATCAGTGACAACCTAAGTAAAGGGAAGGGCCAACCCACTGTATAGGTTACGAGAATGATACACAGATACATAGTTTTCCTTACAAATAACCCACTTCAGTTCTAATACCAAAGAGAAATGAAAATATATGGAGCCTCGAAAAAAATATCATTAGACGTCTACAATGATTTTTAGATAGAATGGTTCACAAATGGAAACAAATTCCCAGCAGTGGGTTGCAGATCACTTAGCTGAGTACTGGTTTGAATACTTTTATTAGATTTAATAAATACCTGACTCCGCTACTCTTGTTTTCAAACGCTAACTAATTTTGTGACTTGGCGATATTTGGTAAATTTATCTTTTTGCAAAGTTTGTCTGTCGTGATCGAGGTTAGGAGAAGGGATATGTTAGGGGAGAGGTAAGGCATCATGCTTGGGAGGGGAAAACAGGTGGACTTTGGTGTGCTGATAATCTCTTTCTTGACCTGGGTCATGGTTACACAGGAGTCTTCATTTGGCGACAAGTCATTGGGTTTATGTACTTGTGATTTGTGCACTTTCTGGTATGTGTGTAATAAATCAAAACGTTAAAAACAGTTAACCTCTACAATGTAATTTTAGTGTTTTAAGAAAGAAGAAATTAATAAATATGAGCAGGGATGTGGCATTATAGAACCAAACATTAGCTTTGTCATCACAAAATACAGAGCTAGTCAAACTAAGAGTTTTTGAAAAGGGAACTCAGATTACTTTCCATTTTAGTTTTTCAAAAGAATTCCAGTTTCCTATGGAAAAAGAAAATTAGTTTAATCTATATTGGATTGTAGTGGGAAGAATCAGAACTGGGTATACTTAATATATTGCAATTCATGTTATCAGTATATCTTATAAGAAACCTAAAACCTCTGTAAGTGAGATTTTGCTGGACCCAGCACTTTCAGTGGTAATGAAGTTTCATGACCATTATTGTGAACATCTGGTAATCAATACCTGGGATATATACCCCGGTAGAAATAAAGCCCCTGGTAAAACATTTCCATTTATAGTTCTTTTTTGGGCAGTTGGGCTGGATGCAGATAAGAGCTAATTTAGTAAATGTATGTTTTCGTGGTCAAGCAGCCAGACAATTTTCAGGGCTTGCCGTAGTTATTTTTTAATTTCTTTCAAAACAACAGTAAGAAATTCCATGTGAATTTAGCTTTAGTCCATAGTGACTTAATTCTATCTGTCCACCAATGTTTATTGAGAGCTTTCTACTGGCCAGGCGATGGGGAAACTGATGTAGGTGACATGGGCTCTTTCCTTCATGAGCTATAGACACGGGAAATGTTTCATCATTTATTCAACAAATGTTTGTTGAGTAACTACTATGTGTGCCAGGCTACGTTTTTAAAAAAATCCCTACCCCTGTGGGATTTATTTTCTACTTGGGGAAGACAAACAATGAACATAATATTTGAGGATATCCTTTATATTTACACTGTGTTTCTGATAAATAGCAGAGAGTTGGAGCTTGCTCTTCTAGTGTCTGACAGTCTCTGCCTTTTGATTGATGTATTTAAGCCAGTTACACTTTATATTAGTGCCCATTTCCCACAAGCACATTCTCCTACAGATCTGCGGTAATGCCTTCAAAAACCAGGAAATTAACCTTGATTTCTTACTACTATCTAATCTGCAGACTGCAAATAAATTTTTCCAGTTGTCCCAATAATGTCCTTTATGTAAAGCAGAGGGACCCACCTCACTATCCAGTGCTTTCATCTCTTCAGACTGAAACAGTTTTTCAGTCTTTTCCTTGATTTCTATGACTTTGAGACTTTTGAGGATTAACGGCCAGTTGTTCTGTAGAATGTCCTTCAATTTTTTTCCCTAATGTTTCCTCATCATAAGGTTTAGATTATGCATCTTGGCAGGAATACTGCAGTAGTGATGCTGTGCTCTTCTCATTACATTTCAGATGGCATACAATTTCAGTCTGTCCCGTTACCGATGATGTTCACGATAGACACTTGAATAAGGTGGCATCTGCCAGACTTCTCTACTATAAAGTTACTCTCTCCTTCTTTGTAATTAGTTGGTATTTTTTGTAATGATATACTCTGTTTGGAACAATTTAAATATCCAGTCCCTCATGATCTTTGTATTTCTGCCTATCTTCTATCTCCACAAGAATCATGATTTCCAATTTTAATCAATAGGCTATAATCAGTTACCATCCTTGTTTATTTTGCTGCTAGAATTAATTTTGCTGGCCATCCAGCTGGCTTCTAGTCCTTTGACTTGTCCCCATCTTTCTTTGAACACTTCCTTGCTTTCTGGTGTAAGGGTTCTAGGTTTACCTAACATTTTCTCTGACCCAACCCCTGAAATCAGCAATACTGTGGAAAACGGTATCTAAAGGATGTTTTCTGGGAACTAGATGTGCTCCTTACCATTGGGTATTGCTGCTGCCAGGCTCTCTCCGTGGCCAGAGCTAAGGAATGCTTACACACACATGTGTATTTCTCTCTTGCACTCTCTCTCCTCCCTCCCTCTAAAACCACGAGTTTCCAGTGATACGGCCACTTCCCATCCACAGGACACTCTCTCCTCTTCCCCCTCTCTGTATTGGTAACCCCCTTCTCTTATACTGAGGGACCTGGTTCCCACCATCCTTGCTGTTGTCTCTTTCTTGCTCCTCCTCTATGTAATCAGAGTTACTGCTGTCTCTCGCCTTGACGGATGCCCTGCTCACCCCCTTAGAGCCCTGCCCCCTGGGATCAGGCCGCCCTTGCCCCAGTGTGTCCATCCTCACTCTGCTTGGGCCCCAGTGCCCCAGGCCAGCCAGTGCCCTCTGTGGACCCCCTTTTTCTGCATGGCCTCTGACATCCGTACCCGGGCCCCCACCGTGCCCACCTTCACACCCATCGGCTCTGACTCCCCAGGCCAGACCGTGCTCCCAGGTCCCTCCTCACCTCAGTTTCAAATTTCATTCCTTTTCCAATGCTCCTTGTTCCTTTACCCACCTCAGAGTTTCTACCTGCTATTTTCCTCCAGCTTGAAGATCTTTTAGCATTTCTTTTCAGATTTTCTAGGGAAAATCTGATGGTGGTAATTCTCTCAACATCTGTTTATCTTCAAATATTTTAGTTTGCCCTTTTTTTTTAAGGTACCAAGGCTGGGACCTTGTCTTTGGGAAGCTGGTGCTCAACCAGTGAGCTGCATGCCTCTTCTGAGTTGGTTTTTTCATTTGCTTGCTTGCTTGTTTTTTTTAAGAGGTACTGGGAACTGAACCTGGGACTTCCTGTGTGGGAAGCAGGTGCACAATCACTTGAGCCACATCCAGTCCCCAGTTTGGCTTCATTTTTGAGGGATATTTTTGCTGGATATATAATTCCTGGTGGCACTAAGTCATTGGTCATTCTTATCATTATTCCCTTGTATTAATTGACTCTTTGTTTCCATTCTGCCCTTTAAAAAGATTTTTCTCTTTGCTTCCCTTTTAGCAGCTGGATTATGCTGTACCTAGATATGGTCTTCCTTTTTTTTTTCTCCTTATTTTTAAAAATACTGTGTGGGTACGCTGAGCTTCTTGAATTGGAGGATTTGTGTCTTTCCTCAAAATTGGAAAAAATTCAGCTTCTTATTTCTTCAGAGAACTTCCTTCTTACCCTCTCTCTCTCCCCTCCTTCTGTAATGATATTTGTATGTGTGTTAGTTTACTTGATAGTCTCCCAAGAGACACTAACTGGCCAGAACTCCAGTGCCTCCCAGCTCTGAGCAGCTCATGGCTCCTGGGTATCCCCGTGCTTCCAGGCTTTGTGGGGTCTTAGCTTCACATTATAGTGAACTATTCAGTTAACAACAATCTTTGTCAATCGGAGCCGCTATGACAAATAACAAAGTGGGTTGGCTTGACAACGGGACTCTATTGGCTCACTGTTTGGGGGGTTAGAAGTCCAAAATCAAAGTGTTGGCAAGGCCATTCTTCCTCTCTGAAATCTAGCATTAAAAAAAAAAAAAAAGATTTATTTATTTAAATTCCTCCCACCCCAGCTAGTTCTCTTGTCTGTCTGCTCAATGCCTGCTCACCTTCTCTGGAGGCACCGGGTACCGAACCTGGGACCTCCCACATGGGAGGCAAATGTCCAGCAGCTTGAGCCACGTCCACTCACTATGAGCTGTGGGGTCTGCTGGCCTGGAGCATTTGCTTGTTGAGGTGTGTTTTGTTGCTGCAGGGGAGGGCGTCTGCTTCTTTAGGAGGCACCAGGACTGAACCTGGGACCTCCCATGTGGTAGGTGGGTCCCTAATGGGTTGAGCCTCATCTGTTTCCCTTCTGTAGCATTTTGATGCTGGCTTGCCACGGTTCTTGGGGGTCCTTGGCATGCATCTCTGGTTCTATCACACGGCTGCGTACTTACTTCCTCCCGTGGTTTTCCTTGAAGTCTGTGTCTGGATTTCTTCTGATTGTAAAGCACTTCAATGACACTGATTGAGGACCACCCTGATTCTGTTGGGCTACACCTAAATATGATCTCAGAGGATCCTATTCAGAAATGAGTCCACACCTTGACTGATAACAGGCACATGGATTTAGATTTATTTATTTTTAAAGATTTATTTATTTATTTATTTCTCCACCCTTCCCCCCCTCCCCCCTCCCCCTCCCCCTCCCCATTCCCCCCTCCCCATTCCCCCCTCCCCATTCCCCCCTCCCCCTTCCCCCTTTTCCTCTCTCCCCTTCCTCTCCTCCCCCCCCCCCCCCCCCCCGCTCCATGCGCCAGTTGTCTGTTCTCTGTGTCTATTTGCTGCGTCGTCTTCTTTGTCCACTTCTGTTGTTGTCAGCGGCACGGAAATCTGTGTTTCTTTTTGTTGTGTCATCTTGTTGTGTAAGCTCTCCGTGTGTGGCGCCATTCTTAGGCAGGCTGCACTTTCTTTTGCGCTGGGTGGCTCTCCTTATGGGGCGCACTCCTTGTGTGTGGGGCTCCCCTACCCAGGGACACCACTGCGTGGCACAGCACTCCCTGCGCGCATCAGCACTGCGCGTGGGCCAGCTCCACACGGGTCAAGGAGGCTTGGGATTTGAACCGTGGACCTCCCATGTGGTAGACGGACGCCCTAACCACTGGGCCAAGCCCGCCGCCCTGGATTTAGATTTAGAACATGACCTTTGGGGGGCACATAAGTCAGTCTATCACAAGGACAAAAGGAACCCCTAGGAGCGTTTCTAGAATTTGTTCTCTGTGTATCATCACCATCTTCTCCTCTACTAGATCCTGCAAATTCCAGACACCTCAGCAGCCTTGAAAGTCTGATCTCTTAGTTCAGCAAGACATCTGTGTTCTGTTTGGACACCACTGCTCTGTCCTGCAGTCTAAAAAGTGTTTCTAGGAAGAAAGTCAAGGAGAGTCGGTGGCGGACCTCGAAATTTCCCTTCCCTCATAGACAGTGCACCCTGTTGTCAAATATCTAAACACCTTTGATTCGTAAATTTTTCTACTTTTATGGTGCTTATGTCAATAGCCCTAATTTGAGATCAGTTATTCTGTCATGATCAGAAGTGAACATTGAACAAATTCCGTAGTATGTTAGAAAGTCTTAAGTGTTATGAACAAACAACAGACCTGGGTAAGAAAGATGGATGATGTTGAGCAAGGGAGGCATACTTTTAAATTAGAGATAAAGAGAGAGGCATTACAATTCAGTTTAATGTACAGAGCAGGGGTTGTTAACCAGGGGTCCATGGACCCCCAGGGGTCTGTGGAAAGATTTCAGGGGGTCCGTGAGCTTGAAATGAAAATTCAAAAAAACATTGTTCTTGTGGGGACGTGTTGGTGTGATTGGTGCAGTTGTGATGTATTTATTAAATAACACACAGGATAGTTTGGACTTAGTACGATTTTTATTTTATTTTGATGTAGCATGTTCTGAGAGGAGTAGATAACTGCCTGTAGAAAGGTTGGTGAGGATGGGAGAGATGATTTTTTGATGCCGTGGGAAAACTGGAATTTCTAAATATTTGCCAGAAATGACCGTTGAACGGATGTTGAACTGTGTTAGGTTATCAGGTATTGAAATTATGGGAAAGTTGTAAAATGTAATTTTGAATAATCCTAAAATTTAACTTAAGGACATGCTGATTTTGAGTGTCATAAGACCATCTGCCGCTATGCTACCTTCTGAGAAGGGGTCCATTGTTTTGACCTGACTGGCAAAGGGAAGGGGTTCGTGGACCAAAAAAGGTTAACTCTGGTGTAAAGGGTGATTTAGGCATCTGTAGAAGGATCATCCAAATGATCATGAAGCATTTGGGAAGATTTACCAGAGGAAATCATGTCTAGTCTAAGATCTGAAGGATTAGTAGGAGTTGGACTGGCAATGGGATGGGATATGGAAGTGCTGGCATGTTTTCCAAGATATTGGCAAGAGAGCATTTAAAAAACCCAGAGAGAGGCATTCAGATGAATTTAGGAGGATATAAGTACCACCTTCTGGCTGGATAAATATTGTGTGATAAAGCAGAGACAAAATTATAGAGGGCCTTGTGAGCCACATGGAAAGGTTTGCTACTTTCTTCTATGGGCCTTGGAAAATCATTAAAGGATTTTAAGCAAGTGTGAAATTTGATCATAACCTAATCTCTGAATCTCCATGACCCCGTCTAAAAGAGTATGTTGGAAATAAAAGCATCTACAGTTTCTTTTATAAATGAGTCTTTATTTTACAAAGAGGGTTCAAGTTTTGATCAGTATCAAAAGCCAATGTCAAATGCCTAGTATAAGAAGTCCTTAGAAAGATGATGTTTTTCAAACAAATTTGAGGACCATGTATCTTTTGAGAGAGATTTGATCTTGATGTAATGAGGGAAAATTAAAAAAATATTAGAGAAGTTGTCAGTTTACAGAAAAGTAGTGCAGAAAATAGAGTTCCCATATATCCCCTCTCATACACTCTTTTCCCTATAATTAACACTAGTTACATTAGTATAGTAACTTTGTTAAAATTGTAAAGTGTACATGTCTAAAAGTAATGATACATTTATGGTATAAAACACAATATATAAAGATATGATTTGTAACTCATACAACAAAAAGGTAGGGAGATGAAGTGTATAGGATCAGTGTATATATATCCTACTGAAGTTAAGTTGGTATCAAATCAAACATAATTGTTATAGATTTAGGATTTTAAATTGGCACTGACAATGGGCATGTGGTTGAGAAGGGAGATGATGCTGGATGTATATAGAATGTTGTAAATATGTGTAATGGGTGGACTTGACGGTAACACATTATCATGAGTGTAGCAAACAATTTGTGGACGTGATTATGGCTGAGAGGGCACACTAGAGAGGCTGGAATTGGGCTGGAGGACAACTGGAGAATAGCAGAGGGAATATATAACAGATTTTGGTGGTAGATGAGGATTGTGGTTACTATAAACAGGAGTATTCTACAAGGTGGTGGGAATGTGTTGACACATGGGAAAAATATAACTAATGTAATTTATAGGCTATGGCTAACAACAACATTGTAGTATTTTTGTAACAAAAGCAAAGAGCATTAATGCTAAAGGTAAAGACATGAATATGGGGTTTGGTTTTGTGAGATAATGTGATGAAGCATTTTTTTCTCTTCATTTTTTTCATTAAGGAGGCAGCATTGACTAAGTCTTTTAACTAATCTGTGTTCCTCTGTGTACCCTTCTGAACACCAGAGGAACAATTGAGTTTGTCCTTAGAATTGGATGAGGTAAAAGTGCCTGGTCAGCACTTGTGAAGAGTAATGCTTCCATAACTTTTTGAGCTGCCTCCTTCTGTCTGTTATTTTATTTTTTGAATTTGAACTAAAGTTAGAATTTTAAAATGAATAAATAAATAGGCACTGGCATACAGGCACCCCAGCAGGCTTCTAGAAGTTTCTCTGCTTCCTCCTGAGCACTTCTAGGGAGCCCATGGGGAAGCAGGCTGGCTCTCCACCTCTCCAGGTGAGAGGTAGGAGAGGGTCTGGTAAGGTACCATGAGCTTCTCCTGCTGCTTGTAATGCTGCATTTTCTTTATTCAGCTGTGGCCCGGTTACCACAGCCCTCTAGCTGTTTTCTGGACTTTTGAGTATGATGGCTCAGCCAGGCATGGCTAGTTGTTCCAAGATCCTATCGGGGAGCAGCAACCTGGAGCATCTGAGGCCACCATCTTGATCGACTTGAATCTATAATAAAGGAACTGATGGTGAAGCTCTAAAAACAGAAAAATAGAACAGAAACCTTTGATTTCTCAATGATCACCATTAAAAGATGTACGATTGAATGATATTTGTGTCATAAATATGTAGCATAAAAACAGTCTAGTCAGTGAATGACAAGTTTAAACTGAAGGGTTATAAATCACAAAAGAGATAAAAGTAAGAGATATATATTTTTAAAGTCTGCAAACAGGAAATCAGTTTCCTCATTTTCATGCCATAAGAGCCGGATAGAAAAAATGGTAGCTTTTAATTTTTTTTGTTGTTATACTTGATTCAATCCAATTCAACATTTATCAGATTCCATGCTGAGTTCTAAGGGAATGGATAAAGATGATGAAGACTGTTTTCACAATAAAGACATTTATAAACTTTTGGGTGTCTAGATGCGTCTAATTATGTGTTGCAAATGGCAGGATAAAATGAATGCCATTTTCCTTGATTGTGAAAAAATATGTGCACATTTATTTGCATTGAGAAGTAGAATGAAATAAATGCTATATGAAAGATACAAAAAAAAATTGCATGACAGGTATTGCACTAAGAAATTCTGAATTGAGAAGAGAGGAAACACTTTCATAAAGAAGAAACTGGAATATATCAAAATCTGAGCAGGTTTTGGATAGTAAGAAAGTTTGAAAGCTTCCATGAAGGACATGGAATGATGAGATATGCAGGGCATAGTTAGAAAATATCAAGTATTCCTTTAAAAAATGTTTATTAGAGAGTTTAAAATTTTTTTCCTAGAGAATCTGTAGATTTACAGAGAAGTCATGCATAAAATACATAAAATACAGGGTTCCCTATACCACCCTAGTATTTAGCACCTTGCATTCATATGGTATATTTGTTACAATTCATGACAGAACATTTTTATAATTGTTCTGTTAGCTATAGTCTATCATTTACAATAGCATTCACTATATTGTACAGTCCTGTGTTTTCTTTAAATGTTTTGTTGTAGTAACATATACGCAACCTAAAATTCCCCCAACCCTATTTACATATATCATGCTCTTAATTATGTTCACAATGTCATGCTACCATCGCCACCATCTATTGCCAAAACTTTACAATCAACCCAAATAGAAACTCTGCACAATTTAAGCATTAACTGCCATTCCCTAACCTCAACCTGGTCCCTGGTAAACTATAGTCCACATTCTGACACTATGCATTTTCTTATTCTAATTATTTCATATCAGTGAGATCATACTTTATTTGTCCTTTTGTGTCTGGCTTATTTCACTCAACATGTCTTCAAATTTCATTCATGATGTTGCATATATACGAATTCTATTCCTTTTTGCAGCTGAATAATAGTCCATTGTGTGTACATAACCATTTATCATTTCATTAGTTGATGGACACTTGGGTTGCTTCCCTCTTTCGGCAGCTGTGAATAATGCCGCTAAGAATGTGAGTATAAAAATATCTGTTTGAGTCCCTGCTTTAAATTCTTTTGGGTATATATGAAGAAGTGGGATTGCCAAGTCATATGGTAATCCTGTATTTAACTTTCTGTGGAACTGTCAACCTGTATTCTAAAGCAGCTGTAAATCCTTACATTCCCATCAGCAATGAATGTGTGTTCCTAGTTCTCCAAATCCTTCCCAACACTGTTTTTTTTTTTTTTTTAATAGTAGCCATTCTAGTTGGTGTGAAATGGGATCTCTTTCTGGTTTTGATTTGCATTTCCCTAATAGCTTCTGATGTTGAGCATCTTTTCATATGTTTTTTAACCATTTGTATATCTTCTTTGTAGAGTTGTCTTTTCAAGCTATTCAAGTCTTCTGCCCATTTTTAAATTGGATTGTCTTTTTATTGTTGGATTGTAGAATTTCTTCATTCTGAATATCAAACCCTAATTGGATATGCTGTTTCCAAATATTTTCCATTGAGTAGGTCATCTTAACAATATTTACTCTTCCAATCTACAAACATGGATTTATTTAGGTCTTCCTTGATTTCTTTTAATGTTTTGTATTTTTCTGTCTACAAGTTCTTTACATCCATGGTTAAATTTATGCCTAGATATTTGATTCTTTCAGTTGCTTTTGTTAATAGAATTTTATTCTTGATTTCCTCTTCAGATTGAAACACTACTGACTTTTGCACTTTGATCTTATATCCTGGCACTTTGCTGAACTTGTATATTAACTCTAGTAGCTTTGTTGTAGTTTTTAGGGATTTTCTATATATAGGATCATGTCACCTACAAATATTGAAAGTTTTACTTCTTTCTTTCCAATGTGGATGCCTTTTATTTCTTTTCTTCCCTAATTTTTAGAACTTTCAGTATGATATTGAATAACAGTGGTAACAGTGCATCATTGTTATGCTCCAGATTTTAGAGGAAAAGCTTTTAGTCTTTCACCATTAAGTGTAATATTATCAGTGGATTTTTCATATATATCCTTTACCATGCTGAGGACATTTTCTTCTTTCCCAATGTTTCTTAGTGTTTTTTAATGAAGAAGGGATGCTGGGTTTTATTTAAATGCCCTTTCTTCATTAATTGAGATAAACATGTGATTTTACCCTTTCATTATGGTAATATGTTTTATTACATTAGTTGATTTTTTTAGGGTGACCCACTCTTACCTTAGATAAATCCCACTTGATCACAGTATATACTTTGGGTTAATAGGCTGCTGTATTCAATATGCTAGTATTTTGTTAAGGATTTTTGCATCTAGATTCATAAGAGAAATTGGTCTGTAGCTTTCTTGTATCTTTTTTAAAAAGATACATAGATCACACAAAATATTAAATTAAAAAATATAAAAGGTTCCCATATACTCCCACTCCCTCCCCTCCTCCCACATCAACAACCTCTTTCATCAGTGTGGCACATTCATTGCATTTGATGAATACATTTTGGAACATTGCTACACAGCATGGATTATAGTTTACGTTGTAATTTACACTCTTCCTCAGACCATTTAGTGGGTCATGACAGGATATATAATGTCCTGTATCTGTCCCTGAAATATCATATAGGACAACTCCAAGTCCCAAAAATGCCCCCATTCTTGTGGTATCTATGTAGCTTTAACTCTAGGGTGATGTTATCCTCCTGGAAAGAATTAGGCTGTATTCTCTCCTCTTCAATTTTTTGGAAGAGTTTGAAAAGGAGTAGCATTTATACTTTTTGGAATGTTTGGTAAAAATCACTTGTGAAACCATCTGGTCCTTGATTTTTCTTTGGAGGTTTTTGATGACTGATTTAATCTCTTTGCTTGTAATTGGTCTGCTGAGATATTCTGTTTCTTCTAGAGTTAATGTAGGTCGTGCACATACTTTTAGGAATTTTTCCATTTCATCTTGGATGTCTAATTTGTTAGAATACAATTGTTCATAATATCCTCTTATTAGCTTTTTTATTTCTGTAGTAATAGTAGTAACACACCCCCACTCACTTATGATTTTATTTGCATCCTTTTTTTCAGTCTAGCTAAAGGTTTGTCAATTTTATTGATCTTTTTGAATAACTTACTGTTGGTTTAATTAATGCTCTTTATTTTTATTTTTTAAAATCTTTTTGAACTTTTTTCTCTCCCTGACCCTCCCCACTCCATTTGTCTGTTCTCTGTGTCCATTCGCTGTGTGTTCTTCTGTGACCGCTTCTATCCTTATCAGCGGCACTGGGAATCTATGTCTCTTTTTGTTGCATCATCTTGCTGTATCAGCTCTCCCTGTGTGTGGCACCACTCCTGGCCAGGCTGCACTTTTGTCGCACTGGGTGGCTTTCCTTACGGGATGTACTCCTTGCATGTGGGACTCCCCTATGCGGGGGACACCCCTGTGTGGCACGGCACTTCTTGCGTGCATCATCACTGCACATGGGCCAGCTCCACATGGGTCAAGGAAGCCCTGGGTTTGAACCGTGGACCTCCCATGTGTTAGACAGACCCTCTGTCCATTGAGCAAATCCGCTTCCCTCTCTATTGTTTTTAATTCTCTATTTTCATTTCCTTCTGCTCTGATCTTTTTCTTTATTTCTGTTTTCTCTGGGTTTAATTTGCTGTTCTTTTCCTAGTTCCCCCAGGTGTGCAGTTAGGTCTCTGATTTGTGATCTTCCTTCTTTTTTTAATGTAAGCATTTAGGGCTACACACTTCCCTCTGAGTATTGCCTTCACTGTATCATGTAAGTTTTGATATGTTGTGCTCTCGTTTTTATTCATCTCGAGATATTATTTTTCTTGTGATTTCTTCTTTGACCCATTAATTACGTGTGTTATTTAACTTCAATATTTGTGGATTTTCCAGTTCTGATTTCATCCCACTGTGGTCAAAGAAGATAATTTGTATAATTTCAATTAAAAAATTTTTGTTGAGACTTGTTTTTTGACCCAACATGTGACCTATCCAGGAGAATGATTCATGGCACCTGAGAAGACTGTATTTTGCTGTTTGGGGTACAATATTCTGTTTATGTCTGTTAGATCTAGCTCATTTATCATGTTATTCAAGTTCTCTGATTCTTTATCTTCTGTTTAGATGTTCTAGTTGTTGATGAAAATGGTGTATTGAAATCTCCAAGAACTATAGTAGAGGTATCTCTTTCTCCCTTCAGTGTTGCTAGCATTTACTTCATGTATTTTGGGACACTGAGGTTAAGTGCATAAATATTTATGATTGTTATTTCTTCTTGGCTGGTTTACCCTTTTATTAAAATATATCGTCTTCTTTGTCTCCTGTAACAGATTTTGATTTACAGTCTATTTTGGTCAATATTAGTACAGTTACCCTAGCTCTTTTTTATTACTGCTTACATGGATCATCTTTTTCCATCCTTTCACTTTTAACCTTGTTGTGTCTTTGGTCTAAAGTTAATCTCTTATAAGCAACATCACTGGATTATGGTTTTTTATCCATTCTGCCAATCTGTGTCTTTTGATTGGGGGGGGGCGGGTGTTAATCCATCAAAATTCAGTGTTGTTACTCTAAAGGCAGTACTTACTTTAGCCATTTTGTCTTTTGGTTTTTATATCTTTTTTGTTTCTCTTTTTTTTTATTGCAGCCTCCTTTTCTGTATAGTTGATCTTTTGTTAGGTATTTGCTTCCTTTCTCATTTCTGGTTCTGTATTTTTGAAAAAATACTTCCTTGTGTTTACCCTGAGGCTTTCATTACACAATTTACATCTATAATCTACTCATTTGAAAAGATACCAACTCAAGTTCAATAACAAACATGTTTTCTGCTTTCTTACCCCTCCATTTCCCCTTCTTTAGCTTGTTAATGTCCCACATTACCTCTTTACATTTTGCATGTCCATTATCAGGAAATATGACTATTTCTTTTCAAATCGTATTCTAACACATACGGATCAAAGAGTAGAATTATATACTGAAGATTTAGTGCTTTGGGTTTTGTGTTTACCCATTTAGTACTTTTACTTGAGATCTTCCCTTCACACTGCTCTAGGCTACTCTTTCCTTTCAAGATGAAGGACTCACTTTAGCAGTTCTTACAGTAAAAGGTCTTCTGGTGACAAACTCTCAGTTTCTGTTTCTCTGTGAATGTATTAAGTTCTCCCTCATTTGTGAAGGACATTTTGCCAGATAAAGAATCTTTGGCTGGCAGGTTTTCTCTCTCAGTATCTTAAATATATCATACCACTGCCTTCTTGGCTCCATGGTTTCAAATGAGAAATTGGCCATTAGTCTTATTGAGGATCCTTTGTATGTGAAGAGTCGCTTTTCTCTTGCTGATTTCAGAATTCCTTCTTCATCTCTGGCATTTCATATTCGGTCCATATGTGCCTCAGAGTAGGTCTATTGGGGTTTATCCTGTTTAGAGTATGCTGGATTCCTTGGGTATCTATATTTATGTCTTTCATAAGAGTTTGGAAATTTTTGACCATTATTTCCTCAAATATTCTTTCTGTTCCTTTGTTCTTTCTCTTTTTCTTAGCATCCCATGATGTATATGTTGGTACACTTCAGCCTGTCAGTTAAGTTCCTTAGGCACTGCTCAAGTTTTTCTTTTTTCCTCTATCTGTTCTTCTGACTGTTTGATTTTTTTTTTTTTTTTTTAGGTACTGGGACCAGGGATTGAACCCAGGACCTCGTATGTAGGAGGCTGGTGCTCAACTACTGAGCCACATTGGTTCCCCGATTTGGTTCCCTTGTGTGTTTGCTCATTGTTTGCTTGTTGTTTTGCTCATTGTCTGCTTTTTTTTTTGCTCATTTTCTGCTCATTTTCTCTTTAGGAGGCACTGGGAACTGAACTTGGGACCTCCCATGTGAGAGGAAGGTGTTGAACTGCTTGAGTCACATCCACTCCCTGTCTGTTTGATTTTCATTATCCTGTCTCCTAGTTGATGACTCTTCTGCTTGCTCAAATCTGTTGTTGAATTTTTCTAGTGTATTTTTAATCTCTATTGGTGTGCCTTTCATCCCTATACTTTCTGTTATGTTATGTTTCTTTTTAATGAATTCTTCTTTATGTTCATACATTGTCTTATTATCCTTTTGCTCTATATTCACCATTAGTTTATCTCTATGTATGTTTTCCTTCATCTCCTTGAATTATTAGATTTATTTTAACTTCTTTGATCAGAGGAAACAAAGACTTTGGAACAACTAAATTTTAATTCTTTCCCTTGACTTATCCATATCTTCCTCTTTCTTAGTATGCCTTGTCATTTTTTGCTGATATATAACATACATAAATAAATAAAATAAATTTAAAAAATGAGCATCTGATTATTTTGATGTGCTAATTGGGAAGGTCTGGTTCTCTCTCTTGCCTAGGCTTTTATTGTTGATTGGCTGTGTGTTGTGGCTCTTTGATGTTTGGTCCAACTTATGCTGGACCTTTAAAGTAGCCTGTGTTTAACTGCTCAGATTTTCTCAGGTCTTCTGTACCTGAATCTTGCCCTAGATATGCAGTATAGCTTTTAGGATTGCCCTTTTATGTGCAATTGTTTCACCTCCAGGAGAAAGTTTCCTTTCCTCTCTGCATTCCTGGGCATCCTGATCTGTTTGTTTTTGTGCAGAATTTTCTCTCCATCTACTAGGATTTAACTTCTTCCTCTCACTCAGTGCCCCCTTTCAATTACCTTTTTAGTTCTGGGATCCATCCTGCATAACAACACTTCAGTCCCCACCCAAATTTTTATTTTTCCCCCATGAGCCTTCTCAGCCTCCACTTACTTCCTTGTTAATCTATCCTGCCCTGGGGAGCCAGATGGGGTCAATCCAGAAAGTCTGTGTTTTTTTCTGTTTAGGTGGTCAAGCGGTCAGACACTGGGCTGAATGTGTGGTCTCTTGCCAACAGTGCTGTCAAGGTTGCTTTTATTTCTTTAGTCAGCCACGTGTGTTCCACCTGAGTCTTTGTGGACTTTGGTCCATGTGTCTGGATGTAAGTGGGGTTCTAACTTGCTGCTGTGAGTGGCTCTGGGGTCTCCATCCATGGCAGGAGGGACCTGGGCAGTGTTTCCTCTGAGTCTTATAAGGGGCACAGGACTGAGTGATAGGGCGGGTCTGGACTGACAAGGCTATGTCATAGATCTCCTACCTTTTTTGGTGTATTTTTCTTTCTTTTTCTTCAATTCAGTGTTTGTGGAGTACTTTTCCAGTCTCTGTCGTCCACTAGAGTTCCAAACAAGTGGGACTTGCCCTTGTGTTAATTTTTATGACTTTTCCAGGGAATGTCCTACATTAGCACGTTGACAGCTGCACTCCAATGTCAAGTATTCCTGGGAGATTGGAGTTGAGGGCACAAGGGGAGCTAGGCTTGGAGAGGATGGGTGAGCTATTACTGCCCTGTCCAGATCCCCTTGAATCTCACAGGTCCTGTGGCATTCCCTCAACTGCTGTGAGAGTTGGTGGCTAAATAAGATCTCAGCTGAACCCTTTCTCAGAGAACTTCCCTCAGAAAAATGGGAGCCTTCTCAACAGAGAGCTTACCATCCCCCATTTTCAGCCTGCAAATAGAGACTGACTACCCTGGGGTGCAAAAGACCAAAAGACCAGCCCCCTTGCCTCTAGGGAGATTGATGCTCTACTGTGATTCATCCTCCAAAGCTCCCCATAGCCTCCATGTGAAGCTAGACTCCAGCTAAAACCACATCCTTGGTTATCTCCTTCCTTGCCCTCTCCTATGTTCCTTGACCCCTTTCTGCTGAGAGCTCTCCCCAATAAATCACATGTACCTAAATCTTTGTTTCAGTCTCTTCTATAGGCAATCAGATCCAAGATGGATTGAGCAGGAAATATAGAACAAGCCTGGGGAGATCGTGTGAAGGAGTTTAGATTCCATTGTCTAAGCAGGGGTATCTGACCACTGAAGTTTTCTAAAGAGGAAGGGGGCTGTATTAGTCAGCCAACGGGTGCTGATGCAAAATACCAGAAGCTTACTGGTTTTTATAAAGGGTATTTATTTGGGGTAGAAGCTTACAGTTACCAGGCCATAAAGCACAAGTTACTTCCCTCACCAAAGTCTATTTCCACGTGTTGGAGCAAGATGGCTGCCAGTGTCTGTCTGGGCTCAGGTTTCCTGGGTTTTTCTCTTCCTGGGGCTTTCTTCTTTTTCCTCTGTGTACTTACCTCCCGGGGCTCCAGCTTGAGACTTCAACATCAAACTCCAACATCAAAACCCCAACATTAAAAACCCCTAACTCTGTTCTTTACCATGTCTTTTATGCTCTACTGGCTAGTAAACCTCTGAATCCAAGATAATCTAATATGCCCAAAGGAAAAGACCAGTTTACAAATATAATCCAATATTTCTTTTTGGAATTCATCAATAATATAAAACTGCTATGGGAACTAATCCAAATTGTGTTTGGGAAAGAGAATTTGGACAACAATTTAATTGAAAAGGATGTGAAAATTCTGCAGGAGAAAGAGTTTTTGTACTAGGTCAGTGATTAGATATGGGAGCAGAGAGAAAAAAAGGGAAGAAAAGATGATTCTGAGATTTATGGCCAGCATGCCAGAAGGAAAAAATGCCCACCAAGCCACTGGAAATTTAAGGTTAGGTTTGGAAGGTAGATTCAGGGATTGTTACTCCTTAAACTAGTAAATATTTATTTAACATCTCTGTGTTTTACCAAACTAGAAGACAAGATATATCTGTGTAGGACACCAAGATGCTACAAATATTTTGACAGATTGAGTTACTTGCTGTAATGCACTTAAATGCAAGATGGTGTAGGATGATTTATGAAAACTAATTGGGATAGTTCACTAAAAGGACATAAACTAAATATGCAAAATCAAAAGCTTACCTATACAAAATAATAATACTTAAAAATGGAATGAAAAATCTTTCAAAATAACAATAAAAAGCATTAAATAAGAATAAATTTAATTAGAAAGGTAAGAGATCTTTGTGAAAAAATGCAAACCTTATAGACAGATATGTAAGAAGATCTGAATAAATACATAGGCATACCATGCTTTTAGGTAAGAAGGTCATATAGGAATAAATGCCAGTCTTTCCCAAACAAGTCTTTTAAATGCCATGAAATTCTAGTTGGAATATCATTGGAATTTTGGGAATATAGGTCAAACTGACTTGAGCATTTACCTGGAGGGAAAAAAAAAGTATGAAAAAATATTTTGAATATTCACTCTATTGGATGGTAAAACCAATGAGAAGTTTCTGTAGTTTAAAGTTGTACATCAAGTGAGATACTTACAACATCCAGGAAGTAAGTAGGCAGGATGTCAAGAGCTAAGAGATAGAAGGGGCAACATTGCTCTCAGAAGTAAGAAGTTGCAAACGTGGGTAGATTTGGCATTAGCAGTGCTTTCTGAGTATATTAGCTTTTCTATGAATTCAGACTGTCCAGAAGGTCAGAGTCAGTAGGAAGAGACAATGCCATCACAGTCCATCAGATGGAGGTCTAATGAACAGTGGAAAATCTTCTGAGAATGGGATTCCACCAGCCTCCAAGCAGTACAGAATAAAGGTGAAAACAAAAGAACCCTCTGTTCCAACCTCTCTCCATCCCACCCACCTTCCAGTGCTGGTCAGGATTCATAGTTTCGTCATCATCGTGTGTTATAAACCATGTGTGTGTAGACATGAGCCATATATTGTCTTAGGTTGAATTTCCTGAAGCATACTCCCAGACAAGGATTCATCTGCCAATGGTTTATTAAGGAAGTGCTCTGAGAAAATATAAAGCAAGGGAATGGTGGGAAAACAGGTCAGGAAAGAGGAGGAAGCTAGGGAAGGGGAGAAGCCAAGTGGGGAAGGGAGAGAATTTAGAGAAAGAACTGTGGAGGACAGTGGCCGCCTGAGCCTTAGGGGGCTAGCCCTGGCATGAAACTACCCCTCAGAATTGTCTGGATGGTTTGAATCACTGGTTAAGGACTACCCCAGGTGTATCTTACCAGGCACTGCTGGCTCTCTGTAGATGTGGACAAAGCAGTTCCAGCAGCCCCAGGGTTGTGTTCAAAGAAGCTCATAGGTGCAGGCAATTGGAGGCAATGCCTGCTGACTTCTGGTACTCTGTAGTTCCAAACGTAGCTGGGTAGCATTTTTTTAAAACAGCTTTGCGTGATTCCATCGCATGTCTATACCACATTTTTTTATACAAGCAGACATTCAGATTACTTCCAATTAATTATTGACTATGGTCAACAATGCCAGGGTAAATATTACTGTAAAATGTATCTTTTCTCACTTGTATAGGTTTATCAGTTGTATTTAGTCCTACAGAAGAATGGTTGAATGATTTGTGCATTTTAAAATCTGAAAAGTTCTGCCATGTTACCCTTCAAAAAGGCCATTCTAATTTTACTGGTTTGTTTCACTATATCCTCACCATAAATGAGTATCATTAATCTTTATATATTTGCCAATCAGATAAGTAAAAAAAAATTCCATTGTTCTTTTGATTTGCATTCTTTCAGTAGTAAATAGGTGGGAAATCATATCATATCCTATACTTTTGTATTCTTTTCCTGTGGGCTAACTTTTCTATTGGTTTGGTCTTATTTGTAAAAGCTCTTTATATATTTAGAATTAGTACTTTGTTAAATGTATTACATGCCCACTTACATTTACTTGTTTATTGTTTGTTATTTGACTTCGCTTACTATTTTTTCTATATAACATTTATAAACTTTATTTCATTAAATAGATCAAAATTTCCTAAGTGGCTTCTGAGTTTTTGCCATATATTCTTCTAGTTACTTAAACATCTATTTTTTTAAAATTATTTAAGCCTTTTATTGTTTGGTGATTAATTTTGTTGCGTGGTATTAAGTAGTAATTTGCTAAATTTTCTAACTGTTAATTGATTTTTCCAACAACTCGTGATAAATCATCCATCTTTAATCCGTTGGCTAAAAATGCCATCTTTATCATAGACTAAATTCTCTTATGAATTTGGATCTATTTCTAAACTGTTTATTCTATTTCATTGCTATGTCTTTTCACTCCACCAATATAATACTATTTGAATAATTATGATTTTAAATTGTTTATATTTTAATATTTAAAATATTAAAGTGTTTAATATCTTTTTATAATTATTTTTATAAATGGAGATGGTGCCCATCTTTTCTCATTATTCCTCCCTTTTAAGGTTCCACTTTGCTATTTTCACATATATATATTTTCATATTCCAGATGAATTTCAGAGCTGTCTAGTTTTTATTTTCAAATTGCTCCCCTCAATCCTAAATAAAAGTCCTGAATCTTTAGTGCTTTTTGATAGGGATCCCATTAAATGTAGAGATTCAATTATTGAGATTATATTTTTGAAATTTCCTACCCTATATCACGATTTATCTTTCTACTTATAACCTTTTAGCTTAAAGTTTTCTCCACTGCACCCCCTTTTTTTTTGATCCTATGTAGGTTCTACATATACCTTTATTCTTTAACTTGCTATTGTAAATAATACCTTTAATCCATTGTATTGTTTACCTGGTTATTACTTGCATAAAAAAGCTATTGACTTTTACATAATTATTTTATGAACACTTTATTGGCTTTTCCCAGGCATAGGATTTCTTTTCTTTTCCTTTTTTTTTTTTTTTTAGTTTATAAACCCAGGTGAATTTTTCAACTTCCAAAGATCAGATAAAGCTAGTATTTAAATAGTTACAAAACAAAAAGCAGAAGCACTCCCAAATTTCATTTGCAAAGCCAATAATACAGTATTTCAGAGATATACCTTCCAATAGAAACCACATATTAGTTTTGTTTGTGAAAATTATGCAAGAGTACTGAATCAACCTTAATGCTTCTAGGTTTTTCCTTAAGTTGATGATCTTTAACATTTCCAGGCACATTGGTGTATCATCTGCATATCAGGACAAGTTTACCTTCTCCTTTCTTAATATTGATACCTTATATTTCTCTTGTCTCAACGCATTGTTTGGTACTTTGAGAATAATGGAAAACTGGAATTTCTTTTTTAGTTCCTGATTGAAATCCTGAGGGGGGATTTTCTCAATATTCACTATTAAGCATGATGATGAGATGAATGTTAGGATCTACTTAAGAAATATCAATCAACTATTATGCACAGAGTTCTTCTGATTTTTATTTACTAATATTTATTTTAAAAGATAGATCACACAAAATGTTACATTAAAAAATATAGGAGGTTCTCATATGCACCACTCCCACAACCCCCACTTCTCCCATATCGACAACTTCTTTCGTTAGTGTGGTACATTCATTTCATTTGATGAATACATTTTGGAGCATTGCTACCCAGCATGGATTATAGTTTATGTTGTAGTTCTCACTCTCTCCCAGTCCATTCAGTGGGTGATGACAGGAGATATAATGTCCTGCATCTGTCCCTGCAAAAACATTCAGGACCTCTCCAAGTCCCCAAAATGCCCCCATATCACACCTCCTTTCCCTCTCCCTGCCCTCAGCAACTCCTGTGGCCACTCTCAGTACATCAATGACATAATTTCTTCCATAGCGAGAGTCACAATAGTTCTATAGTAGAATACCAGTAAGTTCACTCTAATTCATATTTTATTCCTCCATCCTGAGGACCCTGGGATGGTGATGCCCACTCCACCTCTCAGTTGAGAGGGGGCTTCGATCCCACGTGGCTGGTGGATGAGACTCTCGTGCCTGCAGTTGTAGACTCTCTTGGTTCCTTGATGTGGTGTTTGTCCATCCTCACCTCCCTGTCAGCTGACCTGGGTAAGTCCAACGACAGAGGAATGTAATTTGAATTTTATCAAAGTCTTATTTGGCATCATTTGAGCCTATGATTAGAAATCTCTCCTTGTCCTATTAATGTACTATTTAAAATCGATAAAGTTCTTAATCATGAACTATTTTTGTGCCCCTTTTTTCACTTGCATTTTTCTACCATTTTACATTTGTTCATTTAATATTTTTACATAGTGTTCATAAGTGAGATTGATGTATTTCTTTTTTGGGGGATATCTATGTCAGGTTTCTTGTCAGTGTTTTGCTGACTTCAAAAAAGGTATTTGGAAGATTTCTTATGTTTTGGAACAGTTTATGGGCTTTATCTGATCTTTGGAAGCTGAAAAAATTCAAGCAGTTTAAAACAAAACATAAACCTGGAAAAATTCTGGCAGAAAGCTCACTAAAAGTAAGATGATTGACTTTGGGTACGGGCTTATCAGTGATTTTTTTTTTTTTTCTCCTTACTAGTCTTATAAATTTGGGGGAATTTTTTAAACAAAAGCATTTTATATTAAATCTAGGAGAAACAAAGGGAGAGAAAAGTATGGTAGAAAAATAAACAAAGAAAAAAAATGTGGGGTGGGGATAGTTTCTACAGGATGAATGGTAGTTAGTGAACCTGGCAGCAGGAAGGTTATTTAGGCAGCTGTTGTAGAAGTCCAGGAAAAATAAAATGATAGGGACACATAAGAAGGCAGTGGCCAAAAAGGAGGGGATGAATAGGGTTGATCATTAAAGCTTTGAGGCTGGATGAAAGAGCTCAGGTAGAAATTATAGAGGTAAGAAACAAAGTCAAGCTGAAGTCAAAACCTTAGGACAGTGCCAGGAGCATAAAAGGCCCTCAAGGGTTAAGTGTGGAATGAGTAAACAAACAGTGTAGCCCCCATTAGAAGCCAAAGCCTCAGTAAAAGACTCGGAGGGGAAATGATCAGAGAGGTTGTCCGAGAAGTGGGATGATGCACTGTGCTCTAAGCCAAGGGTGCAGGGAACTTCCAGAAAGAGGAGATGGCCTTTAGGGTGGAAGGCTGCATGGAGGTATTTGAGGAATAGCAGATCACTGGCATCTCTTCGAGAGCAGTTGTATGAGTGTGGTGAGGAACCAGACCATGAGTGTAGCCAGTGAGCGGTTGAATCCCGAGGGCCTGGGGGAAAGACTTAAAAAAAAAAAAAATTAAGTGCAGGGAGCAAGGGACTTAAGTGGTAACTTAGTTTTAGGGTGGACAGAAGGTTTCAGTGAAGGGCAAGGGGAAAGGATGACCCTATATTCTTGGCTAAGCAGTTTCTTGTTGCTTTGGGGTGTTTTGGTCACCATAATGTCCAATCAGAAAGTAATTAATTTCCTTATGGCACTGGATCCAGCTGAATCAGTAAGATGACCAAAATAACTTGGGAATGCGTTTTTTTTTTAAAAAAAAGGTCTTCATATTCATCCAAAATATCAGAGAAGCAGATATTTCTGTGCTTTGTTTAATTCAGAGGGTGGGCCATCTATTCCCTGTTGGACCCTTTATTTCTGGTTCTCTATTTCTTCTTAACAGCTCCAGTGGTGGAAGGTTTACATGAACCCTTCTGGAAGAAATTGAGTGTTATCTGCATAACTTACAATTTTACATTCCCTTCCCTGATGGGCTGGAGAAAGCAAACAGAGGGATGGCTCTTTTGTTCCTGGAGAGCCAAGTTCTCTAACCACGGTGCCCAATTCATTTTTCTAATTTCTTAGAGAGTGGCAGGCTTCCCTTGGCCTACATTCTGAAAGGGCCCTGTCTTTCTACTGGAGGGGTCAGGGGGGTTCACTTTGGAAAAGGCGGCCTTAGTTGCTCACTTGCTTGGGGTCTAGGAAGCCTTGTGTCTCAGCAGTGACTGTGAAAGGGCTGACCCCGCGCCAGCACCGGTAGGCCTACACACACACCATAGCTGTTTTCTGGATAATGCTAATTACGTTTGATAGATTATCATATCCTGGGGGTTTAAGTTACTGTTTTTTCCAAAGAGATCACTCTATCCTATATGCCTCTATAATGACTGTGAACATATGATCCCTATACAACATTATCTAATTTCCAGGAAGCCCCAACATGAAACATATATGATATTTGTAGCTTTGTTTTCTTCCTATTTCAAAATAACAGGATGATTTTCAATGAAAAATATTTTTTAAAAAACATTCATATAAAATATGAACTGTTTTCAATTATGATATTTAACAGTGTTGTGTCCATCTTTCCTTTTCACAGATGTAAACTCCACTTTAGGCTATCCTGTTCTTGTGAGTTTTTCTTTTAACATGCACGTTCCCATCTTTAGTATTTTAAAAAATGACTTCTGATTATAGAATATAGACAAACTTCATTTGAGATGCAAAAAATGGGTAAACAGCAATTTGCCAACATTTTCAGCAAGCCAGGAGGTTTGCATTTTTCAATGCTAAAGAGACGGTTTTGTTAAAAGATGTTTTCTGATATCCTGCTTTGGTGCCAGAAATGGGACTTGAGAAGTAGGAGTAATAAACAGGCCTGGGAGGTATGGTCCAGGGATTTCCCGGCTGTCCCTGAATCCTCCTTCCTTCTCCCCTCAGGGTTTTGGTGGCTGCGGCTTGGTTTAGATTGGTCAGGAGGGAATTCTATTTCTCTCTGGATTGTTGGGCTCCACCAGGCACCATATGGCTACACATAGAGGCATCCCTCTGACCTCCAGGCAATGGGGCTACCTGAGTTTTGGGAGTCTAGCCCGCTTACCTGGGGAAGGAGAGGTACAGCTCATGTGGGGGGCCCCCAGCCATGTGGGAGTGGCCTCTACCTGGGATGATGTCACTGTTATTTCTTCCTGCTCGGCCAATGTCACCCACCACCAATAATGAGAAAACTGGAACTTCTCTAACTCACTCTTCTCCAGGAGGAGTGGTTAAAAACTGTTCCAGATGGCTTGTTACTGAAGATCATTCTGTACATACTAGCCAAACACAATTAAAGAATCAATCCTGGGGAGTGGAAGTGGCTTAAACAGTTGAGCACCCGCCTTCCACATGGGAGGTCCTGGGTTTGGTTCCTGGTGCCAGCTAAAAAAGATAAACAACAGCAGATGAGCACACAATGAGAAAAAAAAAGAGCAAATAATGAGTAAAAACAAAATGAACAGAGAACAGACGTGGCTCAAGCAGTTGAGTGCCCACCTCCCACTTGGGAGGCCCCAGGTTCGGTCCTCAGTGCCTCCTAAAGAAAAAACAGACTAACAATGAGCAGGCAATAAGTGAAAAACAAACAAAGCAAAACTCCCCAAAACAACGAGCAGACAATGAGTACAAACAATGAGCAAAAACAACCAGCAAACAGATGAGGGGGCCATGGGCAGAGGGGAATCAATATGGTGAATATGATCTACCAGTAAGGAATTATCCTATGGGGACATTTGTTCTTATTCTATAGTTCTGACCAAGTGCCTACTATGAGCAAGGACAAATTAAAGTTATATAAAGGCAAAAAGGATGAACTGGAAGAGACATTCAAGGGAAGCAAAAGAGAGCTTCATTTAGTGAGCATACTAATGTCTAGGAACTTGATGTTTATGTAACTAGTGTATGTTTTATATACTTATTTAACACTATTTGCAACCATAAGCAAATATTATTTCTTTTTTATATATGAGAGAAATTGGGGGGGGTCACATGTTAAAATTTAAGACAGTAGAATTACTATTTTTCTTAATTTTGACATACTGCTGAGAGACATTGTCAAATGGATTTTCCAATGGTCCTTTCTAAGCCTTTTCTTTCTACAGAGGTTGGAAGTCTGTCCATCAAATACACAACTGCCTTTGCAGCTCAGGTTGGCTGTGAGTTCTGAAATAATAATTGAAATGTAAAAGGAAATATGCTGCTGGGGCCTCTGGGAAAACTTTTACTGGAAAAGGCCAGATAGTAAAATATTTTTGGCTTTCTGGGCCCTACAAGTCTCTATAATAACTACTCAACTCTGCCCTTGTAGAACAAAAGCAAATTAGACCTGACAACAAATGGTCATGGCTGTTTCCCAAAGAAACTTTATTTACAAAAACAAGAAGTGGGCCAAATTTGGTTACTGGCCGTAGTTTGCTGACCCTTGTTCTAGAAGAACAGCAAGGTATTATTGAATGAAATAATTTCTGATTTTTCATATCCGGCCGTCCAATATTCCTGCCATGTTGAACATTTTGAGCAGTTAGAGACCTATCACCAAAGTGATCCTTTAAAAATGTAAACACACCATGCCACTCTCCTGATTAAACATTTCCTTGCCTTACAGGCACCAGTTCATCTAGGCCAGCTCACCTCAAGTATTTTACCCCTGTGGATCTTATCTCTCAAGATAACTCTGACTTAATCTCTTTTCTTTCTCAAAGCATCCTAATGTTTTTCCTTCTTAGCACCTACCACAATGAGTAGTTATAAATTTATTTGTGTATTTATTTATTTGATGTCTCTTTTACCCATTAGCAGCATCATCGGACTGGGACAATGATATTTGATGCTTGCATAGTATACCACTTGTGGAAGATAAAACAGGTGAATAACATCATGGAGGCATCTTGCTGGTTTTAGACTTAGAATTTTACAATGATATGAAAGATTTTATAAACAGTGCATACTATTGATAAATTAGAAAACAAGGAATTTGTGAAGGAATTGAGAGGGTAAATGCAAAGCAACTGTGAGGCAAGCAAGAGAGGAGGGTCAAGTAAGGCTGACTTGACCATGTGTCAATCTTGTCTACGTCAGCATGGGCTGGAGGGAAGGGTACAGAAGCTGTGCTTACGATATGATAATGAGAAAACTACGTGCAGATTAAGTGGACCTCACAAGGTCTTGCCAACTAATCGTGGGGCAGGGTCTAGGGAATAACCAGGAGAGGTTTGAGTCAGGCAGAAATGATGAAGACTGGAGGAAAGAAGTTGAGCTTTGCAAGGGGTAATTGAGTCTGTGAACCTGAAGATGGAGTAGACCTACTGTTTCTCTCTCTGACCTTGGTCTGTCCGTGTGGATAATAGATCATGTAGTATCATAGCCATGTTGTCTTAACTGTGGAGGCAGATTAACTGAGAAGCTGAAGATTTTTAAAGGGATTTCAAGTCCTCTCACTTACAAAGGCCCCTTCCAAGCCTGGGATGGACTTGGTAATTTTGTAGTCATAATTTTACATTTTGTTCTTAATGAGCATCCCCCAAAATTGCATAAGATTTAGGACCTACTGAGATTTGATGGAGTTGGGCTTCCTGCTTTCTTGTCTTGGGATTTTTCTTAGTTTGGGATTAGAGCAATTGAAGCAACTTGATACTTAGATTGTGTTCTTTCATCCAGAAGGAAGAAAACAAGGAAGGAAGGAAGAGGGGAAGAAAAGGAGGAAGGAAGGAGAAGACAATTATCCATTTGTTCCTATATCCAATGATAACCACTGTTAACATTTTGGTTTATACATTCGTCTTCCTTTCCAACTCACAGATATATTAAGTCTATTAGAAAAGGAAATTTGTATTAGAGACGAAAATTAGATTTAACATTCAATATTGAATTATGATTAATGAAGTGCCAATAATTCTGGAATTTCCATTATTAAAGAGCCATTTAACATTTATATGCTGTAATTTCTCCATCCATAAAAGAAGGATTTTAGACTAGGTAGCAAGAGAAGAGTTTTCATATTATTTTATAGATAAGACTCAGAGAGGTCAAGTTACTTGCCTGAGAGGACATACTTAGCAAATTGTAGAACTGGGCTTGGACTCAGGGTCTGAGTCTCCAAATTCTATGCCTTTAGTGAACCCAAATTTTTCTTCCATCTCGGTGATTCTCAAGCTGGATTACATATTGGAATCAAGGGAGTTTTTTTTTTTAAAGTACCAATACCTAGTTTCTGCCAGAGATAATTATTTGAATGATCTGAAGTGTGGCCTAGTTTCAAAATTTTAAAACTTGTAAACAGGGTTGAGATCTACTGTTCTGGCTCTAGTGATTAAATGACTAGGAAATTCTATTCAGCTATATGCCTGGAAACCATTTCTGGTATAGATTGGCAAGGGCGTGGAATATGTAAAGCCCATAGGTTCCAATTTATCGCTCACAAGAGAGCTTCTATTTTTCTAAGGATCTTGGAGGATGCCAATGTGACTCTAACCATCTACCATTCTGTTACCTGAGTACTAAACCCTTGCATCTCCACAATTACTTCATCACCTCAATCCATGCATCATTTTGGCCTCTTTGAACACTTAATTTTGAAGATACCAGAAAATTTTTAATGAAGGATAATAATTTTATACTCGATCTCGCTCTACAGAAAAGTAAGACATCACTCTTCCTCTCCTTACATAGAGTCCTGTTGCCATTTCCAGACCCTTTGAACTGTTCTCAGGGTTTGAGGGTAGATGAGCTGAGGAGAAGAGAGGAAAGTATTCAGTGTCTCCTCTTTCTCTAAAATGGCGGCTGAAGGAAACGTCCATGGAGGGTCACCCTCTCTTGGGTTATGTTTCGCAAAGTTTTTGTTCTTTGGCACCTTGACTTTTCAGACTCTGTTTCCACATTGAAGAGACATTTAGCCTCTTACATTTTGAGTTGTACCCCTTTCTGTCAAGAGTAAATTGGGGTTTCCTAAAACTCAATATTTGTTTAATGTTGAATGATGGTGAAAGACAAAATACAAATTATATTTTTTCTGTATATGCTTCCCCTTTCTTTGGGGATGTAGGATCCCCTCCATAGACTTTGAAGAATAGAAAGCCATTTATTCCATTACAAATTCCTGTCAGAAATAGGAATCTCTGTGAGAAAATTGTATGTCTGGGAAGAAAGATCATTGATTAGAGGCTATGAAACTAAATTCATGATTATACCCTCAGATATAAAATACTTATTAGATTTAATGCCCATGGGAGAATCAGGATTTAAAAAATAATATAACAAAATACATTTTAAAAATTTTACAGAAATTATAGATTGGAGAGAGAAGACAAATAATATACATACATATTTTTGGAAATCACATATTTTAAAAATGTAAGAGCATTTTATTTTCCTGTCCCATGGAAACAGAATGTTAGCATATCTATAAATAATGACTCGAGGGTACATAGTAGTAATGAATATATTTTAAAAATCATGATAAATGCCCAAATATTGGGAAGTATGTTAATTGTGTATACCAATAAAAGAAAATATGTTGCTGTTTATAATTCTGACAAATATGTGGATTATATAGATATGCAGGAAATTCTTTGTTAAATAATAAATAGCAATCACCTGGTATACACACAATGATTGTAATCACATGAGAACTGTGTATATTCAATGATAGGGATTGCCAGATAGGCCTTTATTCTTATAAATAGTTGATTCTGCATGTTAAAAGAATTCTTGTTTACTGTTTCTTTTAATAAAAATAGTATTTGGCATAAAATTTTCAAAAGCAAGCCTCAAAAACAGTTTGACGTAAAAATCAATTTTTACTGACTTAAATCGAGATTTCAGCCAAATAGGGTTTACATTGCATGCACAAGTCCAAATGGATTTTCCGCCTTCTTTGCTTTTAAGCCTGAACTAGTAGCATATATTATAAAATTAGGTAAGTGGCCACTTACAGAATGAGGGCCTGGGGAAGACTTCAAGATGTGTAGATTTATATTGATTCTGTAACATACTGAACTTACTGCTAGTTGAGGCTAAAACAGAGTTTAAAAAAGAAATGATGTCAGGGCCCAGCAATTTATGAACCAACATGCGTGGAAGGTTACAGCGTGACTTGTTTTTATAGAGCCTAAACTATAATTAATACTTCAAGCCCACAAAATGAGCAGGATTGGAGGGCTTGGCCTCTGGAGAAATACTTTTTGTGAAAGTTAGGAAGCTGGCGAAACAACTTATTAAATTAGCCGATCCCATCTAAATACCATAGTCTGCCTAGTGATGAAATCTTGTTGGATGCCTTTGAGTGAGCTTTCAGTCAGGATCAGTTTTCATTATACAACTGGACCTGGCTGTTTTTCAGGCCAGCTGACCTCTTACTTTGTGCTGGAGTATGGCCCTTCTGGCTTCTCTAAAAATAATTATATTACTCCCTTCTCTACAAGGCTATTTTTGGAAATCAGTTTGTCATTCTAGATGGTCACAGTGGTATCAATGAATGGCAAGAATGGAAGATTACAATGCATCTATCCCATACAATAAGGAAGCCTTGCGTCATTGACCAAACTCAAGTAAAGGGCAGTTGCTGTATTATATGCTGAGAAAACTAGGAAATCACCCATTTAAAACCAGTTTACAAAATGGCTTTCATCCCCAACAACTGGATGAACGTGGATGTTTTGGAGTCAAGGCACAAATAAATAATCCATTTAATGATTTTTCAAGAAAAATACCATCAATGAGAGAAGTAATGAAAGTAAAGGTATTGTGATGTGGTTATGGTAGATTGGTTATTCTTTTTCTGGGAAGGAATCTGAATGGCATTGCATTGCAATCATCACTGCAGTCATTTTATGGATTAATCTTGATAAAATCTCTCTGGGAGATGGTCTTAGGAAATGGAAATACGGAAAGAAGAAAAGCACCACTGGAGTAGAAGAGGAAAAATATTCACGTGCATTTTTATACATTTGGCTTCATTTTCTGACCTATGGGTGAGAAAAGAGTAGTTCCTGAACATTCTGGAATGAAGGTCCCTATGGACTACTAACTGTACCTTGAGTGATTTAGAATCTAGACAATTCATGATGGACATATTTGTTTTGGGAACTGTGGTCCCACAGGGATCTGAGAGAGGCCCATGGATGAGAAACATTAGATCTGAAGGTTAACAAATCTCCCACCATATAGAAAGGAATCTAAGAGTCATCTTCTAGGTTGAAATGCAGTCTTGAAATTAGGGTTCTTGGTTGTGAGAACGCACAACCGTATTTTTCATTCAAACAGCCTTAGAAAGGAATTGTCTCAGGCCCCTTTTAGCTAATGTGAAGCTGATCGTTATATTCCCAGTGTTGCTTTTTTCTTTTCCTCAATAGGCTATTTGCTCCAAAGAACACAAAGATAAGAGAAGAAATTTGCTAATACTTGCCCAGATGTTAGTTGTGTAACAACCTCTCCTATCATCATTGTTATTATTTCACATTGAAGATGCTGATGCTAAAATGGTATGGCCTTTTGCAAATAGTACTAACTGGAACTTTAAGAAGAAGTCTTTTTTTTTTTATGAGGGGTGATTTTATTTCATTTCCAGTAGAGATTATTCAGAACAGACAATTTCTGTTACGTATTCTCTCTGCTCTTAGTTGGAACAAGAAAAGTGGGCCATTTCCTGTTACTATTTCACAACCTGATAAATTTTAATATTTTCCTTTATTGGAAAAGATGATTCTGAAACATTTTGTTCAGATCTAAGCACTCTTAATTTTAGGTCTGAAAATTCCACGTGAAGCCTATTGAAAGCTAAGACACATGTAATTTTTAGGCTTCTTCTGAGGTTTATTGATGGCTGCCATGTTTAAGCACCTGTGAGGTGATAAAAAAGGTCTGACAAAGAAGTAGACTAAAGTGAGGTGATTTCCAGATGAGACGTGCTCTTATATCAGAGGAGGTAATTCTCTTCATCTCCAATGTTCAAATAGATACAAATTTTTGAGGAAAGGGCATCTTGCCATTTAAGTCAAACTTAAACTTCCCGTGCTCTTATTCGAAATAATTTTTCAATAGGTTATTTTCATATTTTTTGGCTGTGTCTACAAAGCAAAATGTGGCAAGTTATGAATGTGGTTTGACCATATCATTCTGGCTTCAAATGCTGAATATCTTTGGTACTAGTGAGTCATGGAGATTTGCTACAAAGAGAATATACTTGCGAATAAACAACTGTCAAATCTCAAGTAGTGGACTTTTTGAGGAAGGGGAGAAAAGACCTGCAGGCTAATCATGTTCTCACTTTACGTGAGGGATTTCAAGTTCATCATTAGCTAGTGCTACCCAGAATCATAATGAAAATGATGAGGCCAACCACCGTTTTCCTCTAAAATTAAAATGTCACTGAGTTAGGGAGTCCTGAAAATGAAACTAGATGACCGCGGAAGGAAGTGGGCACTAGAGACCACTCGCGGAGCCACGCTTCTAGTTTGTTCTGTGAGTTTGCTGCACAGATGCTGTTGAGTGTCAGGGTTCTGTGGCAGATTTGAACTTGTGCCAAATACTGAGGAGATGGGAGGGAGCAGCTTCCAAGTTAATTTTTATAAATGAGGACATGTTTTAGAAGTGAATAAACACAGCCTTAACCTAATGTGTTTGTGTTTTAGATTTGGATCGCAGTTTCACAAGTTAGGGAGCTTATTTAATTTAATGCAGCCAAAGGCGTTATTCCTACCTGACTCACTATAATAAGTGAATAAACAGGAGTTTCAGCTAGAGGGACTGGTACATACCATTAATTAATACATCATGCCAGGTGCTCTCCTAACCTCTCTAACAAGTATTAGCTCATTTAATAGGCCCAACAACCCCATGAGGTGGATCTATTATTCTGTTTTATAAATGAGGAAGCAGTCCCAAGGATCTGAAGTAAGTTGCCTAAGAACTTAAGTAAAAGCAGTAAAATGTGCAGACCTAGTATTTAAAAACAGTCCTGCTTAAGTTCAAAGTCCTCCTGCTGTATTACAACTCTAAAAACAATAAATGAAATTACTTCTACTTCTGGATGTTCCCTGTTAATAGAATTCTATTTTGTTTCATGGTTGCAAGTCTTCTTTCTCTGGAAATATTGGTAATAGTTTATTTAGCATTTTCGTTACTTGCATAGCCTCTGTTTCTTCCAGTTTGTTCTTGTTGCTTTTGTCTCTAGCTTCTTTCCATGGTGTAGCAGAGGTTCTTAGTTTTGGGTGCAATGGAATCGCTTGGGAAGTTTTTAAGAAGTGCTGATGCTTGGGCCCCACCAGAGACCAATAAAATGCAAACCTCTGCAACTGTGGCATATTCCTTCAATGTTACTGCTTGATTCCAACACTCAGATCAGGGAAGTCTTCAGTTTTCATATCTGTATTTAAGAGCAGAAGATTAAAAGCTGATTACAAACCCCAGGCCAAGATGGTTTCACTGGTGGATTCTATCCAACATATAAGGAAGGAATGATAGAAATATTATAGAAAGTATTTCAGAAAATAGGACATAAAAAATGTTCCAGGAAATAGAAAAAAAAGAAAACTTGTTTTGTGAGATCAGTCTCCTCCTGATACCAAAGCCAGAGTAAAGCATTAAAAAATAAAAGACATGCAGACAAAGAAAGAAGGGAAGGGAGGGAGGGAGGAAGGAAGACAAAATTACAGACCAGATTCCCTCATGAACAAATAGAGACCTAAAGATACTTAACAAAATATTAGCAAATAAATTCTACAGATGCAAAGTTCATTTAATATTTGAAAGCTAATCAGTATAGTTCATTATATGAACAGAACAGAGGAGAGAAACATTTAATAGCCGTAGAATAAACATTTGAAAAAATTCATGGTCTATTTGCAATTAAAAAAAATCCTTTCATCAAATAAGAAACAAAGGGAACTTGATTGATTATAGACATTCCTAAGGAATCTACAAACACTTACTGTCTACAACTGTTAAGATAAAATGTCAATTTACAAAAATCAGTTGCTTTTTTAATATAAACTAAAAACTTAGCCCATTAGTTTTGTCATGGGGTGATCTGTCCCAGCAAACAGGGATAAGCCATTAGCATTATTTTATATTTTTCCTCTCGGACTGGTCAGATATCCCAGAGGGTGTTCTCCAGTCTTGAGCTTGGAGAGTAAAGGCCATGCTGGGAACTTCAGCCTTCCGTAGGCACACATTCAATTACGCTCTATTTTTGGTTTAAAGTTTATGCTTTCAACTATGCCTGGCATCCACACTACAGAGACCATGCACTTTACCCTCTCCAGGGAATAAACCCACACTCTTGTGCTAGGGTGAGGAAGGCCTTTCCTTAGGGGCACTGAGAATGTGGAGAGAGTCCCAGATAGTAGCTCCTTTTTCCCAGTTGTCTTTAAGCACCTGCTGCCTTTATCCCATTCTGGAAGTCCCTCCTGCCGCCAGGTTCTGAGTCTTCTGAGAATTCTGTGGAGTAGTGCAGGTCGATTCTCAGCCCTTCCCACTGCTGGCTTAGCATTCTGGAACTTAAAGAGCAGAAAGAGTAATAAAAAACTCCGTTAGGGAATTATGCAGAATAGGATCCGTGGGTATTTCTTATATTACTTAAGTCATCATGCTCTTGACTTCTGTAGCAGAAATGATCAACGCACTGGATTTCGATTCGTTGCTGTTGTTTGTTCATTATAACATCCCTTTTTAAAGATGATTTGAGACAGATTTTCAAGAGACATGCGACATGATAAAAACAAATTAAAATGAGTCAGAGGACTGCAACAGAAGGAGAATACTAGTAAGAAAATAGAATAAAGCAAAGAGGGACAACAATGTATTAAAATGCAGGTAGTGAAATCCTATTCCCTGCTTGGCATGAGCCACTCATTTCTCTTTATATTTTTAGCAGGCATCTTAAAGATAAAAATGTGGTCCGTTTTTTTGTTTTTTGTTTTTTGTTTTTGGGTACTGGGGGCTGAACCTGGGACCACATATGTGGGAAACTGGTGCTCAACCCCTGAGCCACATCAGCTCCCCTGATTTGGTTTTCTCATTTATTTTGCTTGTTGTTTTTGTTTTTTTTAGGAGACACCAGGTACTGAACTAGGGGCCTCCCATGTGGGAAGCAGGCATTCAACCGCTTGAGCCATATCCATTCCCCCATGATCAGTTTTCATAAATTAGACAACAAATCAGTGACTCAGAAGATATAAAATATAAAAATTGCTACCATGGATCTTCATGAAAGGGATGTGTAAATGTAGCAAATGACATACTTGCAAAAATTTCCTTTTCATCTTTCCTATAGTCCAGTCTCATTAGCACAAAGCATAAATATTAAGAATTATCATAATCTAAATTAAGAAAATTCTAGACAATTCCTATATATGTTTGAAAATATGTGAATTTTGCATTCTCCATGAAGTTATAAAAAAATCTAACATTTGTAAAGTGCTTTGCAGTTTAAAAAATGTTTTCACACACATTATTTTCCAAAACAGATACAAATTATCTTCAGTCAGATATTACTACCTTCACTTTAACAATGAGAGAATCATACATACAAGATACAAAACACTTTCAGTACAAGGTTCCCTTAAGCTCCTTCTTGGTTAACACCCAGAGGTAACCAATATTCTGGCTTATATTTTTATTAATTAGTTGTACCACTTCATGTAAACGGAATCACATCATATGTACTTTTCTGTGTTTGGCTCCTTGCACTCCAAATAATGTCTGTGAGGATCATCTATATTGGAATGCATGCCAGTAGTTTGTTTCTTTAACAGCTTGAGAGCTATTTCATATACCATAAAATTCACCCACTTACAGCACACAAGTCAGTGGTTTTTAGTATATTCAAAGAGTTGTGCGACCATCACCACAATCAAAAACCATTTTCAAAACACCAAAAAGAAATCTCATGCACATTCATTCATTCCTGCCCTCCCTCCCACTCAAACCCCAGGCAAACATTAATCTATTTCTGTCTCCACAGATTTGCCTATTGTGAACATTTCTTATAAACAGGTTCATGCAATACATGGTCCTTTGTGGATGCTTTATTTCCCTCAGCATAATGAGTTCAAGTTTCCTCCATGTTGTAGCATGTATCAGAACTTCGATTTTAATGCTGAGTAATTGCACGGGTATATACAGTTTTGTTTACCCATTCATCAATTGATAGAGATTGTTTCCACTTTTTAGCTATTAAGAACGAACATTTTTGTACGAATTTCTTTTGAGGACATATGTTTTCATTTCTGCTGGATATGTACCTAGAGGTGGGTTATATGATAACTAACTCTACCTTTAGCATTCCAGAGACCTGCTGAAATGGTTTACATAATGGCTGCAATATTACATGTTCCAGCAATGCATAAGGGTTCCAGATTCTCCCCATCCTTGACAATATTTGTCCGTTTATTGTTGAGTTGTAAGCAGCTTTATATATCCTGGATACAAATTCTTTGTCAGGTATATGATTTGCAAATATTTACTCCCATTCTGTGGATTGTCTTTATTTTCTTGATTGTGTCCTTTGATGCACAGACATTTTTAATTTTTATGAAGTCTAATCTATCTATTTTTCCTTGTTGCTTGTTCTTTGTGTATTGTATCTAAGAAATCATGGCCAATAAGATTTACTCCAATGTTTTCTTCTAGGAGTTTCATTGTTTTAGCTCTTATATTTAAGTATATGACCCATTTTGAGTTAATTTTTGCATATGGCATGAGGTTGAGGTCCAAATTCATTCTATTACAAGTGGGTACCCAGTTGTCCCAGCACCATTTGTGGGAGAAGTGTTCTTTACTATTGAATTGTCTTGATACCCTTGTTGAAAATGAATTAGTCACAGATGTGTGGGTGTATTTCTCAACTCTAAATGCTGTTCCATTGATCCAAATATTTTTCTTTATGCCAGTAACCCACCATCTTAGTTATTGGAGCTTTGTAGCAGGGTTTGAAATCAGTGTTCTAACTTTGTTCTTTTACAAGGTTGTTTGGCTCTTCTGAGTCCTTTTAGTTTCATTCAGAACATTATGATCACAGTGTCAATTTATGAAAACAGACAGCTGGATTTTGATGGGATTTGAATGAAATCAGTAGATTAATTTGGGGAATATTGCCATTTTCACAAAGTTAAATCTTCTGATCCTTAAAGATGGGTGTCTTTTCATTTATTTGAGTTTATGAAAACACTGAATTTAATGTTGTGAGTTTTGAGTGTGAGTTAGGATACCAGGGTGAAAGAATCAGAATAAGGGGAAGAGAATGTATAGCTTATAAAGCATCCTCAATGAATTCTGTTCACTAATATAAACTATAGAAAGTAAAAGCTGGGAATGTTTTTTAGGGAAAGGAAGACTGACTTAGTGATCATTTGTAGGTGGGGTTTAAATGGAAAGAGCATACCTGCTCCTTCGTACTTGCCTACTTTTACAGGTCAGTCCTTGATAGCTAAGTAGATCTGAATCCACTCTTCAAATGTTGCTTGAAAAGTAGTCAAGGGACAAAGTAGTTTAACTTAAATATGAAGTAAGTTTTAAAAAGCAGTGTAAAGACTATTTTTTCCCTCATTGTAACCCTTCTCTAACAAAAGAGATCAGTAAAAATGTAAAAAAACCAAAAACAACAACAAAAATTAATGGAAAAATTCACTAAAAGAATAGTGGTGAAGTTAAATTTTTCATTCTTGAACAAAACCTTAGCCAATTTGGAGAAACCTTTAGCAGGTTGTCCAAACTCTTTTTGCATAGGAAGATAATGAAAAAAAAAATCATGAAAATGTCTTTTAAATTTTAACTAAAAATAGGTAAACCATACATCTCAACATTGGCAGGATTTTGGCTCTTAGTGAGAAATGAAAAGGAAGCCAAATTTGGGGAAAAGTTGTTAAGCATATTTAAAGTTTTTTGTGGGCACGCTATAGAACATTTTGATTTTGTGGACGCTCTATAGAACATTTTAATTTAGTATTTTTGTATACAGATGATGGAGTAAAGTTCTTTTTTTAAAACGGTCAACATAGTTGACCTGAAAGTTTAACAGGTTTTTGAGTTTAAGGGCATTGTTTTTTAAAACGTCATTTCTATTACTTTCTCTTGCTGGATGCTTTTACACTTTTGCTAATTTATTTGTTGCTGTTATTTCAGTATCTGTGTTGATGACTTCTCTAACATGTTGGTTCCATAGTTTTGTCACCTTCCTTATTTTCTGACTCCTCTAGACTCTTCGTTTTACTTGGGACTGGTAAAGATTCTTCGCTCTGAAATTCTGCTTTTGGGCCATGACTTCTGTTCATTTCTCTCATTCTTTCTTTTACAGAACCTGTTCTTCTTGCTCCTTAAAAGCCTCCCCTCCCTTTTTCCCTATCGCCTATTACCTACTTGAACCCTGCTGCTGCTTTGGTGAATCATTATAATTAGTGCTCTTGACAGCAACACAGAAATACTGCCTCCTTCAACTTTCTTGCTTATGGGCTTTGAAAATCACCCACCCTTGGTGAAGACCAAAATAGTTTGCAGTAGCTGTACCTTCTGGGAAGTTATTTTCCTGGAGGAGGTCACATGACCAGTCTGATTGGCTGAGTTCTCTAGGGGGACATCATGTGACCCTTCTGACTAACTTCTCTGGGCACAAATGGTGCATCTGTGTTCCCATAGAAGCTTGATCCATTGACACGTTAGCTCACCTCCCACTTAACCTCTGACAGTGGCTGTTCCAGTCTTCCAGTCTCAACTCCTAATTCCCACCCAGGTCCTCCTCTGTCCCCTTTCCTCAAATAAGGAGTTTTCTCAACTTGCCTCTCATTCTTAAAATCTTGTCACCTACCTAACTACTCTTTCTCTTCTATCATTGCCCCTTTTTCTCTCCGGATGAGTGCCTACTTAGGTACCTCTGCTCATTCACATCTCCACGTTTTAAAGCCAAGCTTTATCATTTACCATTGTTCCATGGTCAATGTCTTGAACTCTGCAATACCTATTGCTAAGCCAGCGGTTCTCGAATGCGGATGATTTTGCCTCCCGAGGGACATTTGACATGGTTGGGAAATATTTTTGGCTGTTGCAACTCATTCTGGTGAGGTGGGGTGCTATTGGCAGGTATTAATTGGAGGCCCAGGAAGCTGCTTGACATCCTGCAATGCCTCCCCCCTCCAGTGAAATGCTTTTAGGACCACGTTTACCTTTGAGTTCTTCCTTCATTATGTCCCACTTTTTTTACTAGCAAACTTCTAGAATAGACATGGAGTTGAAGAATGTCAACCATCACACCATGGAGCCAAGAGTGCCTACAACTGAAAGCAGGAGGATTACATCTAGTATCCAAGTGGAATCTAAGCCCCCTCTTGACATAGATGTGGAATGGACACAACCAATCCAAGGTCCACAGGAAGGAGGAATACAGTAAGGATTAGAGTGGACTTACTGATATTCTATTCATGAACTATTGTGGTTAGTAATCGAGAAAATGTGGCATTGGTGTAGAAAATGTGGCCATGTGGCTGCTGGGTGCGGGGAATGGGAGGAGGAGATAAGATGTGGAGGCATTTTCGGGACTTGCAGTTGTCCTAGGTGGTGCTGCAGGGACAATTACCGGACATTGTAGATCCTCCCAGGGCCCACTGGATGGAACGTGGGAGAGTATGGGCTATGATGTGGACCATTGACCATGAGGTGCAGCAATGACCAGAGATGTACTCACCAAATGCAATGGATGTGTCATGATGATGGGGGGAGAGTGTTGCTGTGGGGGGAGTGGTGGGGTGGGGGCGGTGGGGTTGAATGGGGACCTCATATTTTTTGAATGTAATATTTTTAAAAAATGAATTAAAAAAAATAGAAGTCTATACTTGCTGGCTTAATTTCCTTCCTTTCCACTCACATCATGGAGAATAAACATGGAAATGATAAAAATGCCCATCAGATATTATTAAGGTCTTTAAAAGGCACAACCTTTTCCCTGAGCTCTTCACAATGACCTTCGTAGTGGCTGAAGCAGATGGGAATATTTCCCTCATTCCAACCGTAGATTATTAGCAGCAGGAAACTTATGACCTTGAACTCAAATTTTTTTTAAACAGTTGCTTTTTTTTGGTGGATAAACACTGAGCCTTGCTACTCTTTGTGCCGAGGAACCCTAATAGCCTCATGAAACGAATATTCTTGCAGATCCATTTAAAATCCAATTTTGTAAAATATTTTTCTACCATGTATGTGAAATTTTCAGCAATCATGAAATCAATTAAAACATAGCTTGTCTGTACAGATGGGGCCAAATCTGGAAGTTCAGTTGTGGGTGTGGTGTTCTATGTTGAGGCCACCATGACCTTGGAAACATCGACAGATGCTATGCTGTACATGGAGACACCTTGCCCCAAGCATTTGCTTCCCGATCTTCTCAGAGTGTCTCACAGGATATTTTTAACACATGAAAAACAACAAATTCATAGTAAAGTGAGAAATAACCCTGAATTCTTCCTCTATTATGTAACTAGCAAAGCCAGTTGAAGGAATTGCTCAGAATATCTGTACTCAGAATTGAAATATTATTTGACTTCTTGGTAGAAAATTGATGAAATATCATAGGAAAAAAAAACCTTGATAAAGTTCTCCATTCTAATGATAATGAGTACCTTATAATGTTGGGTTTCTCCTTCATAGATGTATATGTTTAAAATTCTGCTCTATCTATACAAAACTAACTTCCCCTTAACTGCAATGAAAATGACGCTTGGAGGAAGAGAGTGCCTCTGAGTTTAGATATTTTTTTAAACCATGCAATTAAGACACAGCATTAGTTTTTAAAAATTAATCAACTCTTTTTTTTTCACTGAAAAAAAGCCTTTGAGATTATTTGCTTAGGAAAGTAAGAAGAGTCACCAGGGATCCTGAGACCCTTTCCATCCTTCTTAGGACCAAAGTGGGCTGACCTTTCAGCAAGAAGAGGCAGTGAAAGTGCGACCGAAAGTGGTTTGAACGTAGACCACCAAACCCTATTAAATTCATTTCATTTTCCCTAAATTGGCATCTTTACAGCATCTTATTTATTAGCCAATGATACAGGTAGAAAAAAAGTGATTTTATGCCTGATAGTAACTTAAAACATTAACTTCATATTATTACAAAGATATATTATGGAGTAGAATGCAAAATTATCATAAACTGTAGGGATAAAGCATATGATTTGAGGGAAACACATTTGCTGCAGATACCTTTGGGCTGTGTCCCCAGATTCTTGGGAAGTGCATGTTCATGGTTTGATGGAAACGATTACAGAGCACTATTCTGGAGCACTTCGGGATCAAGTGATAGGAATTACTTTTAAATTGTTGACTTATTCAACAAGTGCAGATAAACATAGTTTTTATGCTGGTAATGTAGTGCCATAAAGAATTTTTGCCTTTTCCATGCCGTGGATTGAACAAGGGGCCTGATGAGGCTGGTAGAAGGGTCTTGAGAGCTGTTTCAAGAATAGAAACCAAATCCTAACCCTAAAAGCAGCGCTTAGCTTTAGTATTGAGAGATTTGGATTATTTTTCTGTATATTTAAATTATTTAACTCACAATCTCTTTTTCTAGGAAGTTGGCACACAACTTCATATTCTGTTCAAGGAATTTGTTTGGAAATTGAAAATATAAATTTATGAATGCCTTTGATCCATATACTATAGCTATATGGTATATAGAATGATAAAATTTATAAATAACAATTTAAATTCTCTCTAAATAATTTTAAAAATTCAAATTCAAGAAGATACAAATGAAAAATGGCTAAAGAAATTGAAGAGAATTTGACAGCAGTTGGAAACCAGTGATTGGGAAGCACTTGGTGCAATTTGTTTTACAAATGTCTTTTTAATTTCTATTGTTTGGTCGCTTTTAGAGATCTTCATCCTTTCAGTGCTCCTTAAAGACTCTTAAGTATCAAAATGATGCTGAAGTACTTTGCCAAATGAAGAAAGAAGTTTTGAAAAGAGAGTTGCTTTAATGGACTAAATTATATCATTTCAATTTTTAGGAAAGAATCTTCTCATTGTTAGTGTAGGGTCTGAATTTTTTTTCTCCCCTCTCTGGGAGATGGACTTCAGAAGAAAACAAAGTTTGTGAGCACAGTTCAGGTTTTATTCTGGTTTATTTCCTGTTGGATATATTGGATAAATTTCCTATTTGGATTTTTTATAAGTCAGAATCTTGGCAGGAAACAAATGGCACCCTCAAAGGATCTGATTGATGAGTTTAATGCTTGGACTATTTGTAGAGTTATGGGCAGAGTTAAGGGAAATAAAACTGGGTAGAGAGCACCTAGACACTAGCAGCTGCAGAAGCCTAGGCTGCCCCAGGACTGATGGCGTGGCAGAAGGAGCTCTTCATGGAACGTGGAGCCAAGAACTGTGAAAGGGGGACCTCTCATAAGGGCCAGAATCCTAGATAGGGAGACACTCCATATGTCAAAACTTGGTCCAATCAGGAAGGAAGTGGGGGAAATGAATGGCTCAATCACTCTCTTGCCTCTTGCGCCTCCCCAGCCTTGCTCTGTATCAGGGATCTGAGCACTGAAAGCTGTGCTTCCCAGGCTCCTGTATTAGCTGGCCTCTAGCTAGGATGGGCCAATGGGGAGATTGAGGACTAGAGGGAAAGGAGAAGCCAGAGTGTTTTTCCCCCTCCTTCTTTACTTTGGGCCATGCCTTTGGTAATGACAATGCCTCCTCCACGGCTCCAGCTACTCTGCACACATCCACCATGCTTCCAGCTTCTACCTGGTGATCCTGGCTTCAGCAGTTCCACCTTTTCCTTGTTCCCTCCCATTTAACAATGGAATGGGTTCTTTCTGTGGCTAACCTCTTAATTGACTCTTAGCTCTTTCGTTCCCTTTGAAACCAAGTACCTGCAGTTAAATTCCTTCCATTTTAAAAACTGAAGATGGTTTATATTTGCCTGTCTGGATCCTGATAGCAATTTTATATATCTAAATGCTGCTACTTTGAGTGTCAGCTTATTTGTCTTTACATTACCTATTTTATTCTTGCTGGTATAGAGGAATAATTTCTTATCTAAAAACCTGAGTGTTCTCTGTCATTAATTTAAATGTGTATGTGTTCTTTTGTGTTTTCAATGCAGACAATATTTGGAAAAAATGCTTACACCTCTTTATTTCTTTTGTTTTGCTTATACCATTGGACAAGACCTCAAGCCCTCTGTTTAATAACAGTGTGACAGCAGCATTCTTTTGTTGGTCATACTCTTAATTGGAATACGTCTATACTTTTTCCATTTAGTATAATGTTTATATATTTGTATATATATTTATATATATATGCTTTCAAATTTAGGAAATTCCTTTCTATTTCTAGTTTTCTGGGTGCTTTTTTTTTTTTTAATTGGTGGTGAACATTTAATTTACAAAATCTATTGAAATAATTGTACGATTTTCTTCCTTAATTCCTTAATTGTTGTTAAGGAATGTGTTGCATTAATAAATTCCCTGATGTTAAAACTCCATTGCATTACTGGGCTAAAATAAATAAATCACTTTTAGTTAATGTAATCAATATATATATATATATTTTGCTCCCATGCTCATAAGTGAAAAGCGTATTTAATTGTATTTTTTCATACTATCTTTATTGAATTTTTTTAACACACCGTGTAAGGTTTTATTGAGATATATTCATATACTATAGAATCTACTCAAGGTGTAAAATCAATGGACTTTTAGTAAAATCACATTGTAGTGCATTCATCACCACAAAAAAATTTCGAACAATTTCATTACTCCAAAAAGAAAAACTCCACATCCCTTAGCCGTCACCTTTCAATCCCTCTGTCCTTCCCCAGTCTTACATAACTACTAATTTAATTCCATCTTTATAAATTGATTTATAATTTTATTTTGTATAAATAGAATCATACACTATGTAGTACTTTCTGATTTTTTCACTTAGCATGCTTTTTTTGTTTGTTTGATGTTTTTGCCTGATATTAACATGTTGTAACATTAACATATATTTTGTTCATGTATTTGTTCAGTGTCAAAGAAAAACAATCTTGTATCTGCAATATTACTGATACTAATATTTCACATGAGGTTTTGCTATGCTATATAGTTTCATGTCACATTTTAAAAATTTCCTTCTGGTAATATACTTGACTTTAGTCTTTCCCTTTCAATCACTGTCATACCCATATAATAGCACTGCTAGTTATAAACACTATATTGTGCTTTTACCTTTTCTATTCATTTCCAAAGATTAACACACATCCTTTTTATCATTTCTGCACAGATGAAACCTCAACTTTCTGTTCTCTACCCTCATTCTATTTCTGGTGATTCATATTCTAGTTATTAACTCCATGAGTTTTACACAATATATTTTGCTCAAAATAGCATAGTCATACAGTGTGTTTGTACTTTTCAGTCTGTCTTGCTTCACTTAAAATGATGTCCTCCAGGTTCATCCATGTTGTCATCATATGCTTCATGACTTCATTTCTTCTTACAGCTGCCTAATATTCCATCATGTGCATACACCACAGTTTGATTATCCATTCATAGGTTGATGGATATCTGGGTTGTTTCCTTCTTTTGTCAATTGTGAATAATGCCACTATGAACATCTGTGTGCAGCTGTCTGTTCGTGTCACTGCTCTCAGTTCTTCTGGGTATATACCCAGTAGTGGTATTACTGGGTCACATGGCAAATCTATACTCAACTTCATTAGGAATGGCAAACACTCCTCCCAGTGGTTGTACCATTCTATATATCCACCAACAAAAAGAGTTCCTATCTCTCCATATTTTCTCTAGTACTTGACGTTTTCTGCCTTTTTAATAGTGGCCATTTTGATAGGTGTGAAATGATATCTCATTGTGGTTTTGATTTGCCTTTCCCTAAGTGCTAGTGATGTTGAATATTTTTTCATGTGTTTTTTCACCATTTGTATTTCTTCTTTGGACAAATATCTATTCATATGTTCCACCCATTTTTTAATAGGGTTTTTTAAAATTTTTGAGTTGTAGCATTTCTTTATGTATCATGGATATTAAACCATATCAGATATGTGATTTCCAAATATTTTCTCCCAGTGAGTCAGCTGCCTTTTTACCTTTTTGACAAAATCATTTGAGGTGCAAAACTGTTTAATTTCAAGGAGATCCCATTTATCTGTTTTTCCTTTTTCTTGCTAGTGCTTTCTGTGTAAGATCCAAGAAACCACCTACCACAAGGTCTTGAAGATGTTTCCCTACATTTTCTTCTAGTAGTTTTATGGACCTGGGTTTTGTATTTAGGTCTTTGATTCATTTTTAGTTGATTCTTGTATAGTGAGTGAGATAGGGGTCCTCTTTCATTCTTATTGTTATGGATATCCAGTTCTCCCAGCACCATTTCTTGAAGAGACTGTTTCATCCCATTAACATGGCTTTGGTAGGTTTGTCGAAAACCAGCCGACTATAGAAGTGAGGGTTTGCTTCTGAACTCTCAATTCACTTCTGCTGATCAATGTGTCTATCTTTGTGCCAATACTATACCTTTTGACCACTGTAACTTTGTAGTAAGGTTCAAGGGCAGGCAATGAAAGTCCTCCCACTTCACTCTTCTCTTTTAAAATGCTTTTGACTATTTGGGTGCACTTTCCCTTCCAAATAAATTTGATAATTGCTTTTTCTATGTCTGTAAAGGAAGATATTGGAATTTTGGTTGGAATTTTGGCTGCATTGAATCTATACATCAGTGTGGGTAGGATTGAAATCTTCATGATATTTAATCTTCCAAACCATGAAGGAATTTTTTCCATTTGTTTAGGTCTTCTTTGATTTCTTCTAGCATTGTTTCGTAGTTTTCTGAATATAGGTCCTGTACTTAGGTGAAATTGATTCCTAGGTATTTGAGTCTTTTTTGTTGCTTTTGTAAATGAATGTTTTCCTCCTCAGATTGTTCAATGCTAGTGTATAGAAACATTACTGATTTTTGTGCATTGATCTTATATCTGGCACTTTGTTGAATTCATCTATTAGTGCAAATAGATTTGTTGCAGACATTTTAAGTTTTTCTAAATACAGAATCGTGTCATCCATGGAGAGTGAGAATTTTACTACCTCTTTTCCTATTTAGATACCTTTTATTTTATTTTTCTTGTCTAAGTGCTCTAGTTAGAACTTCTCGCACAATGTTGAATAACAATTGTGACAGTTGGCGTCCTTTTCTTGCTCTTGGTCTTGGAGGGAAAGGTTTCAACCTTTCCCTATTGAGTATGATGATGGCTGTGGGTTTTTCATTTATGCCCTTTATCATATTGAGGAATTTTCCTTCTATTCCTATCTTTTGAAGTGTTTTTATCAAGAAAGGATGCTGGATTTTGTCAAATGCCTTTTCTGCATTGATCTAGATCATGTGGTTTTGTCCTTTAGTTTGTTAATGTGGTACATTACATTGATTGATTTTCTTATGTTTTATTACCACCCTGGCTTACCAGGAATAAATCCCACTTGGTTGTGCTGTATAATTCTTTTAATATTCTGTTGGATTCTATTTGCAAGTATTTTGTTGAGAATTTTTGCATGCATGTTCATTAGAGAGATTAGTCTGTAATATTCTTTAATGTAGTATCTTTACCTGGCTTTGGTATTAGGGTGAGGATGGTTTCATAAAATGTGTTGGGTAATTTTCCCTCCTCTTCAATATTTTGGAAGAGTTTAAACAGGATTGGTTTTAATTCTTCTTGACATGCTTGGTAAAATTCACCTGTGAAACTATCTGGTCCTTGACTTTTTTTTGTTAGGGGATTTTTGTTGACTGATTCAACCTCTTTAAATGTCACTTGTTTGTTAAGTTCTTGTATTTCTTGTAGAGTCAGTGTAGGTTGTTGTGCATTTCTAGGAATTTGTCCCTTTCATTTAGATTATGTAGTTCGTTGGCATACATTTTCTCATAATATCCTCTTTTCATTTTTATTCTGTGAAGTCATTCATAGTTCCCCCATTTCACTTCTGATTTTATTTCTTTGCATCTTCTCTCTTTTTTTCTCTGTCAGTGTAGCTTAGGGTTTGTTAATTTTATTGATCTTCTCAAAGAACTAGCTTTTGGTTTTGTTGATTTTTTTCTACTGACTTTTTTGTTCTCAATTTCATTTATTTTTGTTCTGATCTTCATTATTTCTTTCCTTCTGCTTGCTTCGGGATTGGTTTGCTTTTTCTAGTTTCTTCAGTTGTTCGATCAGATCTTTGAGTTTAGTTCTTTCTTCTTTTTTAATGTATGAGTTTGGAGCTATAAATTCCCCTCTCAGAACTGCCTTTGCTGTATCCCATAAGTTTTGATATGCTGTATTCTTGTTTTCATTTGTATCAATATGTTTACTAAGTTTACTTACAATTTCTTCTTTGACTCACTAATTGTTTAGGAGTGTGTTGGATAGTCTGCTTACATTTGCAAAATTTCCCCATCCCATCTATTATTGATTTCCAGTTTCTTTCCATTATGATCCGAGAAGATGCTTTGTATAGTTTTGGTCTTTTTATCTTTTTTGAGACCTGCCTTGTGACCTAACATGTGATCTATCCTGGGGAAAGATCCATGAGCACTTGAGAAGAATGTAGAACTTGTTGATTCGGGATGCAATATTCTGTGTATGTCTGTTAGGTCTAGCTTGTTTTTCATGTTGTGCTGGCTGAATCAGCCTGAGGCTGGGTCCCTTTCTCTCCCGTTTCCTGGGGAGGTGGAACCCTACAGCCACCTTTGTCTGTAGCCACTGGCCCAAGGCTGGAGAATTCAAAACTGTCTGTTCTTTGGTTGGGAGCAAGCCTGCCAGAGGCTACAACTGCAGCTTCTACTCTTGGTCTTTCAGTAGAAATTTTTTTCCTGCGCCCCTGTCTCCTCTGGGTGGTATCCAGCCTTCCCCTGGTATCCTAAACCCTAGAATATGTTTTTTCCAGGCCATTTTGGCCTGTCCTCTAGCTATTTTTCTGGGAAAGAAGTGAGTCCTGTGTCTTTCTAATTTGCCATCTTCCCAGAAGAGCCTTTATTCAATTTTTTTTCACTTTATTTTTTTTTCCTTTTTCTTTTTGTCTTTATTTATTTTTTTAATATTACATTAAAAAAATATGAGGTCCCCATTTACCCCCCATCCTCTCACCCCACTACTTCCCCCATAACAACAATCTCCTCTATCATCATGAGACATTCATTGCATTTGGTAAATACATCTCTGAGCATTGCTGCACCTCATGGTCAATGGTCCACATCATAGCCCACACTCTACCACGTTCCACCCAGTGGGCCATGGGAGGACATACAATTTCCGATAACTGTCCCTGCAGCATCACCCAGGACAACTCCAAGTCCCGAAAAAGCCTCCACATCTCATCTCTTCCTCCCATTCCCTACCCCCAGCAGCCACCATGGCCACTTTCTCCACACCCATGCCACATTTATATGGGCCTTGTACAATGTGTCAGGAAGTTATTTGTCTTTTTCAGTTTCCAGAAGAATATTAATAAGATGGGGACAGTCTAGTTCCTATAAATTTTATCAGACTTTCTTATAAAGTCATCTGGATATGGGACTGTTTGAGTCAGAAGTGTTTAATTACCTTTTTCAATTTCTATAATGGTTATGGGCTGAAAATATTTACCATTTCAAGTTCTATAATGATTATTGTCCTTTTCCAATTTTCTAATTTTGTCTATGTCAATTCTGACATTTTATATTTTCCCAAATCTTGCTCATTTTGCTTGGCTTCTATTTTATTTAATATATAATTGTGAAATTCTTTTTTGTTATAATTATATCATGTCATATCATAGCGCATCATATTCTTGTGTCATTGTAGTTATTTTCTCAATGTCGTTCTTTTATTTCTACTTTTTACATTTTGATAAATCATGTCAGCATTCTAAACCATTTCAAAATTCTAGCTTTTGGTTCTGTTAATTTTCTTTAAATTTTTTGCATATTCCATTTCTTTAACTGCTTTGTTTAGCTTTTTTTTTCTTTTTACTTTTCAGTTATTTTGTTCTTCTCATTGCTCTTTTCCTGATTTCCTTCATTTGTCATTTTTTTTACAGTTTTTTGTTTTCTGTTGTATGCATTTAAATCTGTAACTTTTCTCTTGAATATTGTTTTATTTGTGACCTATAATTTTGATATAATGTTTTCACTCCTTAGTATTTTTAGATTTCTCTTATGCCTTTTTTTTTCTTTAGTGGAGTTTCTCTTAAACAATAAGTTATTTAGTTTTTACACATTTTTAGATTTTAAATTAATTTTGTTATTGATTTCTAATTTTTTCTAATATGGTCTGATAACATAGTAGGTATGATATTAATTGTGTAATTTATTGAGGTGTTTGTTGTGGAATTATACATAGCTAATTTTGTGAGTGCTCACTATTCCAAGAAATATGCTTTCTCTTATTGTTGTATGTCTATTTCCATGTAGATCCATGTTTTTTCTGACATTTCCTTTTCCATTTTTGTTGTGCTTAATGTATTTGGTTAGGAGAAGGATATGTTGAAATCTTCAATTCCAGTTGTTATGTATCTATTTTTTACTTTATTTCTCTCAGTTGTTACCCTGTATTCTTTGAGTTTGTATTTTTAGGTACATAGGTTTATGATTCTTCTACATTTTTTCCCCATCTCTTCCCCCTTTGTTGTTGTTGTTTTGTTGGTTTTTTTCCTGCTCACTGTCTGCTCTCTGTATCCATTTGCTGTGTGTTCTTTCTGTATCTGCTTGTCTTTTCTGCTCATCTTTCTCTTTAGGAGCCACTGGAAACCAATTCCAGAATCTCTGGTGTGGGAGAGAGGCACTCAATTGCTTGAACCACCTCCTCTCCCTGGTCGTCTGTCTCTGTCTGTCTCTCCTCTGCGTCTTCCTTTGTTGCATCATCTTGCTCCAGTTCTCTGCAGCACGGGCCAACTTGTGTTCACCAGGAGGCCCTGGGAATCAAACCCAGTGCTTCCCATTTGGTAGATGGGAGCCCAATCATTTGAGCCATATCTCCTTCCCTCTTCTACATTTTTTATATGCTTTTGTTTTTTTCCAGCATTTATCTTTATCTTTTACCTCACTAATTCTATTTTGTCTGATATTAACACAGACATTCAGGCTTACATTTGCTTTGTCATCTTCTGGCTTATCCATCCTATTATGAAGATAATCTATATTTATTCAAAAGGTTTTGCAGTTTTGCCTTTTACATATGTTGTTAATCCATCTGGAATTGGATTTTATGTATGGTATGAAACAGGGATTTAGTTTCATTTTCCCCCCACAAAATCGATCTGTTCTGCCCCCCTTATTTGGAATGTCAGCTCTTGTTATATAACAATTTTCCATAAAAATCTAGTACTAGTTCTGGGCTCTCTGTTTAGATCTGCTTGTTCTTATAGCTGTCTTTGCACCAAATATCCTAGTCTTAATTATCAGTTTTATAACAAGTCTGAATATCATGTAGGTTAAGTTCTCCCAATTGTTCTTCTTTGTGAGTATATTTGCTCTGTCACATACATTTTCTTTTTTTAAGGAGATAGTAGGGATTGAATCCAGGACCTCATACATTGGAAGCAGGCATTCAAACACTGAGCTATGCCCACTCCTTTTCACATACATTTTAGAAACAGCATATTAAACTCTGTAGAAAGCCTTGTTGCTTCTTTTTATTGAATGCATTGAGCTAACATTTTGACAATATCAAGGTTTCTATTCATGAATATCGTAGTTCTTTCCATGTATTTTGGGCCTTTTCAGTGTCATTCATTAAGGTTTTATAATTCTTAACATAAATGTCTTACACATTTTTTGGTTAGATTTATTTATAGTTTACATATATATTTTTCTTTTTCTAAAAATGATCCCCCCTATTTGATTATTTTTTAATTGCCTTTATATATTGACTTTGTATCTGACAATGCTGCTATTTTTAATAAACACTGGTCAACTCTAATAATTTGACTGCAGATTGTTTCAAGTTTTCCAAGCAGATACTCTTGTAAAGTATGAAAGATGAAAATATTGATTCTTCCTTTCCAATCCTTATAATCTTTCTGTTTGGTTTTTTCTTCTTCTTATATTATTGCACTGGATAGGACTTCTAGTACGAAATTTACTAGCGGTAGAATAATGATAATCATTCATTTGTTATTTCAAAGAAAATGTTTTTAATGTTTCACCAATAAGTTCTTAATAACTATAGGTATTTGGTGGTCACTTTATCATGTTAAGGGAGAATCACAATTTGCTAAGAAATTTCTGTTGTAAATGGATGTTGTATTTCATTTAATCCTTTTTTTGAATCTATTGAGATCCCTAGATGATGTTTTTGTTCTTTCATCTGTTAATTAGTAAATTACCTTACTAGATTTTCTAATTCTGATCCAGTGTTTCGTTCTTGTGGTAACCTGTCTTGATCATATATTCACTTTTAAATAACATTGCTAGATCCAATTTTCAAATATTTTAAATGATTTTTATATCTATGTTCATAAATGAGATTGTTTTATAGTTTTCCTTATTTAAACTGTTCTCTTCTGATTTTTGACATCCAAGTTACATTAGGTACCCCAAAATGAGTATAAGAATGTTCTCTATTTTCTGTTCTATTGTCTAAAATGTTTGTGTGAGGTGGGAATTATCTGTTCTCTGAATGTTTGGTTGAACTCACTTATAAAAATTACCTGACCTGGTGTTGACTTTGTGGGAACTATGGTCAAGTTATTAAATAGTTATTGGGTTCTCCAGGTTTGTTATTACTCTTTGAATATTTATGGAATTTGAAGTAAGATTATTTGTAGTATTCTCTGATTTCCCTCTGACTCTCTGTATAAGGCTTTTGCTTTCCTAATGTTATTTACGTCTTTTATTCTTTGTTCAATCTTGCCAATGTTTGTCAATTTTATTAGATTTTTCAAAGAACCAACTTTTGATTTTATTAATGGTCTCTTTAATGGTGAATTGTTGCTTTGTCATCAGTTTTTTCTTCCTTTAACTTTTTCTTTTCGGTTTATTATATTCTATGTTCTAACCTCTTAAATTAGTTGAGTGATTCATGAATTTCTAGTCTCCTTCATTTCTAATATAAACATTCAAAGTCTTAATTTCCTCCTCTCTGTCTGTCCTATAAGTTTTGAGGTACAGCAATTTAAAAATTTTTCAGTCCTAAGGGATTTCTAATTTCCTTTATGGCGTCTGTTTTGATCTGTGTGTTATTTAGAAGTTCTCTTTTGATTAATAATGAAGTTTTTGTTAGTTTGTTATTGATGTCTAATTTTATTATAATTGTGACCTAGATTTTAAAAATCTGTTGAGACCTATTATACGCTATAGACTGTTGCCAGTTTTCAGAAAAGGTACATCCTCTAGTTGTGTGTCCATTGTCCATTATATCAAGCTTGTTTATCATGTGGCAGATCAGCTATCCGGGAATTAACTCGGTTTTCTGTAGCATATTTCTCTCCTTCTCCCCTCTGTAATTTGATCCTGGGCTATTTTACCGTCTCCTTAATGCAACAAAAGAAGAGACAAAAAAAAAAAAAAAAAAAAAAAAAAAAAAAAAGAAGAGACAAAGATTCAAAGAGACTGCCAATCTAACAATCTAAGTACTAAAGGAAGATTCTTCTGGGAAACATCCTTGCAGATATTTTTTGAAAAAACAGGATAATCTGGTCATGGAGGAAGGAAGGAGAATTTATGGATTGGTGAAGATAAAGGGAGAGGTCAAGAGCCTTCCATTGCAGAACCAGGAGCAGTATGGAAAGGACTCAAAACTTAGATGTCTCAAGTATGGACTTTACAGCACTCTCTTAGTGCTTATAGATAGCCCACAATCCAAAATCCTGTAATTTGTAATCCCTAAAGAATAGAAGGTGAGGAATTTTGTGTCTCTGTATGGAAATGAACAAAATCAGCTAGAAATTTCCCTGTGAGCAGGGCAGCGCTACACCATACTCATTCTTACAAGCATGCTCTTAAATCTTCTATATCCTAACCAACATTTTTTCTATAAATCAATGATGAGTTATGTTAAAAAAGAGTAAATAATTTCTCTTTATACTTCTGTAAGTTTTTCCTGTATATAATTTGAGGTTTTTATATTATTGGGCAAAACCAGCTTAGTGCTGTTAATCTTTCTGTGAAATTGACTCTTTTTTTTTAAAAAAAGATTTATTTATTTAATTCCTCCCCTTCCTCTCCTCCTGCCCTGCTGTTTTGCTCTCTGTGGTCTCTTCTTCTCATTTTTTCTCTTCTAGGATTCACCAGGATTCAATCCAGGAGACCTCTGATGGGGAGAAAGGTTCCCTGTCAATTGTGCCACCTCAGTTCCCGGTCTCTGCTGTGCTTCACCTTGACTCTCCCCTTGTCCCTCTTTTGATGTAGCATCATCTTGCTGCGTGACTCACTTGCTTGGGGCACTGGCGCACCACGTGGGCACTCGTGCGGGCATGCGTTCTCTTCTTTTTCACCAGGAGGCCCCAGGGATCGAACCATGTGGTAGGTGGAAGCTCTATCATTTGAGCCACATCTGCTTCCCCAAATTGACTCTTTTGTCAATATAAAGATATCAGGTATCCACTTTATAGCTAATAATGTTTTTTGACTTGACCATTTTCTCATTAATATAGGCATACTAGCTTTTTTTGGTTTTATCTTTTCAGTATATTTTTTTATCCATTTACTTTCATTCATTCAGTCTTCCTTGTATATCTGGATTTTGTGTTTTTTTCTCGGTCAGGAAATCTTTATGTTTAACTGGATATTCTAGAAAATTAGCATTTATTTATTGCTACATCTGGATCCATTTCTACCATTTTATTTTGTTCTTTGTATTTATTTAATCTTTTCTTTATTGCTTTTGCTATTTTGATTGCTTTCGCATTGAGAGTATATTTTTTATCCTTTCATTAATATGCTTAAAATTACTTCAAAAAATACACTGGATTCTAGAAATTTTACCATGCATGTTTTAACAAAGGAAAGATCTAAATTTAATCAACTTTCTAGATGCTTATCTTCAATTTCTTGTGTTCCAACATATCTATTCTTTCCCATTTTACTTCCATCTCTACTTTAAAAATAACGTCACAGATCAGACATTATGTTTGTTTTAAACAGTCAGCTTTTGTTAAGAATTACCCACACATTTACTGTTTTCTTTGCTTTTCAATCCTTATAGAATTTTAGACTTTCTGGGATAATTTTTGTTTCTTCATCCTATATGTTCCTTTAATAGGGATTGGTTTGAAGCAAACAACCTTGCTTTTCTCCATTTTTTATAATCAAGTAGTACTAAGGGTGTGAGGGTCAGGAACTGGGAAAGGAGCAAGTGCTCTGGATTGCCAGGCCACCTGCTTTTCCCACTTTTCAGTCCAGCGAGGCTTTCATTTTGCACAGAAGTTAGTCTTTCACTCCCTGCAGTTTAGGACTATGGCTCCTGTTTTTCTGGCTCAGGTTGGGTGATATAATGGTGATATTATGTGATATAATGGTGAGGAAAACTCATACTTCCTACTATCCCCCAGTCTTCCCACTCTCATGTGTCTGGTTCTCCTGTCCTAGTTTATCATGCTCTTCACAACCTTGTTCTCCCTGCAGTTTCATGGTTTTAAACCTCAGTTTCTAAAATCCATGGTTTGGCAGAGGGAGACAGCTAATTTGCATCTTGTATCCATGTTCTTGAAGGCATTGCCATTTATCTCCTTTCCTGAATTACACACAACTGGTTACATGCGTAACTTTCTATCTTTGTGATTTTGTGAGTGTAAGACTATGAATTTACTTCTAAGGACCAATTTCACTTCACTTTTTTAGATTTTATATGTATTTTCATTGTAATCAATGTGTTTTATAATTTCCATTGTGATTTTTCGCCTTATTCTATGTCTTTCAAGTTTTCAAGGTTATGGAGGTTTTCTCTGCTTTGCTCCCTATTTAAATTACTTTGAGGTAAAAAAAAATACATTGTGTCTTATAATATCTTTAAAATGGAATAAATTTCCTTTATGACTAAGTTCATGGCCATTTCGCCCCAGATATTTCAACTGAACTTGAACATAGAATTTAGATTTCTTGACATCACATAATTCTATTTGCTTCTGTAAGAGCAAACAGTTTTTGGTTGAGGTCCCTTTTTAAATGTACAATCCTAATCTTCCCAGAATGCAAGACACCATTGCCAGGCTGGCCACTTCTATCCACCATGATCAGTACTTCCCTCCTCCCATCCTACTAAGTTTGTAAAGGTGCTAGAGGGACATTCCTTTGGAAAGCCTGGAAGGCAGAATCGTGCAGGAGGATGTTGCTTATTTTTCATTATTGCCCCAGACCCTGAGAAAGTATCTTCCTCCATTCTTTCCATTCTTTTAAGCAGGGAGAGATGCTCTTACCTCGTGAGGCAAAGCATCCGTGGGCCACGGTCTGTTTTTCTCCATCCGGTTCCATCAGCGTTATACTTAGAAACTCCTCCCGGAGCTGGCCCTAGATAAGTTGTATTAATTTTCAGCATTGTTATAATCTTTCCTAGGACTCTGAAACTTCAAAGATATTTTAGTTGGAAGGCAAAAAGACTAGCTCAACACCCTTTTAAATGAAAACACTACCTTTACCGCGTTTCCACATGAAATAAATGTGTCTTTTGGACACACAACACACACACACAGGCAAACAACAAAAAAACACCACCCAAATACTGGGTGTTGAAATTGAAATTTTTATAGGTGTTTAAATAAGATTCATATTTCCAATCATGACTGTTTTTCCCTTTTTAATGGCAGGTCATCAATACTGTGAAAATCCTACAGGCCAAAAAAAAGAAAAGAAGCCAGCCAGAGGAACATGTAATATTGAAATGATTTGGATGGCTTTTCTTGCTTCTCATATTTACCCCAAGAATATATAGTTCAGTTAAATGCTTTTCCAAGGGTCAGCTGTTTTGTGTTTTTGATTGAAAACATTTTTTGTCAATTATGTGTGATAGTAGACGATGGTAATTTAATGCCAAATTAATATTACCGTAGTTTTCCTGTGTTGATCATAAAACAATTCGTACAAAAATGTTCAACCTTTTATATTCTGAAGATTGAGGCAGAGCTCTAAATGGAAAAAAAATATTTACTCTCTCAGGAGCCAAAATTTATCTTTATAAACTGGCAGCTAGGCCTTGCCTTGTTATGATTACATGTAAAATAGTGTTTTAAGTGTATAAAGTTAGAGTTAGGCACTGCTACATAACTTTAAGTGAATAATTAAAACTTTCTAAGCCTAAATTATACTGAGAGCATAAATTATAATAATATCTAACTTAGAGGATTTAAGTGAAATATACAAGACTTTGGTTGCATAATTATCATAAAGTTTACCATCTAATGAATAGTCATCTAAAGTTAGCTACTGTTAAATATTACTGTCCTTGTGAATTATACCAAAAACTAAATTCCGTTTTCTCCTAGTTACATTCCTTCCTGAATAGTATTTTCCAAGGCAATAGATGCCACACAATAATAAACTGTCCGTACACTAAATTCCACAAATGAGTATAAAAGCTAAGCCTAACTGGTTTTGCTGAGGAGGGTCTTGTTTGAGACTTAGAATATCATACAATATGCATGTTCCTTAGAATCTTAGAGGATGCTGGCCAAACCACATTGTAGCAGTGTTATTTGTCCTGAATTGGGTGGAGGTACATGCAGCTTTTGAAAACATGGCAATCAATAGCCAGTGCTTAATAGTCTCCATCCCGAACCAATTAAATGGACTATACAATATAGGCTCTTGTTAGAAAGAAGTTGGGATTTTCTCCTTCAGGGAATTTCAAGCATCTCTTTTCCATGTCAAACATCTACTTTCTATCTCAAATGGCAAAACGGGAGGAGTCATTTCAGTAAAGATATCGATTCTTTACGTGTTAATCCAGGGGTCACAAAGCAACATTCGGAAGTATGATGGTCTTACTTCTACATGGATCCCTGACCAGAGAAGCCGTGGCTGATGCTGCAGGACAGACCTAGATGGTCGGTACCCTGCATTAGGGGAGACAGGTGAAGAAAGGCCACTTGTGGCAAGGGTCCTCTCTTCTCCTGCCCTAAGCAATTCACATCTGGCGCCAACCATGTAAATAATTGCAACTAGCATCTTTTTTTTTTTTTTTAAGATTTATTTATTTTTATTTCTTTCTTTCCCCTTCCTCTCCCTCCCCAGTTGTCCGTTCTCTGTATCCATTTGCTGTGTGTTCTTCTGTGACCGCTTCTATCCTTATCAGTGGCACCGGGAATCTGTGTTTCTTTTTGTTGTGCCATCTTGTTGTGTCAGCTCCCCGTGTGTGTGGCACCATTCTTGGGCAGGCTGCACTTTCTTTCGCATGGGGCGGCTCTGCTTACGGGGCACAATCCTTGCGCGTGGGTCTCCCCTATGCGGGGACACCCCTGCATGGCACGGCACTCCTTGCGCGCATCAGCACTGCACATGGGCCAGCTCCACGTGGGTAAAGGAGGCCCTGGGTTTGAACCGTGGACCTCCCGTGTGGTAGGCAGATGCCCTATCCATTGGGCCAAGTCCACTTCCCTGCACCTAGCGTCTTTTATTGGAAGTTGTTTTTCCAACTGTATTAGTTTTCTAGCTGCTGAAACAAATACCATCAAATGGGAATTTGTGGCTCCCAGTTTTGATGTTAGGAGAAGTTCAAAATTGAAGTAAAGGGATGCTTTCTCCCCAAAGACTGTGGCATTCTGGGGCCGGCTGTGGTGATCTTTCGTCTTTGGCTTTGACACCATGTGGCAATGCACATGGCCACATTGTCTCCTTTCTCTTCCAAATTCTGTTGCCCCCTGTAGCTTCTTTTTCTGTTTTCAATTTCCTTTACTTATAAGGGTCCACCCTTATTCAACTTGGGTACATCTTAATTAGTAATATTTTCAAAGTTCCTATTTACAAATGAGTTCACACCCACAGGACCAGGGTTTGGGACCTGATTATGCCTTTTGTGAGGGACATGATTTAATCCCCATCAATGATCCTCAGTTGTTATTTGATTATGCCTTTTAGGGGTCTCACTTCTACTCTATGTGGCTTATTCTATCATTCCTATCAACTTACATGCATGACTGTTCTGTTTAGCTACTGCTGCATAACAAACTACATCAAAATTTAGTGGCTTACAATAACAACCATGTTATTATCTCATGATTTTGTGGGGCAGGAATTTAGGTAGGATTCAATGTGGTGATTTTTGACTAGGATCACAGAGTAGTAATCAGCTGGTGGCTGGTCTGATCTGGAGGCTCCTGGTGGTTTCGTTAATATGCCTGGTGCCTGATGGATGGCTGAATTCAACTGAGTTCCCTCTTTCTTCATGTAGTCTAGAGCCCCTCCATGTTGTCTCTACAGCAGGGTTGAAGGGTTTCTTGCATAGCTAATGGCTTTCCCAAAGTGAACATTTCAAACGACCAAGGTGGGAGCTGTAAGGCTTCTTCTGACCTAAACTCTGAATTCCTTCGGCATGACTTCCACCTCACATGGAGAAGGCAGATGAATACATATCACTGATTCAAGGAGAGGCGGGATGAACACACGAGGGCATGGATACTGCGGGGCATGTGTCATCGGAAAGCTATCTTTAGAGACTAGTCTTCTTGAGAGAAGTCTAGATAAAATTAGTTAGCTCCATTTTTATGTAATTGTAGTCATGCTTTCATACCCCTTTTAACTTGGCATCTTGGAAATGACCTGGCTGGTTTCTCCCTTAATCAGTATTTGTTGGTGCCAGTAACCTGTATTACTTGCCAGTTAGGACCACTGTCATCTTTGCGGGAATTTAGATAACCTGAGCCCCTTTCAAAAGCCCGATTATCATGTGTGAATTGATGAAAGAATCTAAGTTTGCAATATTTAGGCTCAGATCATGGGCCACATTTCCACTCCCAGGAAGATGTGGCTAGAATCTTCAGCTAGTCCCATTTCATTACCAGATAACTTTGTTTTCACTCCATTCTTAATATACAAATTCCCTCCAGTTTTATATGCCACTGAAACGCAGAACCTGAGCAATTTTTCCATAATGTCTACTGATTCTACTCTCTGATGATGATTACTCTTGAAATGACCTTCTTCTTGTTCTCCCTGCTTCAATCCTTCCTCCTTACAGTTGAATTATTCTAAATCTAGTGATTTTTAAAAATCTAAAACAGGTCATGGCACCTTCTGCTTGAAGCCCTTTAATGGTTGCTTTTCTCAGTAAAATCGGAGTCCTAACAGTAATGTATGAGATGGTACGTGATCTATACTCCCTGCTTTCCCTCTCACCTCATTCATTCATTCAGAAAATATTTATTGAGCGCTTTTTATGTTCTGGGCACTGTTCCATGTGCAGAGGATACAGCACTGAACAAAACTTGGGAAAATACATGTCCTCGTGGAGTCCCCTGTCGCTTCCCTACTCATTCTTCTCCATTCATACTGGCCTTCTTGCTGAATATTCTACACCTGCTCTATCTGTTCTCCCTCCTTGGGAATGCTCCGTGGCCTGTGCCCTAACTTAATTTTGTTCTTTAGGTTCACATGTCACCTCCTTGGCGACTATTTCCTGACCTTCCTTTGATCCCTTTGATCTCCACGAAGAGAAAATATAGGAAAGAAGGATCTTTACTCATTATCTTTAGATTAGCCATATTTTCATAAGCATGCATTACACTCACTTCCAATTTATTCTGTTCTGCAAAGAGCAATGAAATTTGGATTACTTTAATTAAAAGGCTATTTAAATTAAACCAATACCATTTAAAGTTACATTACATTCAATGGTCCATCATACATCATAGAGTAAACAAAACAAAAATAACGAACTGGTATATATATTTAATGTCACTGATGATGCTCAAATTGGTCAGCTTAGGCAAAAAAAAACCCAGCAACCTAATTTGTCATCCAACAAATTTAGATAATTGCCATAAAATGCTGTGGTACTTGTGTACACAGATTAATTTCAATCCTTTCCCTCCTTTACTTTCCGATTGCATTGTATCTGAGCTATTTAGTCTATGTTAATGCAAAAAGATAAAAAACATAAAAAGTTCATGGTAAGAATTCTTTCAATAGATCTCAAACAATATAAAATAAATTATAATCATTAACCGTGAAGGCAATATTACTTATGGTTGATAATTCAGTAACAGGGTTCAACAATTCTGGTTGGTGGGCAAAATTCAGCCTGTTGCCAATTTTTATTTGACCTGGGAGTTAACTATTTTTTAATGGTTTGAAAATATGAAAAGAAGAATATTTTATGGCATGGGAAAATTATATGAAATTCAAATTTTAGTGTTCTTAAATGAGGTTTTATTGGAACACAGCTATACCCATTCATTTACATATTGTCTATGGGTGTTTTCATGCTACAGCAGATTTAAGAAGTTGCAACAGAGAACATATGGCCCACAAAGCCTAAAATATAACTATCTGATGCTTTACAGGAAAAATTTGCTGTTCTTGAGTTAATATATTGATTCCCAAAATTTGGTCAGTAGACCATGTGCATCAGAATTAATTGAAGAAAATATTAAGTACAGATTCCCATCTCCCACCCCTTGGATATTCCATCTCCCACCCCTTGGAGATTCTTATTCCAGGGATATAAGGTTAAAAGCCCCTGTAGATTAATACATGGCATTCTGGGAAAGTCAATTTTAATATTATTTCCTTATTTATCATATCTTATTCATCTGTGCACAGATATAAATAATAGTTTCCGAAGATGGAATTCTTCCATTAGTAATGATAGCACACGTTTTTCTCATGATTTATTTTTGTTTACACCCCTAGAGTATTTTTATTTACACATTTAGGTTAATGTATTTCAATAGGCTAATATAATTTGAAGATATAGAATCCATAAAGTGATATTACAGATTAAACCGTTTGCCATGTAAATCAGATTAACAGTCTTCAAAAGAAAACCTGTTACTAATGACCCTATAATTTAAATTGAAGTGAAGATGATGTTCAATAATGAATCATGCCAGGAAATAAAAGGGATTGGGCTCATTGGTCTGAAAAAGCATGGAAACCTATAAATCAATGTGTTACACAGAAGTAAAAATATTAATCCATACATGCTGCATCTTAAGTGATTACTCTATATTGAGTGTAGGTAAAGATTAGGTAAAGATTTTGACCTGAGTCCTCTCAAATAGGATTAGAGGTTACTCTAGATGCCCCATACCTCTCATCTACCAAACTCTCATTCAGGCTCTCTTTTTGGCTCAATTTAATAGTGCTTTAGCACTGTTACTTTATAATGTTGTAGCACTTTGATATCATTTATGAATTCCAAAAGATATTGGTTATGTTTGTAAACTGGTCTGTTCCTCTGGGAATGATAACCCTTTGATTGTATTAGATACAGCTGAGACGTCTGATTAAGATTAGGGCTTTGATTCAACCACGTCATTAGAGTGCACCTCAGCATTGAGTCCCAGATCACTTGGTGGGCTGATAAAACAGACTTTCATGCAGAGAAGTACACAGAGGAAGAGACAGCTCATTAGATACAGCAGAGGGCCCAGGAAGAGAGATGAGCCTGATAGTCTATATCTGACATTGTGAAGAGACCAGAGCAACTGGGCCCAGAAAGAAATGAGCCCTGAGGAGAGAGACAAGCCTTATGCCAGCCTACAGCTGAGATCTGAAGTAGCTGTGACCACAGAGCCTTAAGAGGAAAGAAGGAAGGCTGAACCCTCACAGACATCACCTGCCATCTTGGGTCAACACGTGGCCAATGACTTTGGGTGAGAATGTACCTCTTATGGTACCTTGAGTTGGACTCTTTAGGACTTTGTGACAGTAAGCTTCTATCTCAAAGAAATACCTTTTATAAAAGCCAACAGAGTTTTGGTATTTTGCATCCACGCCCCTTTTGGCTGACTAAAACAAATATAATTGGTATTTTGTCCAGGGATTAAGGGATTAATTATCAAAAGCCTTCATTTTAAAATAAAAATGTTTCCTAATGATTGATCACAGAGGCAATAAATATATCAATGTTAAATAACAAAATATGACTTGTATGACTTTCTATGTAAAAGGGAGGAAGTGAATGCTAATTCAATTCTTGCTATCTTGTAACAGAATTAAACTAGATGAATATTTTTTTGAATCTGTACATGTTTTTGTTTGCTTTGTTTTTAGGTAAACTTCCTCAATTGAAATTTTACTAAGATAATTGTAAATTCATATGCAGTTATAAGAAATAAAATGGACCCTAGTAGCCTATATCTAGTTTCACTTAATAGAAATGGCTTTGCAAAACTGTAGTACAATATTACAACCAGGATATTGACTTTGATACAATGTACTGATCTTATTCATAATTCCCCAGTTGTATTTTACTCCTTTGTGTATGTGTGTGTTTAATTACAAACAATTTTATCACATGTGTAAGTTCATGTAAACACTACCACATTTGAAAAATTCCATCACCTGAAGGTGATGGATCCTATATATTTACATGCACCTCTTACTCACACTTATTCCCAGACTAATACCTAGCAACCACTAATCTGTTTTCCATTTCTAAAATTTTGTCATTGCAAATGTTTATATAAATGGAATCATACAATATGTAACCTTTTGAAATTAGCTTTTCCCTCAAGATTCATTCAAACTGTTGGTTGTATCAATAATTTTTTCCTTTTTTTTTTTTTTTAAAGATTTATTTATTTATTTAATTTCCCCCCCTGTCCTGGTTGTCTGTTCTTGGTGTCTATTTGCTGCGTCTTGTTTCTTTGTCCGCTTCTGTTGTCCTCTGCGGCACGGGAAGTGTGGGCGGTGCCATTCCTGGGCAGGCTGCACTTTCTTTCGCGCTGGGCGGCTCTCCTCACGGGCGCACTCCTTGCGCGTGGGGCTCCCCTACGCGGGGGACACCCTTGCGTGGCACGGCACTCCTTGCGCGCATCAGCACTGCGCATGGCCAGCTCCACACGGGTCAAGGAGGCCCGGGGTTTGAACCGCGGACCTCCCATATGGTAGACGGACGCCCTAACCACTGGGCCAAAGTCCGTTTTCCTTTTTATTACTGAGTAGTATTCCATAGTATGTATGTTATAGTGTCTTTAACCACTACTTGTTGGAAGACATCTGGATTGTTTGCACTTTTTGGTTATCATAAATAAAGCTGCATGAACATTTGTGCATGTGTGAACATGCATTTTCATTTCTCTGGGATAAATATCATTTTTTTTTTTAATCATTTTTCTTTCTGCTTGAGGAACTTCCTTTAGCAGATCTTTAATGGTAGGTCTGCTAGAACAAAATCTCTTTTACAGTTCCTTCATCTGAGGATACTTTTATTTCCCTTTCATTCCTGAAGGATAATTTGGCTGGCTGAATATACAATTTATTGCTTGACAGTTCCCTTTTTCCACTTGAGAATTGTGTCATTTCATTCTGGCCTCCATGGGTTTATGTGAGGAGCCTGCTATCATTAAAATTGGTATTTTCCTACAGGTAATATGTTTCATTCTGGCTGCTTTCAAGAATTTCTTTGTCTTTAATTTTCAGAAGTTTAATTATGATATGCCTTGGTATAAATTTCTTTGGGTTTATTCTGTTTGTGGTTTTCTCAGCTTCTTCAATTTATAGGTTTGTGTATTTCACCAAATTTTGGAAAATTTTAGCCATTATTTCTTTGATACTCTTTTTAGCCTCACTCTTTCTCCTCCCCTTCTGAGACCCTAATGATGCAACTTTTGGATCTTTTGTTACTGTCCTACAGATCTCTGAGGTAATGATCATTTTTATTTTCAATTTTATTTCTGTTTTTCAGATTGGGTAAATTCCATTATTCTCAAGTTCACTGATTTTTCCCTCTATTCACTCCACTCTGCTATTGAGCCCATCCAGTGGTTTTAAATTTTTTTCTGTTATTGTATTTTTCTAGTTCAATCATTTACTTTTGGTACTTAAAAAAATAATCTATTTTTTCTTAAACTGAGATTTTCTATCTCATTTGTTTCAAGAGAATTTGTACTTAATTGGGGAAGCATTTTTATGATAGCTGCTTTGAAATCTTTGTCAGATAATTGCAACATCTGTTTCATCTCAGTGTTGACATCAATTGATTCTTTCTTCATGCAAGTTGTAATGTTCTTGGTGTAACAGATGATTTTTTTCATTGTATCCAGGGCAACTTTTTCTATTAAGATAATCTGAGTTTTATTTTAAGTCTTTTGTTTCAAAAGACAGTCACTCCATTTAGGTTTAGCATTCAGGTCCTAGCCTACTTTTATGGGCTATGCTTCCAATGACAGTTTACTTTTCAGAATCTCTATAGTGCTGTTTTGGTTTGCTTGATTTATCTGGTGCCATTGAAGCTCCAAATGGTCCTTATTAGTGCTGCCAAAGGGATGGGAAGTGTTTCTCCAGATTGGGCCATTAGCTGAGTCTGCGGGTGAGGGTGGGAGGGGAGTGGAATTATAGGCCATCAGGAAGCAAGAGGCTTCACCAGCTAGGTTCTTTCTATGATGGGATCAGGGGATCATTCTTGACTGTAGGAGGTGGAAAGTGTTTCCAAGGCCAGGCACTTGTTGAGGTGGGATCTCCCTAATGGGACCTCTTGGCCACCTCTGTATTTCTCAGTGGAGGAGAGAAGTCTTAGGCTCAGTGAAGAAGGAGAGCACTTTCCCTGGCCACTTATTGTAGGGTCCCAGTCACTCTTACTTTCTAGAGAGACTGAAGGCTCACCTTGTATTGTTGGAGGGACTGATTGATCCAGGGAAGGAATGAGCCCTCCGAGGTTGCCTCCTGTTGCTAGTTTGGGGGTTAGGAAATGCGAGATCTGGATCTCCTTGTTCACTTGGGTTGGGGAATGTAAGACACCCTCTTCTTGTATTGGTCCTTTGGTCCTGGGGTCCTAAACTAGTCCACCTTCTTATCACCTTTCAGAGTTCTCCTAGGGTTGCATCTTGTGTTATTTCCAGGGTTTATATTTGCATTTAAGGAGGAATGAGCAGGGGAAATGGGATTTTTAGTCAGGAGTAATGTAGGTACAGAAAAGAAGAACCCTCTATTTTGAAATTTTCTTTCATCCAGAGGAAATATGGTCCAATTATATGGAAGAGCTGATAGGTCACAGAACTGTCACATATTTCCCCTAGTGTACAATAAAAATTAAATGCTGCTAGTTGTTAGAGAAACCTTAGCATCAACATTTCTCAATGAGGGAACACAGGGCAGTGAGTATCCTACATTTTTCTTTTTATAACATTTTAAAAAAAATTTGAGCACCTGCTTACTGTGATGTGGGGTTAAAGAATAAACCCTTGGGCTGCCTGGCAAACCCTGTATTCATCTCTTATTGACTCCCCGTCTAGTTTCTCACACCCTACCCCAATCTCTCCCACATTATGCAAATTACCAGATTCCTCCTACAAGATAACTCTCTCCAGATGACCTGCCTTCCTACTCATTCAGGAAGACAGAGGCATCATAAAATTATTTCCTTTAACTTGTCTTCATCATCTCCAAAGCAGTGTTCAAATCAACTTTTATTATTGCAACTCCTCCCACATTACCATGCAAACATTTGTCTTTGAAGATAAATCTCTGCTTCAGGTCAACTTAGCCCTTCTGGAGAGAAAGTGTTGGATAGTGGAAAAAGCATCATCTAAGTGCACTGGAAAAGCATCATCTAAGTGCACTTCCAGTACACTTAGATGATGCTTTTAATCTGTAAAAGGAGGATATGAGGTTCCTGGTTTCCTAGACATGTCAACATGCCCAAAGATAAAATGGTAATTCTTATCTGCATTGTTTTTCTTTCTGTGTTCTTGATTTTAGAATCACCATGTGCCAAAAAAGCCCACCTGGGAGACATCGTGGATACCTTCCTCACTTCTCTTCCCTCTCTTCTCTCCAAACCTCTATCTTGTCAATCACCAAGTCTTGTTGATTCTCCCTTTTAAATATATCCTAATTCTAGATGCTTCTTTTTTACTTCATCTTGACATTCCAGCACTTATTATTTCATACCTAGGCGGTTGCAATATCCTCATAACTGGCCTTTGCTATGCTAGTCTCCTACTCCATCCTCCACAATACAGTTTCTCTTATTATGACACTATCTCATATAAAATCTTTATGACTCCACATTGTTAAGACCAGGGTTTCTCAAACTTTATTATGAATTCAAATAACCTGGGAATCTTGTTAAAGTCTGATTCTGATTCAATAGTTCTGGGGCCCCAAATTCTATATTTTGAACATGTGAGGCCAGGTCTGCTCGCCCATGGACCACACTTTGAGTAATAGGGGCCTAGCGGATAAAGTACAAGCTCCTTGGAATGGCACTAACTAGGACCTTAAGATCTAGCCTCTATCTAGAACTCAGCCTCAAATCTGTTTTCTGTCCTCTCCAGCATAAGCTGCTTATCTACTCTCTAGACTCTCTGGTCTAAATCATTTTCAATTTGACTTTGAAAAAACATTCACTTGAGTGGAGACCCTGAATTTAAAATTCCTGTAATGTTTTTGTCTAACCTTACACCCAGACACTAAGGAACAACAGAGTCCATTGTCAGTATTCATTGTCCTCTTGTGGCTTCTACTTTCCAAGGCAAATTTTTGTAAGGTCTTCACAATTCTGTTTATTGCCTGGCACAGTGGGTCGATGTGGAAGATTATGGGACGAACTGCTCAGGCTCCATACAGGCTGACCCTGGTGGATTTTACTGAAGCAGCATGCTGGCCTGAATCTTTCCAGGACCACTCCAGGCAAGAGAGTGAGTGGGTGATGTCTATCTGGGCAACGCACTCATCTCTTCTTTCAAGACCATTGTCCTTTGGACCCAGGCAGCCAATAGTTTCATGCTGTTTGAGATTTTCCTCAATTTTCCCCAAGGTATAGTCCTTCTCCATTCCTCCTTCCAACCAGTGTATCGGTGTCAAGTCCCATGTCCTGTTCCCACTCTTCTCAAATCCACACAATTTACATGCCTATACTGTTTATATCTTTTTTGTCCATGAATTTAGTAATTTTCATTCTTGAAATATTTAATGAGCAACTGCTAGGTGCCCAATGCTGTGCTAGGTGCTGGGGATACAGCGATGAAGGAGATAGAACTAATTCCTAAACTTAACACTGCTTAAAAGCTGTGAGTAAGGCAGACATTTAATCAGTTAGGATAGAGTTACCAAAAGAAAGACAGGGTGCTCTGGAAGCCCATAGCTTCCCCCACCAAACTGGTATTCTGATCATTTAATTCACTCCAAGATATCACTATCTGGTGATTGTGTAATATGTCACAACTCTCACTAGCATTGACATCTTTATATTCTCTCCTCCTCTTTCTCCTCCTCCTTCACTGTCAAAGGGCAAATATTTCAACTACACTGTGATTAAATAGTTCATCCAGTTTATTAATCAGTACTTCATTTGTTGGTAAAGAACAGAACCTGACCTGAACTACTTAAGCAAAGAAGAGAAAAAGATGATAGCAGCTGAGGGCAAGAGTGAATGACCCTCCTGAGGGAAGGGTAGAGGTGCAGGTGGACTTACAGGCAGCAGGATCTTGGGGCTTGAACAACCTCCAATCTCTCTTTCTTTCCATGTCTTTTATCTATGTTTCCTTCCACTGTTCAGTAGCTATGGAGCCTCACATCTCATAGCTTTTGCCATCAGGCAGAAATAGACTGTTTTCCCCCTAGCTCCCTCATCTCAGAGGAGAACTCTGATCAACTCTGAACAAGGGAAGGAATATGGCCTCTTCAATATTCCATATTCCATGGAATATTCCATATTCCATGTGATGGCAGAGGGGAGGGTTCTCAGAAGGCAGGGGAGCTAGGCAGATAACATTGTAAACATCTATTCCTTATACCTGGAAAGTAAACCACTAGTATTTCCGAGCTCCTGACATATATTGCTATTTGAGATTCAGGAATAAGAAATCAGAATTTCTTGGAATTCTCAAGGAATTAACCAAATCATGTTATTCTTAAAAACTTCCAATATTCTTCATATTTTAAAAACTAATTATGGATACCTAAAAATCTGTTTAAATACTAAGAAGTATTTAATAAAAATATTTCTTTAATAAAAAGTAGCACTGAATTGTATGTTTGGATGTGGTTAAAGGAGACATTTTAGGGTATATATATTACTTTATGTATAAAATTTTTAAAAAGTTCATGAACTGCGCAATGCAAACAGTGAAGCTTTAGTTAACTATGGTCTATAGGTAATAGTATAATAATAAAAATGTGCTTTCAGCACTTGTAACTAAGTATCATACCAATGCAAGTTGTTAATAACAGGGTGGTATACAGGAACACCATATCTTATGCACAGTAAAACCCAAAACTTCCCTTTTAAAAAAAAGAAATAGAAAGTTTAGCTGTTTTTACTAACGATTGTAGCCTATAGTGAATATTCAACCCTAGAAAACACCAGCAAACATTATTAGGTAGTATTTATACAATGTGACATTTAGATCCCTAGCAAGGTTAACACACAACACAGAATCATGTATCAAAATGGTTTATTTCAGGACATATTTTGCTTCCCAACCTTGTTATTTCTTGGAGCACCATTTATAGTATTTCTCTGAAATATACTGTGATTATGTATCATAGTTTGCCAAAGGGCTGCCAATGTATAATACCAGAAATGGGTTGGCTTTTATCATAGGAAATTTGTTAGGGTAAAAACTTAAGAGTTCTGAGGCTGGGAAATGTCCAAATAGAGGCACCATTAGAGATGCTTTCCCACCAAAGTCAGCTCCTGACAATCCTGGTGTGCTGTGACGTAGGGACTGGGCAAGACAGTGCATCTGCTGGTCTTGTTCTACTTTCTGCTTGATCCCAGCTGTGGCTCTTTGAGCCTCTCGGGGCATCTCTCCTTGCACTCAGCTTTGGGCAAAGCTCGAGTGTTTTGTCTCCCCTGGTCAGGTCAAATAAAGCAGCTCCTTTCTCCAGTGTCTGTGACTCAGTTTATATCAGACCCGGCAAGATGGCAGAGACTCAACATGAGTCATACCTCACTGATGTCGTCCAATCACAAGGCCCCATACCCATAGGAATGCATTAGTTAAAAAACATAGTCTGTTTCTTTTTGGGATTCATAAAAGAACTTCAAACTATCACAATGTGTATAAGCTACAAACACACAACAGGGCCACAGCTACAAGCGCAATGTGATAACACTGTGAACATTTTTCTCCTACATGCCTCTGTCCTGGTTCCCAGAAATGTTGACCTTGACAATTGACTTTGTATTTCCTGCTCTTGCTTTGGACTTGGCATTCATGCATCTCTTAGAACCAGTAACATCTCCAGGTTTATTGTGAAGGTTTAGTTCTTGCAGGAGAATTATAATACCTTTCCCGATAATCTCACTTCTCAAGGGATATTTCTAATGTTTTGGACTTGGGAAACCATATGAATTCCTCACCAAATGCTAGGGAGGAATTCTTACATGAAAGCATTGCTATTGATACATAATTTCTGGGAGGAAATGTGTTTCAACTTCCAAATTACTTATTGATGATTGTAAAAACTCTCTTATGAAACCAAGTGCTTATCCCTCCTTTTCCTGGAATAGAGATATGATGGCCACTGTCCCTAAAGCAGACTACAGAAGACTCTGAACATCCCTTCTCCAAAGAAATTCATATGTGGTGTCCCCAGGTAAGAGACTGTCAAGCTTCGTGAATGTCTCAGGAAAACTTGATCCCCGTGTTATGCTTGCTCGTAGTTTTACCACTGTACTGAAAAAGAGGAAAAAGAAGCCTTTTCCTCATTGTCTCCGATAAGGTAGGAAAGTGTGACTCAATGTAAGAAGAGATGCCCATTTCTGCCCCAGAGGAAATTAAGGTCAAGCATCTCCTTCCTTTGAAGCGTTCATCCCCTGGCACCTCCAAGACTTGGCTGTGAAGTGGGCAGATTCCATGCGGGTTGACCTTTATCCCCGGTTGTCCCAAAGTGCCCTAAGATCAGAAAAGTAAGGAAATGATAATGCCACTAGCGGAGAGCGGAAAGGCCATGTGGACAATATTTGGTCTTGGGGAGATTTTCATGAGCACTGCAAATAAAAGAGAAGCTAAGTGGCAGGTCACTGATGCCCCAATGATGTCTTCACTGGTCCGCGTCTGTGTCTGCTAAAGACCTGTCCTGAGTCATCCCTAAGAACCAAAGTTGGGGCCTGGCTCTGGAGGCACTTTACGGTATAACTGCTAATGAAATGTAACTGGATTGGCGAAAAACTCTAAAAATCACATCCAAATATTTATGAGCAAAAGGAAGTGAATGTAGAGTAAATTTAGCACAGTCAAACTTTAATTCATCACAACCCGCTAACCCCAATGAATTACCTGTTTTTAAGCGAATCTATTTTCTTGATACAAATTAATAAAGCATACAATTCATCCAAAGTGTACAGCCCATGGTATTTCATAAAATCACATATTTGTACATTCATCACTTCTATCATTATGAGAACATACAAGGAAATATTTCACCTCTTAGTCTCTCTATGCTTCCCCTGCTATACATAGCTGATATTTCTGGCTATTCTTGCACATTTATTTACTTTTAAGCAGTTTTATTAAGATATATTCATATACTGTGTGATCTATCCAAACTATATAATCAATAGCTTTTAGTGTAATCACAATGTTGTGCATTCATCATCACTAAATTACCTTGTTATCTTTTTAAAGAACAAACCATCAGAAAATTTAGCTGATATCAGTGTCTATTCAGAATCTAACATTCTATTGCCTTCTATAATTTCATCTAAATTAGGATGCAGAGAAAAATACTTCAGACAATCCATTTTAACACTGAAATTACTCACATAATGAATAAGATTTTTCTATTCTTTAGATTTTTATTAAGGGAAGACAATGAAAACATGTTAAACAAGTATTGAAACAGAATGAAGGTTATGTAACCAGAAAAATTAAATGAAACTGAATTCTCCATATATTTTGGTTAATTAAGACTAGTATATACACGGGTACCAAGGGGAGCTTGGAGAAATCATTTCAAAGCAGCTTTTAAACCTTCTGGATTTGCAGGGTGTTTTGGGGATTACCCACTACTGACTTTCATGACATGGTAAACCATCTCTCTGAATCCCAGCCTTCTGATTCTCAGGGTCGTGGGGAATTTCCAGTTGAACCAAGCAGTTAGTGGTAAATGGAGAACTTTGGGAAATTTCCACATTGGGAGGTGGGACCGCTGACCTCTGATTTCTTCCCCTCCAGTGCATCCTCTGGGGTACTCTCAAGTGTGGCTTGAAGTTATTTGAGCTGTCTCCTCAGACTTATCTTCCACTTCTATCGGTCTCAGCCTCAGAGCTGCCTTGGCACCTGGTTTGGTAACACAGGCAAGGAAATAGTCTGTTCGAGAGTCTTTACAAAGCTCTGGGCAACTGCCAGCAGAGAAGCACAGAGCAGCCAGCTTTCCCCTCCTCTGTGCCTCCAACACACACCTACAGCAGGTGAGTAATACCACCCAAGTCAGACATCTCAAATGCCATCAGTAAGAAGTCTTTGGAAAGGCTGGAAACCTGGAATGATTTCCATGCCAAACCCAGATGGTAACCAGAAACCAGATAAACTCAAGATGCTGTTCAACTCCCTAACTCCTTCAACTTAAAGGCAAATGTAAACAAGTAAAATCAATAAATAAGAAAGGGAAGAAGGAAGAGACCTGGAAGAATTTATTTCCCAGACTATAATTACAAAGTTAATTATTGTAAGACTAATGAAGAAATAAAATCTAATAATGATACTTAGGTAGCCCGTATGGAAGGATGCAATACATCTCCACCAGGAAACTGCCCAAAGGGCATCCTTAGCTATTTTGTTTTAGGAGGTACTGGGGATTGAACCCAGGACCTTGTACATGGGAAGCAGGTGTTCAACCACTGAGTTACATCTGCTCCCCACAATGAGAGTTGGCTTTTTCATTTGCTCGTTTGTTTTTAGGAAGTATGGGGAATTGAACCCAGGACCTCAGACATGGGAAGCAGGTGCTCAACCACTTGAGTTACATCCACTCCCCTTTAGCTATTTTCTAAACTTATTATATAACAAGATCATTACTATCATCACTATCAACATCATCATTTTGAAAATGGTGACAGTGAAGGAGATGTAGTAGGCAAACAACTGAACAATGTTGCTTCCATTTTCTACCATGGTAGCTGTTAATGAAACATGTATATATGTGTATGTATTTATACATGTATTTAATTTATACATCTGTTTGCATGTTTTCCCCCCATTGGGGCAGATTGTCTGGACACCCCAGTCTTAGACTCATTTACAAGCCTTCTTGTGTCTTCTGTAGCAGTTACTATCTACCACCAATTTCTCCTCAACCCCCCTCCCCCCCCCCCCCATTTCTGGGCACTTTCCTTGAGGGCTTTAGAGTTTATCTGATCCAGGCAGATAAACCAATGACTAAGGGAAGCTGGCGGAAAAATACCCCAGCTCCCTCCCCCCTCGGTTGGGATGGTGTTGAAATGTGTCCTTCACAGTCTCTCAGAGTCCAGTTCTCCACAGCAGGAACCTGGAATCATCTACATCAACTCTTGGCCCTCACCCCAGTCTCACTGCCTGTTTTGGGGGAATCCAGCATAAGACATCTATCAAAGGCCCAATTCCATCCACCCTCTCATCTTTCTCCTTGCAATAGCCACACTAGTCACTTAGAGAACAATGAGTCTCAGAAGAACTTGAGCCTACGGTGCCAGTGAAGCATGTAATCACCGTCTTTTCTCTTCCAGCTTGTACTAATGATTGCCTAACTAGCTCTCTCCTCCCCATCTCCACTCCCACCTTACCCCAACTCAGCTCCTACCCTCTCACCTGTAACTCACCGGCTTTCCTGGAAATGGTAATCCTTGCTAATTCTTTTTCTAAAAAAATGAAGCTGCATCGCTAAAACAGCAGATGGAAAAGATATGTACGTATCAACTTCCTGCATACAACCTTTCCCAATTCACTGTTATCAGAATTTCTGAGGAACATCCGGAAATCCCGACATTTCCTTTGATTGTTGGAGCGAAGATAAAAGTAAGCAGAGCAAATCTGTTTCTATGCCCATGACCCACTCTTCCCCCACCCCAGGCTAATAAATTGTTTAAAATACGTTGAAAGCACCATTGGTTTAGCTGTTATAATGCTTATGTTACTGCTTTCTATTTATACCTTTAGTTTGAGCATTTTTTCCCCCTCTGGAACTGTTGATGCTTGGCGCTTAAGCCAACTGCAGTAGTTCTGAACAAAACTAACAAGTTTCCCTGGGTTCTCTCATTAGGAAAGTTTTTAAGACAAATAACAGGCTAAAAAAAAAAAGTGTATTTATCGTTTCTGAGTAGATACTTTCTGATCTAAATAAAGAGGAGCTATTTTTTTTCCCTGCTTTTCTCCAATATTTTTTTGGTATTCTAAGATGTTTCTTCTTTAGATTTTTTGTTCAGTGGGGACCATGGTTTCCTCTGACCTGCATTTGCTCTCTTACCTAATCATCTGAGTCACCACCATGTGCAACTCTGGACAGCCCAATGGCTTTGCAGAGATTCCCAAAGGGAGGGCCAGAACCAGCTCTTCAGTATCACATCTGACAGCGATGAAAAAAGTAGGTTCCTCAGTCCACCGTCCACTGAGTCAGTGAAACTTTGGGTGAAGGCCCAATGATTCTTATGTACAGGCAAGCTTGAGAAACATAGGTTTGGAGGTTTAAACAAGAGGGTTTAGACTGTGAAGTTCAAACCTAAGCATTCCTTGTCTTTCCCAGGATGGAATTCATGGCTTTGGCTTCATTAGTTGGCTGTAGTTAATAAACTTTTATACCAAGGCTTATTTTGAGGAATGATAAACTCATGCTAATCCCTTCTGCTAGAAAGCGATAAAGCAAAAACCAAGAGAAAAATTGTTTCCAAAGAGTAAAATGCACCCAAGTTTACTAAAGGAAGAACTATGACATATGTAACCCTAACACTTAGAGGGCAGGAGCAGGGCTTATGCTTCCACTATTTTGATAGACTATTCCTCCAGGAACTAATCTTTGAGGAAAGAAGTTCTAGTTGCTTGATTCAGTTGATGGAAAAAAAATCAAGGGGATTTATTTCCAGTTGTTTTGGGAGGAAAAATGTTTTTATTTTCATTATTTTTTCTAAAATCAGGGATCATGTGCTGTTGATTATATCTATAGTTCAAATCTCATGTGTTCTTTTGTAAATGCTTTTGCTTTTTTCATCTAAAGAGATGCTATTAAGTAAATTCAATCTTTTAGAAATAATCATTGTTTCCTGGCCCTGGGTTTGGAAAGATTTCCCAAGAAGATGATAAGAGTATGGAACAAAAATACTTTGGTATTGTCACTATAGGCATAGAGAGTACAGCTTAGCTCAAGAAGGAAGGGTATAGAATTCCACAGTGAATGTGTTTATGGATGTCAATAAAAACATTGTGGGAAAACATATTTTGACATTGTTGAACAAACAAATATCTTCTTCCTGGAGTAGAGAATGGGTTGTGAGATCAGCTGATCTCTGTAAGAACAATCTATTTTTAATGTCTTTTAAAAACTCTCAGCTTTCAGAGCAATGTGCAAAGAAAACATCCTTTGATGAATAATTTCCCATTTGCCACCAATGGGAAATGGCAGTATGTGGCATTTGCTCATAAAATGTTTGTATTGTTTTTGGATACTGTGGAATGTCCCTACATGCATTTGTACAAAATGATATTGTTTGTGCTCAGTACCACTGATTACACTAAAATTTTTTTATATCAGCACTGGTTGCAGATGAGAAATAGTTACTACAGGAGTTTATTAATGGAAATGTGGCTTCTGAAAGGACTATCGGCTCTTGCACTCTGAATGGTTTTAAGAAGTTCCACTGTCTCTCAAGCCTGTTAGATTATACTCTCTCTATCCTACAGATCTCCATCTCTTTATATCCAGTCAAGATTTATCCAAGTCATAAGCTGTGGAAGTACTTTTTATCACTTGAATAACCAGTAACATGAAGAATACTTGGTACAGCTTTTTGCTTATGAGACATAGACTCAAGGAACATAAACCAATTTTTCATTTTTTAAATTATGTGAGCCTTTTGTTACTCTCCTCTTAATTAGTGTCCATTGTGTTTCAAAACCCATTTTTATGTATTTATCAAAAGCAAAAGCCTAGAGTGATTACAACTGAAAGTGGGAGGATTGCATCCAGCATCCATGTGGAATCTGAGCCTCCTCTTGACATAGAGGTGCAATGGACACAACCAATCCAATGTCCACATAGAAGAGGTGGCATTGGATTGGGAAAAGTGGACCTGGTGGCTGATGGGTATGGGGAAAGGCAGGAAGAGATGAGAGGTGGAGGTGTCTTTGGGACATGGAGCTGCCCTGGATGGTGCTTCAGAGGCAATCACCGGACATTGTAAATCCTCACAGGGCCCACTGGATGGAATGGGGGAGATTATGGGCCATGATGTGGACCATTGACTATGAGGTGCAGAGGTGCCCAAAGATGTACTTACCAAATCCAATGGATGTGTCATGATGATGGGAACGAGTGTTGCTGGGGTGGGGGAGAGGTGGGGTGGGGGGGGTGGGGTTGAATGGGACCTCACATATATATTTTTAATGTAATATTATTACAAAGCCAATAAAAAAAAAAGAAAAAGTAATAAATGAAACCATAGAAATCTCTGAAATAGAAACAGTTTTATGATTTCCTTTTATAAAACAAGAAATCCACTTAAATTCTTTTCTAATCAAATCAAAAGCTTCAACTTTAACAGTTGAAAATTATCATTAACAAGTTTCTTTCCTGCTTTTTAGCCTCTTTAAACTTCCACCACTATGCCTAGTTTGCCAGTGCCTTTAAAAGAATTATTTGTATCAATCAATCAAAACATATATTTTAACACATCTACAGATCATATACATGTTTTCGGTTTTCTGCCTTATTCAATAGATGGATTTTTGAAATCTTTTATTAAAATCTTATTCTTGGAAAATAATTTGTTTCTCTATCACTGACATTATAATTGAAATTTTTTTTTCTTTTTGGTTTTCAAAAAATACTGACTTTTAGGCTTTTCTGTTTCAGTTTTATCCTAAAATCATCCCCCCAACCCCAGTTGAAATTTGATAATCTATAAATTCTTGCCCCTCAAGAAGTGATCTATGGCCTAGGGCATTGGTATGACTTGGGAGTTAGTGGGAAATGCAGAATATCAAACAGCACTCCAGACCTGCTGGATGATAATCTGTGTTTTAACAAGATTGCCTAGGTGGCTCTTATGCTCCTTAAATTTGAGGAACTCTATTCTGATCTAATCCTTCTACTTTCTGGTAGCACTCAACTTAAGGAACCCAGTTTTATGATAGAGTATCTTCAAGGGGTACCATAAGAAACTGCAGATGATGAATCTCCAAGGTTGAAAGCACCTTGATGCCTGACTCTACTGTTCAGCATCTGCTTGGCAGCTCAAGTGGAAATGGAGAAATAGAAGTGTGTGTGTAGTAAGGGAGCTCACAGTCGAGAAGTGGGGGACATGTGGGTAAACCTGTAAATGTGATACACTATGGACAAGAGAGGTACAGAAACGGGATAGAGGGAGTGATTAATTTTGTGGGTGGAAGGTGGGGCAGAAGGTGGACTAGGAAGTCTTCCCAGAGGAGATGACTCAATCATAAATACTTCAGTTGTGGGAAAGTCGGAGGATGCTTCAGGCAGACAAACCTGAAGGCCATGAGACAGATACGCATCTTTAAAGACATTCACGAGGTTTAGATTGGATGGACATGAGGCATGGATAAGTGTGGGGGTGGGATGAACCCATGGAGAGATGGGAAATGATGCTAAAAGATAGATACCAATGACCTGCTGTGCTAAGGAGCCTGGCTTTTGTCAAAGGGGGCTGAACAGCAGAGGAAGGGCATAGCTGGTTTTGTGTTTTTTAGAGGACCTTCTGGTTGCAATATGGAGAATGTGGACTCATAGTGGACGAGATGGATAGTCAGGAAGACCTTAACAGAGATGGTTGCATGGTTCTGGTGAGAGAGAGTGGTTACCTGCCATGAGGTAGGAACAACTCAGAATTAAGTCCAAGGATAAGGAGGAAGAATTCCTTTCCTGATCATTAAGTTGACCCCTCTACATCTCCTTCAAACCTATGAAAACTACAATTCTTTGCCGAGTTTTGCTTATTCAGAGCAAGCATCTCCCGATCTTTGAATGGCTGCTCATATGGCATGCTTTTGCATCCCCCTGCAAGTAGGTCAGTTTATTTATATCCCTCACACATTGCAGTGTCAAAAGGTAAGTTGAGTAGGAAAAGGTAACTAAGAATTAATGGGTGCATAACAGGCATAGGCTCATTTAGTTCCCACAACTTTGAAAATTGTGTTCGCTCCATTTTAGAGCTGAAAAGAGCAAGGCTCAAGAGATTAAGATCTCCTCTATGATTACTAAATTTGTACCCAGAGGTCTGTGATTCCCATATTAATCTGCCTGTACTATGAGGATGCTTAGAACTGCTTAAACTACCTCTTCCCATAGCATTTGTTGAGTGTACAATGTGACAGTAACATCGCCTTATCTGGCAACCCTGCCGATTTAATACATTCCCCAGCACCAGAGGGTAAGCAGCCAAGACCTCTTGCAGCCCAACAGATGCCACAAAAACCAACTTTCTATTTATAAGAAAGGACTTCACATGCAAAACCTGTTTACTTTGTTTGTACATAATTCTCCCAAGCTTGGCCATATGTTTCCCCTGCCCACAGAGGATTAGAAACAGCCAGTTGAGAAAGAGTGGGAAGCAAGTGAAATCTAATAGCTGACAAGCTGACATCAAGGAAAGGAACAGGGAAGCAGACTTGGCCCAATGGATAGGGTGTCCACCTACCACATGAGAGGTCCAAGGTTCAAACCCTGGGCCTCCTTGACCCGTGTGGAGCTGGCCCACATGCAATGCTGATGTGTGCAAGGAGTGCCGTGCCGTGCAGGGGTGTCCCCTGCGTAGGGGAGCCCCACGCGCAAGGAGTGCGCCCCGTAAGGAGAGCCACCCAGCGCCAAAGAAAGTGCAGCCTGCCCAAGAATGGCGCCACACACACGGAGAGCTGACACAACAAGATGACGCAACAAAAAGAAACACAGATTCCCGGTGCCACTGATAAGGATAGAAGCGGTCACAGAAGAACACACAGCGAATGGATACAGAGAGCAGACAACTGGGGGGGGGAGGGGGATAAAAAACATCTTTAAAAAAAAAGGAAAGGGACAGGAAAATGTGAAGAGCCGTAGATATTAATACAGAAATGCATGAAGACTAGGAAATAGTGTTGGCCACTACTCTAGAGGCAAACAGTAACACAGACTTTTAATGAACTCTGAGGGCATGGCTGTATCTCAGCAGAATTACAGGCCCTTGGAGTCTATGTTGATCTTCCCATCCAAAGGCAAAAGTCTTGATATACTATCCAGGCTAGAGGATCACTTTATCTCTATTTGAGCCTGTCCAGGGTGAAGAAAGCATTACTCTGTATGACGACGCGCATCCCTTTTTCTGGTTAGAAGCTGATAGTGATTCTAGACCTTCAGGAAAACCATAGTATAGTCACTTCTCAGGCACTCATTTGCTGGGCAGCCATAAATGGATGGATCAGGTGCCACCCCTTCATCCTGCAAATGCGGGGACTGCAGGATAAGCTTTCCCTGCAGCACTGTTGAAGAACATGCTGAATTTGGGATTAGGAACGAGAGGTTGAGACCGATAGTCCAGCTCTTTCTGGAGAAATCACTGTACAATCCCTCTTCCTTATGCAATAATCTGACTCTTCAATTCTTCATTTCCGTAAAGGGCCATGTATTCAGTTACCACTTCTAGATATTCCCTTAGAATATTTGCATCTTGGTCATCTCTCTTGCAGCTAGCATTGGTACTTCATACACTATAATGGACCCCTTATGTTTTCTCTTCTTTGTGACAACCCCATTTCTATCGAATATAGTTTCTGAACAGTCACTGTTTCTTAGATGCCTTTCCATTAGTCAATATTCTCCTTAAAATAAGGCACCTGGAATCAGACATCATGTTCCACATGGCATCTGACTGGCCCAGATGTCACTACAGTGGTGTGTTCTTGACCGCTACATGTTTCATTTCCACTAATGCTTTTGGCAATGGACTGTATAAGGAAGGAAAGGGGGTAAAATGGAGGAGTCAATGATAAGTGCATAGTTTTGAACTTCAGCACCTGGAAAATCAAGATACTATAAAGAATAAAGAAATTAAGACAAGGAGCCAGATCAAAGGGGAAAAAAGGACTTCAACTGTAGACATGGTTGAGCTTGAGATGCCAGCAGGGCATCTATCTGGAAATGTTCAGGCAATAGGAAGAATTAGAGACTGGAAGGTGCTGTAGGTTAAACCTAGATACAGAGATTTGGAGATTGCTCTTAAAAAGATAATAACTGAAGTCTTGTGACTACAGAATATATACAGGTTGAGTTTGTGGATGTAGGAGAGCCAGTTCAAGCCTAAGAATGATGAGGGCTCCTCTACATATTCTCCCAATCAACAATAATCTTCTTTATTAGAACTGGAGAATGACCTATGGGGTCCCAAGTATTTCCACCACTAGCCTGTCATATTGTTTGAATGGTCTGTCAGCTTCATTTCTTCAGACTCTCTGATGGAGACGCACACATGATGCCAACTAGGAGAGGCCCACACATTACTTGGCTGACACGTCATCAGGAAACATACACCTGATTAATTATCCCTTGCCACCCACTATCTCCCAGTCCAGAGTCTTATGAGAATGAGACAGAGTCTTTAGCCTATGAGGAATGAAAGGTGAAGTCCGGATCAGTTGGGAGGAGACAGGCTTTAGAAGCCATGGATTGGGTGGGCCAAGCGGGGGAGGGATGTTTGCAAAACATGACTAGGATATTACAGAATTTATTGCTTCAAGGAAATAATATGTATTCAACCTGAATTTATTATTTTGTTGAGTAACCCTCACTTAGCCAATGATTTTATGAAAAAATTGTGGATATCCAGTTAAAATCACTTTAGATTTACTTTTTCCCCTTTTATATGGAAATTATATCATATTTATATATTTGTTATTAGTGAAAGGTAGGGAAATGGCAGTTTTACAGTAAAATGTGAGGAAATAATACAATAGTGGCTAGTTTTAAGGAATATCCACAAGTCTTTGGGCATTCTCCTATTTCAAAATGTACTTTTTTACTTGGCATTAAATGTCTAGACTTTAAAATATATATACTGCCTAAAGATTTTATTATTGTATTAATATCCATAAATAAAAGATTTAGGCTAACTCCGTATTACATAACTAAAGAGATAATCAGGTATACGGTTACCCATTGGTTTAAATGCTCATAGGCTGTCATCTTGACTATGTAAGTCTGTATGATATATGAATTATATAGTGATATATGATCTTTACATTAGATATGGTAATCAATTCTGAAAAATCTTTGTTCAGACCTGTTACATCTTTTAAGAACATGTTAAGTAACAATTTCTGATGGAAATTTTTTTTAGCATTGCACAAGCTCCATAATTTTGTCATGGTTGGTAATCTTTGGCATTAACTGAAATTGCCAAGATGGAAATAAAAATTCCAAGGACTTTGCAAGAGGGTGTGGCCCCATACCAGACATCATATTAATATGCACAGGCCTCAACTTTAAATGGCCACCTTTCTAATTTTCCAAAGTAAGTCTTTCCCAAAAAACACAATCAGGGTTGAAACCATGGACAATAAAAGCTGAGTTATCCTCACTTAGTCAACTGGAACCCTCTGCCAGCCTGAGAAATGATAATATATTAATAATATTCACAGTGTTGACTCTCAGGGTAAATGTCTTAGCTACTATTTTTTATATATCCTCTGTATTACAAAAGCTTTAATTTGATTTCTAATGTAATACTTAAGTAACACAAAGTTTCTATGAAATAGGTGGAATTATCCCCATGTTACAGATGAAACAACTGACATTTCTCTCATGGTAGAAATGGATAGTGTTCTTCTATGTCTTAGGTTCACTTAAGTTCCAAAGTTTTGCCATGTACTCATTTTTGGAAAGCTGATAATACATATTTGATTCCTCTTTGACAAAATAGAGTGCTTCATTTTCAAACATGTTAGATAACGCATTAATTTGCATTGATGTACACTGGCTGTTCCTTCTGTATAAATGTAGTGCCACAAATGGTTAATAGAATAATAGAATAATTAATAGAATAATTAATAACTGCAAGTTATTTTTTCTAGTTTAATGATGGAATTGGGTATAGCAGTCCTTTCAGTGTCTAGCTACTTACCCATCAGTGAGTAACAGCCTTCTTTTTTTTTTTTAAAGATTTATTTATTTTTTATTTCTCTCTCCTTCCTTGCAACTGCCCCCCGAGTTGTCTGCTCTCTGTGTCCATTCACTGTGTGTTCTTCTGTATCTGCTTGCATTCTTGTCAGTGGCACCCAGAAACTGTGTCTCTTTTTGTTGCATCATCTTGCTGTGTCAGCTCTCCTTGTGTGCAGCACCATTCCTGTGCAGGTTGCACTTTTTTCACACTAGGCAGCTCTCCTTATGGGGCACATGCCTTGCACATGGGGCTCCCCTATGTGGGGGATACCCCTGTGTGGCATGGCACTCCTTGTGTGCACCAGCACTGTGCGTGGGGCCAGCTCACCACACAGGTCAGGAGGCCCTGGGTTTGAACCCTGGACCTCCCATGTGGTAGGCAGATGCTCTGTCAGTTGAGCCAAATCCACTTCCTAGCCTTCTTAATATGGAAATCCAGAGTTGATATTGGAGCTAGTGACCATGGCTTGGAGCAAAGTTATGGAATTACCTCATGGACTCCGTGCTTTAACACACAAGCACAATTTAAGGGGAAGAGTTAGGGTTTATATATATTTGGTTTGCTTGTACCACTTCCTAAATACATTTGGAATCCTTCCCTTCTCCTGGGTTCCACAGCTGCCACTCTAATCCAAGTCAACAGATCCCTCCTGGACTTCAGTTGTATCCTAACTAATATCCTTGCTTCTACTCTTTCCCATTCTCCCTGTGCAATCAGAATGTTCTTAAAATGAAAATCTTATTGTGTCACTTTCTTACCTGATATTCTTCATTGGTTTCCTACTTAGGACCCCAACTGTCTCTCTAGTTTGCCCCTCATTTTGAGCTTTCTTTATCTTGCTTTCTTTACCTGAGATGCCCTAGCTTTCTCGTGCTCTCTCTAAGTTCCACCTAGCCTCAAACTAAGGTCCTTTAGTTTGAAAGACTTCTCTTTCCCCATACTTGGCCAACCACTGTGGATCCTTCAGGGCTCGTCCTAAACATCACCTTCCGTGATCTGCAGGTTAGACAAGTCCCTCCCCTGTCACAGATCCTCTCAGGAGCCTGTTTCATAGCATTCCCCACCACTGCATGGTTTAATCAAGCACAGATTTGCTATTCTTCCCTAAAGTCTGTCTCCACACTTAATTGTTAGCTTCATGAAAGTAGGCTCTTATTCATCACCGTTTCTCCATCCCCTGGTGGTGCCTGACCTTTCTAAGTGCATAGGTTTTCTTAAAATATTTTCTAATGTTTAAGGACACTGAGTCCTTTGACCCTTTTATCGTACAAGATGACTCTTGGTCTACATCTTAGAAATAGCTGCAAGCTATTGCAAGATTGAATATATTAATACCAAGAATCTGATCACATGAACTCAGGAACTCATCACCAAGGCTGTGTATGTCATTTTCAACTCGACTTCTTTGAGTTTATGTCTGATCATCCATTAGTTATGTCACTTATTGATAGTTAACTAATGGAGCTAAGTGGACTCAGAATGGAAGATGTTGAATGAAATTCAGGTAAATTGCAGCACAAATCCACGATTGTAAAATGGAGGCAGTGTAAAACGCTACGAGATGTCAGATATGGGCCGAAGAGGAAGATGTTACATGGGAAAAGATGCAAAGGAGGAGGATGCTTTCTGAAAAGAAGCTCATTGAATAGACTAGAAGGTTGGTGATAAACCTGATAGGCTAGACTGGAAAAGGTTACTGAGAAATTTCAGCATCATTTTTTTTTTCTTTTTAACAATTAATTTGCTATTCATGAGATTGGAATAATTTTACAAGCACTGGGGACATAGGTTAACACATGAGAAATGTTTATGGAGAAATAGAGACTTTATGATGTAAATTTTGCTGGTGAAACCAATAAATAAATGTGATAAGTTATGTAGTGTTTATTATCATGACAGGGAGTTTTTAATCAAATTCATTCACTAAGAAATCTGTAAAATAATTTGCAAAGAGCAATGTGAAAGACTCTATATAAACAGTGTTATCCTAGCAACTGAAATTATAAAACTACTTGTTCCTGGGAATTCAGACTTTGGCATTTTACTTTCCTTGGGTGGTGACAGTAGATTGATTTATGACACTGAGTGTTCCTTCACTTGAATTAAATGATTCTATATGTATTTATACTGACTAACTGTTAGTTGGGAGATGAATAACTTCATTTTTGTTTTTCCCTTTCCATAAAAAAACTGAGATTCAAAAAATAGCATTTTGTGACTCATATCTGGTATGTGGGACATAGGTGTGCTTTAAGTGAGTTCTGTCCTGGGGACTACGACTATGCAGAAGCACCTGCAGAAATTCAATATTCCTGAAAACAACTATGTTTCTTTTAAATCAAGGGTGTTAAAAAGAGAAAGCTTTTGGCCTGATAAATCTGAAAGAGAGAGAGAGAGGGAGGGAGGGAGGGAGGGACGGAGAGAACTGAGGTGAGGAGAGAATGATTGATATCTGTATAAAATAAAAATGGAAGATGAAAACATCTAAAACCTAATGTTCTAAATACAGAAGTATATAACAGGAGATAAGCAGATATTTTTAATGTGATGGGATTTCATTTCTTTCTCTAATCAGAGGAAGAGATTCTTTATCAAAACTCACAGTGCAGTTCCCTCCTGTGTAATCTGTATTTACTGGCGGCATCTTGCTGACTGGAGATCCCCAAACTTCAGGGAAACCATAAACCAAGACAACCATTCTGGGGACGAGTTCCTACGCTAGAGGTCCATAGATAACCAGTTTCAGGTCCACGATGAGTTTATAGTACGCTGATTTACGGTATGCCAAAGACTATTTGGGAAGGGGAAAGAAAACATTTATTTGATGTCTAACTTGGAAGCTCCAACTATTTTCAGCATAGTACACAGAGTCAGAAATCCACCTGTGCTCAAGGTACATGAGATTTAAATTGGCCATCATGTTGTGTCAAGAGAATCCCACCTTTAATAAAGGATCATAGAACACGATCTCATTGGGAGTGAAATATCCATAGACATTTGATCCCATCTATTGCCCTTTGGTAAGGAATCTGCCACGATGCCCTCATTTTCTGATGTAATTCTAGGGACATTAAACTGGCACAATGAGAAATTACATCATTAATTATATTCCATGTCCATTGAAATGAATAGTTAATACAATCCTGCTAGCGTGTCATGGCGGGAATTGGTCACAGGATTGGGATGAGCCTGGCATATGGTCTCAGCCCTTGTGCCCTATTCCCTCCATGTGGATTGACTAATTAGGAAATGCTCAGCACACACACACACACACACACACACACTTAGAGGTTGTTTTTTTCTCCTAAAATATCAGAATAACAGCGGGTTGAAAGACTGGGCTCTTTCTCTCGCTCTGTGATGGTTGCTTAAAAGTTTTAAAGCTGAAGCACTTAAAAAAACCCACTATCCAGACTCCTCTCTCCCAGAGTCTTGAGTAAAGGGGAATGGAGCCAAGACCAGGCAGTCCTAATTTTTGAAAAGCTCCTGGATTCTAACGAGAGCCCAGGGTTGAGAATCACAGATCACTGTTATTTCATTCCATCCCCCCAGAGAATTTGAATATTCAGGCTTTCCCATTATAATTTTGCATTTTGAGAAACTGGTACTCGGTTTTAAGGCTAAGATTTGAACTCATGTCTTTAGCATTTTTAATTCTGCATTTCCCCTATCAATTCGTATTTCTTAAGATGTCTAGCGAGATTCGGTTAGTTTTATGGAAGGATGCTCATTACCGTGGAAAAAAGAAAATTCAATTATAGAGGTAAAGCTAAAAAGAGGTTTATTTAAGCTTTTGAGCAAAGGGAAAAAGCTTTATTTTTGGTCAAAGCCAATTCTCTGGCATTCTACAGGTTTGCCATGTCAGAAAGCTTAATGCATCTTGTCTGGTTACATAATGTCACTTTGAAAAACTGGACACTGAAATTATCAAGCCTCCCCTTTCCTCTTGCCCATAATATGAACTTTGAAAACACAATACAAAAAGATGACATTTAAGAGAGTTTTCTCCTCATGCTTTTTAGCTTTATAGGGAACAAAATTTTCAAACTATTTCTCTCTGACCTTCAATCTCTTCCATAAAAATGGACATTCGTAATTGTTATGTATCTACCATTAGTAACATTACTAGATATTTTCTTTGAATCTCTCTGCTCCTTATTTCTATTTGGAGGCATAAGAGGAGGCGGAGGAAGAGGCAAAAATATTATCCTGGGCATCTTATCCCCTTTGCATTCTCAAAACTGAACTACCCCAAATTACAAGTCTAAATCTGAGCTTTAGGTAGGACACTTTTATCTAAGATCAAGTACTCCTTGCCTTCTGCTCCTCCCATTTTCGTCTGCTCTTCTTGGCAGAGGCTTCTGTAACAGATGTAGTAAGAATGTGGAAGGCCGCCAAGCCACTTATTCAAGTCCTTATGATTGTTGTGTCTGTCACCTCAAATTTCATATTCAGAAACACAACTTTATCAACGCATCCACAAACGATCAGGTTCTTGAGGGGAAGAATAATTTGTATTGACAAAACTCACAAGCAATTAATTTATAAATCAACATGCCAATTTGTCAAATTACAATGGCAAAGCATCTTGGCCCAAAAAAACGGTTTGCTCACTGGATTCTTGTTCTTTTTGTTGTGTTTATTCTTTCCATAGTAATTTACTGGATGCCTGGGTCTTATAAGATTCTCTTCCCATTGGGTTGGTCTTCGCAGGGCTCCAGATTGAAAATCAAAAGTGGTTTTTTTTTGGCTGTTTGTTGGCTGCAAAGAACAGAAATCCACCCAGGCTAGTTTGTTTTAAAAGAGGGTTTATACTACAAAATTGTGCGGGATAAAGTGTAAACCATAATGTAAACTATAATCCACATTTAGTGGAAATGCTTCAATAGGTGGTCATCAATTGTAAGAAATGTTCCACACTAATGAGGAATGCTGTCAATGTGGGAAAGTGTGGAGGGGGAGGGAGTGGGGCATATGGGAATCCCTTATAATTTTAAGGTAACATTTATGTAATCTAGTGCCTCCGTAAAAATAAAAACTATTAATTTAAAAAAAGGAGGTTAATGAAAGGATAAAGAACAGAGTCAGAAATAAAATATGGGCAGTATAGCTGGGGCTCAAGGGAACTGGCTAGCTGTTACGCATCTCTCTCTCCTCTCTCTCTGTCTCCCTGACCTCTGGTATCTATAGCTCTCTGCACACCTGCTCCACTGGAGGCAGGCTTCCTTTTCTCGTTATGGCTGCCAATTCAGAAAGTACAAGAGCCTCAGAGGCCACCCTCACTCAATCTGCTTGGTCTCTAAGCACCTTAGTGTAGATTCTCTTGAGGGGACTTCAACTGGCTCAGCCTCGACTATGGCTATTTCCTCAGGTCAAGTGTCTATGACCGGCCCAATCACAAGGTATCTACCTGTCTTGGGTTGCCAGGGATACTATGACAAACTCCCCACACTGAATTGGCTTAGACAAAGGGAATTGATTGTCTCACAGTTCTGGAAGCTAGAAGTCGAAAATCCAGGCCATGCTTTCTCCTGGAGTCTGTAGCATCCTGGTTCTGACTTGCCACAGTCGTTGGGATTCCTTGGCTGGCATCTCTGCCTCAGTGACATGGCTTCCTCTTCTGGCTTCTACTTCTCCTGCTCAGTCATCTGAACTTCCTCTGCCTTATAAGGACTCCAGTCATAATGTTTAAGTCCCACTCTGGCTGAATCTGGCCTCATCTAAATATGATCTCTGAAAATCCTATTCACAAATGGTGCCATACCTTAACTAGTAATAATGTCTTTAAAGATCCTATTTCCAAATAGGTTCACACCCACAGGGTCAGGGGTTGGGACTTGAATATCTTCTGAGGGGTATGTGATTCAATTCTCAACAATGCCTGTGTACATTTGCCTACCCCTTCTCTTGAGGACTGGGAATTCCATGTCACTGAAGGGCGTGTGGGTGGGGAGACTACCTAATATCTTGGTGAATATGAGGCATTCTCTAGTTTTTTTCCTAGTGGTTGTAAGAGAATGCTGGGTGAGGACTCCATAGCCAGGACCAAGTTGATGGGACAGTGGAAGAGGATGCTTCTTCTATATGCTTCTGTGCCTTGGCAGAAGGTTCAATAGAGAAGCAGGGTCAGGAGCAAAGGTACAGCCCCCAGAGACTCCCATACTCCAGGGTACACAGCTACTATGAAGCACTGTCATTCAGAGAGTGTTTTTGTTCGGTTCTTCCTTCCCTGCCGTAAGGAATAAGTCTGGTAGGGCCCATGTAATTTATATGTAGTTTGAAGAATAGCAAGATAATAACAATAGTGAAAGAGGCTAAAACCCATGTCCTGAGACTTTCTGGAAAGGATCCTGGGTATTTTGTGTAGAGGGTTGAATGGTGGCCCCAGAAAGATCTGTCCAAGGTCTAACCTTTGGTTGTGTGGATGTGATTTTATTTGGAAAGAGGGTCTGTGGCAGTTTGGTATTGTTTACAAATTCCAAAAATATGTATTGGATTGTGTTTGTAAACTGGTCTGTTCTTCCAGGCATATTAGATTGTATTAAATTCAGAGGTTTCACTTTTACTTTATTAAATAAAGATTAAGGCTTTTTTTTAACTACATCATTAGCGAGACTTGGTTTGAGTCCCTGCCCCTCCACCCCCCCCCCCTCTTTGTGGGCTATATATATGGAAGCTCAATCAAAGACAGGGAAGTAAATTCAAGGAGAAATGGAGCATAGAGAGTTGAGCTTTGATGCTGGAGCCCTGGGGAGAGAGCTGACCTGCTCACCTGAGAGTTTACAGCTGGCCTTGTGGAGAGAGCAGAGAAGTTGAGCCCAGAAAGAGACATGCCCCAGGAAGAGAGATGAGCCTTATGCCAGCCTACAGCTGAGATTGGAAGACACTGGGACCATGGAACCTTAGGAGGAAGAAGAAGGCTGAATCCTTGCAGAAATCACTCACCATCTTGCGCCAACATGTGGCAACCGACTTTGGGTTAGAAGGTACCTTTCATGGCTTGTTGAGCTGGACTCTTTGGCCTGGTAACTGTAAGATTTTACCCCAAATACCCTTTATAAAAGCCAACAGAGTTCTGGTACTTTGCATCAGCACCCCTTTGGCTGACTAATACAGGGTCTTTGCAGATGTAATTAAGGTAGGGATTTTAGATCATCCTCGGTTGAAGTGGGTCTTAAATCCAATGATGGTGTCCTTATAAGAGACCAGAAAGGAGAAGACACAGAGAAGGCCGTGTGAAGATGGAGGCAGAGATTGGCATAATGCTGCCAGAAGCCGAAGAACACCGGGGTAGCCAGAAGCTGGAAGAGGCAAGGAAGGCTTCTTCCCTAGAGGTTTTGGAGGGGGCATGGCCCTGCTGGCACCTTGAGTTTGGACTTCTGGCCTTCAGGACTGTGAGAACATAAACTTCTGTTATTTAAGCCTCCCAGTCTGTGGTCATGCATTATGGCAGCCCTAGGAAATGAGTACACTGGGTGTTTGGCAGGCACAGCTCTTCTGGGAAACTGAGTTTGAACCGGGGCGGGGGATGAATCAGGCACCTTGGGGCACACCTCAGCCCTCTTCAGGAGCAGCTCCCAGACCAGGAACACAGGGTAACAGGGATAACGTGGGGATGGGGGCCCCAGCCTCAGTGAGGAAATAGGCTCTGAGCCAGCCTGGGCACAGGGGTCTTTGCCTGCTCTGTCTTGCGGTGCGAATGCTGCCAGAGATCAGTGCTTCAAATCATCTGGGAACCTTGTCAAACTACATATTCTAATTCAGCTGGTCTGAGTTGGGGCCTGAGAATCTGCAATTCTAGTGAGCTCCCAGGTGACGGCGTTGCTGATTGATGTACCGCTCATTGAGAGGCAAGGCTTCTTAAAAAGGGGTCCATTAGCTTGAACTGAAATTCACAAAACATTCTTCTTGTGGGTTGGTACGGGTGTGATATGTTTATTAAATGATACACAGGATGGTGTGGACTTAGTAAGGGGTCCGTGGTTTTCACCTGACTGGCAAAGGGGGTCCATGGAACAAAAAAGGTTAAGAACCCCTGGTCTAGGGAGTATTAAATAGGTCCACTGTGCTCATTGTACGCTGTAGGGTGTGTGACAGAGGTGTAGAATCTGTACACTATCCCCAGCACACTGCCTGAAACAAAGTATAGACAATCAACTGAAAAGCAAAAATCTACAAGCCCTCTCCTTCTATCATCACATTAAAGGAGAAAGTGGTGATCTAAATCCCAGGTCGTAGAATTGTTTCACATTCCACAAGGGAAAACAAAGGCCTAGGGAGTCACTTGTCCATGTCCATGGCTTAAGATTGACCAATTTAGACTAAAACCAGCGCTAAACCCTTCTCTGATATTGCATCTACAGAGTGGACAAGGCACTATTCCAATACCACTAGCATAGGGTGCCCCTAGTCCAGGAAACGTTCCTTGAGCCCAGAGAAATGATTGTGGATTCTGCCTGTAAGCACAACCACTGGAATTGTAAGACCATCATTGCCTAGTTCCCAAATCACCTCCTTGTTTTCTTAGACTTTCAAGAGAAGGAGTTGGATGATAAACATATCTTTCCATAGCTATCCAAGAGATTTTAAATGAAGGCTTTAGCCATTCTGCAGGAATTTCTATATGACAAGTGAAAGAATCAAGGTCATTTTATTTATAATATTTATTTTTTAAGAATTAGACACTTGATGCAAAATTTTTGTTGGAGGAAGCACTGGCTTAGATATTGAGAGATCTTAGGTCCAAGGAGGGTCTGTCGAGACTTCTGATGACTTCACTTTCTGAAGTCTAGATGGCTCTTATCCTCCCTGCCTGATTTTTAGAAAATTGATTAAAATCGAAATATTTTCCAGAAACCTCTCCCTCATCATAATCAACCTGCTCATCATTTAAACTCATTATTTCTCTTCTATTATAAAACAAAATGTCCTTCCATCTGATTTCTAAAGTCACAGCTCATTCTTTTTTAACAGCTGCATAGTTTTCCTGAATTTGGATGTACTCTACTTCATTCAACCACTCCCTTGTTGACAGTGGTCTCTAGTATTTTGCTACTAAAACAAAAATATTATCATAGGTAAATCTTTCTGTACAGATGACTTTTTCTATAGGACAGATGGTTAGTAATGGAATTTTGGGGCCAAAAAGTATACAAGCTTAAGATTTAAGTAAAATCTTCCAAATTATTCTCAAAAATTTATAGCAATATATAGTCCTGCAGGGAATATATCTTCTGGCCTATTTTCCCACATTCTAACCAATGCCATATGTTATTTATCTTCTAAAATGTGTCAATCTGATGGTTGAAAACTTACATCTTCTCATTGATTTTTATTTCCCAAACTGGGAAGAGGTTGAACATATTTTTAAAATGTTTAGTCCCTATTTGTATTCCATACCCTTTGCTCATTTTGGTATTCTTATAATCACTGTGTTGAAGCTTTTAACATGTTAGGGCTATTGACCATACATGTGTCAAATTTTTCCCAGTCTGTCATTTGGTTTTAATTTTGTTATGGCATCTTTGCCATGTGTTTTTCATTTTGATGTGAGTCGATCAACTTTTCCTTTTGTGGTATCTAATTTTTTGTGTTTCTTAGGAAGACATTCCTTATACACCTTAAATTATGTACATATTCTCCCATATCTTCTTAAATTTTTATCTTAAACATATTAGGTTTTTGAACCCATCTGGTATTTTTGTTTGCATATAGTGTGAGGAAGGGTTCACTACTCCTTCCAAACGGATAGGCTGTTGTGCCAACTGATGAACTAAAACAGCCATCCTTTCCCAGTGAGTTGGAACAGTGGCATTATCATACATTAAAATTCATATATATATATTATATATATATAAGATCTAATTTTGATTCCCTTTATGTTCTGCTCATCACTTTGTGGATTCACTTGGTAGCTTACTCTTCTTAAAAGTCTCCAGAGTAGAAACTTCTACAGCCTCCCAGCTTCTATTCCATGAACTTTTCAGCAAACACATTTTCTCATTTCTTTTTGGAGCCTAAAGGATATCGTGCATTTTTTAGGAAGAGAGCTCCCGTGTCAGTGTCTTAAATACGGCTCTCTACCTCCTGTGATTTTCAGTAAACACTGACATTTTACCCCAGTGTTCTGAAAAGTGAAGGGAAGCTTATCTCCCAGGAAAATGAGTAGCAGGTTACCATATATTCTCTCAAAATGATAATCCTATCACGGGTCCCTAATCACATCAGCCCCAGCTGCCGTGGCCTTATCCGTCCCACCAGCCCTCTCAAGTCACCCGTTTAAACTCACCAAGACCAAATCACCCCTGTAAAACCAGACATCTCAGAAAGTAAGGAGCCCACAAAACACAAAGCTTTTGCCTTAAATAGTTGTCTGTTGTCTGATGACAACAGAAGTGGACAAAGAAACAAGACGCAGCAAAAAGACACAGAGAACAGACAACCGGGGGGGGGGGGGGGGAATTAAATAAATAAATAAATCTTTAAATAGTTCGAAAGTATCTGGATTTACCCCATGTATCTGAAGCCCTATTATGCAAACTTAGAAAAGAGAAAAGACTTGAAATGATGACAACCTGTTGAGCTCCAGTTTCAAAGGTACTGTGATAATAACAATAATGATAATAATAATATCCCACAAAATGGAAGAAATGCTTTAGATTGTTTTTGCTAAAACTAAATTTCAGCAGATTTCCTTCCTTCCTTCCTTTCTCCCTGCCACCCCTCTCTAAACACTTTCCTCCTCACTCCACCAGGTATCTAAAGTTCCTATATGAAAAGAGATAGTTTGTGGTCATTTGTTCTGGCTCTCAAGGTCCCAATGTCTGAAGCAAATGTCTCAAATTACCAACCAGAATAGAAAAAGAAAATAGCCTGCCTTTCAGGATCTTAAATTCCTTCCTTGCATAAGAGATGTTTGTTAGGATAGCTTCAAAATGCCACCATTTGTGCGGGAGCTGCATCGGCGCTAGCCCTAACAAGCTAGCCATGGCCATTCTCACCCAGTTGTCACCTAGAGACATCAGGATTTTAGGATCGCCCGTTAATGTGGATTTTCACATCCTCTAAGCCCTTGTATGCCCACCACTTCTCCCGAAATGGCAGAACATGAAATTTGTGATTACCAAAACCCTTCCAAGGGATGGAAGGTGGGTATAAAACATTCCCGTGGAGCTGGGAGAAGTCCCCCTCCCTGCGTCCTCTGAATCATGGGGACTTTGTGAAATTTATTGACCACAGAGACAAAAGAGCAAAACAGATGGTGAGATTTCATGCGCTATCTGGAGAGTTAAAAATATCATTGATCTTGTACTTAGAAATTGGCAGTAATTGGATTTTTGTTATTCCAATAAGTCATTCTAACTAAGGATACAAGCATGGATGAACCACCGGAAATAGACACTGCTCATGATTTCTGACCACCCAGTGCAATGGTCAAACCCATAAAATTCATCCTCAGCTTCCCTTTTAGCTAGTACAGGGACGGCCTCAGTTTCCCCAGAGAGACACCTAATATGAGACCTTGGTTTAGGACTGAGCAACTTAGGGTACTTTACTGTGTGGATGCCACCAGCTGAGACCCCCAGCCTTTGAGCAGACCCCAATTTCAAGGCCAAGTTTCTGTCCCAGATGTGGCATGGATTGGGAGGTGGGGGTAAGTAGCAGCAGTCTCTGTTTCCTCATCAGGCTGGTTCTGCTGTAGGGTGTTTTTGTTTGCTTTGTTGATGTTTTTTAGGAGGTACTGGGGATTGAACCCAGGACTTCATACAGGGGTAGCAGGCACTCAACCATTGAGCTACCTCTGTTCCCCAATGAGAGTCAGTTTTTTTCATCTGTTTGTTTGTTCTTGTTTTTAGGAGGTACCTGGGATCGAACCTGGGACCTTGTACATGGAAAGCAGGTGCTCAACCACATGAGCTACATCTGCTCCCCTGCTGTAGGGTTTTGAACTTTGTTCCTGTTTGGATAAGTCTCCATTCCTTCCAGCCATTCTGTTTTGTTTTTGTAGACTCTTTTTCTGCTTTATCAATCAGAGTCAGCTCCTAATGCTTGCAATTGAGAACCCCAAATAAGACAACACCTACGACTATTAAACGTGTATTTTGAAAGTGGAAAATTGCTTTGGCTTATCCTATGTGGTTAAAGCCATGGAGAAATTCAACCTGACAGAAGAGATCTAAGATGCTAAAATTGCATCTGGGGGAGGCAGGTCTTTGAACTGCCAGAGTTCTTCCTCAACCTTTGAAGGAATCCAGAGAAGCTTCAGGGTTACGCATCAGATGAACCTGGCTCCAGAGCCCTCAAAACCTTCCATCCAGAAGGAGCTAGAATACTGGAAACATCTTGTGCACCTCAAATCCGGAGAATTTATTGGTTGAGGAGAGAATTTCTTTGAGGATTTGAACTCCTTTCCCATCGCCTTTCTTTTTTTTTTTTAAGATTTATTTTTTATTTATTTCTTTCCCCTTCTCCCCCAGTTGCCTGCTCTCTGTGTCCATTCACTGTGTGTTCTTCTGTGACCACTTCTATCCTTATCAGCGGCACGGGAATCTGTGTTTCTTTTTGCTGCGTCATCTTGCTGCATCAGCTCTCCGTGTGTGTGGCACCGTTCCTAGGTAGGCTGCACTTTCTTTCACGCTGGGTGGCTCTCCTCACGGGGTGCACTCCTTGTGCGTGGGGCTCCCCTACGTGGGGACACCCCTGCATGGCACGGCACTCCTTGCATGCATCAGCACTGCGCATGGGCCAGCTGCACACAGGTCAAGGAGGCCCGGGGTTTGAACCTATCCATTGGGCCAAGTCCGCTTCCCCCATCGCCTTTCTTTAAACAATGCATGCATTATATAAAAAATATAGCTTAATTATTTTTTGTGTTGTTTCTTCCATATTGGATTGAAAAGTCTCACTCACACTGTGAAGAAGAAGGTGAATGGAACAGATACCTCTAATTTGATGAGATGCTTGGGGAAGACTGTGGTGGGCTAGAAGCATCTTTTTCATATTCTCAGTAAAAATCACGAAAATACACAAATATAGAAAAGTGTATAAAATGTAAATGACTAAAGAATAACAATAAAATGAACACATATATTACCACCACTGACAATGGGAATAAAGAATATTATTGCTAATAATCTGAAAGGTCCATGTCCATCTCTAGTTTGCATTCCACTTGCTCTTTTCTTTTGTAAGTAAACATAATTGTAACATTTATAATCATTCCTTTGCTTTTATTCATAATTTTATCAACTATGTATCACCAAATGATATACTGTTTAGTTTTGCCTGTTTTAAAACTTTATGGATGCTTACTGTATGTTTTCCTTTCTATGTTTTCTTTTGTACAACACTATGGCAGTGAAATTTGCCCATGATGTTGTATGCCAATGTAGTTGACTCATTTTCATTGCTATGTAGAATTCCATTGTATGGTGACATCGTGATGTAGCTCAGGGTGGCTTTCAGTTAAATTTCCCAGATAATACTACTAAGGTTTGGTATATTTTTTGTTTGGTAATTGTTTTATTGGTAATTTGACTTTTTCTGTGAGGTTCCCTTTCAAGTCTTTCACCCATTTCCTTATTGGATTTTTATTGTTTTCTGGTTTTGCAGAAAGCAGAGCTTGAGACAAATGAGTGTGTGCTAGTACTTTGTTATAGATGCACTCAGAGGTGCAGAAATAATGGAGGAGGAAAGTGAGTTCTGGAAGGAGAGCCCTTGGTAAACAAGGGCACTTGACAATCACAGTTCACTTTGTCTAATTAAGAGTAGATGTGTTATGCAGTATAGTGACTTATTAATAACTATTTATCAATGCATACCAAATTCTTGCTTAAGAGAAATCAGTACTCTAAAGATATAAATTTGCCATCCCCACTACGTTTATTGAAATCTGAACTTCAAGAAAAGTCAATGAGAGTCTTTTCTTTTAGGGGAGTGTGTGATGAAGAGTTCTTGTAAAAACTGAATGTGTCCCATCATGAAAAAGAAGACTAATGAAGAGAAAATTGCCTTATCATGTAGTAGCATGCAAGCTGGTATAGGAGTAGATACATCAGTGGAAGAGAAAGGGCCAGTTAAAACCAATCAGGAAATAATAAAGTATTCCATAAACCAGAGATAACAGGTAATCATAAAACAACAACAACAAAGGAAAAACCAAACCCAAACAAACCAAACGAAAACTTAAAGCCACACTTTGTTATATCAATAAAGTGATTATTGATATATTTTCTCCCCCTGATTTGGGGGAGGGGAGGGGTGGGGAAGAGTGTAGGAACACTGTACTTATCACATAAAAACTAGACACTATAAAAGAAAAGATTGGTGGACCTGATACAAAAATCTCCAACCTCTGCACAGAAAAACAGCATAAAAACAAAGTTTAAAAAAAGAGCTAGGGAAAATATTTGAAACATGCATTTTAGGAAAGACAAGAAAGTCTTAGCAATCAAAAAATAAAACATGAACACCAACTAAGAAAAAATAGTTTACAAAAGAAATACAAATGATGAATATTGAAACTGTATAATTCCATACCAGCAATCAAGTATTTATTTTCACACACTATATTTGTTTCTGTCTCTGTAGTTTATTATTTGTGTATATATATATATATATTTTTTTAAAGCAATTTTATTGAGATATATTCATATACCATACAGTCCATCCAAGGTGTACAATTAATGGCTTTTAATATAAGCAGAGTTGTGCACTCATCATCACAATCAATTTTAGAAGTCACCTCTCAATCCCTCTATCCTTCCTAGCCCTGTATAATCATCAGTCTGATTCTGTCTCTAAATATTTATTTATATTTACATTTTTACAAATGGAATCATAACATATGTAGTACTTTGAGTCTGATTTCTTTCATTTAGCATAATGTTTCTTTTTAATTTTTGTAATTTTTTAAAATTAGAGAAGTTGTAGATTTACATGAAAGTCATAGAAGAAAGACAACATTCCTTGATACCCATCCATTGTTGACACTGGGCATTGCTGTGGTACCTTTATTTCAGTTGATGAAAGAATATTAAAATATTGCTAACTGTAGCCCACAGTTTGCATTAGGTGTATTTTCCCCATATGACACCCTACTATTAATACCTTGTAATAGTGGCGTACATTTTTATAGTTTCATAAAAGAATATTCTTGTATTTATACTACAATGATAATCATTGTCTGGACCAGGATTCACTGTGTTATACAGTCTCATGTTTTATTCTCTACTTTTCCTTCTAGTAACATACATGCTTGATATATTTTTGAAGGGATATTTAAATTAAATGCAGGAGGGAAATCTCTTTAAAAAGGTATAATTGGTGGAAAACTGAAGGTCAATCAGAGGCTGGGACCTCTCATTTTACAGCTAAAGAAATCCAGGCTTTGAGAAATTAAGCCGTGCAGGGGCACACCATTCCTAGTGACACAATTAGGTTCTGCCCAGAATTCCAGACTGGCAGTGCAGACGATTCTCTTCTATACCGAGTTTCCCTCCTTTCTAAGCCTAACAATGTTAATTAAATCATGGTGTACCAGAAGGGGCTGTCTTCCCAAAATTTAACGCTAAATTTGTAGAAGGCTCAGAAGAGTTACACATAATCCCTGAGTGTCAACACATCTATGCTCTTGGTATAAACTTCCTGACACTTTGGGAGGTGGAAAGCAACAGCCAGGGAATCTCACTGTGTTACACATGGTCAGATGGCTGGCTTCCCATTCCAAAGGAATGGCCTTTCCGCCCTCATGAGTCACAGACGTGATGGCTAGGAGTTGACAAATAATGAAGGACACTCCACCCCAGGGGTCCTCAAACCTTAGAGCATCAGGACCACCTGCAGTGCTTGTTAAAAACCAGACAACTGGGCTCCCCACCCCAAGTCTCTAATTCAGTAACTTGGGGAGGGCCCTAGTATTTCTAGTTCTAACATATTTCCAGGTGATGTTGATGTTGCTTGGGTACCATGTTTTGAGGACCCCTTCTCTATCCAAGTGTCTTACACATACACGTGCAAAGAGCATGCTAGTGGAGAGGTCAGGTCAGGCATCTATTTTACCAAACACAGTCATACTTAAAAGAAAAGATGTTAAGTTTTATAAAGTAGAGAATGAATTTTTTTCACACTCCCCTCTCCCACCCCCAGCATCTTCAGGTCTCATCTTTGTGGGGGAAAAAAAGGTTTTAGAACCATTTTCAATATTAAAAAATTTCTACTGTGGTAGGAAGAGAACTGTAGCATGGCTCTTTTAATGACATATTTGCAAGTTGCCCTTTTATAGCCAGTGAGTATAATACTCCTTTAGGAAAAACTTAATAAGCTTACTTGTGAATCATTTACAACAGTTACAGCTTTTAACCCATCATTAATTTTCACAATAGGTGTTGTTTTATGACTCGAGTAATTAACTAAACAATGTTTCACAAGCATTTTAACCAACTACTTACATCAAGAGTCTTAAAGTGTAACAAAGAAAGTAAACTAACAGGTTTATTGGCATTAGGAAAATTCTTACCTTATCCTGGGGTGTCAGGAGCTTAAGAACAGCAAGTTTAGTCAAATCAGACATTTAGCTGCGTTGAGACTGTCTCTTTAGCCTTCAAAATCTAGGTATCAAGCTATTTACTATTCAGAAACTGATTTCCATTCTAAATGGAAAATGTATTACTGACCCTATATTTTTCCAAAGAGGGGGATAGATGCTTTTCTTCTATATTTCCTTGATTTTGAGGCTTAATTCAACACCACATTTATTCAGAATTGAATCCCCCAGATTGCTTTTAAACCTTGTTTGCTCAGCTACACCTATTCATCCTACAGGGCTTAGTTAAAATGACACCTCTTCAGAAAAGCCTTCAGGAATTCCTCCATTATACAGGCCTGTAGCACCATGAGCTCTTTCTTTCAGACAAGTTCTTTAGTAGTAGATGCAAAATTATTTAAGGGATTATGTGTGTTTGCCCCTTACTGCCTAGTGCATTGTTAGCCAATAGACGGCCCTTGTGGTAGCCAGTCTCCAAGATGGCCTCAACTTACCCCTACTTTCCAGCATACACAACCTTGTGAATCTCCTCTTCCACTGTACCAGGGCTGATCTGAGTGACCAACAGAATACAGGAGGGGGATTGTACATCGCTCCTGAGATTAGGCTTCCTTTTGGGCCATCCCTAGCTCTCTCTTTTCTGGGGAAACCAGCTGCCATGGGTGAACAGTTCTGTGGAGAGGATTGAACCCTCTGGCCAAAGCCAACAAGAAACCAAGGCCTGCCCACCAACCACCTGAGGGAGCTTAGATGTGGGTTTGCCAGCGCAAATCGAGTTTGGGGATGACTGCAGCCGGCTGACAGCTTGACTGCAACTTCTTGAGAGACGGTGAGTCAGAACTACCCAGCCAAGGTTTCGCTTTCATTCCTGATCTTCAGAAACTGTATGTGGTAATTAATGCTTTGGTTTTTTTTTTTTTGTTTGCTTGTTTGTTTTTGCTTTAAACAACTGTGTTTGGGATAATTTATTACTCAGCTGTAGACACGATAATCGTGCTAAATAAATATGTGCTGACTGAATGAATGAAAGGTCTAGAAGTATGATGATTCACATAAAATAATGCATGACAAGGAATTTATATTAACTTGTAGGACCTTATCTTGCTTTGATCAGAGCAGTCTAATACAGATCTAAAACCAAAGGCTTGGAATTGAAATGATTTGTGGGGATTATTTCTTTACCTTGTTAAGATGTGAACAATTTAAATAGTAAAGAAATTCTGGTAGGACTCTAGCCTGTAGATATCCATACCACTCCTTGGAATTTGACAAAAAAAAGGTTGGTACATTAATTTTTCCCAATCATAACAACTAAAACAAATATAAGGTCTATGTATAAATTATAAAGATCAAATTATTAAATGTAAGATTCTCCTAATATGCACAATTTTAATCAGAGTAACTGGGCAGTCAAAGTCTGAGGATTTAACAATTTGTTTTTAAGTAGTTACATATCTTGCGATCATGGAAATATAATTCCTTATGATCATTTCAAAGTTTACTTGTTCCAGTAGCTGAAGAGATATCGATGTAGCAGCCTTACTTGTTATGTTATAGTAGAACTTGCATAGTTTCTAATACATTTTAAATTTCAGAGTCTGAATCCTCCACCGATGAAGTTAAATATATCCTGAGAGCTATGAAGTCTTTTGAAATATGTCTAGTAACTTCTTGCTCTAAATACAGTCTCTGGTGGTGGGTTGAATTATGGATTCCAATTTAGACACGTTCTTGATCCGCATTCCCGTGGGTGGGGCCCCATTGTAAACAGGATTTCTTGAATTTGAGATTTTAAGTTAAGGTGTGGCCCAACGGAATGAGGTCGGGTCTTAATCAAGATTACTGGAGGATTTAGAAAGCAAAAGATACCAGAAGCCAGAGTAAGAGGAAGCCATAGATGGGAGCCAGGAGCTAGAAATCAGCTGGAATCCAGAAAAGAATGGCGGGAACATAGCCATGTGCTGGGGTAGCCAAGGAACTCCACGGCTTGTGGACAAGCTAGCCAGAATGCTCCTGGACTCCAGGAGGAAGCAAGCTTTCCAGCTTCGAAAACCAAGAGAAAACAAATTCCTGTTGTTTAAGCCGATGCGATGTGGGGGATCTGTCCTTGCAGCAGCCTGGCAAACCAAGGCAATGGTCATTATTTGCAGGTTCTGTATTTGTGAATTCACCCACTGATTAAAATTGATCTGGAACCCCCAAATCAAGACTTGCAGTGCTTTCGAGGTCATTTACAGCAGGGAAAAATTTGAGTCACTGAGGACACAAGTTCTCAATTGAGGTTGAACAAGATGATCCTCTGCGGCTTTATTTCAGCTCTCATCCAGTAAGCGTCCTTTTCGTGGGATGCTAAGAGTCACTTCCTTTTGCATTTTTATGCTTTATGTTGGTGGTTTTGTGGTTTAAAATGGTCCTCTTATATAGTGCCGAAGAGCTGTCTAGTGTTCCTAAGTGCAAGCAGGCTGTGCTGTGCCTTATGGAGAAAGTCCATGTGTTCGAGGAGCTCTGTTCAGGTATGAGCTATGGAGCTGTTGGCCATGAGTTCAATGCCGATGAATCAATAAGTTGCCTTTAAACAGAAACTCATGTTTCTGTTTAACATGAGTTTAGTCATATTTGTGTTGATTGATTGATGAAAATGTGACCAGAGGCTCACGGGAACCCAGCCCTGTACTCTCCCTTGGCACAATGGTTCAAGTATTTGCTAATTCAGTGTTCATGATGACTATACAGAACTACCCTGAATAATGAGAACTGACTGTATATTATAGTACTTCCACAAGAATTGTATCCGATTTTAGAAACGACTTTAAGGTTGTTTGTTTCTTATACGTTCAATGTCTCATAAATATCCATTCTTACGATGTTAATTGATCAATTTGAATTGCACATTGTTAAATAGTTGCAAGAGTTCACATTTGTCCCAATTCCTCAAATGTTGTATGTCAACTGGTACAAAGAAAAGGGCATGGTATTTTGATATTTTTTTAGTATCTTAACTTTTTCTTTTAAAGACAATATTGTCATATATTAGAAAGGTTGTCAATCAGATTTGTGGGAAAATTGAGTTTTTTTTTCTCTCCATTCATTCTAGTATTTTTTACTTGGTTAGATGTCAATGTCAGGCAGTGACAATTTATTTAGCTTATTTTGCAGGTTGAGTTTCCAGGAAAGCAGACTCTGGAATACCAATTAGCAAGCAAGATATTTTTTTGGGAGCACTCTTGGGATCTCCTCCTGGGGAAGGGAAGGGAAGGGAAAGGAAGGCAAGGCAAGGCAAGTCTAAGGCAAGACTAAGGCTAAGGCAAGGCAAAGGCCAAGGCCAGGACCAGGCCAAGGCCAAGGCAAAGAGCAGGATCGGGTAGAGGGAAATCCGGGCTACAATAAAGTCTCAACTAGGCCAGTGTGGCAGGGTCTGGAGATGGGATGGCCCTTCATAGTTGTTTGGAGTTAGGGTAAAGGGAATGTGTCATTATGCTCTCACATTGATCAGACACTGGAATCATGGCTACCTTGGGATGGAGGTATGTCCTTGTGCAAGGTGGCGCTCTTCAGCAAAGTCAATTCAGAGAAAGGTCCAACAACTGAGAATGGTCATCTGTCAGCCCTCCCAGCAGACGGGAGAGTATTGGCAGCACATCATGGAGCCTGTTATAGCCCAATACTATATTTTTTATAATGACAGCTTTATTTTCTTCAAATAATTTCTAAACTCTTTTATGTATTCAATGATTAGGCCAAATTAGCCATAAGCAAATACATTTAAAAGGGAATATTTTCTAAAGTAGATATTTGTTTTGCTTTCTATATACTTTCTAAACAACATCAGCAGTTTGTAAGAGCACTGCTGATTGTCTCTATTTAAAGTTTTAGCGATAGAACGCATCATCTCAACTTTCCCATTGTGTATTTGATAACAATTTCAAATTTATATTTTGTAAATGTGTTTCAGCTCAATATTTTCATTCAGTGTACTGTAATGATTTACCGAAGCCAAAACTTAGTTGTATAATCATTGGAAGCTCTAAAAAATTGAGTGGTATTGGAAGAGATTTTTGCTTTTTTGTTTACTATCAAGTTTTAAAATATACAGAAAAGGAAAAGAGAATGCGCTATGAATTTTATTTTTTTTAAGCTCTTTTGTTGCAAGCTGTTGTTTGTTATATTATTGTATCCCTGGAGCCATAAATTATTTGTTCCCAGATGTGGTTATGGAAATTATTGTCTAATCTGTGTGTGTGCATACAGTCATGTTCGACTAGGGGAAAAAAAATCTCCCAAAATGTTCCCCAAAAGAATTATTAATATTTTAGAGAAGCCATAAATTTACCAATAGTTTTTACCTATTTTACATTGCTTATATGAAGAATTGGGAATGCTAGAAAAATCTGTAATTTTTTACTTTATTCTAGAAGTTGTCACTCATGGCATGTGCTATAATTTTAATTACTTGGTTTTGTATTTCATATACTTGCCTATTATAGTTTGGTTTCATTGTCAGTATTCTGAACACATGTTCTAACATAAAATAATCAGATTTTTATATGGTTTCTGCCAATGGAAGGAACTTACCATTATCATACTATTATAGTTATATGGATGATCCTCTATTAGATTCTCTGCTAAAAATAGAGTCAGGTTCAACAGTGACACACCAGTGCACTTTTTACTTTTCTTGTTCTGCAGCTTTACCCACTTGATATTTTTAATTTAAATTTTTGATATTAACACTATTATTGAGGGGGATTTATCTTTCTTTAATTTACTAAAAATATATGATAAATGCTGCTGCCAATACTTGAGCCTGTTCTCATTTGTTTTTTTTCCCCCAAAATGTCCACCATAAAGAATTCTTAGAAGTAGATTTATTTTTATCATTGGAAAATTTGTGTTTTATAAGTTTCTCAAAACTTTTTCCCTATTCTATTGCTTGGCAAATTAAAATTTCATGATTAAAAGTGGATGATATTGAACAAGAAAGGCTGTTCTTTAATATTTGAATTACAATGCCAAGTAGCTCTTTCAGCAGAAAGAACATTGATTTTAATGGACTCTTTGGCTTTCGTCTCTTCATTTTCATTGAAATTTGTCATTATGATTGAGATGGAGGATAGAAAACAAATACATATTCTGATACATTAGTGATCCAACCATATGTTATTAGCTCCCAAAATAGAAGTTATTAGAAATTAGCTAACAGAAATTAGTAGCTCTAAAATATTTTTCTTGACTTTGAGATATTTTACCTAAAATTTATTTAATAATAAAAATGTTATGTTACATTTTCCTCTTTAACAACTGGTTTTGTCTTCCAATCCTAATTTTTATACAAAATTATCTATCTTACATCAGAACATATTGTTTCTTAGATTTTATAATATTTTAAGCTGCATACTTTCAACAATGATTTTTATACTAATGAAATTTCCATTTAAAGCATATAATTACTAGAATATAATTAGCATGATTATGTTTGTATATTGTTTATAGATTATTATTGCTAAATGAATTTAGTTGTTACATAATGTTTAATGGCATAATGATGTAATAAAAGTAGACTTTATTTCATTACTCAACAACTCCATTCACGCATGTAGATAAATGGCAAAATATATAAACAGCAATCTGAAATGTCAAATTTAGCTAATGTACTAATAACAACACTGAAGAAAAGCAGCTCCTTATTTAGTAGCACAAGTTATTTCAGATGTTGTTGTATCGACAAAGTCTATTTTATTGTTTAACTTATTCCCTTTTTTGTAAGTTTTCATGAGCAATGCCTTTTACCCTTGTTAGAGTAAAGCATTATATTTCTATCAACTAGAAAATTGACAAAATATACTTATTTGGTTAAAAAGGACAATTTACTGCCATCTTTCAGGAAGTTTCCATTATTATATAAAGCTGCTCAGCTATAATAAAAACCTTTCAAAATAATAAAGATCTGTATGATATAAATGGTGCCAAGTTAGATGTAGCACTTTGTATGCATTGTACAACCTAAGCAACCATGGCTGGTATCCCTGCAAAGAAGATAGTGAAAATGCACTCTTGTAAAGGTATCCATAAAGAGATACTTTGTATATAAAACCTGCATATATAGTATAAAATTGGAAATCATGTCTTCTTTCTCTACAGAAATTGAAAATTCCCCAGATTCAGGGCTTGTAATAAGGTTTGACTTTCTAATAAACAGTTTAAAATGTGACTAAATTATTTCCTATGTTTTTGGATTAATTTATCTTTAGGCTTTGTGAAAACAGGAAGGCACATGGTAGATGTTGAATAAAAAATTATTGAATGAATAAATGAATCAGTGATATTTTAGATATTCAAGAATGTATTACCAATTAGATAATTTTTTTCTATGTTTAAAAATTCAATTTTATTGATACATATGAAGAAAGCATACAATTCATCCAAAGTGTAAAATCAACAGTATTTGGTATAGTCACATAGTTGTGCATTCATCACTTGAATCATTATTAGAGCATTTTCATTATTTCAATAATAATAGTAATAATAAACACAAAATAGACAAACAAGAAAATTCTTCACCTCTCAGTCTCTATGCTTTCCCTGCTGTACATAGCTGCTATTTCTCAGTATTCTTGCACAATTATTTATTTATTTATGCAGCAGTTTTATTAAGATCTATTCACATATATTATGATCTATCCAAAATGTGTACTCAGTGGGTTTTAGTATAACCACAATGTTGTACATTCATCACTACAAAAAGTTTTAGAGCAATTTCATTACTCTGAAAAGAAGTTGTATGCTTCCTTAGTATATCATATATCTTATATACCAAGAAGGTAAGTATTCATATAATTCATATATGAATTGAATTCCTATAATTTCTTAAAATCTCCTATTTTCTTTTGAGCAATATGTTACCTTGCTCAGTGCAACAAATACAGGAAATTTTTAATGTACCACTCTAAACAAAGTTGGCACTCAATATTTCTGCATTGACTGTTATCTTGATGGATAACTCTTACAATTATGTTCTTAAAATCTTTTGTACTTTAAGCATGTTATAAGTTTAAAGTATGACTTATTGCACATATAAAATATATATGCCTATATTTGTTTTAGTAAAACACGATCCAGCTTAATTAATAGCTCAATGTTCTTATTAACTTTTGATATGCTATATAAAACTTATGTACAGACACCATGGCATATACAGAGAAATCAGTGTATTGACCTTAAAGAGTAAGATTTGCAAAAGAAAATAGTGAAACAATAAATTATAAAAATATTTTTAACTTTTAGGAAAAATAAAACTATGAGCTCAATAGCAAATAATTCCAAGAAACCTTTTATTTTTTCTTACATCATAAAATCTTCACAATACTACTCTGATAGCCAAGAGATAATTATATCCTCAGTACTTGGCACCTAAAAGGTGTTCATATTGATTAACTTGTGATCTAAACGAAAGGTGCAATAATATATTTCGTATTAAAATTGATTCTCAGAATCCACACCTTTTGATTTTGAGTGAAAAGTATTACTCACTTCAAACTATATCCTCTGAACTTTTTTGCCATGGGCTGTCTCTGTCACTTTTGAAAAATTTTGGAAATTTAAAATTCCATACTAAATAGTCATCATTTTGCATCCATTTCCCAATCCATTTTCCAAAGCCTTCAGCTTTCCCTCCACCATAAACATCACGTGGTAGCCATCTTCCTGCAGTCTATGATTAGCATCTTAGATTTCCTTGATTTTAAATGTCCTATCCATTGACCGGTTTTCAACTGGATTCCCTGTCTTTTTGTTGTTGCTTTGGGGGAGTTTTTGATAACTGTTTTTATTATTTTTATTATTATTATTCTTCTCTTCCTTTGGCTGTTAACTTTGTCCATAATGCACTTCCCTGAACAGAAGTTGTAAATTTTGATATAATCAAATTCATTTTTTTTGCCCTCATGATTCATATTTTTAGGATTTTAAATATGAAATTCCTTCCCCAACTCCATTTCAGGTTACGAAAATATTCCCCAACATTGTTTCCTATTAAATTTGTAGTTCTACCTTTCATATTTAGACTTTTACTCCACTATAAACCTATCTTTACAAGGTGTTAGGTATCCAATTTTATTTTAACTCCATGGGCAAGCCAGTTTTCTCTGCACTGATAATAGATTCTTTTTTGCGATGGTTTGTAATTTCATCTTAGTAATGAAGTTCTCTTATATATGTACTTGTTTTTCCCCTGAAGTCTTTATTTTGTTCTTGACCCATACTATACACTTTTTTTTCTATAATTTTAGCCTTGTATGCTTAATATTTGTTCAGGCAAATTTCCTTCCTTTCTGTTTCAAAATTGACTTATCTATTTCTGTACCTTCCTTCTTCTATTTACATTTTAGTTTATTGAATGCCTCAAAAAACAAAACAAAACAAAACAAAAAAAACCACCCAACTGAGAATATTGGTTTTGAGTGCACTGGAGTAATATAATTTTTAACTGACAATATAATATGAAGTCATTCAATCCAGTGGCAGAGAATATCTCCCCACTTATTCAGACAATCTTCTAAATCTTTTATTAGGATTTTATTTTTTTCCTCCTTAGAGTATTTATATATTCTTTATTTTTTTCTGGATACTTTATAGTTTTTCTTCCTATTGGGACTGGTATCCTATTGTTGTTCATATTTTCTATTTGGTTATTTATAATGAGGAGAGATTTTTCTAAGGTGATCTATACCCACCAATCTTGATAAACTGTCATTATTTATAATAGTTTTCAAAATTCTATTGGATTTTCTATTTATATCATCAATATTTTATCCAAACAATGATAGTGTTATCTTTGCCCCACACATTTTCCTCCTGGTTTTGGTGAGGACTGAAGCAGTACTGGTGAAAATGGGTATCCTTATTTGGTCTCGAGTGTGAAGAGCTGGCACCATTACCTACTGTACTTGCTCTGCTTTTTTTTTTTATTTATAAACATTACCAAGTAGCTAAGAATTTCAGGTTTATTAACCATAAATAGGTGTTGAGCTTTGTCAAATGTCTTTTCTTAATTTACTGAGATAATTTAGTTTTCTCCTTTAGTCTATTAATGTGGTAAATGACATTGGTAGATATTCTGAAATTGAACTATTCATTTCTTTCCAGGATAAATCCCTCTTGATCTTGATTATATTTGGATTTATTTAGCTTACATTTTATTTACAATTTACCTATTCACACATTTATTTCATGAGTGACATGGACTATTTTTCCTGTTCCAATTTTGACTTTGTAGAACTTTAAAATCACTGATCCATTCTGTCTAGGTTTTTATACCTAGTAGAACATATGTTTTCATAAATACCCTTTTACTAGTCAAACATTTCTATAACATCTATAGTTATTTCTCTTTTTTAAACAGTTTGTTTTGTTGTTTTCTTATGCTCTCTTATTGTTGACTAGTTTTGCCATAGTCTTACTGAGCTTTTAAAAGAACCATCTTTAATATTTTTAAAATCTTTCTCTCAGTTAAAAAAATTATTCTCATGCCATTGATTTCTATCCTTATCTTTATTATTTTTTCCCATCATGTTTCTTTGGATTTTCTTTGTTGCTCTTTTTCTAACTTCTTGCGTTGGATTTTTAGATTGTGTTTTTTAACTTCTCTTGTTTCCTGGTAAATTTGCTTAAAGCTATAAATATCTCTTTATGTTATGTTTTAGCTGTGTCAAGGAAATTTGAACGTGGAGAGTTTTATTGCCATTTAGTTTCAAGTGTTCCATGATTCCCTTTTTGTTCCAAGAGTTACTTGGCAATATATCTTTTTATTTCCACACATACAGGGATCTTAAAAAGCTGGACTTTTATAATTTCTAACTTTATTGCATTATGGCCAGAGAATATAGTCAATGTGATATTGAATCTCTGGAATTTATTGAAGTTATTCTTGTAGCATAATCTATAGTGAATTTTTGCATATATTCCACATGTGCTCAATTATTTTGGATTCAGAGTTCTACAGGTATCAAATACCTTATGTTTATTCATTGGAACATTCTGATTTTTTCATATATATGCTTACATTTTGTCTGTTTGATCTCCACCTTGACACTTGTGTGTAAAAATCCTCAACTACAATTGTTTTTTTAATCCCACCCCCTTACGGCTTTTTGCCTGCTGTCTGCTCTCTGCGTCCATTCGCTGCAGGCTCTTCTGTGTTCTCACTTGTCTTCCTTCTTTTTGTTGCATCACCTTGCTGAGTCAGCTCTCGGCATCATCTGCAGGCGAGCCTGCCTTCACAGGGAGGCCCCGGGACACGAACCCAGGGCTTCCCATATGGGAGACGGGAGCCCAACTGATTGAGCCACAGCCGCTTCCCAACTACAATTTTTGATAAGCATATTTCTCACTAAAATGCTATAAATATTCTGAAACTGTATTGTGAGGAGAGTATATATGTTTATAGTAGTTGGAATTCTTGTTCCTCTTTTTCCATTACACTACTTTTTTGCCTTAAATTAAATATTTCCAGATATTAACATTTCCATTCTATAGAAGAACTTATATCATTGATATGGAGGCAGTGGTCACTGGAGGTTCTGAGGGCAGAGAGAGGGAAAAACAGATGTAATATGGGGGCATTTTCAGGACTTGGAAATTGTCCTGAATGATGTTACAATGACAGATACAGGCCATTTCATATCTTGCCATAACCTATAGAACTGAGTGGGAGAGAGTGTAAACTACAATGTAAGCTCTAACCCATGCTTAGTGGCAACGCTCCAGAATGTGTTCCTCCATTGCAGTGACTGTACCTCACTAATGAAGGATGTTGTTACTGTGGGAAAGTGTGGGAGGTATGGGGCACGGGCCATGTGGGAATCCCCTGCATTTTTTTATGTGGCATTTGTGTAATCTAAGTATCTTTAAAAAAATTTTAAAATTAAAAAAATAAATAAATAAAGATTTCCATTCTAGATTTCCCTTGGTTAAAATTTCTGTTATACCCTTTTTGTCCTTTTATGTTCATTCTTTCTGGCCTCTTGTTTTAAATGTGTCTCTTGTAAACATCGTGTTAGAGTTTATGTTTTAAAAACTCTCCTGACAGTCTGGCTGACTTGGTTTGCCTCCAGTGCCTGTGTTTTTTGTTGTTGTTGTTGTTTTGTATTTTACAAGGTTTTTACAGATGTTCTCAGTGGGATGGTTGGTTTGATACTAGCTACTCTGTAATCTGGAAACTGAGAAATCCATTTTTAAATAAAAGATATTTCATCATATTTGTTTCAGCTAGATGCGATTAAGGCCATTTCTGAAAGAAATACACCTATCAAATAAGGGTCTTGGCAGCAGTTAGACACAGGGAGAATAATGCATTATTTTATTAAAAATTCTTCAAATGTAAAAGAATACAATTCATCAACCATTCTTATCTCCCTTTTTTTTTTTGCCTTCATACATTTTATTTTTATTTTTTTAATGTTCCATTAAAAAAATGTGAGGTCCCCATATACCCACACCCCCCTCACCCCACTCCTCCCATAACAAAACCTCCTCCATCATCATGGAACATTCATTGCACTTGGTGAATACATCTCTGAGCACTGCTGTACCTCATGGTCAATGGTCCATATTATGCTTTTCACTCTCCCCCAGTCCACCCAGTGGGCCATGGGAGGACATACAATGTCCAGTAACTGTCCCTGCTAGAATCATCTTTACTTAATAAAAATAATAGAAACTGTTGATGTGAATTTATTATTTTGAAGACAATATTGAAATCTGCATTATACACTCTGATTCGCTGTGCACACATAAATGTCAGCCGAGGGCATTAAATACACAGCATAAATGTTGCCACAAAAACAAATATGAACTAGAGGCTTCTAAATACATGAATTTTAGAAAACCCTTCCCCTTGACATTTTTTCAATTGATAAATCTATTAAATCCATACCTTTAATGGTAGTTGTTCCCACACTGGTAGCTAAAATTTGCACCCTGGTGATCCAATCCTTTTCAAAATTCTACATTAATTTCTATTTGGCTTAATCAATCAGTACTGACTTGTGAAGATGGCTAAAGCCATTCTAATCGTCTATTTTTGTTTCATCTGTTTAGAAATCACTTTTTGATGATCCTGAAGTCTGTGTCTTGCTAGAAGGAGGGATCATATCTGCATTGAACATCACCAAATTCTCTACATCCAGGGCAGTTCTTGACTACACCATGTGTTTTGTTTATTGACTGAGGGCTGTACAATTCATTCCTATTTAATACCAGTCTTCTTACCCATGAGTCAAATGATAAATCCAGGAATTTCAAGACCCGTTTTTACAAATCTACCATGTCCCTACCATTATAGCTGAGACCGATAGATGAATTCCCCTGGAAAATATATAAGCAGAATTTTTCTGGTGAAAGTGGCATTGCAAATTTCATCTTCTGTAACCTAATGTGAATTGGCCTAGGGTAATCAGAGTATGTTAAATGTATAAAAGGATTTAAAATGTATTTCCATAAAAGTCATTTTTACTTAAGAAATGCACTTACCCCATTTAAAATTATCTTTTATAAAATACAGAATTTCTGAAAAAGGAATACCGTGGAAGCAGAATAAATATAGATATCCTCAGGTCTACTCCCACACTCTCGTGGGCAGGCTTGATTCTCCTGAAAGATAGTGAGTGGGCAGAGAGGGGCAAAAACAAAACCCAGGATAATTGCAATCCCTAGTTTCTTTCCACAGACGCAAAGATGAAGACCTTGAACTTCTCAATCTCATGTCTCTTCCTAGCTGTGATAACATGAGCTAGACCAGGCAAAACAAACACATATTTGAGACTGCATGATTTCTACACTAGCTGCAACGAAGATGGAGAGAAACAAAGAGTATGGCTGGTATCCACAAGTTTCTGTGCACACAGGTCCAGTTTCACCACTGTAATGCAAATTCCAACCTAACCCTTTAGAATCACGGCCTTTGTCTCTATACAGACATCTCCCAATCTCCTTTCCAGTCCCGCCGTGACCACCTGTTTCTGTGATTGGTTGCATTTGCCTTTATGTAAGTTTTTTTCCCCTCATTTTAGTGTCATGATATTCAGAAGGAGCCTTTATATCTGAGGTAAATGAAATTGAGGTAATTTACTGGGGTGACAGGTGATTTTAAGTTCTATCTTTGCTGGAACCTCAGCTCTATTTAGTTAAACTCTAGTTATGATCTCGATTCATCTCACAGTCTAAGTGTTGACAAATCACAGAGTTTGTCTCTTTCCTATGTAACTTATTGAATGGGAAAGCATTCTTCATGATTCTCTCCAAAACAGTCTATTTCATTAACTAAAAATTTTCACAGCCATTATGATCTTTTATTACATCTTTTATCAAATCATGTATATGTATACACATACACTCTAATATAATACTAACATTGAATAATACTTTAATATATATTCTGAAATATTCTTTTTCTGGAATAAAATTGTATATAATAAAACTCTCCAGTCATATAATAAAACTCTCTTATTTCTATTGTCTCCCATCATAAATAAATAATTCATTTTTCCCTTTAGATTAAAATATAAAAGGTACAGAATAAAGGCCAGTTTCTAAGGTTGAAAGAATGACTTAATAATTATATATTAATTCAACCAGGAATTATAACAAATAATTTAATTTATGTATTTTGCACATTAGTTTTTTTTTTTTTTCTTTATAGCTCTGGTAGAAAAAACCCTGGTTCCAAACACTTTCAATAAAACTATGAAATGTTAGTTTCTCATATATTTAAAATGTGAATTCGACCATATTACAGATACTGTTTACCTGAAAGCTTTAGCTGCAGTGGGATAATAATGTGCAAATTTAAAGACCATGCAGAGTGGTTTACTCCTCAAGTTCAAAAAAATATACATTCCTGAAATTATTAGTACCTAAAAGTAATGATAATTTCAGTTTACCAAGTTCATTCACATGCATTACTTACTTCAAAAAACAAGAATCAGAGAAGAGGTTATATGAACTAAGGCTACAAGCTTGGAATTGGGAGTGCAGTTTTCAAATTAGGCAGAGAAATTTCAAAGAAATTCACAGTAACATGACGAGAGAAAAATGGGTATGAACTTCCATGTAATTTAAGTTCACTTTAGGACATTATTTTTTAAGAATATGGCTTACTAGAATGTGTGCGTAGGCAAGCAAGTCATCCATTGTTAAGAAATTTTATTTCTCAGAGACAGTTTTTTCTTTTTTTACTAGAGATATAATGAGTTTACAAAAATTCATCCATAAAATATGGAATTCCTGTACACTACCCTACCATTAAAACTTTGCATTTGGTGTGGAACTTTTGTTACTATTGATAGCATGTTAAAATCATTTTCAATTTTTTATAACAGTAATTAACTTTGTTATAAATAGCTCTATCTTGTTCATTATATATTTTCGCCATATGCCACCCTATTACTACCACCTTGCATGAGTATCATACATGGGTTCTAATTCATGAAAGAATGTTCTTATACTTGTGCTGCTAACTATAGTCCATTGTACACAATAGGTTTCATTGTTGTATAAGCCTGTGTTTTATCTTTTAATTTTTATTCTTATATTATGTACATCCCAAAGTTTCCTCTTTTAACCACATTGATCTATGTAGTCAGCAGTAGCTGATTTCCCTCAGAAGAGTGTGCTGCCATCATCACCATCCGTTTCCAAACCTTTATCATCAGCTCAGTGGACATTCTGTACAAGTTAAGCATCAACTCCACATTGTTTAACCATCATTTATCCCCTGGTAAAATATATTCTAGATTGTAACACTATGAGTTTGCTTATTGTAATTAGTTCCTAATACCAAAATGATATAATATTTGTTCTTTTGTGTCTGGTTTATTTCACTCACCATAATGTCCCCAAGGTTCATCCATATTATCTCATGCATCAGGACTTCATTCCTTTTTGCAGCTGAATAATGTTCTGTTATTTTGTTTGTACGTGTATTACTTGATGGACACTTGGGTTGCTTCCATCTTTTGACAACTGTGAATAATGCCACTGTGAACATCACTGTGCATCTATCTGAACTGCTTTCGTTCTTCTAGATATATACCTATTAGCAGGATTGCCAGATCATATAGTAACTCCATATTCAACTTTCTGAGGAATCGCCAAACTGTCTTCCACAGCAGCTGCAACATTTTACATTCCCACCAGCAATGAATGAGTGCTCTTATTTCTCCACATTCTCTCCAAAACTTGTAGTTTTCTGTTTTGTTTTTTTAATAGTGCCATTCTAGTAGGTGTGAAATATCTCATTGTGGTTTTGATTTGTATTTCATTAATAGCTAGTGAGATTGAATCCTGTTTCAAGTGCTTTTCAACCATTATTGCCTTTTTAGAGAATTGCATATTCAATGCTTTTGCTCATTTTAAAAAATTGGGTTGTCTTTTTATTGTTGAGTTGTGAGATTTCTTTATATATTCTGGATTCTAACCATTATCTCATATGCAGTTTCCAAATATTAATTTTGAGGAGGTTCATATTTTCTTTCATTGCTTGTGCTTTGTGTATAAAGTCTCAGAAAACATTGCCTACTATAAGACTTTGAAGGTGCATTTCTACATTTTCTTCTAGGAGTTTTATAGCTCTGGTTCTTGTGTTTAGGATATAGATCCATTTTTAGTTAATTTTTGTAAAATTGTGTGAGGTAGGAGTCCTCTTTCATTCATTTGGTATGGATATCCAGTTTTTCCAGGATAATTTGCTAAAAAGGCTATTCTTTCCCAGTTGAGAGAACTTGGCAGCCTTGCCAAAAATCAATTGGGAAAATGGATGTAGCTCAAGAAGGTGGGTGCCTGCCTGCCAGACACAAGGGATGTCCTGGCTTCAGTTTCCAGTGCCTCCTAAAGAAGAAAAGCAAGAGAGTGAGCTGGTGTGAACGGCTGGTGCAGCCAGCTGATGCAATGAAGGATGCAATGAGATTGCGCAATGAGATGATGCAACGAGGAGACATAATGAAGAAACACAACTGGAGACAAAACAAGCAGGGAACACAGGTGGCTCAAGATATTGGGTATCTCCCTCCCACATGGGAGGTTTCAGGTTTGGTGCCTGGTGCCTCCTAAAAAGAAGACAAAACAAACAGAGAGAGCACACGATAGACACAGAGAGCAGACAGTGAATGCAAATGAGGAGGGTGGTTAGAAATAAATAAAATAAATATATAAAAAAATTAATTGACCATAGATGTAAGCGTCTATGTCTGAACTCTCAGTTCAATTCCATTGGTCACTATATCTAGCCTTATGCCAGTACCATGCTGTTTTGACCACTGTAGCTTTGTAATATGCTTTAAAGTCAAGAAGTGAGTCCTTCAACTTCATTGTTCTTTTTCAAGATGTTTTTGGCTATTTAGGGCTCCTTACCCTTCCAAGTAAATTAGATAATTGGCTTTTCCATTTCTGCTAAGAAGACTGTTGGAATTTTGATAGGTATTGCATTCAACCTGTAAATCTTTTGGGGAAGTATTAACATCTTAACAACAGTAACTCTTCCAATTCATGAACATGAATGTCCTTCCCTTTATTTAGGTCTTATTTGATTTTTTAAGATAGGGTTTTATAGCTTTCTATGTACAAGTCCTTTACATCCTTGATTAAATTTATGCCTAGCTATTTTATTCTTTTGTTGCTATCATTAATGAATTTTTTTTCTTGATTTACTAGTGTATAGAAACACTATTGATTTTTGCTTTTTTTTTTTTAGATTTTATTTATTTATTTATTTCTCTCCCCTTCTCCCCCCCACCCCATTTGTCTGTTCTCTGTGTCTATTTGCTGCATCTTCTTTTGTCTGCTTCTGTTGTTGTCAGCAGCACGGGAATCTGTGTTTCTTTTGCTTGCGTCATCTTGTTGTGTCAGCTCTCCGTGTGTGTGGTGCCATTCCTGGGCAGGATGCACTTTCTTTCTCACTGGGCAGCTCTCCTTACGGGACGCACTCCTTGCCCGTGGGACTCCCCAGCGCAGGGACACATCTGCATGGCAGGGCCCTCCTTGTGCGCATCAGCACTGTGCATGGGTCAGCTGCACATGGGTCAAGGAGGCCCGGGGTTTGAAACACGGACCTCCTGTGTGGTAGACGGATGCCCTAACCACTGGGCCAAGTCCACCGGACTCCTGATTTTTGCATGTTGATCTTACATCCCAACACTTTGCTGAACTCATTTATTAGCTCTAGTTGCTTTGTTGAATTTTTTTGGGAATTTATAAGATCATGGCATCTGCAACAGTGAAAATTTTACTTCTTCCTTTCCAATGTGGATGCCTTTAGTTTCTTTTTCTTACCTAACTGCTCTGGCTAGAACTTCTAGCAAAATGTTGAACAACAGTGGTGACCGTGGTCATCCTTTCTTGTTCTTCCTCTTCGAGGGAAAGTTCTACATCTTTCACCATTGAGTACAATGTTAGCTATGGGTTTTTCATATATGCCCTTTATCATGTTGAGGAATTTTCCTTCTATTCATATTTCTTGAAATTTTTTTTAATCAAGAAAAGATACTAAATTTGGTCAAATGCCTCTTCTGGTCAATTGAGATGATCATATAGTTTCCCCCATTCATTTTGTTAATGTGGGGTAATACATTAATTGATTTTCTTGTGTTGAACCACTTTTGCATACCTGGGATAGAACCTGCTGGATCATGGTGTATAATTCTTTTCATGTGCTGGGTGGGTTGGATTTGATTTGCAAATATTTTCTTGAAGATTTTTGTATTTACATTAATAAGAGAAATTGGTCTATAATTTTCCTTTCCTGTAGCATCCTTATCTGGCTGTGGTAATAGGGAAAGGTTGGCCTCATAGAATGAATTAGGTAGTTTTCTCTCCTTTTCAACTTTTTAGAAAAGTTTGAACAGGGTTGGTATTAATTCTTCTCAGAATGATTAGTAGAATTCACCTGTGAAGGCATGTGGTCCTTGGATTTTCTTTGTTGGGAGATTTTTAATGAATAATCCAACCTTTTTCCTTATAATTGGTCTGCTGAGGTCACCTGTATCTTCTGGACTCAGTATAGGTTTTAGGTGAGTTACTAGAAGTTTGTCCATTTCATCTGAATTATCTGATTTCTGGCATAGCATTTTTGATATGGTCCTTTATACTTCTGTGGAGTCAGTAGTGTTCCCTGTCCATTTCCTATTTTAGTTCTTTGCATCTTCTGTCTTTTTCTCTTTGTCAGTCTAGCTATGAGTTTGTCAATTTTATTAATCTTCTCAAAGAACCAACTTTTCGTTTTGTTAATTCTTTTTTTAATTCTCAATTTCACTGATTTCTGATAATCTTTGAGATTAATTTGCTGTTCGTTTTCTAGCTCTTGCAGGTGTGCAGTTAGGTCTTTAATTTTTTGCTCTTTCTTCTTTTTTAAAGTAAGTGTTTAGGGCTATAAATTTCCCTCACAGCACTACATTTTAAAAATTTTATGTATTTCTCTCCCTTCCCCCCCCCCCCCCCCCCGTTGTCTGTTCTTTGTGTCCATTCGCTGTGTGTTCTTCTGTGTCTGCTTACATTCTTGTCAGTGGCACCGGGAATCTGTGTCTCTTTTTGTTGCATCAACTTGCCGCATCAGCTCTCCATGTGCGCGGTTCCACTTCTGGGCAGGCTGTGCTTTTTTTGCACGGGGCAGCTCTCCTTGCAGTGTGCACTCCTTGTGTGTGGGGCTCCCCTATGCGGGGGACACCGCTGCATGGCACGGCACTCCTTGCACGCATCAGCACTGTATGTGGGCCAGCTCACCACATGGGTCAGGAAGCCCTGGGTTTGAACCCTGGACCTCCCATATGGTAGGTGGACGCTCTATGAGTTGAGCCAAATCCGCTTCCTCAGCACTACCTTTGCTACACCCCATAATTTTTGATATGTTGTATGCTTATTTTTATTTCTCATGAGATAATTATTGATTTCTCTTTCAATTTCTTCTTTGACCCACTGATTGTTTAAGAATATGTTATTTAACTTCTATATATTTGTGAGTTTTCCAGTTCTCTACCTTTTATTGATTTCCAGCTTCATTCCATTATGGTCACAAAAAGTGTGCCATATAATTTCAGTCTTCAGATTTATTGAGATTTGTTTTGTGACCTAAGTTGTGGTTGCTCAAGGAGAATGATCCATGCACACTTGGGAAGAAGATATTAATGCTGTTTGGTGTACAGTGCTTTTTATATGTCTGTTAGGTCTAGTCCATTTTTTCAAGCAATTCAAGTTCTCTGTTTTCTTTCTGATCCTCTGTCTAGATCTTCTATCTATTGGTGAGAGTGGTGTACTGAAATTTCCAATTATTATTGTAGAGATGTCTATGTCTCCCTTCAGTTTTGCCAGTGTTTGCCTCATATATTTTGGAGCATCATGGTAATTTCTCCTTGGTGGATTGCTACTCTTTTTTAATATATAGTCTCTTCTTTTGTCTCATAAAATAGTTTTGCATTTAAAATCTTTTTTTTTTTTTGATATTAGTATAGGTGCCTCAGCCCTTTTTTGGTTACTATTTGTATAGTATATCTTTCAGTTTCATCCTGTTTCTGTCTTTGGGTCTAAGGTGAGTCTCTTGTAAACAGCACATAGATGGGTCAAACTGTATTATCCATTCTGCCAGTCTGTGTCTTTGGATTCAGCAATTTAATCATTTAATATTCAGTGTTATTACCATAGAGGCAGTACTTACTTCAATCATTTTATCCTTTGGTTTTCATATGTCATATCTTTTTTTTTTTTTTTTTTTTACCCTATCAGTCAACCTTACTGATAATCCTCATTTATTCACTCTCCTCCAAGCCTGTCTCTCCTATCCTTTCCTTTCAGCCTGCAGAACCCATTTTAGTATTTCTTATAGGACAGGTCTTCTGTTGATGAACTCTCTCTGGTTCTTTCTATCTGTGAATGTTTTAAACTCTCATTTTTGAAGGACAATTTTGCCAGATAAAGAACTTATGGCTGGCAGTTTTTCTCTTTCAGTACCTTAAATATATTAGACCACTTCCTTCTCACCTCTGTGGTTTCTGATGAGAAACCAGCACTTAATCGTATTGCAGATCCTTTGTATGAGATGGAATCACTTCGCTCTTGCTATTTTCAAAATTCTCTCTTTATCTTTGGCATTTGGTATTCTGATTAGTATGTGTCTTAAGTAGGTCTAGGATTATTCTGTTTGGAGTATATTGCACTTCTTGTATGTGTATATTTATGTCTTTTATAATAGTTGGGAAATTTTCAGCCATTATTTCCTCATGTCTTTTTTCTGCACCTTTTCCTTTCTCTTCTCCTTCTGCAACACCCATGATGTGTATGTTTGTGTGCTTCATCCTTTCATTCACATCCCCAAGATCCTGCTCAATTTTATCCATTCTTTTCTGTATCTATTCTTCTGTTTGTAAGATTTTGATTATCCTGTCTTCTAATTCACTGTTTCTTTCTTCTGCCTGTTAAAATCTGCTGTTGTATGCCTCTAGTATATTTTAAATATCTTATATTGTGCCTTTAATCGCCAGAGTTTCTGTTGTTTCTTTTTCTGCTTTCAAATACTTCCTTAGGCTCACGCAGTATCTTCTTAATATTCTTTATCTCTTTAGCCATATTTTCCTTCATCTCTTTAAATTAGATTGGAAGATTTGTTTGAACATTTTTGATTAGTTGTTCCAAATTATGTGTCTCCTCTGAAGTTTGAATGTGCTCTCTTGCCTGGGCAATATCTTCCTGCTTCTGTGTATGACTTGTAATTTTTACTGATGTCTAGGCATCTGATTATCTTGATGGGTTTACTCTGATGGTCAGTTTGCCTATCTTGCTTAGGGTTTTATTGTTGATTTTCTCTGTGTCATGGCTCTTTTTTGACCTTTGATTTACCTTATTCTAGAACTTTAGAATAGCCTATGTTTAACCGATCAGACTTTCTCATCTCCTTTTCATATCGTCCCTTCCATGGATATCCAATGCAATTTTTAAGATGGCACTATTTGTGCAATTGTTTCACCCCCAGGAGTAAGCTTCCTTTCCTCTGTTCCTTCTCTGGGAATCTTGATATGTTCTGATTGTTTTTGTTTTTTCTCTTTATATTTTTAACACTCCTTTTGTTGTCTCTTGCCATTTTTGCCTGAAGGGCAAATTCTTATAGGAGGGTCACTCCAAAGACAATTTTTCTAACTCCGTATTTCCCAGCTGAAACAGGGCCAGTGATCCATGGAGGGGACACAGACTGGCTCCAAAATGCCCTGGGGAGCGATCAGAAAGGAGGCCACAATCTTTTTTGATGGATTCCTGAAGGTGTGCTTTCCTGGCCTGCCTAGCGGAAGCCAACTTTCACAAACTGTTCCCCACAGACGTAAGGGAGCATTGCGTCTTTAAATCTCCATCCACTCCATCCCTGTCCAGGGCTTTGTTTCAGTTTGCTAACGGCGACCAGGCAATAGACCAGAAATGGGTTGGTTTTTACAATGGCGATGCGTTAATTGATAAGCTAACCATTCTGAAGCTGTGAAAATGTCCAAATCAAGGCTTCATCAGGCGATACTTTTCTCCCTGAGAAGCAGCTGAATCAGGGCACAATGTTTGTGTCTATTGGTCTCAGTTTCTGTCTTCTCTTCCAGGCCTTGTTGCTTTCCTCTTCTGGCTTCTGGAACTTTTGCTCCCTGCTTCTGGCCATTATCTCTGTCTCTGCATCTTCTTTCCATGTCTGCAACTTTTTATTTTTCTGTTTGTAAAAGACTCTAGTAAGAGGATTAAGACCCACCCTGGTCATGTAATCTAGTCAAATGCCTTTAACTGAAGTAATTCAATTGAAAATTCCCACCTAGAATAGGTTTACACACACAGGAATGGATTAAACCTAAGGACATGATGTTTTAGGGTCCACAAAAGCTTCAAACTGCCACAGGTGGGGTTGGAACAATGGCTGCAGCCACCTTTTTCCAGAGCCAGGATCCAGTGATCTGAATTTGCTAATCAAAAGCTGTGATCAGTGCTCAGCCTAGGCCCACCCCTATTCCCGAGGAAGTCGATTTCATGTACTTTTTTGTCAGCCGCAGCTAGCCAGGGAGTGGACCACACAACTGCCCATGATGAGTGGGGATATGTGCCACCAGCCCCTGTGCCATGAGAGCTACTCACTTTTCTTTGCCAGACATATATCATCAGCCCCTTCTCTTTGCTTTTCCCCGGACTGCCCAGTGTTCTCCTGGCCTCAGGGCCCCAGAAGAGTCATTTCAGATGGTTCCTTCCTGTTTAATAGCTGTTTTGGTTAAAGGGCTGAGTGCTGAAGCTCCCTGCTCTGCCATCTTCCCCACAAGATCAAATATAATTGTCAGAGAGTGTTCTAACAAGGAATTAGGTCAGAAGGCTTAACCTATAGTCCATATTGTGAGGGGCTATGTATACTACCTTCACGGTGCTTAATCTCCTGAAATTATATGCAAAGAAACAAAGTTTCTGGGGACACTGTCCATAGCCTGCATGAGATTCTCAAAAGGACCCACACACGATGTCTTCTTCTTCCACGAAGTTACAAACTAGTGGAGAAAATGATTTCATAGAGCTCTTTGTTAACAGCACTAGGAATGAAAGATGTGCATGTATTTTATCCTTTAAACCTACACAATGATTAAAAACAGTCTATATAAAGTGATATGAGAGCAAAATAATAAATTGTGAACAAAGAAGGCCCCTACCCTTTTAACATTTTTTACCTAAATAAATTGCTGCTTTGAGATTATTCTTACCTGACAAGTTTCCCAGATAAGAATGGGGTGTACAGCCTGGATAATTATCAAAGTTTTCCTCAGACAGAGGTGAAACACCCTGATCTTCTTGATGATTATTCCAATTTTAAATCACTAAGCAAGAGAAAATCCCATTTTTGAGAAATGTGAACCTGAAGATTGGACTTCCAAATAAAGGTGTACTTAATCAAAAACATTTACATTTTCCTCATCTTGTCAAAGCACGCTCATGAAAACTTCTGACATCATTGTACTTAAATAACATTATTAAAAGATTAGACTTATAGTTAGGTTTCATTATTAGAAAAACTAAAGCTATTGTTTCTATTGCTTAGTTTTAATTTTAACTGTTTTCCTTACAGATAAGTAGATCCTAAATGACATATATGAGTTACGTATCGAAGTCTGTTTATAACTTCTTTCCCATTCAGAGAACATGCTGCCATCAATTCCTTACTTTTCTGTAGGACTCCTATGTCAACATGCCTTGATGCCTCTTGAGCAATCCCTGGCAAAGTGCAGAACAGTAAATCATATTTTATGGCTGCAATTGCAGAAGCTACAGGGTTATCTGAAACTTTTTATCACTTCCTCCTGTAATATTCCACTTGCAAGGCTATGATAAAGCAATTTCAGAGTTAGGTCTTTGTGGGTAATAATCAATAAAAAAGATGGTCATTTCTCTCCTCTCCCACCGCACTACTCACCCTCCTCCACCCCCATTCCCACTCTAATTTTCATGGTCAAAACTTGCTTCTAGCCTTTCTTTACTCTTGAAGGGCAGAGTTAACATCCAGACAGGCTGGATGTAAAATGCCCGACTCCCACGTTCTTTCCTTGGGTGTCTTGTATGTGAGGCGAAAGCTCTCGGGCTTAAATGTTACAATGGAAAGATTTCATGCCAGCTTCGCTCTTTCCCTTATGAATGAATCAATCTCATTTTCTTGCTGCCCAAAGTATTTTTTCTTTAAGTTTAAAGTTTAATAATTTTACTAGTGTTTGTCTAAGCACTGACTGTTCTGGGTTAATTTTACCAGTATAATGATACTCCTCTTCAATATATATATTTAATTAAAAATTTTTTTTTTCATGAGAGTGTTATTGAGTTGTATTTTTACGTTTTTGTTCTATTCCATTGTTTTAGTTTTCTTTTTCAGAGATTAATCTTAGGATTGTATTTTACATCCTTCACTTCTCTTCTAGAGCTGTCATTTTCTTCTCTACTGGTTCTATCCTGTCCAAACATTTTTGAAGCAAGAGCCAGATCTGTGGGACTGCCGGGTACTTTGTGAAAGGCCACACCCAACAGTTCCATATGATTTTATGAAATTTGCATGCATTAAGGTACTCTGTGTGGTAAAGATCTGTGAGTTTTTATCAATGCATAGTGTCATGATACCTACCACTACAGTACAAAGAGTTATGTGCCCTTAAGAGCCCCTCTACTTCACCCATTTAGCCCTTTTGAACTCCTTTTATCATCACTATAATTTTGCCTTTTCCAAAATGTTATATAATTGGTATCATATAGTCTGCAGAGTTTTCAGACTGGCTTCTTTTTACTTAGCAACATGAATTTAAGGTGCTTCCATGTCTTTTTTTGTGGCTTGGATGTGCCTTTCATTTTATCACTGAATAATATTCCATTGCGTGTATGTACTATAGTTTAGTCATTGCTGCTTATGGTTGCTTTCTGTTTTTGATGTTAGTAAATCTGCTATAAACTTTTGTGCTAAGGTTTTGCGTGTACATCAGTTTTCAAATCAGTTGGATAACTACCTAGGAGAATAATTTCTGAATCACATATTAAGACCATGCTTAACTTTGTAAGAAACAGCCAGATGATCTTCCAAAGTAGATTTACTGGTAATGACGGTATCTCAATGCTTGAGCACCTGCTTTGCATGTTGAGGTCCCAGGTTCAATCCCTGGTACCTCCTAAAAATGTGTGTATGTGTGTGCGTGTGTAGTGGGTTTACCATTTTCCTCTCCCACAAGTAATAAATGAGAGACCCTGTTTCTCTGCATCCTTACTGGCAATTGATATGGCCAGAGTTTTTTGTTTTTTGTTTTTTTGACTTAATATGTATATAGTGGTATAGTTGTTTTAATTTAAATTTCTCTAATGATAAATGATATTGAGCATCTTTTCACATGCATATTTCTTATCTGTGTATCTTCTTTGGTAAGATGTCTATTTAGTTCTATTGCCCATTTTAAAATTAGGTTGTTTTAGTTTTTGTTGAGTTTTCAGAGTATTTTATATATTTTGTATATAAGTTTTTTGTATGTTCTGGAAATATTTTATCCCAGCCTGTCTTTTCTTTTCATTCTCTTAACAGAGGCTTTCACAGAGCAGAATAAGATCTGACTTACCAATTTTTTCTTTCTTGGATCATGCGTTAGGTAGTATATCTACAATTCATTGCCAAATCTAGTGTCAACAGGATTTTTAGCCATGTTTTCTTTTAGATGTTTTATAGCATTGCATTTTACTTTTAGGCCTATAATCCATTTTGAATGAATTTTTTTGTGGAAGGCGTAAGGCCTGTGTCCATGTTCTTTTTTTTTTTTTTTTCCTTTTTGTCTTTTTTTTGGCTTATAGACATTTCTATTAGTTTCATAGGGGTGCTGGAACAAAGTCCAAAAACCTGAGTGGCTTAAAACAATAGAAATTTATTCTCTCATAATTCTAGGGTGGGAAGTCTGAAATCAAGGCTTTGCCCATGCCATATTTCTCCTGAAAGCTCTAGAGAAGAATCCTTTCCTGGGTCTTCTAACTTCTTGTTGCTGCCAACAGTCCTGGGCATTTCTCAGCTTGTGGCCGCATAACTCCAATCTTTGCCTCTGTTTTCACATGATCTTCTCCCCTCTGTGTTTCTGAGTCATCTTCTCCTTATAAGGACACCTGTCATTGGATTTAGTGCTTAATGTAACCAAGTATTGCCTCATCCTAACTTGATTACATCTGCGAAGATCCTTCTTCCAAGGCCACTTTCACAGGTACTGGGGGGTAGTGCTTCAACATAGCTTTTGGAGGATACAACTCACAACCGTATCCAATTTTTCCAGCATTATTTGTTTTGTCACATATCCCGCTTATTGTTTTCTGAGATTCATGACTCTCTAGTCTGGTGTCTGTTATTATTTTTGGAAAATTCTCAGTCATTATTACTTCATATACTTAAATCACTCATTTTTCCCTTCTTCTTCTGGTATTTCAATTCCATGTATGTTACACCTTTAGAAATTGTCCCACAATTCTTGAATGTTCTGTTCTCTTTTTAAAATCATTTGTTCTTTTCCATTGAAAAGTATCTATTGAAGTCTCTTCAAGTTCACTTATTGTTTTATCAGACATATTCTTTAGCCTGATGAGCCCACCAAAGGTACCCTTCATTTCTGTTACAGTGTTTTTGAATTCTAGCATTTTCTTTTGACTTTTTCTTAGAATTCTACCTCTCCATTTACATTTTCCATCTGTTCTTGCATGCTGTCTACTCTTCTCATTAGTGCCCTTAACATATTAATCATAGCACTTTTTATCTATTTTTTGCCTTGACCCCTACTAGAGCTTCTGACGTGGCCTCCCTGTCTCCAGTCTTGCTGCACTCCAGTCCATGTAATCTCAGTGATTTTTAATTTCTCCTCTGATAATTCCAAAATCTGTGTTATATCTGAGTCTGTTCTGGATTCCTTCTTTGTCTCTTCTGACTGTTTCCTTGCCTTGTAGTTTTTGGTTGAAAGTCAAACATGATATATTGGTTAGTAGGATCTGAGGTAAATAGACTTCTGGTGAGAGCCTTTAGGTTAATCGGGTAAGGAGTTTGATATGTTTTAGGCTTGTTTTAGCTGTGTGTACCAGAGGCTTCAAATTCCTCCAGTGTTGTTGTTTTTGTCTTCCCTGTTGTCTTTGTGTTTCCCCAAGAACTCCTCCTCAACATCTGCATTTTGCAGCTCTCTTACCTGTAATCCACTTTTATTATACTGGAACCCTGTTACTGGACCTGTGTCCCTGAGCTGGGACCTTCACAAGTATTTCTTCACTCTTTTTCTTTCCTTAGGCAAGACAGTTAAGATAGAAAGTCTCGTGTCTGCATGTGCCCTTCCCCTAGGTGGGCTGAAGCTCTGGTTAAGTCTTTTCCCCTGGAGAATAGCCCTTTGTTCTGGAGAACGCTCTGGGCATATTTCTCAATGGCTGCTCTTTGCCTTATCTTGCCCAGAGCCAATGGGGCTTTTTCTGGGTGTCTCGCTATATGAGAACCTGGTGGAGTTCTTGATGATGACACCCATGCAGACCTAAGACTGAAGCCCCCAAAAGTTTCTCACTCTCACACTGGTCCATGCCCAGCCTCTGACAACTCAGCAACATTACTACTTAAGTTTTCCCACCATTGATGGCTCACGCATCTTCTGCTCCAGGTAAGCGAATCTGGGCTATGACTCTCTGGATACATCTGTCTCTCCAGAATTTGGAGTAACGACGTGTTCTGCAACCCCAGTTCTGATGGGTTCAAGAGATGTCTTTGACTTTGGGTTTATTCAGGTTTTCTCATCCTAAGGATGGAATGATGACTTGAGTTCTTTACATGTTCAGAGCTAATCAGATATCTCTTTTATTTTTGTTACCAAATTTGTATCGTAGTGGCAGAGAGAAGTCGGGTGTACACGGTATTGAAGGACAGGATGCAAGAATTCTGAGAAGGAAGATGATTTACTTCGACCGGCTAGACTCGATGGATTCTTGTCCTGATAAAAACTGAGCCTCAAATAGAATTTTTGGGTTCGTTTTATACAGAGAAAATAAGAGTGGGGAGTCAAACGGTGCTTGTATGCAAAAGGACTTCTTGTTAGTTTCTTCAAGTGTTTTATCTGAGTATTGGATAGGTTATTTCCTCCAGGTAAGCTTGAGTTAACATATATCCCCTACATTCCAGGTAAGCTTCACACATTTGGCTGCCATCCTCCCTGAATATCCAAAGCCTATAGAGTTTATACTCCTCGATTGACTTTCTAGGCATATTTGGGTATAAAGCAAGTTTGAATTTATGCATAGGCTATATTAGAATGACTTGCATCATTCCGGACTAGCTATTTGCAAGAGGCCCCTTTGGGTGGAGAGGGTGGGAGCAGGAAGTGGGGGCAGGTGAGTTTCCAAGATTTGTCTGCTTTCTCTTTTGTTGCTAACACCATGGACTGTTTCTGGAAAACAATGCTCCCTGTGGCGCTCCCCCTGCTTCCCAGAACCTAGCTACATTCAAACACCCCAGACCCCTTCACTGGCTGCTGCTTCCCAGAGGCACAGCCCCTGTCTTACAAGGCGTTCCTCTTCCTTCTCAAAAGATGGCACTTTGGGATAGTTTCTTATCTGGGCCCCACTCAGAATTTCCATGCCTTTCACCACCTTCTCCAGCATTCGTTTCCTGTTATATTTCATTTCTGCTCCAATAGGCCCCAGGGTGGGATTCCCTCCTTCTGGGAGTGAATATTTGTTGATTTCTGACATCTGATACCAAAAGACCACCTCTGTACTTCCTGTTTCTCCCCACTGCCTTGTGGCCGCAGGACTTGCTGACCTCCGTTTCTTTTGGCCACGCTTACACGTAATGTGGATTTTGTGGATTTTTCTCTGTCTCCCAGTTTCACCAAATATATATTTCACCAAATATATCACCAGATATATTTCCTGGCTTTCTTTGCCTTCTCCTTGTTGCTCTATTTGGTTTCTCAGAGGAGAAGTAGGACTCACAACTAAGCAGTCGCCATGTGCCTGGTCTCTGTTCTAAATTTGGACATAATAAGAAGCACTAAAATTCACCCTGAAGGTTAGCTCCAGGGTCACCCTGTCGCCCGCTGCAGCGTGCCGTGTACGTGCTGCCTTCTGGAGGAGCATCAGTCAATAGCCTAGAAACACAGCACTTTCTGTTAGGCTACCATTCCTGCTCTCTGAAAGCCGTGTGCACTTTACGTTCCCGATATAATAAAGAAACAGGTCGGGATGTCAATGCAAAGTCATTTGCTCTCGTTTGGGAGAGTCAGGCTTTGAAAACTGGACTTTGATGAGATAATACAGGAGAGGAAGGCAACTAAACTGGTTTTGACTTTGCAGGGATTTTTTCCCTCTGTCCCTGAAGCATGACTATATAAACGAAAGATTTTAACGGACTCTCAGGTCCCTTCATCTACCTAAACACTACGTCTATTCACAAGGGAATTGTTTTATTTATCTTCATCAGCACTCCTCGGTTAAAATTTTTAGGAGAGAAATGTTTCTCTAGTAGTTTACGGCCATTACTTTCTGAGGGTAAAAGAAAAAAAAATAAAACCTTCGGTCTGCGTAATCACACGTGGTTTTTGTATTGCCCCTGAGTAATTTCTTAGTTACTAAGTAACAACAAAACATTTTAAATACATTTGCATTTAAACATATAATTAACTATGTCCATGTAATTTGTGTTTAAAAGAAATCTGGCCATTTATTTATGAAGCTAAAAGACATACCAACTTTTGCTCTCGTTAAAAAACCACTCTTTCATGGAGCTTTTCTAAGAAAGTGTGTTGGAGGACACAGGGAATCTATGTGGCCATCAGACGTATTTTATTCCCAATTTAGTGATAAATCACCTCGCTGCCAGGGCCTCATGAACTGTCCCACAGAAGCAGCTTCCTCTGACTAATTCGGCTCTCTTTCACCAAGAAGCAGTAGCCCTGGGGAGCAAAGTTGCCTAAGTGATGTCCAGACTCTCTCCACACCCAGAGGCCTTGACACAGACTTCCCAGGCCCACGAGGTGCCTCCTGGCTAGTGAGGTGGCAGCTGGCAGCAAAATAGTCAGAACCACAGGCTCCAGAAGGCTCTGTGTCCTTTAGCAGTCACTGGTTGAGGGAGCAGGGAAGACCAGACACCACAGCAGGGAAAACAAGTATCCAAAAAATGCTGCGAAGATCCCAGGAAGCTCTGCAGAGGCTATGCTGGGAAAGAATAAGGAGTGGGGCAGAGACAAGGGCTTAAAAGCCCACGTGTCCCTCCAGCGCCAAGCGAAAGGAGGAGGATGGAGAGGATTCTGGGCAAAGACAGGCTGCTTAGGAAAGAGTAAAGTGGAAAAGATGCCCTCCCATCCCTCAGGCTGGAAAAAGAGTCCCTTGGACCTGGGAAACTGGAGACGGGAAGTAATGAAATAGAGAGTCCTTGAGGCCAACTTCCTGGATAGAAACATTAGGAGGAAATCAGAGCCCAGAGAGGAAGTGGCCTCTCTGAAGCCTCCTTGATTTAATGCGCTGCTGCCTTCTTAAAAATCCGTAATGCTTTTATCTCTGAACTTGGGTTTTGTAAGTGAAGTGCAAGGGCACAATGGAGCATGTGTGTGAGCAGTGCCCCGTGAGCTCAGGATTCTGGGGACCCGAAGTGCTTTGTCGATGCCTGAGTAAGTACAGCCACTGCGGTCATGTTTCCCACTGGGAGTATAATTTGCTTTGCATGCAGAAAGAAGGAAATGCAGCTCTAGGAGATGGAAAGAAGGCACCTCTATTCCTTTTCCTTTCACTCTTCCCTTACTCAGCAGGAAGCTGAAGGTACAGAGTGTTGGTAGAATGTATATGTATCAGGAAGTGAAATAAAAACAGTTAAGTTAGTTTTGGGCAGCATTTTCCCACCATACTGGTAAGAACAAGATGCAGACGTATGTACAAGCTATGCAACAATACCTGTGCAATTTTGGTGATTGCGCATATGCAGCCAATGCTATTATGTTTGCATCCCAAACTGGCATTGCATGGTCTAAAGATGAACATTGACATTGATGCTAATTATGGAGAATTTTAATTTTTCTTCACTTAGAATGGCGGACACAACCAATCCAAGGTCCACAGAGAAAAGGTGGCATTGGAGTGGGAAAAGTGGACATGGTGGCTGATGGGTATGGGGAATGGCAGGAAGAGATGAGATGTGGAGGTGCCTTTGGGACTTGGAGTTGCCCTGGACGGTGCTTCAGGGGCAATCACCGGACATTGTAAATCCACCCAGGGCCCACTGGATGGAATGGGAGAGAGTATGGGCCATGATGTGGACCATTGACCATGAGGTGCAGAGATGCCCAGAGATGTACTTACCAAATGCAATGGATGTGTTATGATGATGGGAGTGAATGTTGCTGGGGGGGGAGTGGTGGGGTGGGGGTGGTGGGGTTGAATGGGACCTCATATTTTTTTTTAATGTAATATTTTTACAAAATCAATTAAAAAAAAAAGAAAGAAAAAGAATGGCGTTAAATAGCAGTGCATCATGACAAGTCAAGAGAGACAAAGTGGAAGCAAGGAGAAAGTTTTGTTTTTAGTACCTGTAGTGACACTGTTTTCCCTGCTTTCCCTATAATTTATGTAGCCACCCCTGAAAGTAGCAGAGTGGTTATCATCTAGATCCACCCAGAGAGCAATGCAGCTTCTCAGCAGCCATTGCTGAGATTGGCTGAAGACAGGTGGGCCTCTCTCTTGGCATGCTAGCACTACCTCATGTCCCTAGGATCTTGGCAAATACCAATGGAAGGAGAAGATCCTCAGTAAGACTGAGTTTAAACTACTATTTTAGTTTCCTAATTGCTGCTGTAACACACTCAGTGGCAACGTGAAAAAAACGAGTTGATGATTTTACAATTCTGGAGGTCAGAAGAGTTTCCGTTTGGAGTGATAGAAAGAAGTCTTGGTAAAGGATGGTGGTGATGATAATACAGCATTGTGGATGTAATGAACACCACTGCATTGCATACTTTAAAGTGGTTAAAACTGGGAGTTTTTAGGTTGTATACATGACACAATGAAAAAGCCCCATAGAACTGTACAATTCAAAGAATGAACCCTAGTGTACACTATGGGGAATATTTAATAATATATTTGATCGTCAGTGCTAGCCATCAGCATAGCATCTTCTCTCTCTGCTCCCATCTTCACATGACTTGTAAGGACCCTTGTGATTACATCAGGCCCTTGTGGATTATCCAGGATTATCCCACTACCTCAGGATCTTTAATTTGATCATATCTGCAAATGCCTCAGTATATATCATATTTGTTGGTTCCAGAGATTAGGATATGGACATCTTTGGAGGGGGGCATTTTTCAGCTTCTAGCACTTACCATCCAATAGATTGCATGTTCCATGTAAAAATTAAGCTTAGTTGCAAGAAAACGAAACTATTTGATAAATCTGTGGCCTGAGATGCAGACCCCCTACGTTAAAATTCAAACAAGACCAAGGAAGAAAACAAAACTACCACTAAAACATCTATGGATGCTAGCAGCAGAAAGAAAGTTTGCATTTAATAACGAGATCCCCCTTCCACTCCCCCTCCCCCCCAAATTACTTTTGTAAAAAACACTGGATGCCAGAGTTTGCATTAGAAATGGCCCTGTGACCCAATTCTGGCCCATGTGATGCAGGGGTAATTCTCTGGATGGAGTCTGAGAAGGATTTGCTTACGAATAAGTAGGCAAGGAAGGGACATTGTCGTCTTGCTCTTCGACTTGCTGGACAGGTGATGAGTCCTGGGGCTTCCTTGGCCATTTTGGACTCCCAGGTGCTCAGCCTCTTCACCTGAGGTAAAGCTGCTTCACCTGGGATGGCCCAGTGCAGGTGTAGGAAGGCCAGCGCCTCCTCCTGACTTCCTGTGGAGGGAGCATGTGTGTTTCTTTCTCAGCCCCCTTGTTTTGGGGGTTTCCTTACCTGCAGCCACCCCAGTCTACTGCAGGAGGGAAACCTCAACCAGGACATCTGTTGTTAGCAATTTGTAGAGACATTTGTATGAACAGTTAGAAGCATTCAGTGGCGTAAAGAGTGGCCAGAGAAGTTATTTATGTTAACCATCCCTACCTCTCTGTTAAGGAGGTTGCCATTTCTGTGGACCAATTAAATGCATTCCCCTGCCAGCTGTAGAATTGTGCAGCAAATAAAAGTTATTTACATACTTTTCATTTTAAGATTCCTTCCTTTTAATTCATGTTAAAAAATACATGGCATCCATCTAAAGTACATGGTTTGAAAGCACCCAGACTAGAGAAAAAAAATTCCTAAAAGAACATAAGGTTAAAACTCTAAAAAATTTGAATGCTCTAAGATAAGATGAGAAGTGTATGATTGAGTCTCATCAGATGGAATGAAAACCCAATAGGTGAAGGGTAGATACAGCTCTTAAGGAACTGCATCTCATGTGATAGGATTGAGGGTAATAGATTTCTTTGCTCACCATACTAACAAGGCATCACTAGATTCTAACAATCTTAGTGTTTGTGGTTGTTTAAAATGGTATGTTGTTTATCAGGTAATTGTCATTTGTCTTGCATGTCTCAGGAGTTGCTGGAAGAAAATCTGCCCACATAGCTGTCTACTTCCTTCTGAACTTGAACCACCCAAGTTGGCCTCGCTCGTTTCTACTCTCTTGCAGGGACTCCTTTGGTGCAGTGTTTTTCCACGGAGAGGACACATCAGAAATACCTGGAAGCTATAAAAGTGCTGGTGCCAATGCCGTGTCCTCGGGATTCTTGTTAAGTGTTTGGCGGTGGGACCCAGGCCCGTCTTCTTTGTTCCTTTGTTTACTATAATTTTTTTCTGATGTAGACTTAGAGAAAAGTTGCAATCTTACAGAGAACTCCCAGATACCCTTCATCCCCTTCTCTCTTTTTCTCTGCACGTGTTCAAGTTGTAGACATCCTAAATACTTTCATGTGTCTTTTCCAAGTACAAGGAATTCGACTACATAGCCATAGAACCATTATTAAAAATCATTACATCAACAACACTATTATCTAAAAATCACTAAGTCATCAACACTATTATCTAATCTATAGCCCGTATAAAAATTCACATGTCCCAGTAGTATCCCTTTAGCCCAAAAAAATCCATGATCGCTGGTGGTTATATTTTAACAACTCTGTGCAGTTGAGAATTTGCAGCATACGTTCAGCTGCAGCCGTGAGTGGTAGGGAAAGGGGCTGAGGGTTGCAGAGCCTTCTGGAAGATTCCTGGCACCCTTGGAGGAGTTATTTGCAGGGCAGCACTTGAGAGGCGGCAAAGAGCAGAGACTGGGAAGGGCAGGTGCTGCACAGACAGTCCACCCGCCACCAGGACTCCAGCGCAGTGCAACAAAGAGCTGCAGGCCCGAATCAGGATGGGAGGCAGGGACTGGCACCACTGAGGTGGTGATGCGGGAGAGCCTACGCCACCCGAGAACGTCTGCCCTTCCTTCCATGCATCCCCAGCGCTCACCCACCAGGTCTTGCTCTGCTCGCGGCCCCACCGCAACCTCCCTATTTGACTGAGTCTTGGCCATGCGGAAGTGGCAGGTAAAGAGAAAATCCAATTCCAGGAGGCAGTGATGTGCTCACAGTCATAAACTCTGGGTGCCCCTCCTGGTTTTCAGGTGGCCCCAAGAGCCAGGAGCTGCAACTCCTCTCCAGCCCTTCCCCATTACCCCCAGTCCATTCAAATGTCTGAGTATCCAAGGTACTCTTGGCTTAAAGGAATTTCTGTGGAGCAAATGAAAGCTAGAAAGAGCTGGCTGAGATACGAGCCCTCTCTCCTCCATCTCCCATAGTAGAAAGGAGAGAAAAAAGGGATTGGTGTGGGGATGTCCACAATAACAAAAAACACTTAAGGTCTCCAGAGCTGCATTGTGGGATGGAGGATTTAGAGTTGTGTGACCTGGGCTCGCTGGTGAAAGTGCGAGGGAGGGCGGGTCCTGTGGGGTGAAGCGGCCACCCTGAGTGCTGTGTGGTGGGTAGGGGGGCTAAGGGGCCCTCAGCTGGCCCAGAACTTCAGAATAATGTAAAAACTCTTCTGAAGGGTCTTTTGGATAATGACAGACAATATGGCACCACTGACTGCCAAGGCCGAGTCACTCATTAAATCATGTACTTGATATTTTGACCACTCACTGATGAAAAGTCCCTAGAGGGCCAAGAGCGATTCTCTGAGGATCACCTACAAAAGCTGCACTTGAACTTGCACAGCAAAAGAGGGGTCCTCGAAACTTAAAGCATTTTTCTCTGCGTTGTTGCCCCAAAACAGATTTTGCTTATCTCCCTCTTGGTCAATGTCTTTGTTTTTTCTCTTTTAATATACTTAAAAAAAAATATTTTTAAAGATACTTAGATTATGTAAAATGTTACATAAAAAATGTCACTCAGGACAATTCCAATGTCCCAAAAATGCCCTCATATGACACCTCTTTTTCCCTCTCCCTCCCCTTAGAACCTCCAGTGTGGGCCAATGTCTTTAATCTCTTTTCTATTCCACTGAGGAAACACTCAAATCTAAGTCTGCATTTAAGTACTTTCCCTGGCAACCTCCTTTCTCTTTAAAACTCTTTAGCTGAACGTTTCTTCTGAGTTCCCTTAATGCACTGCTGTCGGCATCTGCGCTTCACTCTTCCGATTAAAAACATTGTCATCTCTACGGTGTTGACCTGAACGGCGGGGCCAAGATCACTCATCTGTGGGACAAACATTCACAGCTGAGTCTGAAATTGAGGCTCGCTCAGAATGTACTGCAGTGTCTTTGGGGCCAGTGCAGGTTGGCTCTGATATCAGGACTTGCGATAACCCTACCATTGCTTTTCTGATGTCAAACACTTCGGCTTCCTCTCCCCTTTTTCTGGTAGAGCCAGGAATGGGAGTACAGCAGGGAAAACACATCAGGCTCATCTACTTTTCCTGACTTCAGTAGTACTTGGTAGGCAATAGCATAACAGAGGAAGTTGAGGTGGGTGAGAAATGGATAAAAGCAGCATTAGTTAACCAATACATATTTAATAAAGATAGAGTATAAGGGGGTCAAGGTCTTTTTTCTATTTATTTTGATGGTTTATTAATTGCTGTGTAACAAAACTCAACGCTTAATTGTTTCTCATAATCCTGTGGGTTGACTGGCGTTTGGCTGGATGGGGTAGTCTGTTGGTCTCCATCAGTGTCTCTCAGGCAGCTACAGCTGGATGGTGGCTCAAACTGTGCCATCTAAGGTGGCTTCACTCTCTGGGCCTTAGCGGTGGCTGGAAGGCCAGGGAGCTGAGGTGAAGAGCCTCTCGGGTAGTGGGTGCTCCCTCTCAATGGTTCCTCTGTCCGTAAACCACCCTTATGGTCTCTGGACTTGTTTTCATGGTGGCTCAGGGCCCCCCAGGCTGCAAAGTAGACCCTTTCTTGGACTTACGCCCATAACTTGTACCACATCCCTCCTGCCACATTTTATGGCTGAAGATGAGTCACAAGGTTCTCCCATTCATGGTAGAAGGGGACTTCCCAGAGGCCTGAATGCCAGGAGTCCCCATCTTTGGGGACTAGCTCCCACTGTATTCTGGGACCCCTGATGAGGTCCTGCCCAAATTGTGAGCATGAGCGCTTTTGGAAACACATTGGCATGGATGCTCTCGGATAGCACCCAATGTGTGGGCAGACCCCAGCGGGTAATTGTCATGGGGAGGCCAGATCCTAGCCCTGGGGTCTCACTATCTGCAAATATTTCTGTTCTCCAAAGGCACTGACAGAATAGGAAGGGCTGTGGATAGCACATCTAGGAGGAAAGCCTGTGTAAACCAATGACTGCTGATGCCAAAACCTTGGGCTCTGCACCGTCTTCTGAAGCTTGAAACTGCCTTGAGTTGGGATGAGGGGAGAAGCCTCAGAAAGCCCGAGGTTGAATGGTCTTACCAGCACGATATGTTTATTTCAACAAAACAAAATGAAGGTATCTTTGACCTGCTTGCTCTTATGGCTTGAGGCTGACTGTATTTTTGAAAATTTTTAATAAAAGGGAAACCTTAATATCTTAGATTACTTGAAACTTTCATCTAAGGACTCCTGTGTTCCACATCTAGCATCTACTCTACTCCTACCTGATAGGTTTAATTTTAAGTAAATAACTTTGAAAAGTTCTATGGAGAAAAAAAAAAGTAAGGTACAATTAAATGTGATAATGTGATCTGAATAATTTACTGATAATTTCTAGATATATACCAAGGGCAGTGACACAGCTGTTGATGTTAACCATTTCTAGACAAATAAGAATTTTAAACTGATAGTCATCTAAGTTTGCATAAGGCCTTTATGTATCTGACATCATCTCTTCTTTCTCTATCAACAAAGATTCATTTATAAACGAAAATGTCAGCATTTTTACTCAAATTTTAAGGTTTTTGTTATCTTCATAAACAATATCTAGGTTATACTTCTTGTTTAAGTTTGGGATTTACTAAGGCACGCTGACCATTAGGACGATTTCTTGCCAGGATTCAACATTTCATCGTGTTTCTGAGGATGATTTAAATAGCCGTGATTATTTAATCTGGAGTGCTTTGTGAAATCACAATGGAAAAAAATTAAAAAGGCCAAGGTTTTCCAGTTGGGAATTCTGACAACTGGGCATCTGTCTTCAGGAGGAAGTATATGGGGCCAAGCCAGGGGTGGCAGAAGCCGCAGGAGCGAGCCTGGAACTTCTGGTTCCTCATTCATTGCCCATCCACGCTGATGCCATTTCCAAGAAACCCGGTGTGATGTATTTTATTGGAATATTGGCCTCCCCAAACAACTTCCCGATTAGAGCTCTTGAACAATGACTGACCACAATGTACTGGCATCTCTATGAGTAATTAAGGGCGCCCCCTTTTATCCCCTGGGAAAGTAAATTGTCCTGGCCTGATTTCAGCAATACACAGTCTTAGGAGTCTTTTAACACAGGAAGTACATAAAATACGTTTCGGATAATGGGTTTTATATCTCTAAGAAGTCAAACAGTGTATTTAAAGCTCTTAACATGGTATTGGTATTCTGTGTTGCCTTGTAGAGATAAAACACATGCCAGTAAAAAAAAAAAAAAAAAAAACAAAACAGAAAAGGAAGATCTTACAGTTTCTAAGGGTTGAGAATAGACATGTACAAATCAGAGAGGGAAAGAAAATTATATTTAAATAGAGAATATACTGAGAATTTTTGCCTTTATTTCAAACTTTATGAAAGTGGTTAAATTACAATTCTCCTGTGCATATATAAATGTTATAATGTATGTGAAAGGTATAACTAATTTAGATTTGAGAAAAACTATTTGTAAAATAAGGAATATGGTTTAGGACATTTAAAGTGATAATTAGCTTGCAATGTGAATAAAATATGTGGCTTCCTTTTAGAAGGAAAAGACTTAATTTAGTTTGCAAATTACTACTGTAATGAGTCCATTTGCAATGAATATAAGTTGTTCGTCTATTTTCATAATGAATGAATGAGGTTTTAATGAACCACATTTACCTTAACATCCAGCAGAAATATGGGACAACAAAGATTGAATTGAAATATTCCTTATGAGAGAGTTAAATCGAAATATTCTTTATGAAAACGTTTATGATTTGCCATGCAGATTTCAAAAACACCTATTATTTTCGTATTATTCTTTAAAATGTTTCTGTGGTGGTTTGAAACTCTATGTACCCCAGAAAAACTTGTTCTTTAATCCATTCCTGTGGGTGTGAACCCACTGTAAGTAGGACTTTTGATGAGTGTGACCCGGATTAATGAGGATGGGTCTAAAATCCTGTTACTGAAGTTCTTTATAATGGGGAATGAAATTCAGGTAAAGAGAGAAAGCCACAGGAAGCAAAAAGCTGGAATTCAATAGAAGAGAATGGAAAGGCCAAGAAAGACTGCTGTGTGCTTTGCCCTGCCACAGAGGAGCTAAGGACCAGGAATTCCCAGCGGTAAGCCCCACAGTGCCCCAGTCTTTGGAGAGAAAGCATCACTTTGATGATACATCGATTTGGACATTTTCCAGACTTCAAAATCATGAGTAAATAAATTCCCTTTGTTTACACCAAAGTACTACATATTTGCTGGAGCAACCCTTCATCAGATTGGTTTGAGCATTGGTTAATCATCATGTAAAAGTGAATGGATGACCACTGAAGAAGAAAACACATTTGGTAGTATTGCAAATGAAAAGAAAAAGGTATATATCATTAGTCACAGAGTAGGGTCAACAATATTTCCATCGGCAATCTAGGATTATATTGCTTTTACGTTTTATAAAATGGATTCATCCATCCATTCAGCAAATACGTGTTTGCTGTGTACCAATCCCTGTACCAGGTGCTATGCCGATAGAAAATGCTTACAAATTGCATTTGAGGAGTTAGTGTCCAGGTTTGTAAGGAGGCTAGGTGTGTTAGCAAGATGCCCTAGGAAAGATCGAATTTCTGCATCTTCTATTTAGATGCCATAACATTTTCTCCATTCACATTGGAGGGACTGAGGATAATTTTTATCTCCTTCTCCTAGCCTCTTCAACCCCAGAAGCCCAGGACATTTGGAAAAGGGAGGGATGAGAGCTTTATTGTCTGGCAATGTAGCATAAAGATACACTTTTCCATTTAGGAATCTAAGAGGTAGATTTCTGGACCCAGGAGAGAGAGAGGGAAGGGAGGGTTGTGTGGTCTTCAGATCCTTAAAGTCCTGGCCATATGGAGCCAGTGTGTTCACTCAAGGGAGGACTGCTGCACACAGCCTTGGGCAAGGGCCCAGCACAGAGGCCACAGCCTCATTGTAAGCCAGTGGTTCTTAACTGGGGTTATTTTGCTCTCTGGGGGAACACTTGTCGATGTCTGGAGGCATTTTTCATTGTTTTGACTGTTGTATAGGGTGTTACTGACATCTAGAAAGTAGAAGTCAGGGATGCTACTAAACATTGCACAATGCACAGGGCAGCCCTCCACCACAAAGAATTGTCAGGTTCAAAGGGTCAGTAATGTTTAGGCTGAGCTCAACCTTTAACTTAGGGGCTTAAGCATAGTGGCTTGTGCTCAACAAGTGGAGGCAATCAATAAATGCTTGTTGACTGCATGAATGAATGAATGAGTGAGTAAATGATTCAATCATTGAATGATGTCCCCACAAAAGGCATGTTCAGGTCCCGATCCCTGGTCCTGTGGGTGTGAACCCATTTCTAAATAAGACCTTTGAAGGTGTTATTAAGGTAAGATGTGACCAAACTCAATGAAGGTGAGCCTGAATCCAATGTGGCTGAAGTCTTAAAAGCAAAGGAAATTGGACACGGAAGGAGAAGCCACAAGGAGGAGCTGGAAGCCATCAGAATGTAGAGTAGAAAGAAGATGCTGTCATGTGCATTGCCATGTGACAGGAAAGCAAGGACTAAGGATTGCCAGCAGCTAGCCCCAGAATGCCACAGACTTCAGGGAGAAAATCAAGCGGGCGCCTTGATTTTGACCTCCTCCTAGCCTCAATGCCGTGAGCCAAGAGAGTCCCATTGTTTAAGCCAATCCTTTGTATGGCATTTTAGTCAGCTACAGGGGTGCTGATGTAAAGTACCAGAACTTGGTTGGATTTTATAAAGGGTATTTATTTGGGGTAGAAGCTTACGGTTACCAGGCTGTAAAGCATAAGTTACTTCCCTCACCAAAGTCTGTTGCCATGTGTTGGAGCAAGATGGCTGCTGATGTCTGCAAGGGTTCAGGCTTCCTCTTCCTCTTAAGGCTCTGTGGTTCCACCTTCTTCCAATCTTAGCAGTAGACTGGGATAAGTCTCATCTCTCTCCTGGAACTTGTTTCTCTCCAAGCTCAGCTTCTCTGTTCTCTCTACAAGGTCAGCTGTAAACTCTCAGGTTCTTTCTCTTCCTGGGGCCTCTGCGGTGTCTATGGAGCCATCTCTGTTCCTCTGGGTTCTTTTCCTGTGTGTTTACTTCCCAGGGCTCCAGCACAGAAACTCAAACTCTCTCTTCTAACTTCCTACTGATGTGGCCAAATCAAAGCCCTCATTGTAATTTAAGTAAAAGTGAAACCTCTGAATTTAATACAATCTAATACGCCCAGAGGAACAGACCAGTTTATAAACAGAATCCAATATCTATTTTGGGAATTCATAAACAATACCAAACTGCTACATATAGTATTTGTTTTAGCAGACAGGAAACTAAAACAACTGCTTACCTTTGAAAAGTGATCCCTTTATCCACTTGGACTAAAGGGGCTAATTCCAAATTGACAGAAGGAGAACGCAGAAAAAGTGGTTTGCAACAGTACACTACTATAATCTTGCTGTGTGTTTGAATTTATGGTTTCTTTAATCAGGTCTTTATTCATTTAGCAAATATTTCTGGAACACCTACTTTGAGTCAGATATAATCCTAAGGTACTGTGTATGCAACTATTAATAAAAACCACAACCATCATTCCTCATGTCATAGAACTTGGAACTTACTTAAACAGAAAGTGGGATGTAGGGAGAGTAGGGTTGATGTATTTGTACAGATGGATGAGTCTGGAAGAAATTCATACTGAGAGTATGAATTTGATAGCAAGGTTTAGTCCCAGGGTCCCGGAGAGAGGTCTAGGATTGGGGATGTCGGACAAGGGATATTTATCTGAATATCTGAATATTTTTAATAAGAATGTACATGTGAATATTTGTGTAATTAAAATTTAGTAAAAATTAAACACTTATTCCAGAAAAGTAGTGTGCTAATTTGACATTTTTTATGAATCCCCAAAATATGATGCTTTTAAACTAATCTATTCTTGTGGGTGTGATATCCTTTGATTGCATTTAATGTGATTGTGGGTCCTTTGATTAGATTACTTGATAAGATTGCTTTAGGGCTTCTGATTGGAGTACATCCGTGAGGCATGACTCAGGCTGAGTCTCTGCCCTGTGCTGGGTCAGCTATAAACAGAGGCACAGAGAAACCCAGACACAGGAAAAGGAAGTCACCATATTTGATCCTGCCATGTGAGATAGGTTTCACCCACAGTTGAGCTGCAAGGAGAGAAGCCCCAGAGAGGCTCAAAGTGCTGAGGCCCTGGAGCGGGGGGAGATGAGCCAGATGCCTGATAGCTTATAGCTGAACTTGGGAAGAAAACCAAGCCACTGAGACTGAGAGACGAGGCCCAGTAAGAGACGAGCCCTAAGCCGGGTTTGCCTGCAGAAAGGTAGAGACCTTGGCAGAGGTTGGCAGCCATCTTGTTTTGCCATGTGGCAGCTGACTTTGGTGAGAAAGCACCTCTTGTGGTGTCTTGATTTGGACTTCTCGCAGCCTTGAACTATAAGCTTTTACCCCAAATGACTCCCCTTTATAAAAGCTAGCCCATTTCTGGCACTTTGTGTCGGTAGCCCTTTGGCAGACTAAAACAAGTAGTACTGTATGCTGTTTAAAAATACACATTTACTTTATCTTTTGATTAACCTTTTTGTACTTTACAATTTTTCCAAATTATAAAAAATTTCAAACATACCGAGATGTTCAAAGAATTGTACAGGGAATACTCAGATCTCTACCACCTATGTTCTTGCCATTAACATTTTAATTCACTTGTTTATCACATATCTATCCATCTATCTGTGCTTCTGTTTATTCAACAATATTTCTTATTTTTTGATGCATTTCAAAGTAAGTTGAAGACATCATTTCCTTTTTCTCTAAATACTTCAGCAAGCTTATGGTTAACTAGAGATCCAAAAGCTGAAATGTGGACCCTCCAAGGATAAATAGATAGACCCATTTTTCATTATTTCTACGTATAAATTCCCACTCCAAACTGAAAAACAGAACACACTCTTTAGCATCATTAGTTAACCAGTTAGACCATTAGCTGAGAGAGTGGCAGTTTACACATCCAGAAAGCACTGTATGGAATACTCTGTGGCTTTGGAAATCTCCCACATTTGGATTTGGTACCTTTTTTAGCATGTACACAAGACCCTGTTGAAATAAGGGCAGGAAACTTGTCTCTTTTGTTCAAAATTATATCCCCAGGATCCAATTCAGTAACTGGCACATAGTAGGCCCTCAGTAAATATTTGTTGAATGAATGATTGAAGGAATGGTTGAAAGCTTCACACAGAGGTGGTATACAAGGGATTATTTGTGAACTTAGTTAACAAAGCTGAAAGGGCAGCACAATGACCTCTTGTCATTAATATTTACAGACCATTTTATCCATCCTCACCTCCTACTGAGACAAATGTACAGAATAATATGAGTAAATTTTGGAAAATATTTAATTCAATTACTATAATAGAAACAAAAATTATAAAGACTCACCATAATTACTTGAGGAAATATTGGCCACAAATACTAGAATAAATTTTTATTTCCTGGGCATTAAATTGGATATAGCATATGAACTTGCCAGGTTCTTTAATTTAATGCATGGCATTAATTTAGATTGGAAGATAGTATGGTGAAATGATCTAATATTTTTCAACAGTCACACTGAAAATGTTGTCAAAGTACATTTTGAACAGGCATCAATGCCTCAGGTTCTATATGAGTTCATGTGTGTTAGAATGCCTAATTGACACATTTGATAGATTTAGTATTTAAGGTTAAGGCACATATATGCATCATGTTAATTATGCTGCATTTACATGGATTGGCATTGTTCCTTTTTAAGTACATTAGTAAGAACACTTAAAGAATGTGAAGAGTGTGATTTTGAAGGCAGAAAGGCATAAGTTCCAAGGAGCACTGTCACATTTTCTAATCTACACAGGAGAATAATGCTGCTAATACTTTGTTGTTTCCGGAAGTAATTTGCTAAGCAGAGTTTCTGGAAGTACGCATTTCATATTGGATAGTTATCTTTGTTTAAGGACAAAAAAGTGTTTGAAAATTTGTATTATAACAAGGAGCAACAATAAGGCATCCAGTACCTCCTTAATGTGATAATTAGGTCAATTTATTCTAATTGTCACCAAAATCATTCATGTAAATAGGCTTAGAAATTTAAATGTATTCCAAAATTTAGTGCTATTATAAATGGTGATTTTTTTAAAATTTCATTTTCTCTTTGTTTCTGGTATATGAAAATGTCATTGATTTTTATATATTGACTTGATATCCAGCAGCTTTGCTGAAGTCTCTTATTAAAGTTAATAATTTCCTCTAAGTGCTTTTGGATATTCTGTGCACACAGTCACAATCTCAGCAAATAATGTCAGTTTTATTTCTTTTCCAATCTTTTTATCTTTTATTTCATTGTTTTACGGCTTTGGTTAGGACTTCCAGTGCAATGTTGAATAGAAATGGTCAGTGTTGTCACGTGTCCCATTTCAAAGAGAAAGCTTTCGATGTTTTAACTTTAAGTATGATGTTAGCCATGGGATTTTGGGGGGAAGAAGGGAAAGAGGAGGAATAACTATTCTTTATCATATTCAAGAATGTCCATTGTATTCTTAAATCCCTAAACACACTTGTCATGCATGGAGTTAAATTTTGTCAAACGCCTTTTCAGCATCTGTTGAAATACTCATAAGATATTTCTCTTTTCTTCTGTTAATATAGCAAATTATATGTTGATTTTCTGATGTGAAATTAATTTCATATTCTATTAATAATCTCAACTTGATCATAATATTTTATTAGTTTCATACATTGCTGGATTCTGTTTCCTATATTGAGTCTAGAGTTTTTGCATTTTTGCTCATGGATGAGATTGCCCTCCAATTTTCCTTTCTTATTCTGTATGTATTGTTTTTTTGGGTGAAGGTTTTACTAACATCCAAAAATGACTTGATGAACATAACTCCTTCTGTTTCTCTTCTCTGAGAGAGTTTTATGAGATGGATGTTATTCCTTAGTGTTCAAAGTAACATTTTCTGGTAGAGACAGGGTCCCGAAGTGTTTCGTTTTTGTTGTTTTTGATTTTTGTTTTGTGTGTAGGGAGTTATTTAGTATAGATTCGTTTTTTATGGCTATAGAATTAACTGGGATTTCTATTTTATCTTTAAATTGTTGATAAAATGTAATATTTTTAAGGGTTTGTCCATTGGAAGAAAATTTTCAATTCATTGGCATAAAAGTTATTCTTAATATCATATCTTTTGAATGTTTATAGGACCTGTGATTATGCCCCTTTTTTCATTACTGATATTGGTCATTACTGATATTGTCTTCTCTACTTTTTTTGATTAGTTATGACCTAAGTGTATGAATTTTAGTAATCTTTCAAAGAGGAAACTTTTGGATTTGTTGATTTTCTTTAACGTAAAAATTTTCTTTTCCTTCCATTCCTTCTCAAATTTCTTGAAATGGATATATGCTTAGTTCATAAATGCTCAGCCTATTTTTTTTTTTTCCTTTAGACCTCACTTTAGAGCAGTGTTTCTCAACTGGGAGTGATTTTGTCACCACACCCCCATACCCAGAGAATATTTGGTAGTCTGGATTTAGATACTATGGGCATTTATTGCATGGAAGCAAGGATACCCACCAAACAGCCTGCAATGCACAAGGCACTTCCCCTACAAAGCAAAGAATTATCCAGCCCCAGATGCCGAGTGTCAAGATTGAAAAACTCTGCTTTAGAATGTTCTTCTACTTTTGGAAATGTAATATTTTTTTCAAGTTCAGCTAAAATATGTTCTAATTTCCATTTTGATTACTTTGAACATGTGTGCTTTATAAAATTTAAGCTTTATTTTATAACCATATGGAAATTTTATTCTTCTCTTGTTTAATTCAGGCTTTTAATTTCCTCCTAAATGTTTTGTGATGAGAGAACATTCTGTGTTCTTTTAGCCATTTGAAATATCTTGACACTTGTGTTGTGACCCAATAAATAATTAATTTTTTTGGTAAATGTTCAGTTCCTTTTTGAAAAGAAAGTGCTTTTGCAGCTGTTGGGGGTGAAATGTTCTGTATAAATTAAATCGATTTGCTATTTATGATTCTATCATCAATATTTTCTGGTGCTTATTCAAAACTTATTGAGAAAAATAGCTTAAAATATCCCACTATGATTGTAGAGTTGTTTAATTTCTCATTGCAGTTTTCTTAGTTTTTGCTTTATATATTTTCAAGTTGAGTTCAGGTGCATAAAAATATAGAATTGTTAACCCTTCCTGGTGAATAATCATTATGAAGAGACTTGTTATCCTGAATAATGTAGTTTTTTTGTGCTGCTTTAATAAGGCTACACTATCTTTTTTTGTTTAATGTTTAATGTTAAGTGATTGGCACACTTATTCTATACACCCCCTGTATCAACACAGTACATCTTTGACATAGATGCATGAATATTACAATATTACTGTTAACCACAGTCCATATATCACTCCAGTCGTAATTTTTCCATGATTCTCCACATTCCCACCACCCTGCAATAGTGATGTACATTTGCTCTAGCTCACAAAGGACACTCTTGCATCTGTACCATCAACCACACTTGTCGTCCACCTTGGTTTAATGTGCTTTTCAGTCCCTAGATTATGCTCTAGCTTTCCGTCAACTGGCATTTACATCCATAGCCTACCGTTTTCAACCACATTCCCATTTGTAAACCAGCTGTTACTCACCACAAAGTGTTGCCATCAACTCTGTACATTTACACATTTTTACAGTAAAGCTAATTAAAACTTCTACATACATTAAACATCAGTAGTCCATCTTAGTCCTCTTCTTATCGCCTTTAAGATTCCACCACCTACCACCAGATCTTGAAGATATTTTCCTCTGTTTTCTTCTAGAAGCTTTATGTTTCTTGGTTTTATATTTAAGGTTTTTTTTTCCATTTTGAGTTAATTTTTCTCTAAGGTATGAGATAGGGGTCCTCTTTCCTTCTTTTGGCTATGGAGATCCAATTTTCTCAGCACCATTTGTTAAATGGGCTGTCTGTCCGAGCAGACTAATGAAAAATCACTTGACCATAAATGTTAGGGTCTATTTCTGAACCATCAATTCAGTTCTATTTATCTATGTGTGTGTCTTTATGCTAGTGTCATGCTCTTTTTAACCACTATAGCTAGGTAATATAAATTAAAGTCTGGAAATGAGAGTCCTCCAACTTCACTTTTCCTTTTTAAGATATTTATGGCTATATGGGATACCTTACCCTTCCAAATACATTTGCTAATTGTGTTTTCAATTTATTTATAAAATGCTGGTGGAATTTTTGTTGGTATTGCATTGAATCTGTATATCAGTTTGAGTAGAATCAACATTTTAATGATATTTAGTCTACCAATCCATGAGTATGGAATGTTCTTCCAATTATTTAGATCTTTATTGATTTCTTTTAACAATGAGTTACAGTTTTCTGAATTCAAGTGCTTTACATCATTGGTTAAGTTTATTCTTGAATATTTGGGTTTTTTCCTGTCATATCTTATTTTCACTGCTCATTTGATAATTTTAGTTACTTTTATTGATATAATCTTCATTTCTAGACTCTCTTGCAGGTCTCTGTCTCCTGTCTTTTCTTTTCAGGCTGTACCACACCCTTTAGAATTTCCTGCAAAGCTGGTGTCTTGGTTAAAAATTCTTAGTTTCTATTTATCTGTGAATATTCTAAACTTGCCCTCATTTTTGAAAGACAGTCTTGCTGGATATAAGATTCTTGGTTGGAAGTTTTTCTCTTGTAGTATCTTAAATATATCACACCATTGTCTTCTTGCCTCCATGGTTTCTGATGAGAAATTGGTACTTAATCTTATTGGGTATCCCTTATGTACAATGAATTGCTTTTCTCTTGTTGCCCTCAGAATTCTCTTTTTGTCTTTAGCATTTGACATTTTGATTATTATGTGTCTCAGAGTTGGTCTATTCAGATTTTTTTGGATGAGAGTACATTGTGCTTCTTGGACATGGATATTTCTGTCCTTCAATAGGGTTGGGAAATTTTCTACCATTTTTTTCTTCAAATATTCCTTCTGCCCCTTTTCCTTTCTCTTTTCCTTCTGGGATCCCCATGACCCATATGTTTGCATGTCTATTGGTGTTGCTTAGTTTCCTGAGACCTTGTTCAATTTTTTCCATTCTTTTCTTCATCTGTTCTTTTGTGTGTTTGCTTTCAGAGGCCATTTCTTCAAGCTCACCAATCCTTTCTTCTGCCTCCTCAAATCTGCTATTATATGATTCCAGTGTATTTTAAATTTCATTTATTGTGCCTTTCATTCCCATAACATCTGCTATTTTTCTGTGTATGCTTTCAAATTCTTCTTTGTGCTCATCCAATGTCTTCTTAATATCCTTAATCTCTTTAGCCATCTCATTGAATTTATTAAGGAGATTTTTTTGAATATCTATGATTACTTGTCTCAACTCCTTTATGTCATCTGAAGGCTTATCTAGTTCTTTTAACTGGGACATAGTTTCCTGTTTCTTAGTGTGAATTGTAATTTTTTTGCCGGTGTCTTGGCATCTGGCTTACAAGAGTATTTATTTTGGGTGCAGTTTCTTTAGTTTAGGGCTTTCTTGCCCTTTCTCCCCTGCTGGTTGTGTAGTAGGAGCCAAGGATGTAGTTGGTTCTGAAAACTGTGGAGGCTCAAGCTGCCCTCATTGCCACAGGGACAAAATAAGCTTCTCTCAACTTTCTCCTTTGCCAGGGGTCAGGACAGAGCCACTGCCATGTGTAATAATCCAAATTGTGGGGACCAGAATCACGCCCCTTCTTCCTCTGCCTGGGGTAGGGATGGAGGTGCAGGTATGGGCAGAAATCTATGCCCTGTGAGTCCAAAATGACCACAGTTACCCTGGTAGACTTCTGACTATTCAGTCTGTGCCAGCTGAATGTACTCTCAGTCACCCAGAGAGGCTGGTGCAGGGTCTTCTACCCTGTTAAAGGCGGGGCTGACACCTGGGCTAGGGCCTCAGGCCAATCTGATGAAAGAAATCATCCCATATAGTCACTGTGATTTTCAGTAAGCCTGGCTTTCCCTCCTGCTGGGGGTAGAATCAAAATGGCAGCTACCAACCTCTTTCCCACTTGGACAGGTTCAAATTTTAGCTGTCCTTAGGGTTATACTTTAGCCAGCCAAATTTACTAATCAGTACCTGAAAAAATTGGTGGCTAATTGTCTCTTCCTCCCCCATTTTCTTGGAAATCCAACTTCCAATTCCAGCCCAGAATAGCTCCTGAGGTGGCTTGTGCTGCCAACATAGGATGATCATTGGCCTCTGTGGCATGACCTGACTTTTCTCAGAGAGGGTGGTGCAGGTTCTCCCAGCTTCCTCCCTGCCTGAGGTGGGGCTGGGGCTTATGCTAGACCTGCAATCTGATATGGATGGAAAGAAGCTGGTCCCTACCCACACTGTGATTTTCAGTCTACCCTGCTTCCCCTCATGCCAGGGGCAGAGTTAAAATGGTGACTACTCACCTCTTTCTGACTTGGATAGTTTCAAACTTTAGCTCTTCTTAGGATTATACTTTAGCCCAGTGAATTTACCAATCAGTAGCTGAAGTTGGCTCCCAACCATCTCTTCCTTCCCTGTTTTTGGGAAGTGGAGCTCCCAATTCCAGTCATGGAAAAGTTCTGGAGGTGGCTTGTGCCACCAGTGGAGGATGGGCACTGGCCTCCAGGGCATGGAGCCTCTACTTATGAATCTTCTCTGCAGATGGGCAGTCTCCTTCTTCCATTCTTTCAAGGATGTTGCGGGAAGCTCTTCTGGTCTCCTGGAGTCCCCAAACAGGTGTTTTAGATAGTTCTGGGTGATTACTAACTACCCTGTAGGACAAGCTGACTCTAGGAGCCCCTTACTCTGCTGCCATCTTGCTGGTTGTTCCCTCCTTGCTACTTTTCTCATCTTTTTGGCTTTCTAAATGTCATTCAAGATCAGTTTTTTCCTACCTTCCAGTTCACTAAATTTCTCTTCACCTGTATCTAATCTCTCTGACCTTATCCATTTAGTTTTTCATTATTTTTAAATTCTAGAATTTCCATTTAGTTATTTTTCAACATTTATGTGGCATTTTGCATATTCAAATTCTCTGCCAAAATGTTCAAACTTGTCTTTTATCTCTTTGATCATGTTAAGCATAGTTGGTTTAAAAGTTGAGTCAGATAGTTCCTATATCTGACATGTTTAAGTATCTGTTTATGTTATCTTTTATTTCTACTCATTCTCATTTGCATCCTAGTTTGCTTATGGATCTATAATTCTGACCTGGTTATTCTATTTGATTTTTTGTGGAAATAATTTTAGGACAAGGAAAGTGTTGTCTTCCTGCAAAAGGATTTATATTCACTTTTGCCAGGACCTGCAGGCATTAGCAATCTGAGATAACCTTAATCAATTTCAATTTCAGGGCTTGAGGGGAAGCAGACTTGGCCCAGTGGTTAGGGCGTCCCCCTACCACATGGGAGATCTGCGGTTCAAACCCTAGGCTTCCTTGACCTGTGTGGAGCTGGCCCATGCACAGTGCTGATGCATGCAAGGAGTGCCCTGCCATGCAGGGGTGTCCCCCGTGTAGGGGAGCTCCATGCACAAGGAGTGCACCCCATAAGGAGAGCCACCCAGTGTGAAAGAAAATGCAGCCTGCCCAGGAATGGCTGCACACACGGAGAGCTGACACAGCAGATGACGCAACAAAAAGAAACACAGATTCCTGGGGCTGCTCATAAGGATAGAAGTGGTCACAGAAGAGCACACAGCAAATGGACACAGAGAGCAGACAACTTGGGAGTTGGGGGTGGGGAGAGAAATAAATAAAAAATAAATTTAAAAAAAAATTTTTCAGGGCTTGATATTTCTATGCCTCCCAAATGACTCAAATCAGGCAGCAGTTCTTGTGCAGGCTGGCTTACTTCCATCTAACTCTTACTTCTAGGATGCAGTCCATCATTTCTTATTACAACCATGGAGTAATTTATCATCCCTATTAAATGTCCCCATTCTTGGCAGACCCTGGACTTCAACTTTTGTTCAGCCAACAATTAGAAACTCTTCCAGACAGGCAATCCTCAGGGAAAATGTGGCTCCAAATACAGGTTCATTTTCACATATTTCCAACTTATCGTGGGTCTTGACATGGTAATTTCTTACTGTTTATTTGAGCACTCTGATTCTTTTGACATAATTTTAAAAAATAGTTTGTCCAGCATTTGGGTTATCTTCAGCAGGAGGGTCAACCTAAATAAACTAAAATACCATACTGGGATTTCTTCATCTTCATTATTTCCTTCCTTCTTTGGGTTGATGCTGCTTTTTTTATTCTAACTTCTTAAGTTAATTATTAACTCATTAATATTCTTATTTTTCATATATGCCTACAGATTTTCCCCTACCAATTTGCTTGTACAAGTTTTGATGTACAATATTTTCACCATCATTAGCTTTTTAATATTTTCCAATTTTTATTTACAATTCCTTCTTTGTCCCATGTCCCTTGGTTTGTCTAGAAATGTGTTCAATTTTCAGACATATGGGATTTTTTCTAGTTATCTTTTTGCTTTTGATTTCTAACTTAATTGCATTGTGATCATAGAACAATGTATTTTTGATGTTAATATTCTGAAATGTGTGGAAGCTTTCTTTAGAATCACTGTCAGTCATTGTGAGTATTTCATGCATGCTTGAAAAGAATGTATTCTCCAATTGTTGAGTGCTTTTTTTATACACACACTTTTTCCCTTATATTACATAATTTTTTTGATTGGATTGCTCAGATCTATATCCCCCATAGCTGTTTTTCTTATTGATCTATCAATTATAGAGAACCTTGTACTATGACTATCCATGTATGATGGTGCATTTGCCAATTTCTTCTAATTTTGTCAATGAAAAAAAAAAACAACTTTTGAGGCAAGTGGACTGAGTGAATATAATTTTAGAATGTTTTCTATCTCCCAAGAGAATTGAAATTTTATAGTTTTTCCTGAGCCATTTTATTGCTAATAATTATTTGTTATTGTTTGCCTCATAGCTTTCCCATCCTTTTAGTTTGAACCTTTCTAAGGCCCTCTATATTACCTATGTCACCCAAAATAAGCAGCTGGATTTTTTTGTTTTAATCCAATCTGATGATCTTTGAATTTAAGTGGCTTTTTAAATCAGTTTACATTGATTGGGAATACCCATGTGTTCAGATATTTTCTACCATCTTAATTTGTATTTTCTGTTTGTTTTGCTTTTTCTGTTTTATTTTCTCCATTTCCCCCAATTTTTTTGTGTGTGGACTTTTTCCTTTTTTTAATTCCACTTTCCCCCTCTTACTATTTTGGAAATTATACTCTTTTTATCTATTCTTGAGTGTTTATACTATATGTTTATATGAATGCTTGAGTAAATATATTGTTAATCAATATATTTTCTTCTTGCTAAAGAATACAAGAAAGGACCTCTATTGTGTCCTTCATTTTTTGAGCTGGACTATTTCAGGGCATTTTATATCTTCTAATGCAGGGACCAATCTTAAACACACTTTACATTGCTGATGTTCATTAAGTAGTTTATCATTAATGTCCAAATTGTACTGATATATTGAGTTTTAGCTTTTCATCATTAATGTTGATATTTCATGTCAAAACATCATGGAGCTTAAATCTCTTTTTCAGTGTATTTATATGTCTCCTTTTCATCAGTTGGATTATAAAAACAATACAAGATTTCGCTAATTCTATTCAAAATTTCTCTCTCTCTTAATGAAATGCTGCCCCCCTCCCCCTTTTTTCGGTACTGGAGATTGAACCCAGGACCTCATATTTGGGAGGCAGGCACTCAACCACTGAGCTACATCCACTCCCCTGAAATACTACTTTTGGTATAATATATTTAAAAAGTTACAATTTACTTCTTGATATCAATAAACTCTCTTAATTTTATTGAACATCTTTATTGCTGTTGTTTCAAATTCCATTATTTTCTTCATCTGAATTCTCTCTTGAATTAAAGATGGCACAGTATGTCCAAGTAGAAGCCTGTAATTAATGATCTATTTTATTAAAGTATTCCAAAATGCCCTTCCAAATTGCACTAAAAATGTTACATTCTCAAATCAACCCTTACTCAGATCCCAAAAGGGCCTGAGGCTACTCAAATACCAATTTCGAGGGAGGTGTGACAGAGGAGATGTTAGAATGAAGAGAGACAGTAGCCTGAACCAACTGCAGTTTAAATATCACACTTTTTACAACATTGATAAAAACATAGGACCTGGTGAGCACATGGAGATAACACCTCCAGGGCCTTGGAAAAGACCCTTGCCAAGGGGGAGTCCTGTAAGACTCCATTAGTTTCCCGGGAAATCTCCTTTTCCAGCCAGTCCTCCTATCAGTAAAAAAGCTGGAATTTCTGCTACATGTGTAATACAAAAAAACCTCAAGTGCAAAATTTAATTTAGATAACAGTACTCCACTCCCAGACAATTGGAAAAAAAAAAGCAATTGAAATCTCCACAGGGCAGTGGGGAGTGGCAAAGTTTTGCCAAACTTGACAACAATGTTAAAAATTTCCATGTTATTGATAACAACATGGAAGCAAAAAGAAACTTTTCTAAAGTATTAATAAAAAAAACTTTTTCTGATCAAACATACTGGAAGAAAGTCAAAATTATCATTCTATCCTCTCAAAAGAAATTGATATTGTAAACCTTTTGTCATACAAAGAAGGAATCAAAGAATATAAAGGCAAAGATATGGGGAAACACTATTAAAGTGGTGTTTTAGGCAGTTACTGAATAAAACACATCACCTTTTTCTGGGCTTTATATTGTTTATATTTGTGAGCTGTTGAACAATTTTATATTCTTTTTGTTACAGAAGTCTCCCTCCACGACTTGCTGAGGCTTTGGTCCCTGAACTTGGATCTGAACCTGGCTGGCTTGTTACAAATCCTCTGGGCAGAATTATTTTTCAGTCCACCCAGAGTCAAGGTGAGCCGGGCAAGCTCCCTTGTCCCCGTTTGTGTTGAAGCTTCATTTCTTCCTGAGATGAGCCCTTTGGAGGCCCAATTTAAGGCCCCGTCTCCTGTATCAGCTTCACAAACAGAGCCCCAAGATCACCAGGATTCTGCAAGACACTTGTTTGTACCCTAGGCGTCCCGATTTCATTTTATCTTCAGTTTCTGTGGATTCCTGTCTTTTTCTCGCCGGCTCCACAATACATTTTCCAAGAATTTTAATAAATATTTTCCTCCTCTCTTTTAGTTGCATTTCATAAAAAGGGCCTTTGAAGTATTTCATATCCTTCCAGAAATGAAAATATGTGCAGTTCTAATGTTCAACCTTATATATTTACCTGAATTGTGAGGAAGGCTTTCTCTTGTTACGTCAAAATCTCTTTCTCCATAAGGTTATTGTAATTATAACATGCACTATGCATTTTCCTTCCTGCTAAGGCAATCTTAGGTATCGGTTATCATTTCCTTCATGACCCTTATGTAATCGTGAGCATTAGCCACTGTAATATACTGAAGTTACAGCTTCCTATCAGTTCTCAGCCACTGGCATCTGCTCCAATTAAATGGGTCAGGTCCGTGATCTAAATTTCAGTTATGAGTCAGTCAAAATAGTGAAGACGACAAATAATAATGCTGCTCATGTACACATTGAAAAAGTCTTTAGTGAACTTTTTAACACTGGCCAGCTCTTCCGGAAGGACACCAAGGTCTGGGAAGCTGGCCATCCCACTCCCGGCTCTTCTTCCATGCAACTCATTCCCCAGCCCCACTCCAGGGCTGTGGCAGAGGCTGCTGCATTTAGGATTGTATCTACCCACAGAAGCAGAAGCACACACAGAATCTGAGGGTGGATGGCAAGAGTGACCCCATTCCAAGCAAGAAAGATTAAAATGCCCTCTTTTCCTCTTGTAGACAGGCAGCAGAAGGACTAGATCGATCTTACTATTTTATAGGTTGGGATAATCCTTTACATTGTGTTTATCATTCAGAGCAATCTGGCTAGAAAAATCACTGTTCCTACTTCCTCATTTTACTTGAAATAGCATCTGTATCATGCAAGGCATCCGCTCTGCTTTTATTTCATCCCCAGCACAACGGACCACAGGCACCTGCCTGTCAGTTTGTATCGACTAGTGTATCTACCTTGCCTTTTTGTTCATGAGTTGTGACAGATAGAGAAGATGATGATTGATGAGGAGGAGGATGGATATAGCTGGCAGTAGGGCTAGAGAAAAACACAAATTTAAAACATGTGTGTGATACAGAATAGAGGGATTGTGTTAGTACATAAATAGTTTATATATTTTAAACTTTTATGAATAGATATCATAGTTTATTTTCTAAATGATACTTAGCAAGATTATAAACAGTAAACATAAATTATACAGTTTAAATTTATATCATTAAGAATAATATTTATGAAGACAGTTTACCACTGGGAGGAGCAGTGGGTCCAAGGTTTCTTTCTTCATGAAATGTAAAATAACTGGTATTAATAGCCAGTTTTTAAGGGTGATCTACAGCTAGGCTATTACTAACAATTCAAAGAAAGGAACAAGTTGAGTGGAAAACTTCACTAACAGCAAACCACTGCCAAAGAGATATACATATAAAATGTAGTTTTTCCCCAAATTTTCTATGTATCTGAGTCAGGCTATTGCATTTTTGATGAGCCCCAAATAGCAGATTCAGTTGGGTTGCCCAGCAGGATTTAGCAATGTTTTTTGCTTAATCTCTCAGAGTTGATTTAATAAAAGGCAGGAAACATATTAATTTTGCTGAAAGCCTGTTTAGTTGCATGCCCTTGGAAAAAGCAAATGGATGAATGGAGAAATTAGTTTCATTAGCTGATATTAAAATTCTGCTATCTCATTGAAATATTTCATCAGCTGTTCAAGCTGATTTCACTAATGGAAGGACTGGCTTGAAAAACATGTAGGAAAACACAGTGTACTGATATAATTCAATAATTTCCCCTAAAGCTCCTTAGAAAAATGCAAATCTGGAAAAATTGACTTTTTATTTCACATTCTCAGAATAGCATCTAAATAACTTGGAAAAGGGGTTAATCAATGAACTCTTTGCCTAATGCTTATTTTACAAAAATGAATCACATTGGTATTCCAGAAAATTCTTATTTCTTGAAACCAGGACAATGTCTTTAATAAAGGATTCAAGTTCCAGAAGGATCTAGAATGGTATTCAGCTACAGGAGGAAGTTCATATAGCTTACTAAAAAGATACTATGTTGAATGACTTGCAATGTTTCACTGATCTATCCATCACACTCAGACACAGCATTTATTTCTCCGAGCCTTGACTTCAAGAAATTGCCTTGCCACTGTACGTACAGGGCAATACCTACTACAGTAATGAAAGGCAAAACATCAAAAACAAAGTTTTATGATATTTTTGATTTTTTAATATCCCAATTTATTTTTTACTTTTAGTTTTTCTAAATTAGTATATATTCTATTTCTAGTCTTTAAACCTATCATTACTATTTCATTTTCCTACTAATTGAATTTGGCAATACATTAGGCTTCATTTTTTAAAAAGTTTTGGACCACAGAGGGGTTCAGCCATAGCAGGGGAGGAACACTGGTGTGGGCTGTTATTGATGGGGGACACGTGGTTGGGAGGGGTTCTCCAGGGCATGTGTATAGGGTATATAAAAATGTTCAGATATTTGTTGAGTATTTTCATAGTAGTTAGAGTTACAAACGACAACTGAGGGAGTGCTGAGTTCCTAGCCAGGGGAGCTCTGACACATTCCCAAATGAAACAGCAACAATCCTCCAAGTGCAAGGGCAAAGACCAGTGAAGAAGGATGGTCCAATGATGAGCCCTTGATACTGTTGACTATCCTTATGAGCCTGTGTGCCTGATATTTCAATTAGGTCTACCTAGAGCTGCAGGGTGCGTAAGAGTTACCTCCTGAGAGCCTCCATGTTGCTCAAATGTGGCCACTCTCTAAGCCAAACTCAGCATGTAAATGCATTACTTCCCCTCAGTGTGGGACATGAGTCCCGGGTATGAGCCTCCCTGGCACTGAGGGATTACTACCAAGCACCAGCTGGTGATACAATTAGGAAAAAACCTTTAATAAAAGGGGTAATTGTAAAGACATATGAGTTTATATGGCTAAGAGACTTCAAAAAAGTTGGGAGTCATCAGAGGGGTTGCACTTATACACATTTCAGTAGGATCCCAGAGATGGCCAAAGTAGATACAACCCCAGGTACTGGTGCTCCTGAGGGCTATGGAGACACACAGGTTCTATGGTCATGGCAGATGGATCCAGAGTTCAGTCCTTGTCATTGAGCCCTACTTTGGAATTTGTGCTCCTGAGTTTGATGGAGTTGGACTCAGATGTGACCTTCCTACACATGCCTCTTCTGTCACTTTTACTGAACCTGCGATTGGCACTGGGGTTGGTGTATGCTCAGGAGCCTTGAATCTCTGGACTGGCCATGTGCCAGCTGGGCCCTGATCCTCAGCAGAATTGGTTCCTTGAACTTACCCAGTTCAGCTAACAGGAAGGTGAAGATGGTCAACCACCACACCAGAGAACTGAGAATGCCTACAACTGCAAGCAGGAGAATCACATCTATCAACCATGTGGGATCTAAGTCTCCTCTCTATTTAGAGGTGGAGTGGACATCACCATCTCAGGGTCCACAGGATGGAGGAATAAAATATGGATCAGTGTGGACTTACTGGTATTCCACTATAGAACTATTGTGACTCTAGCAATGGAAGAAATAGTATCACTTATGTGGAGACATCCTGCCATAACCCACTGAATGGACTGGGGGAGAGTGTAAACTACAATGTAAACTATAATCCATGCAGTGCAGCCATCCTCCAAAACGTATTCATCAAATGCAATGAATGTGCCACAATGATGAATGGGGTTGTTGATGTGGGAGGATTGGGGGGGGGTGGGAGTGGGGTATATAGGAACCTCTTATATTTTTTAATGTAACATTTTTTGCTATCTATGCATCTTTTTTAAAAAGGACAATAAAAATATGTATTCTTTTTTAAAAAGTAAAAAGGCATTCAACTAGGACCAGCAGAATATCCCTGTCTACATATAATAACAGGAGTTAAAAATGCTTTTTGACCTAAATCAAGGGGGAAATGGAAAGGACAAATGAGTTTATATAGCTATGAGTCTCTAAAAAAGAGTCTGGAGGTTATCAGAAGGGTTGCCCTTATGAGCAACTGAGCAGAGTTTCAGAGACAGATAAAGTAGATACAACTCCAGGTGTAGGTTCTTCCGAGGGCTAAAGAGACTCACAGGTTTTGTGGTCATGGCAGATGGAGTTCACTGCCATGTCAGTTGGCTCTTCTTTGGAGTTGGTGTTTCTGCGTGATGGAGCTGGACTCAGATGTGATCTCTTTTCATAAGCCTTTCCTGTTACTTTACCAGAATTGTAGTTGGTGCTGGGGTTTAATATATACCCACGGGATCTGAATCTCTGGACTGACCATATGATAGCTAGGCCCTGAGCCTCAACAGACTTCAGCTCCTACACTCTGGTTTATTGGACTTACCCCTCTCAGCTAACATGGAGTTGAAGAATGTCAACCGCCACACCATGGAACCAAGAGTGCCTACAACTGAAAGCAGGAGGATTGCATCCAGTATCCATGTGGAATCTAAGCCCCCTCTTGACATAGATGTGGAACGGACACAACCAAACCAAGGTCCATAAGATGGAAGAATACAGTAAGGATTAGAGTGGACTTACTGATATTCTACTCATAAAGTATTGTGGTTAGTAATCGAGAAAATGTGGCATTGGTGTTGAAAAAGTGGCTATGGTGGCTGCTGGGTGTGGGGAATGGGAGGAAGAGATGATATGTGGAGACATTTTCAGGACTTGGAGTTGTCCTGGGTGGTGCTGCAGGGACAATTACCGGACATTGTAGATACTCCCATGGCCCACTGGGCGGAATGTGGGCGAGAGTGGGCTATGATGTGGACCATTGACCATGAGGTGCAGCGATGCCCAGACATGTATTCACCAAATGCAATGGATGTGTCATGATGATGGGGGAGAGTATTGCTGTGGGGGGAGTGGTGGGGTGGGGGCGGTGGGGGGTGAATGGGGACCTCATATTTTTTGAATGTAATATTTTTAAAAAATGAATTTAAAAAATTGAATTAAAAAAATTAAATTAAAAAATATAAAAATCTTAATGCAGGAAATGTTCATTACAGAATAATAAAATTAATAAATTGGTCATAATTTAAATAAAAGCACTATAAAGGAATAGATAAATTACAATATAAAAAAAAAAGTAAAAAGGCAAAAAAAAAAAAAAGAAAACCTTAACAGCATCTTTCTAACATTATCAGTTTCAGTTAATCTTCCTTGCAAATGGGAAGTCGCCCCCTTCTGGTGCATGATTTAAATGGGTTTGCTATTGTACAGGCTCTCTTTCAGACCCTGCAGGACTGACCTCTGGCAGAATCTGGTGATTTGCTACTGTCCTGAGCTGTGAAGTGCAGTGGAGGTTGGGGCTCGAGGGACTGGAAGTACTTTGGAGTAAATTCTATGGTAGGATGGGAAGTGGGGTCAAAGGGGGGTCATTTAGCCCATGCCACGGTTTTGTTTCCAGCCTCTCCCTGGCTTTCAATGATTTGTTTAGAGAATATACATGAAACAGCATGTTAGTTGATTTCGTTCAGTAGGAAAAATGAGGTGTATGTGAAGCATCCAAATGCCCCAGGTTTGGTAATCCATAAGCATTTGCTAAATGAACAAATGAACACATCAGTAATGTGTTTCTAAATTCCACCATCAGAGAACACAGGAAGAGAAGCAACATGTTATTTTAAGCATTGTCCATGGGACAAAAATTCCAAGACCTAGCTCACCACCTGGCTCATCTTTTGTCTGAAGTCATATGATTCTTATTTTATCTTGTTTTTGTTTTGAGGTTTGTTACTTCCCAGACTCAAGAATGTTTTGGGCCAAAGTTGCCTTTAGGCTTTCACTGTAGATTTTATGTGCTGATCCCTTTGTGACATGGAGGGGAATAGACTCTTTGTGGATTGGGATTTGCCTTTCCTCCTGCTGTGCTTCTTCCAGCACCACTCTCTGTGGATTTCCTGATTGCTACATGCCTTCATGCTGTGCCATGCTACACCAAATGAGGTGTTGGCTTTATAACAAAAGAAGTAAAGCAATGGGCTGATGCTCATATATTCACTGATCTGATCATATGCTCTATTTTCTGTATAGGAAATGGTAACATTTTATGTACCACCTTAATATAATGGTGCAATGGTTTCTTGAAAATGCACTGAGAGATCATGCATGTGATATTGGGTGCCATTTTGTAAAACATGTATATATTTGGAATGAGTGACATATATAGAATATAGTTTTTTTCAGAGCTCAAGAACCAAATGATACAGGCTAGAAGTGTGTTCATGACTATTTTTCCTAAAGAGCCAACTGGGAAAAAAATGGCTTTCTTTCCCTATGACTCCAGGAGCTGCTGGTTGAGATGTTTTAGCACCCTAGAAATGAATGCTTCTACACAAATATGTCTTTGTTGAGTTGTAAACTAAGAGGGCCTCTTGGCCATTTTGTACTCCAGTTGCCTTTGGCAGAACAGGTCAAAGTGGCTTTGATAATTGATCCTGGTTGTCAAGGAGAAACAGGGTTGCTTTTATACAATGGGGGAAAGAAGGAGTGAGCAATCGTACTTAAGGTAGTCTCTGTAATGCTTGGAACCCTTGGAAATGGAGGCTTGGATCATCTCACCAGACAATGAACCCTGAGCAGGTCAAGTAATAATAATTTGGAATGGGGCCAGCAGAGAGATGACATAAATACCAATTACAGCTAAGTGACCAGTTGTAAAAATGAGGACTGTAACTCTGTAGGTTCTTCCTTGCAGTGTTTTGTATGTATTTACTCATGCTAACTTTTAAATTTATGTATTTAACTTAATTATTAGGTTGGTGTAAAAGTAATTGCAGTTTTGCATTATTGAAATTTGCCGTTTGATACTGGCATACATTCTTAAATAAATGTGGCTTTGTTATACATCATTTTTTAAAAATTATTTTTTTATTTATTTATCCCCCTACCCCCCATGGTGTGACTTGCTTGCTGGCTTGCTATCTGCTCTCAGTGTCCATTTGCTGCATGTTCTTCTGTGTCTGCTTGTCTCCCTTTGTTGCGTCATCTTGCTGCGCCAGCTCTCTGCGGGTGCAGGTCAGCTTACCTTCACAAGGAGGCCCCGGGATGTGAAACCAGGACCTCCTATATGGTAGATGGGAGCCCAATTGATTGAGCCACAGCTGCTTCCCGTTATACAGCATTTTAATGTGCATTTCTCACTTTGTGTTTTTTGCTAATGGCTTATTACTTGCTGTTTATTTTATATTTATTTTAGACTATGGAACTTATGTTAGACATAAAGCAAATTTGAGCAATTTTGTTATTTGAGTTCAAAATGGGTCGTAAAGCAGCGGAGACAACTTACAACATCAACAACACATTTGGCCCAGGAACTGGTAATGTACATAAAGTGCAGTGGTAGTTCAAGAAGCTTTGCAAATGAGACAAGAGGCTTGAAGATGAGGAGCATAGTGGCTGGCCATTGGATGTTGACAATGACCAATTGAGACCAATCATTGAAGATGATCCTCTTAAACTACACAAGAAGTTGCCAAAGAATTCAACATCAACCATTCTACGGTCGTTTGGCTTTTGAAGCCAATTGGAAAGGTGAAAGATCTTCATAAGTGGGTGCCTCATGAGCTGACCGAAAATAAAAACAATCATCATTTTGAAGTGTCATCTTCTGTTATTCTACACAACAACAACAAACCATTTCTTGATCCGATTGTGATGTGTGATGAAAAGTGGATTTTATACAACAACTAGTGATGACCAGCTCAGTGGTTGGACCTAGAGGAAGCTCCAAAGCACTTCCCAAAGCCAAACTTGCACCAAAAAGGGTCATGGCCACTGTTTGGTGGTCTGCTGCCAGTCTGATCCACTACGACTTTCTGAATCCTGGTGAAACCATGACATCTGAGAGGTATGCTCAGCAAATCGATGATATGCACCAAAAACTGCAACACCTACAGCCGACACTGGTCAACAGAAAGGGCCCAATTCTCTGCGATGACGCCCCACCACACGTTGCACAACCAACGCTTCAAAAGTAGAACGAATTGGGCTACGAAGTTTTGCCTCATCCGCCATATTCCCCTGACCTCTTGCCGACTGACTACCACTTCTTCAAGCATCTCAACAACTTTTTGCAGGGAAAATGTTTCCACAACCAAATGCAGAAAATGCTTTCCAAGAGTTTGTTGAATCATGCAACATGGATTCTTATGTAATAGGAATACACAAACTTATTTCTCATTGGCAAAAATGTGTTGATTGTAGTGGTTCCCATTTTAATTAATAAAGATGTGTTTGAGCCTAGTTATAATGATTTAAAATTCATGGTCTGAAACTGCAATTTCTTTTGCACCAACCTAATACCTTTCTTTGATTTCATTTTCCTTTATGCTGTTGTGTTTATAGGTATGTTGGAAATGGTTAACTATTCAGTTGAGTCCTGTGATAGATTGATTTATGGATTCCAGAAAAAACATAATCTTAATCCCATTCCTGTGGATGTGAACCCATTACAGATAGGACCTTTTGAAGGTGTTATTTTTAGTTAAGGTATGACCAACTGAATCAGGATCTTTTTTTTTTTTTAGGAGGTACTGGGGATTGAACCCATGACCTCATACATGGGAAGCAGGTGCTGAACCACTGAGCTACATCTTCTCCCCAGTGACAATTGGTTTTGTTTGTTTTTTAGGAGGTGCTGGGGATCAAATTTGGGACCTTGTACATGGGAAGAAGTTGCTCAATCACTTGAGCTACGTCCACTCCCTTGGGTTTGGTCTTAATCATATTACTGGAGGACTTAAGTAGAGAAAGCCATGGGGAGGAGTTGGGAGCTGGAAGTCTGTGGGAACCTGGAAGACAGATGTGGGAGAGTCAAGGAACCCAAGGACTGTCAGCTGCCAGAATGCTACCAACCCTGGGAGGAAGTTAGCTTTCCAGCCTCGCAAATTGGAGACAACAAATTGCCGTTGTTTAATCAACCCATTGTGTGGTGTTTGTATAGCAGCTGGGAAACTAAGACAAACCTACAGGTGAATTTGGAAACGGGATCACGGAGACAGACCAGAAGAGCAACTGTCACCCAGAGATCGCACACTTACATCTGGATGTAGTAAGCAATGAGATTTTAAATTCTTTCCCATGGAGAGAAAGTGCTTATTTAGAAGTATGAAGGGTTAATGCATTACCCTGACTGGGAACAATTCCAATCACACTCCCCTGTCCTGAATTTGAATCTGGCAAGGGAGGTGCAAACAAGTGACGGCCGATGAGGAACAATCTCTGCGACCAGAGCAGCAGCTGATGTTTTGAGGCCACCATAGTGGTCAATGTTGGTGGAAGTGGAAGCTCTGTCCACTCTATGCTGGACTCTTTGCCAGGGTGTGGCATGGCTACTGCCTGCCTTCCCTTGTTCTTTGCTGTTTTCTGAGCTCAGCTCCCTGGCCTCCTTACAGCTCTGGAAGCGACCTAATATGCTTGCAAGAACTTAGTTCTCTGCTCACATCATGCAGAGTGACTTTGTTTCTTTCAGCTGAGAGGCTTGAGTTATGGACTGAGGACACCCACAAGGAGCACCTTAAACCTTCTGGAAGCGTTCAGCCTTCTACACCCTCCCGTATGTGGGATGCAGCTGTGTTTCCACAGGGCTCCCAGGACCCAGCTCGCTCAAAGGCCTCCAGAAAGTCCTTCTTGGTTTGCAAAAGCACCATCTATATAGGGATGTTTATCCTCAGTCGTGCAGGGGTGAGGTTAATCCTGCGGTTGCCCTGACTACCACTGATTCGGAGACACTGTCTCAGTTTTCTGAGTCATAGGAAAACCTCAGGTGGGCTGTGGAGGCCCAGGAAACATTTGTGGTATTTTCATCCCGATGTTGCAAGAGGAATCTGACTATAAATCTTGCCTACTGGCCTCAGAATACCACAAGAGCATTGACATAAATCTTTTGAAAAACAAAGGAGTGGACCAAAGAGGGGACAAATAGAAGGAAGTGTTATCCAAAAATACGTGCTTGTTATTTCATGCACAAAGGTAAAAATGAGTGAAGGGTGGGAAGTTTTTTGATCCTCCAAATGGAAATCAACAAGGATTATGTTATATAAAAAGGAGGAAGAGGCAAGTGTCCAAAGTAATAAGAAAATATGAATGAATCCTTTTATGAGAAACTTGTGAGATTAATCTCAGGAGTTGACAATTTGAATGATCTAAATGTACACTGGGGAAAAAATTATATAGAGCATGCTTTTCTATGTTTTATATGGAAATATATGGGAATTAAGATTTTTTATGTATAGGGAAGGACTGTTGAACATGTAACCATGTAAGGAAAATCAGACAAAAGAAATGAAAAAATAGGGAGTGTTTATGATCTTAGAAATGGAAATGAAAACAATTTTAGATCGCATTGGACCTGCAGGGTACAGAACTTCAAGCATTGAAACGGTAATTCTGTTACAAGGCCATAGAGAAAAAGCCAGTATTGA